>NC_090998.1:57497500-58122500 GCF_041146395.1 Eulemur rufifrons | reverse complement strand
TTTATTTCTATATTAGGAGGGTGGGCAGATGAGGAAAGATTGGCAAAGGCTGTGATTTAGGTAGTGAGCCCCTGAAAACCATAAGAAGTATTTAATAGATTTGGGTTGATAATGGAGACACTGGTGTATGAACATATTATCTAGAAATACTGCCGTAAATGCTAGAGAAACAAAGTTGTTGAATACAGCTGCTTCTTAATTGACACTAAGGTTGGAGAGGGGTGGTGGAGGGAACTGTGACTTTTTTATATAGCTTTTTGGTACTATGTGATTTTCACCTATGATAAAAATTTAAATGTCAATATTTTAGGTTTCTTTAAACCTCCTGAATCTAACTTCTATACTTTACTCATTTTTATTACTATTATACACTATTCACTTTGTTAGTCTGGCTTTTTTTCTAATGGATCCAAGATATATCAGTATTAACCTAACCTACAAGTATAGTTTTCTTTGACAGAAATTTACCTCCTTCACATGTTTTTTTAAAGGAATTAATTATTGTATATCTGTGTAATGTCCATATGAAAAATTCCACATTTAAATAAATATATAGGATCATTTACCATAAAATATATTTTCATCAAATGACATTCTTACCTGGCACTGGGTAATTATGATAGTTATTTAATAACTGGAGGAGCCAGCAGTCAAGAGAACAAAGTAAATTTTTGTTAGCAGCACTTGGCAGGTCCAAGCCTTTGCACATGCTCCATGTTTTGGTTTATGACCACTTGCCGGGGGGAAGATCATGTAATATGGGTATTGACGGATAATTCAGTAAGCAGACCAAGCACACCCATAGCCAAAGTTCTTATAAAATGTCGAATTTTTAAAAAAGCCTTTTTAATGTTTACATATTATTAAAGTAGCTCTTTAAGAAAAAATAAAAATCTTGTTGAAATTTTTTATATTTATTTCACTATTAATTATATACTTATTTTGAAATCCATACAGAGTATGAGAGGCAGCACTGTAATAATTTCAGTGCTTGTCAGCCACAAATGGTTATATCTCTTCTACTTAATGGTGGAGAGTAGCTGTGCCATTCCTGTATTATAAACTGCTAATCATGGTCCAAATCACTAAATAGCCTTTGCTCAGTCTCTTGGAATCTAATAAAATTCAGTAACAGGTCAATGATGGGTTTGCCAAAGGTTTAGAGTGTTCAACAACTGCTTTAAGATGGAGCCCACTGTGTTTCCATTTCATCCAGGATTTCTCTGGAGGGTAGAAAGTGCATTTGTGATCTCTTTGTTGCACAAAGAAGAATCCAAAGTAGCAAGAGGATTCTATTATGGTACCCAGTCCAATGCCAGTTTTCAGATTCCAAACTAGTTTGGGTCAGATTAATCAATGTCACAGAAAATACTTTAGGGTGTTGTATATTTACAAACTATAAATTCTCAATTGGGAATTTTGATGGGATCCCCTTTCTGGTCCTCTGGACTTTCAGAGTGTAGATAACAAGGCAAAGAGATTAAGAGGTCCCAAAAGAAAGATTAAAGAAACATGGCAGTTTATTATACACAGAAAAGCGTCCTGCATGGCAATGGATATGGTAAGGGGTTTGTTTTGTCAACAGAGAGAAGCATTAGCATGCAAAGTCTGACGTGGTAATGATACAGATGCTATAGGAAAATAAGAGTGTGGGATGTTGAAATTTTTCAGTGATTAAGAAACTCAGTAATAAGAATTGTTTACAGGTGATTATTTTCAGATATTTTCTATTCTAAATTTTGTGCAAGTCATTTTCGTGCAGGAAGTGCTAAACCTTGCCCATCAGTCACAGGGAGATGATAAGGACTATGTGTGAGGAATTTCAGCAGGCATCAGTAGTTCTGATAAATCCAGGGCTTTTTTAAACAGGGTTAGAAATGGTGATGAGTCATTAGTTTAAGACCCTTTATTACCAGCCTCCGAGTATCTTATAATTAATTCCGATGGTGACAAGATGATTTCCTTTAGCTCAGCAACTCTTTACTGCCAGGTCAGAAATGAAGACCTCAAAACAGGATATTTGGTTTCTATGATGCCCACCTCTTCAACTTCTTTAGGACAGTTAAAAGCATGCCAGCTGCTGAACAACGGTTACTCAGCAAACTTAACTTTAGGTCCCATAATGTCACATCTTTTGATCTATTCACCATATCTTAAATCCTGATTCTTTTGTTGGAATTATTTCCTTTTATCAACAATTACAGCAACACTATTGTCCCTCCCCCACCCCGCAAGTGCTATTTCTTCCTCATGAGAGATCTCTAAAAATGTCACATCAGAGTAGACACCACAGAACCCTTGAAGCTCTTTTTCTTTGTCGCCAAAATGATTCTGATATTTTGAAATTACATTGCACTTTTTATCTGGAAAGCATTGTGAAGAAATACTTCCCTCTCCAAGGAAGTTATTGGGTATTGAATGAGTTATAGTCCCTGTTTTCCCTGTTGGTGAAAAAGTGTTCAGATTATCTTCAAATAGACTATTTCCATGATTTATTAATGACCACATGACAGTCATTTGAAATGGTAAGGCTAGAAATAGTGAAATAAAAAAACACATTTTTATGATAAATTCTGAAATTTAAAGAGTTATATATTTTTTTGAATATTTTTATCATTTTATTTTTTTTTTTCTCTATGCCTCCTAATTTTTTTTTTCAGCTCATTATGGGGGTACAAAAGTTCAGGTTATATATATTGCCCACGTCTCCCCATCCACCCGAGTCTGAGCTTCAAGCCTGTCCATTCCCTATACGGTGCACATGGCACTCATCATGTAGGTATGCACCCATCCCCTCCCCCCACCCCATCCCCCACAGTCAGAACTTCAAGTGTGTCCATTTGATTTAGCTTGAAGGAGCTGCAGTCATATCTAGAAGGAACTGAAGGCAAGCCACTGAAATGATGGGGAGTTTGGAGCAAGTGACAAAGGGGAGTTTGTCTTAAAAGGCAGAGGGTGGCCTCAGGAAAGGAGACTTGATAAAGGTACTGAGCAAAGGCAGGGAATAATACAATTGCCAAAGTGGGTTTTTGAAGCTATCTGATGAGACTTAATCTGGAATTGTTGAATTTAAGTCTAACAAGAAAGGACAGAGTAATAGTTGAGGCTTTTATCAGTGGTTTGCTAGCCTGAGGGGTTACTAAAAAAATAATGCTAACTTCAGGCTGAATTGTTTAATTTTTACCTCTAAATGATTCTGTTCTTACCTAGATACCATAAAGAACAAGCTGACATTTATTAAACAAAATCAGAACGTATTCTATCATTTAAACATCAAATAATTTACAGAATTTTAAAAAAGACAAAATTTCACAATTGTTCTGAGAGGAGGTGGAGATTTTTGGTGGGCACTTAGAAACAGCCTTTAGAATCTGGAAAAGTCAAGAACACTGATTTTCCCCTAGTAACGTCGGAAAGGAATGCAGCCCTGCTGACACCTTGCGTATAGCCCAGTGAGACCCATTTCCGCCTTCTCCAGAATTGCAGGATAATAAATTGGCATTGTTTCAAGCCACTAAATGTGTGGTAATTTGTTACAACAGCAATAGGAAACTAATACAGACGTGAATTTATGGACATTGATGTGATTGATAAAGGAAAGAAGAGAGGAAGACAAATATACAAAAGAAATTTCTTTCTTTTTCTTTTTTTAGATTAAGTGGCCATTTGGGATAACAATGGATCCAGAGAAACAAATGGGAATTGGCAATGGGAGTTGTTTTGGGAGAGAAGATAATGCAATTCAACTGATTTATGTTGAGTTTGAGGTAGTAGAATAATATTAATGCATAAATATCCCAAAGAAGAAACAAATGGACATTGACAATATAGAGAAGCTATGGGAATGGAAAATTAATCGACAGCGTTTTAGGCAAAAGCAAAATAATGATTGAGCTTTGAAGATTTTCAAGTTTAGGAGTAAACTAAAATTTAAAAAAATAAAATAATGAAGCAATCAGAGAAACGGAAAGGAAATTAGTAAAGGATAGGGACAGGTTCTCAGAGAGTTTGTGGTATGTAACTGGAGTTCAGTGAACATCTGTTGAATGAGTATAATAGCAACATCTTGGAAACTAGATAAAGGATAAGGCTAAGGTTATTAAAAGTGACCTTACTAGTCCAGAGTGGTAAGGACTGCTCCTAGATATTATTATAGGCTTGGGAACTGACTAGTTTATTATATGTTCCAAAAAACAAGGAAAATTTTAAAGATTGGCGTTTATGTCCTGAAAAAGTACTACCTAAATGTACTAGTTGTTTCACTCATGCCCATGCCCACACTGAATGTTATAATTTGAAAAGGATGATTTCAGGTGCACCCAACTAAATGGAGGTATATTTCCCAGTACATTATCAGATGATATATGACAAATTTTTTGTTTTATTTTTTATGCCCTTTATTTCCCACCAGCATCACATCCCTTTTACTTCCCCTTTTTTGTGCTTACTTTATGTTCTACCAATCTATCTTCCGTAAATTTCTTTACTTATGTGTTCATGTAAAATATACAGCATCATTTCTTAAAATGTATTTATACGCTTATATGTAGATACGGATTATATCTCTTTCATGTAAATATGAGATTCATATATCACCATATGAGTTATATTTCTTAGTTTTTTCATTCTACCCATATAAAACTGGAAATTATTTAGATAAATATATTGAACTTATCCTTTTAGTGTTCACTTATCTAGTCTTAAAATGATTGATATCTAGATTGATTTCAATATTTTACTAGTATTGAACTTCAATGAGCATCTTTATACATGTCTATTTGTATACCTAAGCAAAAGCTTCCCCAGAATTTTTTGGATTGTGAGATATGTACATATCCTTAGTTCATTAAATGATGATATTATTTCCAAAATGAATGCCAGTGATTCCATCCAACATTAGTACATAAGGATTTATGTTTTCCTGCATGTGCACCAACACCTGATATTATTTGAATTTTTGTCAACATGATGAACATACAATGCATCTCATTTCTATTTGCACTTCTCTGATTACTACTGAGGTTCATTTTTCTTTACATATTTAGTGTGTTTGCTTCTATAAATTGCCTATTCATATCCTTTCCCTATTTCTATTCTGGTTTACATATTTCTTGATAATTTGTAAGAATTCCTTATATATTGTAGATCTTAATCCTTTGTTGGTTTGAGGTGTTGCATATATCTTTTTATTGCTAACCTTACGTGAAGGACTATTGTTTGAGGAAATCGTCACTTTTGATGTAGTGCTAGTCATGATTTCCCCATACATAACTAATGCCTTTTGTTCTTGTTTAAAAATCATTCTCCATAGACAAAGGATACAATGCACTTTCTACTAAGTCTGTTATTATGCTTTTCATAATGTCTTCAATTCTTAAAACTTATTTTTATAAAATAGAATCATACTTTTATGTTTTCCATATAGTGAACCAATTATTTTGATATTATTTACCAAAGAATCCACTTTTTATCCATTATATGCTATATTAGTATTTTGTCTTTTTACATCTGATACTGCTGTTTGGAAACCTCAGGTCAATGATTTAAATTTAAGGTTTTACTTTTTTCACTCTAGAAACTTAGAGAATTCCTCTTTGTGTTCAATGTTTTTAGATATTACTGCACCATATTTAAATATGCATTGTTTTATCTTTTCTGTCCTGCTATGTATTCTATGAAGCTTCTCAACTGAAAGTATGTATCTTTCCTTAGTTACAAAAAATTCATGACTGTTATGTCTTTAGTTATTTCCTCCCCTTCACTTTCTTTTCTTTTTTAAAAAAATTTTAAAGCTTTAGTTATTATGAATACACAATTTGTAAATTTTTAATTATTTTTTAAATTAAAAAAATTTTTTTAGTTATTTGAATTTGATCTTGTATTTAGGAAAACCTAGAGACTCCATCAACAAACTATTAGAACTGATAAACAAATTCAGTAAAGTTGCAGGATACAAAATGAACATGTGAAAACTGGTAGCATTTCTATATGCCAACCATGAACAATCTGAAAAAGAAACCAAGAAAGTAGTCCCATTTACAGCAGCTACAAGCCCATTTATCCAAAGTGAGGTATCACAAGATCAGAAGAATAGGCTCCACATGTACTCGCCATCAAATTGGCACTAACTGATCAACAAACAGTATAATGCGCACATGATAGTAATATTCTCCAGGGATTGGGGGTTGGCGGGGGAGGGGGAGTAAACTCACAGCTAATGGACTCGGTGAGCATTGTAGAGGGGAAGGGCATGCCTCTAATCCTTGCTTGAGTGAGGCAAAGACAAAATGTAACCAAAATGTTTGTACCCTCATAATACCCTGAAGTAATAATAAAAAAAAGATATTCCATGCTCAGGGATTGGAAGAATCGATATTGTTAAAATGTGCATACTACCCAAAGTGATCTACAGATTCAATGAAAATATCATTTTCTTATTTATTTTTCTCTTTCTGAGATTTCTATCAGATTAAAATTGATACTTCTGCCTTTACTTTCTGTATATCTTTTTTTTGGTTTGTTTTAACACATCTTTTTAATTAAAGAATGTGAAATTTTGCCAAATGCAGCCGAGGTTTTTGCAGAAACCAAATTTCAGATTCGTGTTGGGTTTAAGTGAATGTTTGCTGTTGTCCTTTCCTCAAAAGAACATTTTAAGGTTTTCCAAAAAAATAAGCCTTTCCTTAGTTAATACATTTAAAACACTATTTTTTATGATCAAGCAATGGTTACAACAGACATCTCTCATTTTCATGCCATTCTATACTCCATCTGGTGGTGTGGATTATGATCCTTAAGAATAGGGTAAGGACATCTCTGTACATATCAGCTAGAAGATCTTTTTAAAAAGTTTTGGCATCTCTTCCATTTTTATAGTTAGGGTTAAGGTTTGTACAGGTACGTGAAAGCTTATCTCATTTTAAAAAATAGCTGTTTAATATATTACAATATTATAAAAATAATTTATTGATGAACATTTAGGTTTCCAATTTTAACCACCACAACAAAGAAATCACTCTGCAATGTACTCTGGTGCTCACATGTGAATATTTCTTTAAATTTTTTTCTTAGAAGTAGATCTGCTGAGTCAACGGTGATGCATACTTTTATTTTGATAGACTGTCAACTTGTTTTTCAGAATATTAATAGTTTCTCCAATTTATACTCCCACTAAGAGTGTATGAAAGTACTATTCTTTGTATACTTGCCAAGGCTTGATATTATCACTCTTTTTAATTCTTGCCAATCTTATGAAAAATAATTCCCTTTAATTTGCATTTTTCTTATTACTAGTCAGGTTGAACATCTTTATATATATTTATTTGGTTGTTTGTGATTTTCCATTGTAAATTGCCAGTATTTATCCTATCCATTATTTTTATTGGGCTATTTGTTTTTTATATTGACTTTAGGAAGTCTGTGTAAATATTCTAGATAGTAATTTTTGTCTGTAATATAGGTTGCAAAATTTTCCCCAGAAGTTTGCTTACATTTTAACCTTATTTATGCATTACATTATTTTAGAAAGACTTTTAGTTTGTGTAAAATAACATGTCAGTTTTTTACTTTGGTTTTTGCAGGTTTATTTATTTATTTATTCTTTTTTATTTTTTTTAAATTTCAGAATATTACGAGGGTACAAACATTTTGGTTACACATATTGCCTTTGCATCTCCCCCTACCAATATTAATTTATGTTTTACTACTTTTGTAATATTAGTAAGCCTAGAATTTAAATACCCCCACAGGTCTACTCTATTTTTCTTCAGTGTGTAAATCCTGTTGTTCAAATGTTATTGATTGAATAGTCCACATTTTCTTCTTCACAAACCTATACATGGATCTGTTTATGGATTTTGTGTGTGTGTGTATGGATTTCTTGTGGATATTTTTTGTAATATATTTTAACCTTTGTCAATTGATGTATTTTCTCATTATTTTTACTTTTAAAAAAACTTCATAGCTTTATTTTCCATAGAATCCTTACTTTATAGTTTTAAATAACTTTAAAAATAGTTTTTGTATCTTGCCATTAGCTAAGATGGTACATAAACATAGATTTATTTAATTGTTCCTCTATTGCTCATGATCCTGCTCTCCCTTTCTAGTTCTTCTTTTAGGTCTCTTAGTAAACTTTTATAGTGTATTATTGCTCCCCACTTTTTTTAGTTTTCCATTATCATACTTTTTTTTTGTATTTTGCAATTTCCTACTTATTCTTCAGGAACATTTGATAACTAAAAGAAAATCCTTTTCTTTTCAAATTTGTTAGCATGAAATTATATATAGTATATTTCTTATAATTTATAATTTCTTTGATATATTTATTCTCTTTATTATTAACATTTTGTACATATTTTGTCCCTTTCTCTTGATGAGGTTTATCATTGCTTTTTGAATTTTACTGTCATTGCCTCAAAGAATCAGCTCCTGATAGTAATCAATTCTATTTGTTCCCTTAATCAACTTATATATAAATTTTGTGTTTATTTAAAGTTTTTCTTTGTTTTTTATTTTATGGTAATTTTAAAACAGGATATAAATAAGATAACTTATTCTTATTGTTTATTTATTTTTTTTTGGAGACAGAGTCTCGCTTTTTTGCCCTGGCTAGAGTGCTGTGGCGTCAGCCTAGCTCACAGCAACCTCAAACTGCTGGGCTTAAGCAATCCTACTGCCTCAGCCTCCCAGGTAGCTGGGACTACAGGCATGCACCACCATGCCCAGCTAATTTTTTCTATATATATATATTTTAGTTGTCCAGCTAATTTCTTTCTATTTTTTAGTAGAGACGGGGTCTCACTCTTGCTCAGGCTGGTCTCGAACTCCTGACCTCGAGCAATCCTCCTGCCTTGGCCTCCCAGAGTGCTAGGATTATAGGCGTGAGCCACTGCGCCTGGCTGATAACTTATTCTAATTATGTATTTTAAAGTAATGGAAGCTATGAAATTCATACTTCTGTTACAGCTTTGATTTTCTCCCACATAATTTGATATATGTGTTTTATTATTATCCTTAAGATACATTCTTTTTGTTTAAAGTATAAATATATAATTTAGTATTTCAATAGTATTTATTTCAATAAATGCTGGGCATTGACGTGGAGAGATAGGAACACTTTTACACTGTTGATGAGACTGCAAACTAGTACAGTTTCTATGGAAAGTAGTATGGAGATACCTCAAAGAACAAAAAATAGAACTACCATTTGATCTACCAATCCCACTACTTGGTATTTACCCAAAGGAGAAAAGGACATTTTATAAAAAAGATACCTGTACCTGAATGTTTATAGCAGCACAATTCACAATTGCAAAGATGTGGAAACAATCCAAGCTCATCAATTCATGAGTGGATTAATAAAATGTGGTATAGTATACCATGGAGTACTACTGAGGCATAAAAAACAGTGAATTAATACCTCTTGTATTAACCTGGATGGAACAGGAGACCATTCTTCTAAGTGAAGTATCACAAGAATGGAAAAACAAACACCACATGTACTCACCATTAAATTGGAACTAATCGAATAACACTTATGTGCACATATGGAAGTAACACTCATCGGAAATCAAACAGGTGGGAGGGGTCAGGAGGGGGTGAGTAAATTCACACCTAACTAGTACAATGCACACTATCTGGGTGATGGACATGCTTATAACTTTGACTAAAACTGTACAAAATCTGTTTATGTAACCAAAACATTTGTACCCCCATAATATTCTGAAATAAAATTTTTAAAAATCAACATTAAATTACCAAAGGAATATGCTAATAGTGAAAAATATGCATCAATAATAAAAATTAGAAAAGAGTGTGAAATGTGGTTTAAAGATTTGAGGAATCTAAGGGCTGCAAGAGAGGGGGAGAATGTATTAGGAAGCCATATCATTTTATAATCCACTGTAAATAAAATGTAGGCAAACTGACTGACAAAGAATTGAAGGAACTATTACAACTACCTAATTTTTAATGGCAAGAGCTAGATAAAAGTGGGGTTTATAAAGAAGCAAAATTTGATCCTAATTAAGCCTACCAAAATTTCCTGGATGCCACAGTTTATGTAGGGCAAGGTGACTGCTTTAGATATTATTCTCATATTACTCTTTTAACTAGATTAGTGAGACAGCTGAGGCTAGTTCTCAGTGAGAGCTGTCAAGTCAATGAGAATAGTTAGATAGAAAGCACTGAGAGTACTCCATAATTACAGGGTAGAAACTCTTCAGCAAAGAAAAGAAAAATCCATGCTCTGATTACATCCAAGTATAATCTCTTTGTTCACTAATATTGCAAAGTAAAATTATAAATAAACCTATGTTTTTTCCCTTCTTACTTTTATGATTTGAGCAGAGTCTCATCCCATTTCTCAAAATTTATCTCAACCTCAATATTGTTTAAACATAAGCCTCTCTTTCTAAGATTAAGTAAACAAAAAATTTGACTAATATATTGAAAACTGCACAATTTTAAATGAGACTAATCTGAGGAAGTAAAACAAATACCCACCTATAAAACAGATATTATAGAAACTAGATAAGACTTTTATAAATCCATAATCTGTAAATGTATTAAGATTTGAGATGTGTGTGTGTGTGGTGTGTTGAAAAAAAAAAAAAGATTTGAGAAAACTAGAGTAGAGTTGTGAAAGATCCAAGAAAGGTATATACAGATTAAAAATATGATAGCTGGATTTTGAAAATGAATTACACAGAATACCACCAGATGAACTGGTATTTTTATCCTGCCAAATAAAACAGAGCGAAATGATAAATGGAACAAAGAGATTACATGAGAACACAGTTGACTAAGTTTACGTTGCCAATTCTCTTTAATTTGTCTGCTGCACTTAAGATCTCTTAAGATAATGTCTCAGTTTTTCATGATGTTAATGATGATAGGTACATAGAAACTTTCCAAACTGAAATCCAAAGAGAAAGAGAATGAAAAAAGAAACCAGAACTTTCAAGACTATGAAATAACTTAAAAAGATATAACATACCTGTGATTGGAATACCAGAAGAAGAAGAGAGAAGAAAGTAGAAGAAATATTTAAAGTAATAATCTCTGAGAACCTTCCAAAATTAATGACAGACACCAAACCACAGATGCAAGAAGTTCATAGATCACAAACAAGTTAAATACTATAAATCCATACCGAGGTACATTGTAGTCAAACTGCAAAAAACCAAGAGAAAATCTTGAAAATAGTTGAGGGGAGTGGAGTGAGGGAATATTACTATGGAGTATGAGAATTACAGCAGACTTCTTGTCAGAAATCATGTAGGCAAAAGAGGCTGAAATAAAAGATTAGGTGGTGAAAGAGAAAACTCACCATCTAGAATTTTATATGCGACAAATTTATCCTTCAAAAGTGAAAACATAAATAAAAATTTTCTTGAACAAACAAATAATGAGAGATTCATTGCCAGCAGACCTGCTCTGCAAGAAATGTTTAAAAATTGCTCTTCAGACTCTCCCTCACAGCCCTCAGAAGGAACCAGTCCTGCCAACGCCTGGCCTCTAGCACTGTGAGAAAATAAATTTCTGTTGTTTAAGCCAAAAAATAAGATAAATACAATAAAAATAAAAATTGTTCTTGAAGAAGAAGGAAAATGATATAGATCAGAAACTTGGATCTATGTCAATAATGAAGAGCACTGAAGAGGAATAAATGAAGGTAAAATAAAATCTTTACCGTTTTTATTCTTAATGTATCTAAAATTCAACTGTTTAAAGCAATGTCCATAACAATATATTAAATTTTTATGGCATATATTTAAATAAAATAAATGACACTAATGTCACAGGAACAGAAAAGGGGAATTGAGAATACTCTGTTATAAGGTAACTGTACTGCATATGAAATGGTATAGTGTTATATAAATACAGACTTGGATTACTTGAAAGTGTGGACTTATGTTAGTTAAAAATGCATATTGTAAACTCTAAGATAACTACTAAAATTTAAAAGTAACTATAATTGAAATTATAAAAGAGAAGAGGAATGGTATCATATAAAAAGTTCAATTAACTAGAGAAGGCTTAGAAACAAGAGGGAAAAAAATAACAAATAGAAAATAGTTATAAATATGGTAGATATTAACCAACTATACCCATAATCATTTTAAATATGAGTATTCTAAATAAACTAATTAAAGGATAGATATTATGAGAGTGCACGATAAAAACAAAACTCAAATATGTATTGTGTACAAGAAAGCTACTTTAGATATAAAGAATCAGACAGGTTAAATGCAAAGAGATGGAGAAAGCTATACCATACTAACATTAATTACAAGAAAACTGAAGTAACTATATTAATTTTAGACAAAGAAGACTTCAGAACAATGAAGATTATTAGGTTAAAAAAAGGAATTCTACAATGATAACAGTGATAATTATCCAAGAATATATACCAATCCTAAGCATGTATGCACCTAATAACATGTGCTGGAACAACTGGACATCTAAAAATTGAATGTAGACACAGTTCTTAAACTTGTCACAAAAATTAACACAAAATGGATCATAGACATAAATGTAAAATGCAAAACTATAAAACTCCTAGAAGAAGATACAGGAGAAAACCTATGTGACCTTGGATTTGGTGATTAGTTTCTAGATACAACACACAAAATACAATCTAAGAAAGGAAAAATTGATAAATTGGACTTTATTAAAATTAAAACCTTCTATGTGAAGGATATTGTAAAGAGAAGGAAAAGGCAAACCACAGACTAGGAGAAAATATTTATACAAAACATATCTAATAAGACTTGCATCTAAAACAAAGAACTTGTTAAAACTCAACAATAACAAAATAACCAACCAATTTAAAATTGGGTAAAAAATATGAATTGGCATCTCATCAAAGGAGATGGCAAACAAGCATATAAAAATATGCTCAATATCATTTGACATTAGGGAAAAAATATTAAAATAACTTTATACCTATTAGGATGGCTAAAATGCAGGAAACTAACACTAGCAAATTCTGGCAAGGATGCTGAGCAACTCATTTGTTGGTAGTGAAGATACAAAATGGTACTGCTATTTTGTAGACTGGCAGTTCTTTACAAAACTAAACATAGTCATACCATATAATCCAGCAATTGTGCTCCTAAATATTAACCCAACTGATTTGAGAAAATTATGGCTACAGAAAACCTGCACATGAATGTTTATAGTAGCCTTATTTATAAACAACAAAAATTGGAAGCAACCAAGATGTCTTTCAATAGATGATTGGATAAACAAATTTTGGTGCTTTCATACAATGGAATAGTATTCAATGATGAAAAGAAATGAGGTTTATAGCCATGTAAAGACATAGATAAATTTTAAATGTGTACTGCTGAGTGAAAAAAGCCATTCTGAAAATGCTAAATACTTTATAATTCCAATTTTATGACATTCCAAAAAAGACACAACTATAGAAATGGTAAACAGATCAGTAATTTCCAGAGGTTTGTGGGGGAGGAAGAAAGGTTGAATAGGAAATATTCATAGAGCAATGAAACTGTTATGTATAACACTGTAAAGGTGAATATATGACACTGTGCATTTGTCAAAACCCGTGGAATGTCACAGTATTAAGCTTGCAGATTACTGTATGCAAACAGAAAAACAATTTAGGAGATTAGGGGATCCCAGAATTGGGTGGAGAATGTGACAAAAAAAATCTATCTGGGTTACTAATGTGTGAGACAATCTCAGTAAAGAGGATGGGAGAAAAATCTGTTGGCCTAAGTAACTTTGGAAGAGGGGAGTCTGTAAGAGTAAAGGCAAAATGACCTTTACGTAAGCATTGAGCTCTGCTCTTGTGGTAATGTTGTTTCCCAAGTGTATTAATTAACAATTCTGAAATGACTATATGTGTATACTGGAACTGAACAATTAAATATGTGAATGGTGAAGAGTGGGAGCGGATGCAGGAATAATCAAGGAGAGGAGGCTAGAATGAGTTATGAGTGAGAGCTGGAGACCTCAGTATAGACTCATCTTTGGCTTAATATAGAAATAGGTGGTTTCATTTGGAAATGTTTATAATATCTGTGTGTACATGGATTAGTATACATACAAATATATCCTTGTTCTGGCAGCCTAGGGACCCTAAAAATAGTAACACTGAAGTCATGGAGAGCACATCTAGATCTTGCTTTTGCAAATACCATTCTCAAATACACCAGGCCTCCTTGGGGAAAATGACTGATCGCAGGATAAGGATAAGGATAGGAAATATTCAAGATGAGCCTGGAACATCTTGTAATACCATAAAGTAAAGAAGTGCTAAAAAAAATCCAAAAACCAAAATCCCCCACAATGATGGGGGTAACTCCTAATGGCTAAAGCTGGAACAATTTGGGCAACAATAATAAATATTAGATTATAATCCAAACTATCGAATAAATATCTATAAGTAAATAGGAATATAAATAAATTATTAAATACATAAATAGGAAGAATAGACACAAATCTTCCAAGCTGAAGAATGCCAAGTAGCTTATGTAGATAGTTTGCTCTCAAGTGAAGCATAATTAATTCCCCACTTCTTGACTGTGAGTTGTGCATAGCGACTTCCAAAGAATACAGTATGAAAAGGGGAGGAAGGGTTAAAGGGTAACTTTACAGTGAAAAAATGCAACAAACATTATTTCAGCCAGGTGATCCAAATTAACAGTGACAAGAGCTTTTGATCTTATGTACCACTGGTGTGATGGAATGAGTGTAGCACTTTACCTCTGTGTTCTTCCTCTCCCAAACTCAAAACTCAAGCCAAATCATGAGAAAAAACTTAGACAAATTCCTATTGAGGGACACTTTACAAAATAACTGACTAGTATTTCCCCAAACTGTCAAAGTAATAAAAAATAAGGAAAGCCTGAGAAAATGTAACAGCCAAGAGAAACCTAAGTAGACATGACAACTAAATATTATATGGTTTCCTGTATGGGATCCTGTAACAGAAGAAGGACATTAGGCTAAAAACTAAAAAATGTAAATAAAATATGTACTTTAATTAGCAAAAATGGTCAATATTAGTTGATTAATTGTGACAAATGTACCATAATAATGATGTTATTAATAGTGGAAACTGGGAGTGGCTGTATGGAAACTCTTTGTACTATATCCTCAATTTTTCTGTATATTTAAAACTATTCCAAACTAAAAAGCTTTTTAAAAAATATCTGTGGCAGGAGTAATTTTTTTTTCATAGTAAAGCGTTTTCTTTGATCTGTAATTCTATCCTGCATGCCATTTATGTAGTAGCTGAAAATAGAAAGACCACCTAGATGGACTCTTACTAACATAGATGGTAACTGAGTATGCCTGGGGGAAAAAGATCAATGGGAGAAAAAAATGTCCTTGTGATATTACAGTCAGAAATCCTGCAGAAAGCCACAAACTTCTTGGAAAGGTTTCCTATGGTGAAAATACAGAGAACCTAATGAACCCAAAGAGCTGAGAATGGGGCCCTGAAGCTTACCTTATTTGGCAAGTGTAATGGTGATTTTTATCTACACCAAAGATAATGAATCATTGCTTTATCATGTGAAGTGGCACTGAACACATAACATATCCTGTCTCTAGATCCTCTTTAATCTCTATCCCTTGTTAAATAGTCATTTAATCCAAGGCTGGTATTCAATTTAATTGAACCATGGCTAATTTATATTTCTTTATCTTTTCTTAGGGGGTCTATAAAATACATTGCCTCTACCTACAAATTGCCATACAAAGAATGTATGACCAAAATTTCCTTGACCTGGAACCTGTGGGGTTTAAGGGAGTGTCAATCAAGAGAGTGAGAGCATCACAGGTAAAGGGAACACCATGTGCAGAGCCTGTGTGGGAAAACGCATTGGAGGATGTCAAATTAGAGGAAATTGAGTTATTGATTCAACAAAAATGTATTGCATTTTTATTACAGGTTGAATATTTTGAATCTGAAAATCCTAAATCTGAAATGCTCCAAAATCTGAACCGTTTTGAGCACTGACATGATGCTACAAGTGGAAAATTCCACACCTGACCTCATGAAATGGAGTCATAGTTGACTCAGTCAAAACTTTGTTTCATGAACAAAATTATTAAAAACATGGTATTAAATTACCTTCAGGCTAGGTGTATATGGTGTATATGAAATATAAATGAATTTTGTGTTAAGATATGGACCCTATCCCTAAGATATCTCATTATGCATATGCAAACATTCCAAAACCTGAAAAAAATCCGAAATCTAAAACACTTCTGGTCCCAAGCATTTTGGATAAAGGAGACGCAACCTGTATGTGCCAGAGTTTTGATGAAAGGGAGGCCTCTGAGGATGGAGCATACAAAGCAAAGGAGAGAAGGAAAACTAGGTTAGTATTATATCACTTGTCACTAGTAAACTTATTATTTCCTAATAATAGCAGCTTTATTTCATAAAGCTCATAAGCTATACCATTATAACCTGTTCTGGAAGACAGTCTTTGGGTCTTTGGGATTTTTTTTACCTTGTTCTCTGCCCTTTTGAATATTAGAGAGATATTAGATTCTCTCTAGGTTTTCAGTAGCTCATCTCTATTCACTAAGATTTTTAAAAGATTAATGCCTGTCATATTTCCTTCAGCAAATTCATTTGTAAGTTATTTTAACACTCTGAGGGTAATTTACCTGGTCTAAGAAAACTGGCCTTATTTTGAGATGTTAGTGTATCCCTCTAAGTATCTTGTGTTCTGGCTTTCAACTCCCTTTTTCCAGTCTACCTATTTTACTGTTTAAATATAATTATTCACCCTGTAGGAAAATACAAATGCAAAAATAATTAAATTTCTGGTGTTAGGACCAAGCCAAAAGGAGTTTCTTCTCAGAATCCATTAATATTTCCTCAAGCTGTTTCTTCTGTAGTTGTTTTTATGCTCCAAGAATGAGAAAAAATTTATTTTAGTTGTCTTTAATATTTTTGTAAGTTTAAATTTGTTATGAACAAGACTTCTTTAAAATATTCTTAAGTGCCACTATTTTATGATTATCACTAGCTTGTCTTTTTAAATAGGGTGTATCAGAAAGCTTTCTTTGTGGAAATATTAGCTTTTCTGTTTCTGCCTCTATGTTCTTTCTCATCAGAATTTCTTCCATAATGATATAAACAGAAGTACACTTTGTGGAACATTCTGAAAATGCTTGAGGTCTTTACTCTTAGGTTCTCATGGCCTGAGTCTATTTTCACTTTGTTCTTAAACTAATTAAAAAAATCACATTTTCCTCAAAGATACAGAATGTTTTCTAAATGTACCCAGGATTTTCTTTTGTTATGATTTTAAACACTAAGGAAACATTATTTCCAGTCCCCAAGGTTCTTACCACTTTTCTAACCAATTTTTCTTTTTGGGTCATTACTAAGCTTAGAGTAGCAATTTCCCCAAGTTGCTTCCACTAACCTCTAAGAGGTAAAATGGTGATTTGAATAACTCTAGTTACTATTTTGAAAGTCCAGGCCACTCCTATAGTGTAGTGGGCTAAGGGAAGTTTTTGTAGTCACTTGGGTAGAAATATTACAGCAGTTAACTTAGTTGTAATACAGCACTATAACTCATGTTATATTCTTTTAAAAAGTTATAGAGCAAAGCTGAGTTGTTCTTGCTATAGACCATAAGGTTCTACATGATCCACACTCTGTGTTTCTCTACCACTTCAACTCATACTAATCTCCTGCTCACATACCATACTTTAGCCGTGAACTGCTAGCACAGCAAGTTCTTTTTCTTTTTCAGGATATTTGTTTACTTAGTTACTTCTGCCTGGACACTGTTTCATACCACTCTACAAGGGGATTTCTTCTTAGTGTTTAAGTTTCAGCTTGCCATTTACTTTTCTATACCAACCCACTATTTATTCTCTTCATACTGCTTATTATAATCTGAAGTTATATAACTATTTATTTATTTATTATATTACACCAGTGAAAAGTAAATGCTTAAGGGGCAGGAAATTCATGTGTCTTTTCATTATTGTATGCTTATGGTTTACAATAGTACCTCATGCATAGTAAACCCTCAGTGAATAACTGTTAAATAGGTGAATAAAAGGTATTCTAAAATAAATTCTTTGCAAAACTAAATTAAATTGTTGAGCCATTATTTTTCTTATGTAATTACTACATTAGTATGGCCCACCCATACTTCTTTTGAATAACCTTTAGCAAAAGTTGGTAGAAAAGTTCTTCTTGTAATGGCAAAGAAATGTAGACTAGAATATCTAGAATATCTGGAAAAGTGGACAAGATATAAAAACAAAATTATTTGGAAGCACAGAGAATTAACAAGACAATGAGAGAAATTATTAAGTCAGATCAGGAATAGAGGAAAAACTCAGAGAAGTGAGCCTGACATTTGACACAGCATTTTAACAAGGAATATCTGTCAATTCTAGAAAAGGAATCTCAGAAGGTAAGAGCTGAGCAGAGCTTTAGAAAGACTTGGACTATGGGGAAAAATTGGTATTCAGAATTTATCAAGAAAGGATAATACTGGTAAGTTTCCCACCTTTGGGGTACAACTTGAAAGTCTACATTCTAGAAATAAAGTTGAACAAGAAGTAGAAAAACCCTTCACAAAAGCTTAGCCAAGATTCAAGTCACTTTTATCCCTGTAAAGGGATCTAAGTGATCTATGATTACTAGTTCTCGTAGCTGCATGTATTTAACAACAATTTATTTAACAATAAATTGTTGTTAAATACATGAATAAAGGGTACCCTAAAATACCAAAAAATTTTTTTGCAAAATTATCTAAATAATAGTTGAGCATCACTCTGTCCTATATAATTGCTAAACTAGAACAGCCAATTCATAATTTTTTTGAGTAAGCCTTAGCAAAAGACCATAGAGCAGTAAAAGAGATTTTAGCAAAAATAATTCCTCTCTAGAGGGAGTTAATGTCATCATAGGATTCAGGCTATTTTCATAACATTTCATATATGGGATTTCAATAAAAAATAAAGAAACTGATGAAGGCATTCAACATGGTTTAAAATTAAGGGAAACAATAGAATATATAAATAGACCAATGAGAAATAAAGACAATAAAGTTAAGAGATACAGACCTCAAAATAACTATGGTATGCCCATTCAAAGAATTAAAAGAAAAAACTTAAAACTTTGACAGAAAAATTGAAAGTATAAAAAAATAACAAGATGCAGGAGTGATGTCAGAAATATGGTGGAATAGGAGGTATCCCACCCATATCCCACCACAGCAGCAATACTTTGGCAGTCATCCACGGACACAAATGCCTTTTTGGGATCTTTGGGATCCAGGTAGGATGCTGTGAAATGTTGGCACTCAAGAAAGGGGAATGCAATTTTGAGAAGGCAGACCAGTACCCACCTGGCAGGCAAGCTGACCATGGTTCTGGCTAAGCCTGGAAACAGTTCTGTGCCTCTGTGGACTCAGACATAACTCCTTTTGGCTTTGTACTAACACCAGAATCATCTGCCAAGAAATACAGGAAGATCCATGACGACCCATACCTTGGGTAACAGGTCTGCTAACGTTCGCTGTGGACCCTTGTCCCAGCATTAGCCCTCCTGGCTAAGGGAGCAGAAGTTGCTGCTTATATCAACAAAATATACATTCTGTCAAAATCTGTTATAAGAGACAAAAAAGTTCACTACATAATGATAAAGTTGTGCTTCAGCAAGATGATACAATATATGTGTGTGTGTGTGTGTGTGTGTGTGTGTATATATATGCACCAAACATCAGAGCACCTAAATATATAAAGCAAATATAAATAGAATTGAAGGGAGAAATAGGCAGCAATGCCATAATAGTAGAGGACTTCAACATCATTCAGACAGAAAATCAATAAGGAAATGGTAAACTTGAATAACACTATCAACCAAAATGACCTGACAGACATACATAGATCATTCCATCCAATAGCAGCAGAATACAGATTCTTCTCAAAGTGCACACAGAACACTCTCCAGAAGAGACAATATGGTAGGCCACAAAAAAGTCTTAACAAATTTAAGAAGACTGAAATTGTATTAGGTATCTCTTCTGACCACAAGGTATAAAATTTGAAATTAATAGCAGGAGGAAAATTGGAGAATGCACAAATATGTGGAAATTAAACAATACACTCCCGAACAACCAATGAATAAGGAAAGAAGTCAAAAGGGGATAAAAATATCTTGATACAAATACAAATGGAAACATAACAGACCAAAACTTTGGGGATGCAGCAAAAGTAGTTCTAAGATGGAAGTTTATAGTGATAAATGCCTACATTAAGAAAAAAGAAAGATCTCAAACAACTAAACTTCACACCTCAAGGAACTATAAGAAGAACAAACTAAGTCCAACATTAGCAGAATGAAGGAAATAATGATTAGAACAAAAAAGATAAAATACAGACTAGAAAGAAAATTAAAAAATTAATAAAACTTAAGAGTTGGTTTTTTGAAAAGATACACAAAATTGTTAATTTTTTAGCTAGATACCCCATATTAACAGAATGAAGAATAAAAATCATACATTCATTACAGTAGATTCAAGAAAAGCATTTGACAAAATTTAACATTCTTTCATGATATAAACTGTCAACAAATTAGGTGCAGAAGAAATGTACCTCAACTGAATAAAGGCCATATGTGGTAAGTCCACAGCTAACATCATACTCAATGGTGAAAAGCTAAAAGCTTTTTCTCTAATTTTAAGGAAAAGACAAGAGTGCCCACAATTTGCAGATGACATGTAATCTTATATACAGGAAACCCTAAAGATGTCACCAAAAAACAATCAGAAGTTATAAAAAAATTCAGTAAAGTTGCAAGATACAAAATCAACATACAAAAATCAGTTATATTTCTGTACACTAACAACTATCAGAAAAAGAAATCAGCCACCTGATTTTTGACAAAGGCACTAAGCACACAATGAGGAAAATATAGATTCTTCAATAAATGATATTGGGAAAATAAAATCCATATACAACAGAATGAAATTGAACCCTTATCTTAAATCATAAATAAAAATCAACTCAAAATGGATTAAAGACCTCAACCTATAATCTGGTAATCATTGTTTGGATAAAACACCAATAGCTCACACAACAAAAGCAAGTGGGACTCCATCAAATTAGAAGGCTTCTGCACAGTAAAAGAAACAATGAACACAATGAAAAGGCAACTTACAGAATAAAAGTAAATATTTGCAAGCCATATATCTGATAGGGAGTTAATATACAAACAACTCAACTCTATAGCAAAAATATTCCCAAACAATCCAATTACAAAATGGGAAGGACCTGAATACACATTTTTCCAAAGAAGACATACAAATGGCCAGCAGGTGTATGAAAGGATACTTAACATCACTAGTCATCAGAGAAATGCAAATCTAAGCCATAACAAGATATTACCTCATACCTATTAGGTTAGCTATTGTAAAAAAGACAAGAGATAAATGTTGGCAATGGCGTAAAAAAAAAGGGCACCCTTGTACACTGTTGATGGGAATGTAAATTGGCACAGCCTTTATGGAAAACAGTATGAAGTTTCCTTTAAAAAATTAAAAATAGAATTACCATATGATGCAACAATCCCACTTTCTGAGTGTATATCCAAAGATAAGGAAATCAGTATCTTGATATCTGCACACTTATGTTCAATGCAACATTATTCTCAGTAGACAACATATGGAAAAAACCCATTATAAATGTTTGTTGACAGATGAATGGATAAAAAGTCTGGTGTATATACATATAATAGAATATCATTCAGCCTTAAAAGGAAGAAAATTCTGCCATAAACCTGGAGGACATTATGTTAAGTGAAATAAGGCAGACACAGAAAGACAAATTCTGCATGATCTCACTTATTTGTGGAATCTAAAATAGTTGAACTCACAGAAGCAGAGTAGAATGGTTGTTGCTACATGTTTGTGGGTGATGAAAATAGGGTGATGTTGGTTGAACAGTACAAAGTTTCAATTATGCAAGATGAATAAGTTCTAGAAATCTAATATACAGTATGGGATGATATCTTCAAAATAATGAAAGGATATGAGTGCCAAACTAGAATTCTATGTCCAATAAAGATACCCTCTAAAAATGATAATAAAATAGTCATTTATAGAAAAATGAAAATTTAGAGAACTTGTCATCAGCAGATTGCTCTGTAAAAAAATAGGAAAAGATTGTTCTTTAAGAAGCAGAAAAAAGATCCTAGAAGGGCAGGTCTGAGATTCAGGAATGAATTAATAGCAAGAGTCAGGAGAAATGTGTAGACAAATATAAATGAACAGTGACAGTGCAGAATAACAATAATGAGGTATTGTAGAGTTTATATATGTTGTGTGTATATATGTATACATATATATCTATACATGTAATAAATGAAAACAATATTACTTTAATTTGGATAAATACGTTTAAGACATTCCAAAATCCTTTCATTTTTTAAGAGAAGGTTAAAGGTGTTAATTTTCTTAGATTTTTATAAGTCGAGAATATCTGTTGCAATTTCTATGAAAGCTGCTATAGGCCCTTCTCAACTAATAGAAGGAAAATGTGAAATAGGGAAACATAATCAATAAAATGACAAGAAAAAGGAGAAAAATGAACATAGAACAGGTCAGAGAAATAGAAAGTGAATAAATATAAATACAAATATACAATAAATACATTAACATTAAAAGGCCAAATGTTTCAGTCAGAGGATTGTTAGAAATTAATAGGTAAAAGAATAATGAGAAACAGTATATTTATGTTGTTTCAAAATATCTTCCCACAAAATACACATTAATTCCAAAGAGAACTATTAAATTTCCAGTGGCAAACACCACCCAACATGTGATCAGAGTTAAGATCACTAGTGATAAGAAAAATTGAATTCCTGTGCCTCTGACATGATGCAGTGGGAAGGATACAGTATCAATTTATGGGATTCCTGCCAAAATCATTTGGATCATCTCACTGGGCAAAGAGAAAGCATTCATAATTTTACATATGAATCTATAATTTAAACACTTCTGTAAACTAACTGAGAATAGACAAAAACTTTCTTGATATGCTACAGGCTATCTTTGAAATGCCTATAGAACATACCATACTTACTGGTCAAATATTGAAATCTTACCCCCTGAGAAGGAGAACAAGGTAAAAAGGGCTCCTGTCAGCACTTCTATAGAACATAACAGAGGACATTTTTGCTATTGCAATAAATAAAAAGGTAAATAAAATGTATAAAAGTTGGAGAAAAAGCAAGAAAAGCATCATTCAAAAATTATACACAAATTGTAGTAATTCTTTGTAATAACTATTGAAAAGTAATGAAAATAAATGAAGCACGGTTACACTCAGCAACACAAATGAATCTCACAAACATAATATCCAGGAAAAGAAGCCACAAATAAAAGGAGTCAAACTGAATGATTCTCTATGTAAAGTTAAAAAATAACATAGATATGCTTTGTGTTAGAAGTCAAGGAAATCATTGGCAGAGCACATGAAGAATGTTTTTGAGATGTTAGTAATATCTCTTCCTTGACTTTACATGGGTATTACAAACCTAAAAAGTTCTCTTAAAAAGATTAAAGGCATTCCTAATGTCTAGCAATTAAAACAAAACACTATTAACAAATAAAATTGGTATATGTAATTTTTGAGCCATGAATTACTTTGACACTTCAAAGTCAGACATTAATGGACAAACAAATCATGCATAACTATTAATTTTCTTTCTCTCTTTCTTTCTTAGAAGAGACTTGTACACAAATTCTTTTGTGAACACTTGTAGTTCTGATAAAGCTGGTTTGCTTTTGATGTTTCCTAAATAATGACTTCCCAAATGTGTGTGAATCAAAGCACAGTTATTCAAGGACAGAGTGACTTACTTATGTATTTGTTGAAGTTACTAATTTCTATTGCACTTATTAAACACAAATGGCTTTATTTTAGCACATTAATTTATCTAATGGCTTCCGCTTGTTCTTAATTATATTATAGAATGACAAAGTATTTTTTTTCTGATGGTTTCCTTCTTTTGGAACCAATGATAACAATTTCAACACTTATGAAGGATGCCAACCACATTTGATGTTTGAGTATGACACATTTTTCAGTGCTCTCTTATGTATGTACTTTCATTTGATTTATTTTTTTTTATTTATTTTTATTTTTTCAATTTAATTTTACAGAATCAAAGAGTCTAACAGTATATCTTGTTAGATACAGTATGTACTCATAATGTATACATTATTTCTTGTACAATGATATGAAATAATATGGGAAATATTCATGATAAATTATTAAGTGAACAGTGCAAGTTAAAAACAATAGTTTCATATTTTTTTCCCCACCCCCCCTTTCCCGAGTCAGCACCTTCAAGTGTTACCACTCCCCAAACGGTGCGCAATGCACTCATTGTGTAGGCATACCCCCATCCCCTCCCCCACCCCCCACCTCAGTCTGATATGCAATTGGTGTCGTTTCCAGATTTGTATTTAGCTGATGATCAGGGAAACCAATTTTCTGGTGAGTACATGTGATGCTTGTTTTTCCATTCTTGGGATACTTCACTTAATATAATGGGTTCCAACTCTCTCCAGGAGAACCATAGAGATGTCGTATCTTCATCATTCCTTATAGCTGAGTAATATTCCATGGTATACATATACCACAGTTTACTAATCCAATCATGTATTGATGGGCATTTGGGTTGTTTCCACATCTTTGCTATTGTGAATTGTGCTGCTATAAACATTTGGGTACACGTGCCTTTGTTACAGAATGACCTTTTTTCCTTTGGGTATATGCCCAGTAATGGGATTGCTGGGTCAAATGGCAGGTCTACTTGAATCTGTTTAAGATACCTCTATAATGCTTTCCATAGGGGTTGCACTAGTTTGCAGTCCCACCAGCAGTGTATTAGTGTTCCTGTCTCTCCACACCCACGCCAACATGTGTTGTTTTGGGTTTTTTTGATAAAGGCCATTCTCACTGGGGTTAAGTGATATCTCATTGTGGTTTTGATTTGCATTTCCCTGATGATTAGAGATGTTGAACATTTTTTCATATGTTTGTTAGCCATTTTTATATCTTCTTTTGAAAAATTTCTATTCATGTCCTTTGCCCACTTTTTGATAGGGTTGCTTGATTTTTTCTTGCTGATTTTCCTAAGTTCTAAATAGATTCTTGAAATTCTATAAGGTAGGCAATATAGGTTTCCTTATAACCATTTTAAAAACTGGGGATACTGAGGACCATCAAAGCTAACTGACATTTTTGCCACGGTTAAGCACTAAGTCCAGGGATAGAACTAAGTTATTTAAACTTCTAGTCCAGTATTTTGTCAAGACAATAAATCCATCTAATTTTAGGCTACTATTAGGTATAGCTTGAGCAAACAGACTTATCTATTAGGGTGTTATGTTATCTTACCACTTACCCATAGCAACACTTAAACTTATATATTATGTCATTCAGGATAGGACATGTGATTATAAATAATATATATCAAATCAATCTGGTATGTGAGTGTTCCCTGGGACTTTCAGTCTCATAGTTCTTATACTTCTGGATCACAGGAATTCAGGTAAAAGATAAACATTGAGCACATTAAAATATAGACATTAGTTTTATTATATATTGGTTATTAATATTTACTGGTAACATATTCTATGTCCATAGTTTATTTCCATTATTTTATTTATTGCTTACAAAAATTTCATGATCTAGTACTAATACCATCCTCACTTTACAGATGGGGATTAAAGGATTAGAAGAGGTAAAGTGACTTTTCCAAGGCTATACAACTAAAGAGTAAAAGAGATGAGATTAAAATAAGTGTAAATTAATCAAGAACATGTTTTAATCACTGGGATAAATTTTCTCTAATACTTTAAAAATTTTTTTCCACCTGTTGTTTGTTTCTTTCCACCTCTAGATTCTTTGAGATTAATCAAATAATTTTCTTTTATTTTTCCATTTTTCCTTCTATTAACTTTTAGTCAAAATCACTTTACTGTATTATTTAGTGGTTGCACTGGAGATTACAATATGTATCTTTGACTTATTTAAGTAGCACAATATAAATTAATACTCTTTACCATATGTCAGACAACTAAAAGACATTAGAACATGTAAAATTCTATATCTCCCTCATGTGTGGTATTTTTGTTGTGTTTTTAGTTCTATATACATTTTAGACAGCACATATAATTATTTTTATAGAGTCACTATTCATTTGGATTTAGCTACTTATTTACTTTTCCCATTGCTCTTCATTCATTTTCCTTTCCTATGCTTCCAACTGGGATCAATTTAAATAATTACCTTTCTTATTTCTTTTAGATGGATCTGCTGTTGAAAAATTTTCTCAGGCATGTGCGTGTGGGCGGCAGTGGGGGGAGAAAATTTAGTGTTTCATCTTTTTTTGAGGAATATTTTTGTTGTTAGGTTGATAGTTGTTTTCCTTCAATACTTTGAAGATTTAATATTTTATTATTCTAGCATCCATTGTTTCAGTTTATAATTCATCTGTTGGTCTTTGTATAACTTCATTTGAAGGGAATGTGTCTTTTTCTTGGCTACATTTAAATGTTTTCCTTACCTTTACTCCTTAGCAATTTTACTCTGATGTGTCTAGGTGTGCTTATCATGTTATTAATATGGCTTGGAATATAGGAATATTTCTTGAATCTGTAACTTGGTGTTTTATTCATTTTGGAATATTGTTAACCATTATCTATTCAAATATTCCTCCTGCTCAATTATTTCTCTCCATTTCTTCAGGGGTTTTAACACTCATATTAGACTTTTTATATTATCCTATATATCTCCTATATTGTTTCTTCATTTTTTATCGTTTTTTCCTACATGTGTTACAGTGTTGATATTCTCTACTGATTGATTGATCTTCCACTTTACTATTGTCATCATCTGTGTCTAATGCCCTATTAAACTCATATAATAATTTCTTAATTTCAGTAATTACATTTTTCATTTCTAGAATTTCCATGTTGCAACAACTAATAAAGCAATCAGTTCAGGCAAGGATTATCAAAGAATGCTATCAAATGAAATCTTGGGAAAGGGAAATTTCATGTAATTTTCAAGAGTCACATCACAGATTATTTGCTAATTGCAATGGTCAAAATGTACTTGTACATGAAAAGATTTGGCAGTCACTTGATCACCAAATAGTAATCACCAATAGTAATACATTTGGATATTGTATATCCTCAGATGCGATGAAATTAAAAAGTACACTATATCACCTATTTATTATTCTTTCTAAACATGTTTAATTGAATCTAAAAATGAGGGAACAATCAGGCAAATTCAGAACGTGGTCATCCTTCAAGACAAATGACCTGGTCTTTTCAGAAGTATAATAAGAAACAAAGGAAGGGCAAGAAGTTCCAAATGAAAAGACATTAAAGATACATAATGAACACATGAAAATGTGTGAGCATTGATTAGTTCCTGGATTAGAAAAAACTATAGCTCTAAAAGACATATTGGGGACATTTTCAAAATTCAATATAGAATTTTTTTAGACATTATTGGATTATTATTGATTTTTCCTAGGTGTTATGAATATATAGAAGAATGTCTTTATTTATAGGAAATACATATTGACATCACGTTAAGTGAAATAAGTCACGAACAGAAAGTTAAATACTGCATGTTCTCACTTGTGTGTGGAAGCTAAAAACGTTGAAATAGAAGTAAAAAGTAGAACAGAGGATACTAGAGGCTAGAAAGGGTAGGGGGAAGGGAAGGAATTGTTAAAAGAAACAATATTATGGCTAAAAAGGAGGAATAAGTTCTAAATCATTGTAGGATGACAATAGTTACCAATAGTATATAGTTTCAAATAGCTAGAATGTTGAGTATTTATTCTAGAATAATAATAGCTAGGGTATTGAACATTTCCAACACAAAGAAATGATAAATGTTGGAGATGATGGATGCTAATTATCCCGATCTGATCATTGTACATTATATGTATCCAAACATCACTATGTACCCCATGAATATGTACAATTATTACTTGTCAGTTAAAACAATAAATAAAAAACGTACTGAAATATTCAGAGATAAAATCTCAAATCATCTATAACTTATTTTCAATTGATTCAGCAGTATATACACACATATACACACATGTGTCTCTGTATAAGTGCATGTACAGTGTATATATAAATGTAATTATACATATAAATTAAATACATATTGAAATATACATATATAATGAGTTAAACTCACCAATTCTCAAATAAATGCAAAGTAATAAAACAATAATATAGGATTTTTCTCCTATCTCAATAGCGAGGATAAATGTTTTTTAACAAAATTCTTACATATCTTACACTAAAGCAGGAATGTTAAATACATTCTAGATAACTTTTTAAAAAATATTAAAAAATAAATATTCAAAATATAAAGGGATAATGCCACATATCTTGAAAATGTAAATGTATAGGACATGTCCTAGCAATTTTTGATAATAGAAATGAAATCCTAATTTTATACCTTAAATAGAGCTGCTACTTTTATCTGGAAGTAAAATGTCCAACCCTGTGGAATCTTCTATTTCTTTCAGGGTAGGATAGCATATATGTAGTGGACATGTTATAGTATCATTCAGCAAATTATGTTTCGGTTGCCCTTTTTGGTCAGAGTTCCTTCATTCGGTTTTCACTGGAAGTATTTTTGCTGCAATAAAGTAATTTTATCTCCATTGGAAGAGGTTCAAGACTTTTATTTTGCTAGCCTGAGCACAGGGCTTCCAGGTACTTTTTCCTAATGGGTTTTGCAAGTTACCTGACTTGCCTATGCTTTTTTAGTTCAGTAATGGCACAGAGATATTTCTGTATTGCTTTTTTCACCGTATAATAGATTCTAGCATGATTCCCATGAGTTTCATTCTGTGGAAACATTTTTCTTACTAAGAAAAAAATGTATGTGAAATTAACTTGCTTCTTCTCACTCTTGGTGGAAATGATGAAACTTGATGTTTAATGATATTCTCTTGTGAATTGGAGTGCACATTTCTAAGACTAGGACAAGACTACAATTAAATTTCTAGTCTCCTCTATTGCCTCAAGGAAGAGTTCATCCAAGCTGATCTAAGAATTGCTTTCTAATAATTTCCTTTGCATCTAATATGACAATGCAACACATTTCATTCTCTTATAACCATTGAACTCAGAACTTTCTCCCTAAGTTAACATAAATTCCTAAACTTGCATTTCATTTGGTGTTCTGTTGTTCAGTGAGAAATAATGAGACTTTATAAGATATTTTTGAATGAATAAAATGCATAAATGTTTGTTTAATGATGGATATTTCCTCCACCCTCTATATGTTGCTGCTGCTGTTGTTCCAGGTATGGGAATAAAACATAATAGGAAGATGATTTAGGGGTGATTGACGTAGCTGATGGGAGGAGGGTTGAGGAATTTTTAGGGCTGGTGACTGTGCTCACTAGTACCAACATTTGTTAGCCTGGGGATCCTAACTTACTTCTTCTCATTATAATTATACATACCCCAAATCTCTAGGTGAAGGAGAAGAAATAAAGAGGCATGTGAAATTAGATTGTGAATAACTTTGCTTTTCATAAGACCACAGAGATTCAAGGAGGGAAAGAAAAAGCAGGAAAAAAATCAAAGTCATAAATATTTGTAGTTTCTTACCAACTGCAAAAGAGGGTTTTTTTTTTTTTTTTTTTTTTTTTGAGACAGAGTCTCACTCTGTTGCTCAGGCTAGAGTGAGTGCCGTGGCGTCAGCCTAGCTCACAGCAACCTCAAACTCCTGAGTTCAAGCGATTCTCCTGTCTCAGCCTCCCGAGTAGCTGGGACTACAGGCATGCACCACCATGCCCGGCTAATTTTTTCTATATATATTTTTTAGCTGTCCATATAATTTCTTTCTATTTTTAGTAGAGATGGGGTCTCGCTCTTGCTCAGGCTGGTCTCGAACTCCTGAGCTCAAACGATCCGCCCACCTCGGCCTCCCAGAGTGCTAGGATTACAGGCGTGAGCCACCGCGCCCGGCCAGAGAGGGTTTTCTTTTTCCTATTGAATCTCCACTGCACATCCTCCATCTCTTTAAGAAGAGTAACATTTCTTTATGGATCTTGGGCGACTGACGCAGAAAGTGCCTCTCTCAGGAAAGCTGCTACATGACATTAAGTCTCAGCAGAGATTTGAAAGACATAAATGGCAATCCAGGAAAAGGATTCATGAGAATAGCAATCCAGGCAGAGGAAATGGTTAGTGAAATGGTCCCAAGACAAGAACTAGTTTAGAGCATCAAGTAATAGAAATAAAGCACTTGACTGAAGCTTAAGGTTAGGTTTTCAACATCATAGGAATACTTACACTTTCGATCACAATCTGTTGAATTTATTGCTTTTGAAGCTCTGAGCTTCCATGTAAAGTATCCAATTGCCCTGGGCTGCCATACTGGAGATCCTATGTGGAGACATCCCTTAGAAAGACCCAGAGACCATGTAGACAGCAGATTATCAGCCAGTCCCAGCTGATCCAGCCCACAGTTATCCCATCTGAAGCTATAGAGAACACGGAGCCAGGATGAGCCCTCTTTGTCATACTCTAAGTTCCTGACCCACACAGAACATTAATGTTAATAACAATATGGATCTTGTTGTAAGCCATAAAGCTTGGTGGTAATTGGTTATGCTGCTCTAATCAGAAGAGAATTTGGATCTGAAAGTGTGGTGCTGCCATAACAAAAACTGAAAGCATTTGTCATAGGCTTTGGGACTTAGTGACAGACCAAATCTGAAAGGACATTAAGGAGGCTGTTAATAGAAGCTGGAAAGACCCCAGAGAACCATTGGTGAGGGCTTGAAGGAGAATGAAGAAAACATTATTGAAGATTGATAAAAAGGGGACCTTCGTTAGGCAGTGGCAGAAAGTTTGACAATACTGCTGCCTGTAGTAATGTGGAAAATGGAAAGGAAACCTAATAAATGCATGGATCTGGCAGGGGAGATTTTCAGGCAGAATGTAGAAAGTGACAAACTGGCTTCTTTTTGCTGCTTGTGATAAAATATGAGAAGAAGAAATGCACCAAAGATGAAATCGTTTTTTTTGAGCAGAATTTAGAGAAATGGTATGAGCCAGAACTTGCTGGATTTGAAAATGAAACTATTTCCTTCCTCAATCTCTCCTAGCAAAAGAATATCAAACTAAGAAATCAAATCAAAATAGAAGTCTAAAAGCCTTTGTTAAAATCCTGGAAAAGTAGAAGATGGTGTCTCATAGACACTTTGTTAGAGAAAAGCCATCTAAAGAATTTAAGGATGTGCCTTATGGACCGTCCCTGTTAAAAGAACAGAACTCCTAAGACTGTTAAGGGTTTTGTACCATAGCAGCCTCGTAGGGGACCCAAGGTTTAGATGAGCTTTTAAAAAAGATTTATGGCCATGTCTTTTGTTTAATGGAGTGGATTATAATTGGATACACAAGGATTTAAGGGAATTACATCAGCTTGGATAGAAAGGAGCAGGGAAAGTTCAAGAAGAAGAGGCTTTGGGATTCCAACGTGCTTCAGGTAAGAAGCGGACGGAGAAAATCTTTTACATTTAGGAATATTTTTTTCCTTTTTTTTTTTTTTAAATATGGAGGACTATTACTATAACAGGACATTAACTGGAAAGTAATGTCACAAAATTAATTAAAAAATCAGGAGGATATTTTTTTCCATCACATTAAACATTTATCATTTCTTTGTTGATCTATAAACCTCTAAATATCTATTACAACCTTTTAGCTTTGTAAACTTATTGTATATTAGTAACTTTATAATTATCCAAAGAAACACAACATTTAGAATTCTGTAGAAAATGAAGCAGAGCTGAATGCACAGGATTATTACATTGTGAATGAGTAAGATTGAAACATCATAAATCCAACAGAATAGGAATCCAATATCTAAAATTCTCACTTATGGAAACTCAGACTCATAAAGAATAATTTCTTCCATATCACCTGCAACATTCAACAAAACTCAACACAAATATTACTGAAAAAGACAACCTTTGCAGGCAAAACATCTGGATTCAAGTCTTATTTACTCCAATTAATAAAGGTTTGATTTCAGGCAATTTAAGTATCAAGGAAGCTTTGGAGGAAGTAATGATGCTCCAACTGAGATTTGAAGGGTGAGTAGGAAGCAAAACCTATTCCCTCAACCCCTTTTATAAGAGCCCTAATTCCATCCATGAGAACTCCATCCTCCTGAATTAATCATTAATCACCTTCTAAATGAACCACTTTTTAATACTATCACACTGGCGGTTAAATTTCAACATATGAATTTTGGGGGACACACTCAGATCATAGTACCAACTAAAGAAGCTCTTAAATTTGTTTAATTAAATGTCCAGATTTAAGTATGACGATAAAGAGATTCAGGACATTTAGAGAACACTGAACTTTTTAAATTTATGTATCTAAATATAGTATTAAAATTGATTTTTTTTTCTAGCAGAAGTTTGAAAAGTGCTTTATATCTCTTGGAAACAATTCACTGTGTATTTCAGTGTGTGGTTTAACATTTTCTTTGAGGAGTTGTTTTGTCATGCTAATCCATATTGGAGTTTTATATTATTTTTCATTTCCATTCCCCAAACCACATGATATTCTATGCTATCCCATAATCCAATTTCTTTAAAAAAATAAATAAAAATAAAATTGAAAAGCAAGTTTCTGTGGTCTGGCTAAAGGAGAAGAATTTCAATAATGTGCACCTCAATATGGTTTCTCTTTAGAACTACTTCTTTGCCCTGATGTTATTTTTACTTCCCTTGATTCCGTTTGAAAGCTGCATATAGTAGCTTTACAGAAAAGCCTGCTTTTCCACCTGTCTAGATGTTTTTCTAAATAATGAAACTAAACTGGTGTGCTTAGACATGCTTTAGTCGTATTGCAAGTCTCTTTCAGCTTCCTCATTCCTGGAGCTCTTACTTTTATTTCCTGAGGAAATCAACCTGATTACTCTCAACCTTTTGCAGAACAATATCTGTAACTTACAGTTTCCATTATTCTCCTTTTATACTAAACAAATTCAAACAACGGTTCTTTTTTTTGATAATCCACTTTACTTGCCTATTTTGATTCTGCTTTTACCATATGCTGGTTATTAAGCAGAGGGAGGAGATAGAGCTCTGAGATAGAGCTATGATAGACCTCTATTTTGATAATGAGTTTTCAATTCACTAGAGAATTGAGATACATGAAGTTTGGTATTTATTTTTTGTTATATCTATTATTTTATATTTTCCATAGAAATCATGGTTCTACATATGTTCAAATAATGGCTCTACCATTTACTCTATGATCAAGACAGGAATTAGAATTAAATACCTGTGAGTTTGAATGCTACCAGTTGTTTCTAATTAGCTGTGTGAACTTGGGCATGTTATTTTACAATTTCAGTCTCAGCCTCCTTATCAGTTAAATGCTGGTAAAAATGATAGGTTGAAGACTAAGTGAGTAAAATCTAAAGCTCTTGGAATTTTATTTTGCACTGCAGTAATTACATTTTGACAGCTGCAATTACAATAATACTTTTCATTACTCTGACAATCCTTTTGCCAAGTATAAAAATAATGAATATTCCAATACTTTCTTGGTAGACCTACAGTAATGAATAATAAAATAATATATATATATACATATATATATAAAGTGTAATGCCTGGCATTATAGTTTGTCCATAATAAACAGTTCTCTTTCTGCCTCACTCCTTCCTAATATATTCTGCAGATGGTATGTTCAGCTAATGTCTTGTCATATTTTTATAAATATTTTTTTCAATACAGTTTCCTATAGACAATGTTTCATAAAATGTAGGATACTTTTTAAAAACACAGATTTACAATTTTTTTGCACCAAATTTTACTAAAACAGAATCTCAGAGAGAAGCCTTTTGCATTTAAAAACCTTTTCAGAGGAGTGTGATGTAATTCAAAATATAGAACTCACTTATGGCTGAGAGGTTATAAAGAAAATGTAAAGATAGAAGATCTATAAGAGTGTATAACTTAGTAGAGTAAGTCATACACTTATTCTATAAATAATGAAATAATTTGTAGTAGAAATTATTAGTAGCAGAAGGAAGGAAAGTACTAAAAACACAGATTATAAAATTTTAATCAAGTGTCTTAGTGAGCATCTACGCTCTATTGAGGAACAAGACTAATAAAGCAGAATGCATTTTATTGATACCTGCCAATAATATAACCCGTAGTGGTAGGGCAGTCACCCCATGAAAAACTCATCATTGCCCCTTTGTAAGTTATAATGACTTCAAATAGTGTGGTATTAATCACGGGCTGCTCCATTTGCTAAAGTTTATCTATCTATCTATCCCCTTTTCATCTATCTTCATCTATTTAAATGAATGACTAGCACAGAAGACTATGACAGAGAATTTTTCATCACAAGAAGGCTATTTTCAACTCCTGCTTTTAATGCTTATCAGTTCACATCATCTTATATTTATGGAAATTTTTTCTCTTCCTTCAATCTAAAATGCCTTTTTACAGCACTATTGCACATTAATTATCCAAATATACAGTAAGCAAATTGCTAAATATCTAAGTTGCTGTGCTAGATATTTATGCAGAGCCCCTGGCTCTTAACAACCAATGTAAATGTGTATTTCTTACAAATCAAATGGTCAAGTTGTAAAATTAGTAGTCCATGAATTCCTCATATGTAGGTTTATTTTATCATAATTATCACAAGTACAGTTGAATAACACAGGTTTGAATTATGAAGGTCCACTTATACATGAATTTTCTTCCACCTTTGACACCCCAGAGACAGCAAGACCAACCCCTCCTCTTTCTCTTCCTTCTCAACCTATTCAGTAGAATATGATGAGGATGAAGATGTTTATGATGATCCACTTCCATTTAATGAATAGTAAATATATTTTCTCTTCCTTATGATTTTCTTAATAACATTTTCCTTTCTCTAGCTTACTTTATTGAAAGAATTCAGTATATAATATATATAATATCCAAAAATATGTGTTAATCAACTGGTTATAATATCGGTAAGGCTTCCAGTAAATAATAGGCTGTTAGTAAAGGTTTGGGGGAGTTAAAAGTTATAACTCAAATTTTCCATTGTGGGGGGGGGGGTTGTGTCCCTAAGCCCTGCATTGTTCAAGGGTCAATTATAAGCAGTTTGGGCAGGAAAAAGTGTATTTCGTAAATGCTATGGTATGAATGAGTTCTCTCAAATTCTTGTGTTGGAAGCTTGACCCCACTGTGGCGGTGTCGGAAGGTAAGGGCTGTGACGTATTTAGGTTGTGAGTGCTCCACCTTTATGAATGGAATAATGCTCTTATAAAAAAAGCTTTCAAGAGTGGGTTCTCTTTCTCTTTTTGCCCTTCTGCCATGTGAGAATACAGAATTTGTCCCTCTTTTGTGCTTCTGCCTTCCACCATTTGAGGATGTAGTAAGAAAACCCACACCAGATGCCAGCACTTTCATCTTGTGATTCCCAGCCCCCAGAACTGTGAGAGAATAAATTTCTGTTCTTTAGAAATTACCTAGTCTCAGGTATTCTTTGATAGCAGCACAGAATGACCTAACACAATAAAATGGGTCTTTAAAATGTGATTAATACATATACTTTTAAGTAAAAATAATTTGAGAGGAATGAAGATTTATTATAAGAATTCTAGAACTTCAGTTTCATTACATTTCTATGAAATAGCCAACATTTGAGCTAGTTTTGACCTCTGTTCAAGGCTACACGGTATAACAGATAGAAATTAGGGTTGCCTTCAGAGGATGTGGACTATGGTTTTGCTTCTGCCAATTATTAAATATGTGATTTGGGAGTGAGACTTTTCCTCATTTGATAATAACAAAACACCAATTAGTAGAAACCTACAATGCTCTGGAAAATTTCCCAAGTGCTTTATAGGCCTTATGTCATTTAATCCCCATTGCTACTAGAGGGTTATCAAATTCATTCTAGAATAGAAAATTGGGGCTCAAGGAGTTGTGAACTTTCTCCAGGACAGATACACAGTGAACAACATTCGGAAGATGAATTCAGTTTTACTTGGCTCAAAGGCCTATGAAATTAACCACTGTAAAATAATGCCTCTCAAAAATTTATGAAATGAATAAAATATACACCAGATACTGGTTTTCTTTTAGAATTCACAATATGTGATATAAGTGTTAGTTATTGTTAAGAGGGCAGCCATGTAGATGCACATTTTTTACTTTTCAGATGAAGGAAACTTAGAGGACGAATCAGTAATATATTCCTATATAACAAATCATTCCAAAACTTAATAGGTTAGATATAGTATTTTATTTAGCTCCTGATTCTGGGGGTCAGTGCATTAGGACTATGTTCAGCTGGACAGTTCTGGACAGATGAATAAGAGGAAGGCAGCTCTGTTTTGGGGGATCAGCTAAATATCATCTGGGGGCAGGGATGAGAAGTTCAGGTGTTTGAGAGGCACTTTATTTCTTTTGGGTGTTGTCCTCCACAATAATAATGTTCTCTGAGTTAGTTTCTAATACAGTTTCTTATTGTACTGAAGGGATGTGCGTGTGTATGTGTGTGCGTGTAGATGTTATATATGTCTCTCATCAGGATGCCAACTAGCTATTATAAGACTTATTCCCACAGTATGGAGGCAGAGTTCCAAGAAAGAGGGAGAGGGAAAGGGAGAGAGAGAGAGTGCACACAGAAGCGTGCCAGACCTTTTGAAGCCCAGGTTTGGAACTGGTACTCTGTCACTTCTACTACATTCTCTTGGCCAAAGCAAGTTACAAAGCCAGCACAGATTCAAGGGCTGGAGAAACAGACTTGATGGGAGAAGTTGCAAAGTCACATTATTAAGGGGCAAACCTATAGGGTGGGCTGAGAAATTGCAGCCATCTTTTAATCTACAGCAGAGGAATTGTGTTTATGAATATATTACTTTTTGATTGTGAAAAATAGTTTACAAAATCCTTATATTAGACTTTAAAAGAATGAACTTGTTCAGATACTAAACTTTGGCGAGTATGTCATTCTATTAATAACAGTCACAGTGTGGTTTAATGAGATCAATCCACATTTCCAATGGTGATGTAGTGCTCAGTTTCTATAGCTTTCTATGATGCTGACTCAAGAATATAAAAGAAGCAGCATTTAAGCTGCTTCCCTGCAAGGGGTAATGTCCATACAGTATTCTAAATCCTCGCTCCACACAGGCCACAAAGGAAACCACAGCTGTTTTTTCCTTCTCGGTTTTCCATCACCATCTTTCAAAGCTTTGCTTTCTTTTCACTTTTATCTGACTTTTACAGTGGGATCAGTGGAGTTAGTTGGCTGGAGGGGTTTCTGTTCTCTCCTGTCTTACATAATGAAACCTGAATATTTGTCTTAAGATCTTCCCCTCTCATGTTGACCAGAAAATAATAAAAGAAACCATATTTCATTCATTGCTTTGTGTATTAATTCTCCACTGACATGCATATCTCATCATTTTGTCTTCTCATATTCTTATTTTCAAACTTATCTGATATGTTTGCATCTAATCCTTTATGAAAAATAAAGTCTGAGTTCTTTTAAAAGATAATCACTCTGTTAATGTGATTATTTCTAGATAGCTCATATGTACTTAGATGCAAATTAATTCACTAGATCCTGGGTTTTTCATTTTTCTCCCCATGAGTCCTTTGCATCATTTTCTCTCTTCCTTTTGGTTTCTCTATATATCCCTCATAATACAACTTAATATTATGAAACTAAAGGCTTTCTTCGTTGATTTCTGTTATCTGTATGAGTTATCTTTCTACTTTCTACAGTCTTGTAACAATGTAAATATTTTCTCCATTTAAATGAAAAGGATAATTTATGTAAAGTATTTTGTACATAGTATGATCTCAGTAAGTGTTACCTATTATTATAAATATTGCTACTACTATTTCTATAATTTTTTAAGCAAATCACATGCTCCTTTTTCCTATTGACTTTATAACATTAAGCAATATAAGGAACCATCTAAACAATAACATGCATGTTAGAATTTGAATATACTTTTTCTCTTTCTTTCTTTTCTTTATTTCTGTTTTTTTTTTTTTTGAGAAAGGGTCTTGCTCTGTTGCCCTGACAGAAGTACAGTGGTGTGACCATAGCTTTCTGCAGCCTCACACTCCTGGACTCAAGCAGTCTTCCAGCCTCAGCCTCCCAAGTAGCTTGTACTTCAGGCATGCACTACCATGCTCAGCTAATCTTTTATTTATTTTGTTTTTTGTAGAGATGGGGTCCTGCTTTGTTGATCAGGCTGGTCTTGAATCCTGGCTCTAAGCAATCCTCCCTTCTTTGCCTCCCAAAATGCTGGGATTACAGCCATGAGTCACCATGCCTGGCTGAATACACATTGTCTTTGTAATTTTTCTGGCAATTGAAATTTACTGTCATTTTTATTTTTAGAAATATTTCAGTGAATGATAATTGTACAAAACTAAAATAATTTCCTTAGTATTCAAGCCTTACACTTTTTAAAAATTTTAAATTTTTTAATTATTATGGTTACATAATAGTTGTATATCTTTATAGGGTATATGTGATGTTTTGATATAGACATATAATGTTAATTAATTAAATGAAGGTAATTAGGGTATCCATCACCCCAGGTATTTAACATTTCTTTGTGTTGGGAACAGTTCAATTTCACTCTTAGTTTTTTTAAAGTATACCCTAACTTATTGTTGATTATGATCACTTTTTTGTGCTAGCAAATATTGTTCATTCTATCTAACTATGTAACTATATTTTTGTACCCATTAACCACCTCCACTTTATCCCCCACTCCCTGCTACCCTTCTCAGCCTCTGGTAACTGTCATCCTACTCTCTGTTTCCATGAAATCAATTGTTTTTAATATTTAGCTTCCACATATGAGTGAGAACATGTGAAATTTGTCTTTTGTGCTTGGCTTATTTCACTTAACATAATGTTCTTCAGTTCCATTCATGTTGTTTCAAATGGCAGGATTTCATTCTTTTTTGTAAGGCTTACACTTTTGTGTGTGTGTTAGTAATTCAAATGCTGGTTCCATATAGTTGTTGTTAATATTTACATTGTCATTATATATTTACTGTCATATTGTCAGTAATTTTCTTATGTATGTATACGTAACATATTTTCTTGCATTTTTCCCTAGAAACATCAATGACCTTCCAAAGACCATTTAGTTCTTCATTTTCTTTAATTATAGAATATGTCATAACAGACAGGTGTTTTATTTAGTGAATTGTTTATATTTCACTACCCATCTTGCAGTACTCTATATTACTAAAACTTTCTTATTAATAACTCATAAGTCTTGCTCTTTCCAAACCATAGTATCAATATTAATACCTGGTTTTCAAAGATACCTTCTTCCACATACACCCTGTGTTTTTCCTACTTGGTCAACTTCAGTTTTGCCAAACTATGCCTGCAAAATAATTTATTCCTCCCTTCCTTCCTGGCTTCCTGGCTTCCTGCCTTCCTGCCTTCCTCCTTCCTCCTTCCTCTCTTTCCTGGAACATACATATAGACACGCTCACAGGCTGATGAGGCCTGTTATAGGTTGAATTGGGTCCTCTCCCCAAAATGTAAGCCAGATTTGTTGGAGTCTTAACCTCCAGTACCTCAGAATGACCTTATTTGGAGACAGAGTCTTTATAGAGATGATCAAGTTAAAATGATCGTCTTTTAGGGTGATCATTTTAATTTGATTTAAAGTGGGCCCTAATCTAATATATCTGGTGTCCTTATAGAAAGGGGAAATGTGGACACAGATGCAGCCATGCATAGAGAGAAAATGATTTAAAGAGACACAGGGAGAAGATGGTCATCTACAAGCCAAGGAGAGAGGCTTGGGACAGATTCTTTCTTCACATGCCTCAGAAGAATCCTAACCCTATCAGCGCCTTTATATTAGACTTCTAGCCTGCAGAACTACAAAACGATAGAGTTCTGCAGTTTAAGCCTTCCAGTTTGTGATACTTCATTATGGCAGTCCTAGCAAACTAATACAAGGCCTCCCACCCAACCCCCCCAAAAAAATTGAGAAAGAGAGAAATTGGCTTATTAGAAAATTACTTTGATACTTGGGTATCGGTAGTCCTTCTCTTTAGCTTTAGATAAAGAAATATAAAATTTTACTTTCTAAAGCATTATATTTCTAGGATAAACTTTTAAAACTTGTTTTGTTTATATAACCACGATGTGGTGGCTGGAGACCTACATTTTACTAAAAAAAGCAAACCAGAGGCAATGAAAGACACAAGAAACAATATTCCGTGTCACCTGTAAGCTCTCTCTGGTCAGCTGTCATTAAGAAAAAAATGCAATTGCTCTTAGATTGTTTCTTTCACTTATAAGGAGGGGGGGGGCATGGAGCGGGGGAGAAAGGGTGTGGAGAGTAGGGTGTAAATAAGGCAGGCAGAACCTCCGGAGAGGGTGGAGACAGAGCTTCGCGGAACAAAAATATGTGAACCTGGTTGGTACAACATAGCTTCCCCAGACCGACCCACCCACCCTTTCCTTAGCTCTGTGTGCTTTGGATGGCGGCGGGAGGTTGACGGCGAGTGGTGCTGAAGGGACAGCTCCGGCAGTGGCTGCTTTGGGGGAGACATAAAATCTGCAGATCTCCTCGGAGCTGGGCGAATTCACCTTCAGGTGGGTGAGCTCTCCTGACCTCTGACCAGTCTCCGCTCCAGCCGCGGCTAGGCGAGCTGCTCGCTCCCGGTGGGGTCTGGCAGCGCCCGCTGGACCCGCCCCGAGCTCCATGGTTTGCCCAACCCTGCGCGATGGTGACTCTGGGCGCGGAGGTTGGCGACGGGCAAACCCGCAGCTCGCAGAATGAAGGCGGGCGGCGCGGCTGGCGGCCGGCGGAGGCTGTCTCCCCGACCCCAGCGCCCAGAGAAGCGGCCCAACCACCTGAACCCGGAAAACGCCAACAAGTAGTTTCTCGTCGGAGAAGGGCGGCTCAGCTGGGCGCCAAGACTCAGTCCTGCTGCCCGGAGAACCTCGTCCACTTGGAAACCAAAGCGGAACCACTTTTCTCTCGGTCTTCTTAAGGTATCTGGAATTGGGGGGCTTGGGGGTGAAAGCGGTGATTTCCCGGGAAGGGCACGCTGACCCTACAGTCAGGCATCTCCCCGCCTTTCCGCAATAGGAATGTAGAGATGAAGCCCTGGGGAGAGGTGGCTGGGAGGCTGGAAACCAGGACACTGCCAGCCAGACTTCCAGCTCAGGGACCCAGGGGGTGTGCCTCTAAGCAGCTTTTCCCTGGGCCTCGCCCCTCCTAGAAAGCAACCCCCCCACCTTCCACCCCGCAAGACATTTGTTTTTCTTGGGAAGGGGGATGGGTGGGATGGGATGCTTTGATCACTTCTATTCTCAAAGATGGATCCTAGTTTCTCATTTCCTTTTCCAAGTAATAATAACATCATCAACAACAACAACAATGTGAAAAGGAAATTGGCGAGGAAAGGAGTCAGAGGTTTCCTTGGTGAAAGGCAACAGCAGGGAGTTTTTGTTTTTGTTTTTGTTTTTTTCTCTGACTTCTACGTTCAGTCTTTTTACATGGTCTGCGAGGGAGAGTAGAGGTGAACCAAGAACAGGTTGCGCAAAGGGCATTCCCTGAGTGCTCGGGAGTAGCGAGGTGTTCGGGTTGATCCAGGGTATGAGTGCAATCCGGGCTGTTTGCGGGGTCCGGGGGTCTCACCCAACATTGCCAAGTTGCCTTAGTGAAGAGAACTCCCTGTCTAAGGGAACTGCATCCAGGCTAGGGGAGGGGGAGAAAGAGGGGCTAGGAGAGTGGAACAGAGAGACCAATCAGGGGAGGGGGAAAGAATGTGGCAAGGGAGGGGGAGAAAGAGGGCTTAGGAGGGAGAGGCAGGGATTTGGGGGAGGGAGAGAAGGGGTTAGAGGCTGAGAGCAGGTTAGACTTGAGAGGGGACAGCGGGGAGGAAGGGTGGAGGGTGAAAAGATGAAAGAGGAGAGATCAGAGCCCAAAAAGGAAGGTGTGAGGCGGGGAAAACGGTGTCATGGCAGGTCAAGGAACACTTGGACTGTTATCTCTTTAGTTCTCTGGAAACCCGGGAAAGGTGTGATGCAAGAGGCGGGGACAGGGCTGGACGCTGACTTCCCCCGGGGAGGGTCCTTTGGCCCTGCCTATCTGCCAACCCTGCATCTTGGGACTCTTGCGCTGGGGTGGTGGCGGGGGTCACGGTGTGTCTCTGACGGCCGAGATCGTTAACTTGGCGCTGTGTTCACCTCCCCCCAGTCATGTCTGAGCCACAGAGATGGGCAAGATCGAGAACAACGAGAGGGTGATCCTCAATGTCGGGGGCACCCGGCACGAAACCTACCGCAGCACCCTCAAGACCCTGCCTGGAACGCGCCTGGCTCTTCTCGCCGCCTCTGAGCCCCAGGGCGACTGCTTGACCGCGGTGGGCGACAAGCTGCAGCAGTCGCCCCCTCCGCTCTCACCGCCGCCGCGTGCGCCCCCGCTGTCCCCCGGCCCCGGCGGCTGCTTCGAGGGTGGCGCGGGCAACTGCAGTTCGCACGGCGGCGGCGGCAGCGAACACCCCGGGGGCGGCCGCGAGTTCTTCTTCGACCGGCACCCGGGCGTCTTTGCCTATGTGCTCAACTACTACCGCACCGGCAAGCTGCACTGCCCCGCCGACGTGTGCGGGCCGCTCTTCGAGGAGGAGCTGGCCTTCTGGGGCATCGACGAGACCGACGTGGAGCCCTGCTGCTGGATGACCTACCGGCAACACCGCGACGCCGAAGAGGCCCTGGACATCTTCGAGACCCCCGACCTCATCGGCGGTGACCCTGGCGACGACGAGGACCTGGCGGCCAAGAGGTTGGGCATTGAGGACGCGGCAGGGCTGGGGGGCCCCGATGGCAAGTCTGGCCGCTGGAGGAGGCTGCAGCCCCGCATGTGGGCCCTCTTCGAAGACCCCTACTCGTCCAGAGCCGCCAGGGTAAGGCCAGAACCGACCTCTTCCCTGCTGCTCCAACTTCTCCTAACTCCCTCCCCAACTTTCTGTTCTTTTCCTCCAAAGGTCTCTGAGATGGGGGTAGGGCAAGAAGAGAGTAGGGGCTTCCTGTCGGTGGGGTTAGAGGCTCATCCTGTGCAGGGCAAACCCGGGCATCCTGGCCACCATTCCTCCCACCCCCACCTACGTGCCCCTCCTCTCATCCCAACTCAGATTTACTTTGCAGATGGAACCTAAAGGGCAAATGCTGACTCCTCTGTCCAGGTCTTCTGGGACCTTGATCTGGAACCGGTATCACCATTCGTCTTCAGTTTTTTCCTCCTTGTTCTAACTTCCTTTAGCTCAGATGTCTCTTCAGGCCTCCTGGTCATCCCTATTTGACATTTTCAGTAAGGTTCCTTCACATCTGGCTCACCTAGAGCAGTGGCTCCAATTAGGTATCTAATCTGAGAACAGAGGAGGGGTAAATGGAATATATGACATGGCTGGGACAGGGGGAAGGTGTGCCAGGAGGTTCATTTTGTGAACGGAATCTCCAGAATGCTGTTTAGGCCCAGGGAGAAGAATACTGGATTGCTTGTTCCAGTGAGCTGACCAAGTGCCCACCCACACCCTGAATGTTTGAGCCTGGTGCCTTTCCCCTTGGGCTCTCTGTTCCTTACAGGCTGAATGTGAATTAGCCAATTTGGTGATCCTAGTTTTCGAAATCTGAGTAATTTAGATTGCAGCAAACTTTATTTTACTTCTTGTATTGTGACCCCAGCCTCAATTTTTCTTTCTGGTTACTAGTTTAAGTGCCAGCTTATTTTTAATCTTTGACATTCCCAGTGAATTCTTTAAAATCCCATGAGGGGATTATAAAAGTAACCAATAAAGGTTTCTCCAGTTTAAATGAAATAAAAGAAATATAAATAACCCAAAATTATACAGTATGTGAATGGTTTTTAATTATATATGAGAACAGAGTACTGTATTTAGTTAAATCTCTGCAACTGCTTGTGTCTAGGTTGCTTCTGACACCCAGAAAAGACACCCCCTGGGCAGAATGGGAATTCTCCCAACTTAACTTTGGCTCTATCCTCATTATTTTCTTCCTCTGTATGTCAGAAGTGTCTGCATCTGAGATATTATGCAGCTGTCTATCTACTAATCTGTCAGAAGATGTGCTTTTGATACTACTTTGGAAGTCCGTGTTTGTGTTTTGTTTTCAGTGTGAAATAGAATATGAAGGACACAATTTAAAGCATTGCTACTCTTTTGGGTCAGTATTTAAATGCATGCATAAATTCTGGAATGTCCATATTCACATATTGAAACATAGAATTAATAATAATTTCAACTTTGAAATCTTTTTTTAAGATCATTCTATAAATTCAACAAGAATTGGTATTCAGAAAAAAAAAGTACATATTTATTTAAATTAAGTCACAGGATCATGACCAGTACATCTGTGTTTTTTGAATTCCAGCTGAGTGCCATGGAGTGCTTTCCACTTGGTGGCTAAAAAGATAATCTGAATTTGTTTTCAGGCTCATCATGTGATTTTTTTTTTTCCAGTTCATGTGCTACAAAAAGACAGAATGTTTTATTTTCTTTCCTTATGATACCATAATACATTTTATTGTAGGCAAGATTGCAAAGCAAAAACTTTAAAAAGGTGTTCAACTTTTATCATTGCTATGAAATTTGGTTCTATTGATTATTGGTCAAAAGAGTAAACCATTGACTTAAAAATTGTGTTTTTGTTTTTAATTTTACTAAAGTTTCATTGTAACAATATTGAGGATTTGATATGCATCTATTTTAGGCCAGGAAAGAACACAGATACATTAAAGATTAACACAAAGTCAAAGAGCAAGTAGAAACAGAATCAGCTAAGAACTATAGACCTGAAAAATTTCTTGGAGGTCATGTTGTCAAGACCCTTTATATTGTAGGTGAGGAAAATGAAGACTGCTGATGCTAAGTGGTGGCCAAGGTCATACTCCAAGTTAATAGCAAAGCCAGAATTATTCTAGAGGTCTCATGACACCCTCTTCAGGCCCTTTACACCAAAACTACTGATTATAACTGACTGTCTAGATCTCTGCAGATCATATTGCTCTTGAGATTTAATGCAGCAAAGACATTCACTGGAATTCTAACTTTGAAAGGTCATCTATGACTTTTTAAATATATATATTTCAGGACTTTGGCCTCCTAGAATTTTTATCTTCCACCACCCAACAATAGACTAAAAATATAGGATTTGAATTAACTTTGTAATCCTGTTTGAACTTTCCATTTTTATTGACCCGTCAGTGTTTAATGTTTTACTGTCTTTTGTGGACCTTGTCTTCAGGAAAATCCCTTTTCAAATTACTAGGAGGGGGGTTCCTAAAAAAGCATAATCAGAAGTCACCATTCTATTTAAAAGTGATTTAGTATTTTTACATGAACACTTTTAGTTCAGATAATGGCCTGGCTTAATGTTATCTAACTAGTTTGATAAATACAATTACATTGGAAGGTCACAGGATGAAATTATATTTTGCATGGACATGATTCTAGGAAAGATAAATCAATTATCGAATGGTTTGCTTCAGTTTTCATCTTACTGCCATGGGTCTCATTCTTAATAGAAGTTAAGTATTTACACTTTTATAAACACTCTTACTTTTTTTTAATATTAGTTCATCTTTTATTGAATGGCTTGAGATGAAAAATTTTAAATGTCTGAATTTTTTTCCACTTGTTATACCTGTTTCATTATTTTCTTTATCCTTTCCCAATATTGAAGAGATTGGCTCAATTGTATACTAGATATTTTTATTTCTAACTTTTATTATCTAAATGGCAGACTAAAATCATAGTTATAGGAAAAGGATAATTGAATTTTGCAACACTTCATTTTTGCTTTTTATTTTGGTTGGCATGTCTCTTCAGACTTTTAATTTATGAAGTAAATATATATTTGAGAGGTCTAAATCATTCTAGTTCTAATTTGGTAAATAAGTTATATTTTATACTCTTGAATTCTTATCCTTAAGAATGGTATTCAAAAAATAGAAATTTATAAAAATTCAAATATAAGTTGTCATGGAAACCTGTTGTGGAGAATGAGATCATGAAAAAAATAAGAGATTATTCTGTTGATGCCAGTGAGTGATATTTACAAATAGTAAAAAGCAGGGATGCATAGATGTATTTGTGAAAATGTTATGCATTGTATATTTTCAATTTAATGCTTAAGTGTTAGGAAAAAATGAAACTCGTATGTGCTTTCCTCTGAAGACTCCACCATAAGTAGGTGGATAGGTACCAGGTAGAAATTCCTTGATAGAACTAAATTTTTTTAGAAGTTTTAAAAAAGTAGTATAAGGACAAAATACTAAAGACAATTAAAAAAATTGTTTCCATATTAAAGAGCTGAGAGAAGTTTCCCTTTCTCCCTTTGCTTTTCACTTATATTTTTGTGGGGGAGGGAAGTGATAGAATTCAGCTCTATTTTAGAATGTGGCTCTTCCTTGCTTATTTATGCATATCTTTGATTACCTGCTAGACCTTTTGTTTGTTTGTTTGTTTTTACTTTCAAAGAACATTTTAGAAAAGAAAAACAAAAGAATAACTGCCATGGAACCCCAGGTAAGATATTGGCTGTGTGTGTTTTGGTGTATGTGATTTTTCAAATATATTTTCCTGAACTTTATCTCATATCCCATTCTTGTGTGCATTACAATCATCTGGAATCATACATGGATTGTGATAGCGAATCTATTATTTTTTAATCTTGAAAATATTCACTTTATTAGCATTTTGGATTGTTTTATTTCCACAGCAAAATATACTCTTCAATAGCTATTAAAATTTAAATTTCAATGTCTAGCATTAAAGTCAAATCTGCAAATATTTAATTTACTTTTTATGGTTTACTTTTTCCTCTTCCCCAAACCACAAAACAAAACAGGAAAGAGATGATCTAAATAACTATTTGCTAGCATTAAATATAACATTTGATTTTTAAAAATTATAATAAGGTAGGGACAATTTAAGTCATATATTAAGATTAAAGTAAGAAAATATATTTTTACTCTGTAAGCATCACTCCAATTAAAAGAATTAATGGCAACATATAGCTTGTTCATAAAATATTATGGTCAATTCTAAAAATTTTTAGAAAGCTTATTTATTCAATGAATATTGATTATGCAGTCATTTTAGACTGGAAAATATGCAAAGCACTGGGAATGTATGGAAAAGATATAGTCTTTTGCTATCTATAAGCTTTCCTCTGTATTTATAATAAAACATTTTCTAAAGATAGTATTTATTAAATTTAAAAAATACAACAAGATAATAGCAAACAAAATTTCAGAGATGTTAAAGTTTTCCTCAAAACATTATCTTGTAGGAATATTGCCTCACACATGCAGTAAAATATTCCTTTTAGAAATGATCATGTTAAGTTATTATTAGTTTTTATTTTATTATAAAAATGTTAGATTCTTTTAATCTTGATTTTTCTATTTTTAAAATGACATATAGGCTCTCTCCTTGCAATATGATGAAGGCTGTGCTTATACCAAACAATTGAACTATGTGGGGGTATGGCCAGATTTCTTCATTTTTTTGCATATCAATTACAAGTTATGGTCAACCATATGACAATGCAAATCCAAGCTTCACATTCCTGAAGAGTCTGCTGTAATGGTCCAGTGTGTTTGCCTTTGCCGTATAAGCATCTAAGTGTCTTTTGACCTTTTCCAGGCCACTAATTGTACGGCTCTTAAATAAATTTAATTTTATGCTTATATTCTGAGCATTGGATAGGATCAGAGAGTATCTAATTCAATATATCACTGAAAGAACCAAGTAACTTTAATTGCCAGTTGTAGGATATTTTCAGTAGTATATTTGATCAATCACTAGGTGATTCGATCTATTTGCTGGGCATTAGGTGTGCCAAAGGTGAATGTAGTTGGACAGATAAAGTATGACTTTTTTTCTGTAAAATTTTGCTAAGAGCTTATTTGTAGAGTTGACGAAATTAAATGAAAGACAAGAACATTTTTCATCTCTGTCAAGAAAGCTCATTTTCAAAACAACTGAAAAGGAAATGTGTAAGTTTCTATAAAGATGTAGATCAGCCTTTCCCATTTGAGAATGTATATCAACGCCATCCATTTTTACTACTAGAAATAAAGGAAAAGTAATTTTCAAGTCTTACATTTTTTGAACTTCTGAGGCACATTTCCTTTTTGTTATGGCAACCTTTAAAAATATGTCTAAAAGAAATAGTAAAGGGCACTAAAGATAAACATAGATCTTTAGAAGGAAATATATAGTGGCAAAATAGTCCAGACAATAGCCATCAATATATTACATAAACTTAATTCGATTCTGTTTGAAGTATGAAGGGCTTTTCTTTTAGAAGAGCAGTCAAGATATTCTTTTATGACAGAACAGCAGGATAGCACTTTTTGCTCTCCTTACAGGTTGAAGGATGGTACTAATTTTAATACTGCATAATCAATATTTTGAACAGGAAGTGAATAGAATGTGAATGTTGGGAGGAGAAGAAAGCAGGACTAGATATTATATGGAAACATAATTGGAAAATCACCTGGATTAGCATGTATGAGACCTACACACTACCCTTGATTTCAACACTAGCTACATGACCTTGGAGGATTTACTTCATCTTCCTGAGTCTTGGTTTCCCTTGCCTTATTCTGAAAACAAACAAAAAAATTGGGGTGACATATTGAACTAGATAGTATCAAAACTTCTTTCCAGCTCTATGATTTTGAGGTTTGTAGAATAATTATTGTGAAATACCCTGAGGGTGGGGGGAAGGAACAACATGTCTGTGCCCAGTTTGATTGCACTCTAAGGACCATCAGGGTAACAAGGTAAACCCGAATCGATTTTTTTTTTTTTTTTTGCATTTGTAACTTTCTGCCCTTTTTTCCTACAGCTGTTGGGTAGCTACTGCTCTGGTTACCATAGAAACAGGTTAGCTCCTAGCTTCCTGTTTCCATTGAAAACAGCTTTCTCTCAACCACATATTGATCTCAGGAAATCATTTTGCTGTGGCTCTGTCATGAAAGCCATAAAGATGATCTGCTCTGTCATTTCCTAGGTCTCAGATTCAGTGCAGCTGTATATCCACCCACCCACAAGGGTAACTGATTAGATAATCTCAGTTTTATTTCCATTTGAAAAGTGTCTTGTCAAAGACACCATCCTTTTCCCCTTTCCTTATTTTATACAGAAGGGAAAGTCTTACTCACTTGAAGATTTACAGATATGCCTAACACATTTAAGTGTTTACAAAACAGTGTCAAATTATTCAGTTCTAATCTCTTTCAAAACCTATTCCATCAGAATAACCACAGAGAATAGTATGCTGTCTAGCACACTTCGTAAGTTTATATTATAATGTGCTCATTAATGAAGCCTATTTCAAAATAAATGTGTATGTGTATCATATAGTGCCACATATTTCTCTTTTAAGAAAATAGTTTTTGTATTTATGCAATATGTATCTACATAAAAAAGATATATTCACTGTTATAGATACATACTCAAGGAATATGTTTATTAAATTTGTAGGTTGGTAAGAGATGGAACAGACTTGCAGGGATATAGCTTAAAGTTTTGATTGGGAAGTGTATGTGTGTATTCTATATATATCCAGAATATATACTATTTTAATGAAATTGGCACTAGAAATACATGATAGACTTTTAATGTTTATGAGGACTAGAACTAGAGTGAAACTGGCGATCTTCTGACACAAGTGCCTCAATTCACAGAAAAAGCAACTGACATGTTTCAGCCACAACTAGTTAGTGACAACAGCAGCACTGGAATTTAGATTTCTGACTTCTGATACAGTGTTCATCCTATTCGATCTCGAGTGCTCAGTTTAAACTGTGTTTAACATTAAATGCACACATTTTAGCTGTTGGGAAGCAGCAAGCATGTTAGGAATAGTTAGGATAGGCTCCACCTCCCTCCATGTTTCCACATCTTAGTTTTGAACACTATCAAGAAATTGTCACCATTTTGGGTATTCACTTTATCTCCAGACTCCCCTCCAGTTACAGTTTTCCAGTGCTGCCTTCTCCACCAGTTCTATATCTTATTGTCCTACTACCTTTAAAGCCTCTAGACTAACCTTCCTATTCACTTATCCACTGTCTTTTCCCTACGCTCATAATCTCTATGAGAGGATCTATAGAAGCCTTAGATCCTAAGCTGAGCCAGGAGATATTTAGATAACTAAGAAATGATACCCATTTTGCCACTGACCCTTTTGGGTAATGCCTTTTGTTATGTGTTTTACTACTTTTGTTTGGTGTATTGTTTTGGTTTTTTTTCTTTTTAAATTTAACCTTGATTCAACCTATTGGTGATATATAATGTGTTTTGCAGAACATTGTCTTCTCAAATGTAATTAGCCAGATCATGGTGGGTTTACCCAGAGACAACTGGTGAATTAGAGTAGTAAAGTGTGTTTGGAACTGCTGGAGATCTGCAAAGGAGGTTGGATGTTGTTGTGAGGTCAGTAAATACAATGCAGAAAAAAATTTTCCTTTCCTTAATGAACAGTTAGTGGAAGGTGATGTGATGGGAATGTAAAGTGATGTTATAATTTTGGGAGTGTCCTAGAGAATGCATTACAGGAATCAAAAGAGAAGAACTTGGGGCAAAATATTATTGGTGATTTCAGGAAAAAAATACTCTTTGATTGCTACAATCATTTAACTGGTCTTCTCTCCTGAAAGTTAATAATGATAAGGACAGCTTTGTAATCTGACATTTCCACAGTGCTCCATGTGTCCAGAAAATCCTATGCAGACACTTCAGTAGTGTCCCTATCACTTTTTGTTTGAAGACCTTGGTTGGTGTGCTATCAGATCTCAGAGCTTTGCCGTTCTTCATGTATCTGACTATATTGTTGATGTCTTTGAAAATTGGAACAAAGGCCATCATAGTCTTTCTTAACAAGTTTTTCTGTGATTTAGTCTCAGCAGTGGGATGTGTTTTCTTTTGAGTTTTCTCCATGAAGAGAGACCTAGACATGAAAAACTGCCAACTTTTGACCACAGACATTCTCCTTTTTTACACCAACATTTATCCAGAATTTTTAAGTTTTTCAGTAAATGATAAGATGCAAATACATCTTTTATAAAATAGTGATTTTAAATAAGTCAATATATTCAAGTAATATTAGTTGACTCTAAATTTAAGACTACATGTTTATGAATTATGTTTAAACAACAACTATTTGGAACAATATAAATTTACATTTTGAGGGCTTTGTCAGATTGGGTTCAATGAGTTAGACATTATTCAGAACTTTTGTAAAATTTGTGTCTGTGTTTGCAAATTATAAAACAGAAATTCAAATATGGGGTTGCTAATTTTGGACTTTTAAATTTATTGATTTAGGATAAAATCCTATTTGCTAAAAGTGATGTTGTATAATAATTGTATTGGAATTATGGCACAGTAATCATTGCAGGAATAAACTTTCTTACTGATATTGATATATGAATTTTGGATAAAGTTAGTAAAATTGGTATTAGGAAAGCATAACAATACAGTTATTACAGTTTACTTTATTATTTAAGTTGTCCTGATTCTCTCTTTTATGTTTCTTGTGGTGAGCAATGAGAGGGATATTAATAAGTTATTAGAATACCCTTTACTTTTTGAGACAGAGTCTTGCTCTATCGCTCTGGATAGAGTGCAGTGGCATCATCATAGTTTACTGTAACCTCAAACTCCTGGCCTCCAGAAATTCTCTGGGCTCAGCCTCCTGAGTAGCTGGGACTACAGGCATGTGCCACCCCGCTTGGCTAATTTTCCTATTTTTAGTAGAGACGGGGTCTTGCTCTTACTTAGGTTGGTTTCAAACTCCTGGGCTCAAGCAATCTTTCCGCCTTGGCCTTCCAGAGAGCTAGAATTACAGGCATGAGCCACTGCACCCGGCCTAGAATACCCTTAATGCAATTTATCTTTCAAGTAGATGTATAGGAAATGGACAGAATAGAATCTCAACTGGCCTTGTCTGTGCAAACAGAATCTGTTCAATTTTGTTAAGCTATTAGAACTTTATTATTCGGATGTAGTAAACCTATCATAGTCATATAAAATGATTAGTTGATGCATCAAAGTTGAGCAACTATAATATTTTTATCATTTGTGAGCTTAATTCTTAAGCTTATAATGGTGTTGTCTGTTCTTTGATACTTAGAGTGTAATGCTAGGAATATAGAGTTCAAGCAAACTAATGAAATCAAACATATTTTAATGTACTATTAGGCTTTAATGACATTCAAAAATGATTAGCCTTAATGTAAAACCAGGGTTTCTTTAATTAATTGCCTCAATTTCTTCTTTGAGTTTGCAGTTCAATTTTTAGTTGTAACATGTACATGCTATCAGTTCCTAGTTTTTTTTTTAATTAGTGATTATTTTAAAGCTGTTTCTTTTTCAATTTACGTATCGATTTAATTTATCTCTGATTTATCTACCTTAGATGGTTTCTTGGTTACTTTTGTTTTTTAGAAGTAAATGAAGTTATCAGCATACTTGACATTGTACTTCAAGGCTGGGTTCCTTTATCAATAGTCTTTTGTGTGTCTTCTACCTTAGCTTCCATTTATTGCTTGATAAAATAGCATATTGTCAAGAATTTGTACATTTCTCCTTTAAAGAAACTGAGAGTGAACAAAACATCAAAGATTCTAACGCTTTTGAATCTCTTAGCTGACAATTATTGAACTTCAACTATTGGCCAGGACTAGGTTATATGCTAAGAATGGAAAACAATCAAAATTTGGCTTTTGACTTCAAGACACTTGTATTCTGTAGGAAAAGAAGAATTCTAAATCCATAGTTACAATAGAATGCATTAAGTGCTATCATAGAGATATTGGTACAGTGTAGACACACAGACCAGGGTGGGACCAACTCTCCTATACAGAGGAGATGACATTTTAGTTAACTCCCAGAAGATTGATAGGCATTTTCCAGCAGTCAAGGGGAAGGTCAACAGAGTAGTGAGCAAACATGGAGGCTTAACAGAAAATATCATGCCATGTAACATTGGGTAACAGAAAGACCAGAAGGCAGGGAACACAGCAAAGGCAAAAAAAAAAAAAAAAAAGCTTGAGAGAAGAGGGAGGGTGGACACTGGGAGGGAAGGGAAGGGACCATTGGGTTTATAAGTAAGATTTCCTGCTGAGATATAGAACTCAGTCCAGGACTGGACTGTACACTATTTTTTCAGTTTATTTGAAATTTGCAGTTCCCAAATTTAGATGTGCCTATGAATCACATATCATGGTGACTAAAATTGTACTTATCAGTTCTTATTCCAGATATCCTACTTCAGTAGGATTTGGGTAGGATTCAGACCAGGTGAATGTGTTTTGGGTTGTAGTTGGCTACTTGCCTACTATGTGCCAGTACTGTGATGCAACTGCTGAAAAAACAAATACAATTTAGCAATGAATGAAAAGAATAATCATGCTTAGACTAGTATTTTTCAAAGTGTGTTTTATATACCTGTAGTTCTGCAGGATGTTAACAGATGTTGTCTCTCAATAGAGTTCAATGGATGCATGAATTTGGAAACAAGTTTAAAATAAAAAGTAATGTGGTTGTTTTTTAGTTGCATATCTTCCTAGAGTCAAAGAGTTGAAGTCAAGGAGTTGAAGGAAGTAAATTAGTATTAACGGATGGACTCAGCTGTTGACTTTGGATTCTGACTCCATCACTGATTTGTGTTATCTTCAGCAAGTTACTTCCTTTGCCTCCTTTTTCTCATTTGTGCCTGGAGAAAATGATAACGTCTGACCCAGTGGATTGTTATTCATGTTAAGAATCCAGGTCTGGTTTTATAAATGTCATTTGTATCATCATCATCATCATCATTACTATTCTGTGAGGCAAGAATTAGTTATTTTTAGAGGTATTGTGGTTGTAATCATTCACCTTAAGAAGACTTTCTGGGATTTAAAATGTTCATGAAAAAGTAAGTTGTCTCTCCTTGAGATATTTCACTTGGATACTAAATGACTGGGAATGGTAGAAGTAATTTTTTCATTTATGATTAAATAGTGATTAATTAGAACAAGATCTAATATGGATGTCTTATATATCAGGCATTTTGCAAATGGCAAGGTAAAGGTATATTCCCTGCCCATAACACGCGTGTAGTCTATTGGAAGAGAACAACAAAAGGATGACGATGGCACAATGTTATGTTATCTTCAGTAGGAGTAAGTATAGGGTACTTTGGAGGTTAACGTAGTCTTGCTAAGGTGGGGAAAATATATTTCTGTTGGTACCAGAGGATGACAAGGAGATGGCCAGATTTTTCAGACAGTATGAGAACCTAAATATTTTCAAAAGGGAAGGAAGGCATGGACTATTCAAGGCACTGTGATTAACTGAATACAGCTGGAGCACTGAGCAAGGCATGAGGAGATGTGCCAGGAGATAGACACTGGGGTTGGCTGGAAACGTTTGGTAAGTTCTGCAGAGAAGTTCTGGTCTTTCCTTGCTGGTGATGGGGAGATTTCGAAGAATTGTAAGCATTGTAAGCAGAGCTGTGGCATACAGATTTGTAATTGAGAATATCATTCTGAAACCTTTGTAGCTGAGGAGAGGATTGAACTGTAGAGGGTGAATGTAAGTTTTTCAGGAGGCCACAGTTTTGTGTCTTATTGAATAAGTAATACAGGTAGGAGATTGAGTACTGAACCTAAAATAAGACAATGGCAGGAGGGTGAAGTAAAATGGGCACAGTTGAAGAGGAGTTTTGATTAGGTGCAGTGAATGCAGTAGAGACAAAAGTCAAGAATGTCCCCCTAGTTTCTGTTCGCATAATGGGACAAGAGAACCTTTATGACTTCTTTCCTAATTCAAGATTCAACGGTTATAATTTGAGAAGAATCTGGCTTATGAATAGTTATTCTTTCATGAGATTTAACACTATACTATTTGGTATTACGTTTTGTAATTCTTTTCTTTTCTATTTCTGTATCAATTATCCAATTATAGAAGGCTACTTCACAGGCTTTATGGTTGTGAAAGTAGAGGCTAAGAATGCCCCTTAAAATTTTTGGTTGCTATAATTCACCACCATAACAAGTTCGTGAGGGATAAGCAGTTTCCTCGACAAGAAAGATAGGTTTTGTGTTGCTACTGCTTTGGTTTAAAGCCCAAGACAATAATATTAATTATTGCATAATTCCTATGAAGTAGGAAGCAGTCTATGTGGATTCCAAAGCTAGAACTTGAACTGGGGATTAAAATAAAATGGTAATGTGATTTCATAGTTTAAAATACTTCTTAGAAAATTGCTTTAAATAAAATTTGCTTTAGAAAAGTCCAGGAAGGAGCAAAGGTAGTGAGGAAGAAAAACAAAAATGAAAACAGGTACCAAAGAGATAAACTGGAAAGAAGATGGTGACTTCAGCCGCAAGGCGCAGTAATTCCTGCTAAAGCACAATCATACCACATCATTTTCTTGTTTTAAAAGCCTTTATCCATTTCCTTTGACTACATACTGAGATCACATTCCATAGCATGGCCCTTCAGAATCTTATTACTACCTACGCTCCTAGGCATTATTCTTATAACTCCACTACCAAAAATATGGTTATGTTCAAGCCACATTTTTTGCCATTCCTGAGTATAAGAAACGTGCTCACTCTGTTGTACATTTGCATACACTGTTCCCACAGCCTAGAATGAGCCCTTTCCCTTGGTTTAACTGATTGACTCGTCTTTCAAAATCCTATGTAGTTCTTATTTGATACTCTCAAAACTCTCTCCAAAGCAGTTAGTTTCTTTCTCCAAGCTTCCATACCACTTTGTAGACACTGTATTATAGCATGTAACTAACTGTATTAATTTCCTAAGGCTGCCATAATAAATCACCAAAAATTATCACAAAGAGGTGATTTATTATAAAACAACAGAAGCCTATCGTTTTACAGTTTTGGAGGCTAGAAGCCCAGAATCGAGGTTTCAGCAAGTTTGGTTTCTTTTGGAGGTTCTGAAGGAGAATTTGTTCCATGTTTGCTGCTGGCTTCTGGAGGTTGCCAGCAATCCTTGGCATTCCCTGGCTGTAGACACATCACTCCAATCTCTGCCTTCATATGTCACCCCTGTCCACCCACCTCTCTATATGTGTGTTTCTGTTTTCTCTTCTTATGAGGACAATAGTCAATTAGATTAGGGCCCACCCTAACCAAGTAGGTGTTATCTTAATTTAACTAATTATATCTGCAAACATTTTATTTTCAGATAAGGCCACATTCTTATGTTTGGGGTAGACATAAATTTTGGGAGATACTATTCCATCCAGTATACTAATTTTTTCCCATTTTGGCAACACATTTGCAATATATAAGACATCTTTTTTATTTTCTGGTTACTCCTTTTCCATATCAGTGTGTTCTAATTTAATGAATATGATGTCATTGTGAATCTTTCTGAAGACACTAGTTAGACAATTAAAAAAATTCTATTTCATTTCGGGCATTAACTCTAGTTCTGCTATGGAATATTTTTTCTGTTTGTTCACCTTGGTTCTTGTATGCTACACTATTTGTTCTCTTCAAATATCTTTTCCTTTGAAAGTGGGTGGGCAGGACCAGGCAGAAACATGGGATTCCCTTTAGGTTGACTAGGTAGGAACAGATGGGCAAACTGGGGGTCCTATGAAGGTCTAAGAAAGGAAGTTTTATTTGGAGAACAGAACGTTAGAGTATTTCAGGCAACACAGAGGTATCTTTCCTTTTCTTTGTCTCCATGCACTTTGAGGAAATCTGAAGGTACCTTAGAATTTGCTCCATTTTTCTCTATCACACCTCCATACCTAATTAAGAACTGTCTTCTCTTCTGTTGATTCCCTACTCTATTTAGAAAGCTGTTCTTGCTGGCTAGAAGACAAATTCTGGAGCCAGCCACTAAAAGATGGGAAATCTCCCAAGCAGTTGTCCCATAGCCAGTTCCCTCTCCTGGTGTGTGTAGCCTATAAATTTGAGGTTCCTCTGGATTTCCTTGGAAAGCAAAGGACCAAACCCAGGAAATGTTCCTTCCTGTACCTACATTGACTTACATTACTCCAGGCTCAACCTGCCTATCCATTAGTTCATCCCATTTGCCTTGTATCTCAGTATTTCTAGTCCAGTGATAGCAACTTTTCCTGTTTTTCATCCCTGCGATTTTTTTTCATCATTTTTAATGAGATTGGGTAAGGGGATCAGGTTTGTTATCTTCAACTAAAATTTGATTATATGTGTATAGGCCATACTAGTTATGAACTTGTGTATAGGGACACTATTTCATTCTTTTTCTTGTTTCCCAGAGTTATGAACAGTGTTGATTATTTTCTCACTAAGTTTTTTTAAAAAAATAACTGTTTGTGTTTATAGGGTACATGTGATGTATTGATATATGTTTACAATGTGGAGTGATTAAATCAGGCTAATTAACAAATCCATCACCTCACATGTTTTTTGTGGTGAAAACATTTAAAATCTACTTTTTTATAGAAATTTTGACATATGCAATGCTGTATTATTTTAGTCATCATTTTGTGCAACAGATCACTAAAGCTTAGGCTTTTATCACTATCTGAATAATTCCATTATTTTTCTTGCCTACAAGGATGTATTCCTCCATTTTTCTTCCCTACAAAGGCAATGTTTCTTCTTCCTTTCTTTGAGCTCACCTTCCTTTCCCACTTTTTAATCTACTCTGACATTCAAATTCATACACAATTATAGTAAGAAAGTTGAAAGCGTAGGTATAGTGTGTGATTTTGTCATTGCCATGAGAAGCTTGTTAGACTAACCATTAAAAAAAATTTTGAAAATTACTACTTGGACAATAGTGACACTTTAATCTGTTACCTGCCCACTGAGAATACATTTGTAAGATCCATGAACTTTGATGGTTTAACAGATGTTCCTGAGTCTCCACAGAAAGTAAGTTAAGTTGAAATAATATTTACATGTTAATGTACTTTAAGTTTTTACACAGAGACATTGCCGGCGGGACCAAATGCCAAGTCCCCATTATGTAGAGAAGCATCTGACTGACAATAATAGATGGCACTGATTGTCCTGCTAATTACATGGAAAGGAGACCTTCACTGAAGGATGCTCTGTCCTAAGAAAAGATGCTGAAGAATGGATGTTGTGGCAGCAAAGAAATTAGACAAAGAGAGCAGGAAAAAAGGATTCCTATTCATCACACTGTTGTTACTTTTGTTTCATTTAGTAAATTAGAAATATCCAAAGGTGAATTTTTCCCATGCTATCTAGAATATACTTTGTCAAACCAATGCAGTAAAGAAGACTATTACATGTAAAACCTAATTATGCTCAGATAGTTTATCTGAGCTGTGGCAAATAGCAGGACTGAGAAAGATATTTAAAGAAATATGTATACATTATATTGGTCATGCTAATGGAAGGAATGAGAAAAGTCATCATCTATAAAAACAAACTATATATTATAGAGATCAGGTAAAATTGTTATTTTTAGGAAAGACCATTGTGAGCTAGTAAATACAAGAAATAAAATTTATAAAAGATTATAAAATTCAAAACAGAATATTAGAATGAATTTATAGCTTTAAGATGAGAGGTCTTTGTAGTTAATTAAATTTTTTAAAAACAAAAAGCGTTCTTAAATTATAAAAGTAAATATGCTTACAGTGGAAAAAGGGGGAAATAGTGAATAGACTAAGGAAGAAAATGGCCCTTTTCCTTCCAAAGACTATTAAAAATTTAGTTTATTGATTTTATTATGTCTAAGATAATTGTAACTATAAGGGTATATAGAGTTTCATTAATCCAATATTTAGTCTTCACAGGCAGGAATATAGTACCTTTTCATTTTACCAAAATCTGGTTTTAGATCTCAGGTAATAATTTTATAGCTTACTTCATATAGGTCCTACATGTTTATTTTAAACATTATTGCCAAATATTTTATGTTTGATGGTGGTTGTAAATTGCATGTTGCGGTCCATTACATTTTAACTAGTCATTGATGGCATATGAGTAAACTACTACTTTTAGTATATTAATCATATATATATAGTTATCTCTTACTGAATTGTTATCAATTGGAATCATATTTAAGCTTATTGTCTTAGTTTTTTTGTGGCTATACCATATATAAATGATAATTCAATTCATAATTTATAAAGCTATAACTAATCTATGTCTCATCTTTTTGTTTTCGTTGTTTACATATAATTTATAACTATTTTATGATCATAATTCTGAGACATATTTGTACTTGTTTAATTACTACTATTGTTTTCCTGACATTATTTCGTCATGTTTGAGTCAATTTGGAAACACCCCTTTGTGATATGCTATATGTTTTTCAATGTCTTTATGGAATTTAGGAATAATGAGTATATTTTTGTGGGTCTTCACATATCTGAGGATATCTTTCTGTTGCTTTCACATATGAAATCTATCTTGGTTTAGTACAGAATTCTTGGAGGCATCATTTTGTTTCCTAAAACACATTACCTACTATTTAGAAATAATAAAGTCTAGGAAAAGAAAAAGAGGATAGGAACATCCCTATGTCATGAGCACAGGCAGGAGCCCTAAACAAATCTTGGGTGTGGAAAGGTCCCAAGAAGGGCATGGCATTTGGCTAAGGCATAAGGAAAGTGTAGAATTTAGCTAAAGGAGTATTCAAGAAATGGGAATTTGTAGGATCGAGGGCCTAGAGGTCAGGGAGCAAAGCAGGTTGGCAGAACTGACAGAAGATAAGTGTGACTAGGGGTAGAAGGCCTAGAATGGTAGTCAGAGAACAATCAAGGATATGACCCTACAACATATTAGTTGCATGACTGTGGATGATTTAAGTTCCTCTTTCAGTTTTTGTATAAGAACCTCCTCATAAAATGGATATTATGAGGATTAAATGGTGACAATTTAAATGAGATAATATGTTTAATGTGCTAGCAGAGTGCTTGACATAAAGTGAACATTCTATAAATAATAGCTATTATTATATGAAGCCTAAGGGCAGGTTGATGTTCAAAATCTTTAATCTAATAATTGGTGATATTTATCAAATGTTTTTTGTATGGTTAGGCCTGGGGACAGGAAAGATTCTTTACATTGGTTCATATGTACAAAATCCAGGAGGTTGTGGAAGACAGCTTTTAAGATTTTTATATATTTTGTCAACACGTTGTAGAGCACAGCTGACAACCCTCTATCACTGCCTTGATCATCATTGCATTGGGTGTGGACCCTATGTCGAAAGGAAGTAAAATAACATTCTTGATACCATTACCTACTTCTCTGAATGAGATGTAGGGGATGAATGATCCAGTGGTACAGAGGAGACTGAGATAACTTTTGTTTAATAAATTACTGGTGCCTAGGACAGCCTGGTACACAGTAGGTACTCAAAGAAGTGTTTTCCTGGCAGACTGGCCCACTGTGTCGTAAGTAGAAATGTATCCTTCCGGCATGCAGCACTCCAAGGGCTTCTTCTGGTTCAACCTACGGATGCATCTCAGAGGGAAGCAATTATAAGTCTCTTTCCTCTCTCAGTTCTGTGACTTCCTGGAATGGTTGTCAGATGATAAGGAACAAGGCTCAGGCATAGCCCGGTCCTTGGTTACATTGGTGGTTGTAGACACTGTGACCACACTGGTAACTCTTTTTACCTCCTGAACTATCAAAAGAGTAATGACTGAGGAAAATTATTGTTGCAGAAGTAGAGTTCACCCCTCTTACAAAGTAGTTCCCACTCCTTGAAAGATTATTGGTGGACTGATTCTTGGCTAATATGGTTTTTTTTAGTTAGAGGTAACACCTGCACCAGCTATAATTTTCAAGCTGAATGGAGTTTTCAAATTTCTCTAATCTTGTCAGATGTTCATTATGCCTATTTCTAGAGTTTGAGCACAAGTTGCCATAAATATCAACTCTTAACTATCCTCATAAACAGATAGTTTAATTAATATAAACCCTCCCTGGATTCTGCCATACTGTTGATTTTTGTCCTTAATTTCCCAGGCTATGGTAGTGTGTTACCTTGTTGTATGTTTTTATGGCTGAAGATTGCCAGATAAAATATGATACTTGGTTAACTCTCAGTTTCAGATACACAACAAAGTTTCTACCCTGAATCTTGGGTCATATTCATACTACAAAAATTATTCTTTATCTGAAATTTACAAAATTAAATAGGAATCTTATATTTTTATTTGCTAGATCTGGCAACTCTACCTTGTGTTTTAAAGAAAATTTAGAAAGAAATTTTTGGTGCTCTTATTTTGCAGTCTTTCTCATTGTTTTTAGCATTAGTCCTATACACACAATTTTCTCTGAACATACTTATTATGATGTTCAGCGTCTACTGTAACTCTAACTCTAAGTTTTGAAGCAGTTAGTGCTTAGAGATAGGTAACTCCTCTGGCCATCCACACTGCCAGAACAAAAGCAGACATGGTTGGGTCCTTGCTAGAGTTCATTTGTGGTCCTAGGGATAGAGAAAGGGTGAAATTAATAGCATTTTCATTAAAATGTTATTGCACCAACATACTTCAAATGACCTACTATTTCTATTTTTACTGGCTCTTATACAACTTCTACCATTTGCATATTGCTAGCCTGTTCCTAGTACACTTTCCTCAAAAAAGGTATGACTTTTGCAGAAACAAATAAGAGGGCTTTTAATTATTACTAAATAATTGCACACAAAGACAATACTATTTGAGGAAAACTCAGTAACTACTTATGAGCTATATAAAAATCCATCTTTTTTAACAGGTGTATTTTTAAATATATGGATATTTTTTTAAACATTAATATAGGCATTCTGGCAATTTGAGTTACATAATTTTCATGTATAGTCCTCAGGTTTTTATATTTATGGTATTACTTGTGATATTTTCGGACAGGCAATAGTCAGTGGGCAATTAAACTTAAATTAAGCAGTCTGCTACATGATATACTTTTGGTAAGGTTGCTTCTTGTGTCCACGTTTAATTGGGTCCCACAGTCACTCTCTTTGGCCTTCATGTGCCTCTTCTGCAAATAACTCTCCTTTCCAGCATTGGCAGCACGCTCTACTGTAAGCTCCCCATAATTCAGTAAGTGAGGAAAAAACAGGTGAAGGAATATACCTGAGAAAATTAGGACAAAGAAAAAGGTTGGAACAAAGGAGCATATCCTATAACTATAATTCAAGGAGAATGATTTTCTAGCGTTTGGTAAATTGTCTTTTGAAGCAGTTCCAATAGAAGGCTTCCAAAATGTTTTAAACAATGACAATGTCATACTAAGGGCATAATCTCCCAAAGCAGAAGTGTGTTCTTCAGCACACAAGTCCTTGGATATGTTGCATCATAAAAAACAAACTCCATTCGAGCAATGAGTCACACTCTACCTCCACTTGTAAATTCACAGTGTACGTTGTGTATTAAAGCCTCTGAGAAATCTCATTTAAAACAAAAAGAAAAAGTGCTTATCTTCCAAGATTGTTTTTTTTTTCCCTGAAAACATTGAGTTTCATAGAATATCTTTGGTGGAGTACTGTTCTTAAGGCATTTTTATTTATTTATTTTTTTGGTAGCGATTGGATCTCTCTATGTTGCTCAGTCTGGTCTCAAACTCCTGACTTCAAGTGATCCTCCCACCCTGGCCTCCCAAAATACTAGGATTACAACAGTGAGCCACCACATCTGGTCCCTTAAGGCATTTTTTAAAAGGAGGAGATCATGTAATTGTTTATCTGAGTTTTGATTTGTGTGTTTTTAAAGCCACTGCTTTAAAGTCACATATTACAGTAAATGTGTTAAGATGGCTAATAAAAAGAAAATGATACCAGTGATTTATTTTTCTATGTAAAACTGCAGGACTGGGATGGGAAGACACCAGTTTTGTGAAATAAGGGTTTAGCTCAATACTGTATGATTTTGACTTTGGCCACTATTCAAGATAACATTTAAAGGTTTTGATTACCCTAACATACTAAAGGATCAAGAATTTAAAAAAATAAAGTAACATGAAAATAAGAATGTCTTTATGCAAGTTAATAGCAGTCCTTTCAATTATGAGGAAGATTGGTGAAATGCTGTTGCCTTTGTAATGAGCACAATTGTTTTGTGATCTAATAATCTTAATTTTAGGAATTAAATATAAGAAAGTGTAATGAATATTAGGAACCTAATTTTTGCATAAAAGTATGCCTTGAATAGTTTCATAATAGTGAAAATTTTGTAATAATAGCTTTAATTTACAACAGAAGGAGATGGGGATGGAATCCTCTATTGTGAAAAATATTTATGAAAAAATTTAAATAACATGGGAAAACATTTATCTTAAAATACTATCATAGCAGGTTTAAATTTTCCTTATTTGGTATATTATTAATAATTTAAATAAGTATGTGGTGAATAAATGTTAAGAACTAGCAAAACGTTATAGTTTACATAACTGAATTATACAGACTTGAGATTATTTACTTTTTGTCCTAAAAATTTCTGTATTTCTGAATTTTGTCTGGTGGTCATTTATTAACTTTCTAAAAAATATGAAGGCAACAGCGTTAGAAAACTAAGGTACTGAAGCATTTGTGAATGAAGCTTCCAGCACCTGTAGCAGGCCAGAAATTCTATTAGTCATTCTATTTTAATGGAATTAGTGAAATTACCAAAAATCTCATATCTACTATCTAATACATACCACATACTCTAATGCATACCACAGAGAGAAATTATCAGTGAGAAAAATTAAGTAACCAAATCAATTTCATTTATTCATTGATCAGATATTTGTTGAGCTCCATGCCTACTAAGTTCTATTGATGCTGGAGATTACTGGTGCTGGCCCCCAGGAATCATACAGTTTATTTGGGGTTTGGGGGTACAGAAGACAGGTAAACAGAAAATTATACAGCTTGATAAATTTATGAGAGAGATATACAGACTATCTTAAGAACCTATGGAATTAGCATTTAACCCACACCTAGGAATCAGGAGAAATTTCCTTGAGGAGGCAACACCTGAGCTCAGTCTTAAAGAGCAGGTTCACTGTAGGTAGGAAGAGAGTAAGAAGAATGGTGTTCCTGGTAGAGGGGCAACACTGGAAGTGCCTTGAGTTTGAGCATGTTCTACAGTGCAGTTGTTCTGGCTGGAGTAGAGGCAAAGAATGAGCGGTGGAGAAGAACCCAATGTGTTTTTTCAAAATGCATCAGGTGGTTCAAGAACTCAAAGTGTTCTCAAAGAAGCCTAATGAAAATTTCCCAAGGATTTGTAAACTCTTGCATTATGTGGCTCCATTGCAGGTATACCTCTATTTTTTACTGAATTACAATGAAATTGAATTAATAACTGAAGTTATTTGTTAATTCATTTTAATTTATAAGAAACATTTATTTAGTAGATGAGAATATTATATGTCTTAGTTTCATGCTGTTGTAGCAGAATATCACAGACTAGGTAATTTATAAAGAAGAGAAATTTATTGGCTCATTGTTCTGAAGGCTGGAAAGTCCAAGATTAAGATGCCAGCATCTGATGAGGGCCTTCTTGCTGTCTCATCTCATGGTATAATGGGAAAGAGAGAAGAGAGGATACGAGTGTATATGTGTGTGTGTGGGGTGAACTTATCCTTTTATAAGGACCCCGATCCTGCAATAATAGCGTTAATCCATTTGTGAGGGCAGTACTCTTACGGCCCAAACACCTCCCATTGGGACCCAACTCCCAATTCCATTGCATTGAGGATCAAGTTTCACATCAACTTTGGGGGACACATTCAAACCATAGCATTATAGTCCTCTGTTTTCTGAAATACATGGAATTGAATAAGTATGCATATGAATCAAAATACGTTTACTAGCATGTATTATCACTGTTATAGTCCAAAGGTGTTTTTCCTAATTCCATCCTCTATTACCTGATTAAATGTAGCATCTTTAACATTCCTATAAAGGGTTACAAGTTAAGTCCTTTTAAAACTCTTGATTATACTCTTCCTTCTGTGAGAAAATACAACAGATCTTAAATCATTTCAAGTATGGAATCTATTCTTATCATTCCAGACTTGATTGTATGTATTCTTTCAGCTCTACACCTCTAATCCCTTCAGATAAAGCCTGCCTTCACATGTCCACTAATGAATACTTACATACTTAAAATCTCTCATGAGGATATCAACTGTCACAATCATGCTCAGCCTGTTTCTGAATTGTGAGGATTAGACGTGTAACCACCACAGTAATTTAATCTCTGTTCTACCTCTGTGCCTTCACAGATCATTTCACAGGCAGGCACTTAGGTACGTGAGTGGCTCTTCAATCAATGCATCATGCAGAACTGGTTGAATATTTTGCATATAATCTTTCCCAGGTGTGAGATAATTAAAAGAGATCACTGTGCTTGGTGACCCCTACCTTTCCTTAACTCAGGAAAGAAATACTGTGTGGCAGCATGTTTTATCAAGCAATGTAAACTAGTAAAAAGAAAAAGTGCCTGGGGGAAATGACACCTGGGTTCACATACCAGCTCTATCAATTAAGTTAATGACTTCCAGGAAGTTTCCCCTTTCCTTGCTAAAAAGGGAGGTGTAGCAAGGTTTAAGTGAAAAAATATATAAATTGCCTTCACATGGAAGGCACTCATCCAATAGCTGATCTTATTATTAATTATTAATCCAGTACTATTAGCCCAGGTCTACTTATCCAGCCAGTCCACATCTATGGAGACTCGCAACTAGACAATTGTCAGTATTACACCTCTGCTCTTGAATAGTACAAAAAACATTCAGATTCTACAAAGGTGTGTATAATTGTTAAAATTAATTCTTTTTTGGTGTGTTTTTACAAAATAGAAGACTCTGTGTTAGTTAATGGGGCTACACAAAGAGGCTACATAAATCCTTACAGAACTTGCATCTAAAAAAGTTGAACCAAACATTACAATCAAATATTATAAGTATTGTAGCAAAGGGTATACAGGAAACATGGAAAGTGGATCTAACCAAGCCAAGGCTACCAGACAAAACTTACAGTAAGTGAAGTTTATAGAGATTCTTGAAGGAAGAGTAGGGATTAGGTTGGAGAAGAGGGGAGGAGGGATGCTCATGAGCTTCTAGATGAAGGGTTATCAGGTGGACGAGTGGTGTTTGTGATATTCTTTAGGCAATATATGAAGTTGAATAAAGCCACAGCTCCAAGAATCAGGAGTTTGAATGGAAAGAGAGAGTGACGAGATTAAAAAGGTGGATGGAGATTGTGGAGGGCCTAGTAAGCCACCTTGAGGAGTTTGGGCTTATCCTAAGAGCAAAAGTTAGTAAAGGATTTTTAGCAGGTGAGCGATAAAATCAATTTTAAGTTTTAGAAATACCATCGGCACAGTTTGAAGATGGATAGGAGAAGAGCAAGGAAGGAAATGGAATAACCAGTTAAAAAGGCATTATACTAATCTAAGCAAAATGTGTCTATTTGTACATTTTAGTATACCTCTCCTTCTAATTGTTATACAGTTTTTGTCTGTAGAGAAGTGTACGTTGGCCGGGCGCGGTGGCTCACGCCTGTAATCCTAGCACTCTGGGAGGCCAAGGCGGGTGGATCGCTCAAGGTCAGGAGTTCGAGAAGTGTACGCAATGAATAGTACACTCAAACAACCACAGGTTTCTTCAAAACAAAACAACTTTTTACTGGACTATCTAGACTTTTATTTTGGCAGGAAAAAATAGTAATTTAAGTTTTCTTTGATCATGGAATATTCCAGGACAAAAATGTTATTCAATTTCTATGTTCAAATTCTAGGATAAAACATATTTTTATTATTAAAGATGTGAGGTCATCTCAGGGGGAACTGACATTTCACATTTTTACATTCTTTTTATAGCAAGAAGACAGGTATCATTAGCTGGACTTGAAAAGAGTCATAATGATTATGTTAAAATTTCTAACATATGTAGGTAATATTTCAAAGGCACATCAAAATCTTACAAAAATTCTACATGTAGAGTTTGCTTTCATTTCTAGGGTCGTGCCATTTCCAGGTCTTTCTGGGAACTGGTTATTTCACTCTTGAATATGATTTATAATTTTGATTTATTGAGCACAGTGTTTGTTTTTTTTCCATTGGACATTGAAAAGAAAGTTTAGTCTTTTTATTATGGTAGTTACTTCTATAATAAACTACAATGTGTTTTAGAAATGATTTTGGTTGTAGAAGCTCCTACTTGCACAAAGGATTTGTCAAATTTCAGATTGGAGGTTTCTGCATGGGTGGTTTCTTTGTGGAGAATATTTGAGCTGAGGGGCACTAAAATTTCTGCACCATGTTACCTTGCTATCATGCCAGAAAATGCTAGCAGTGGAGTCACTCCTTTCAATTAATGTGCTATGATTTCCAAATCTCTCTGTTAGCATGCAAATGTGTTTCCTGAGAGGGGTAACCCTGGGGCTCTTGTCAGCCATAATGAATTAGTGATCACATTGCTAACTGCTCCATCCATGAGTCTCTGAGAGGAGCAGAATACAATCTGAGGATAGAGTGTCTAGGTGATCATGTATTCATTCTGTCTCACTTGCTCGGATGTTAGACTTCATTTATCTCATGTCCCTAGCACTATGCCAGTACGATACGTGGCACAAAGGAGCCCACAATTTCTTGTCCTCAATTCTAAAATCCAAAAAGCTCTGGAAACAGCACATTTTTAAGTAACTGATTTGCAGCAAAACTTGTCCTGAAGTGAGTATAGGCTATTTATAGTTTATTTATCCCACTTAGAGTGAATGTTTTGATTGCTGCAGAAATATTAATGTGCTTGATTATGGGGTACTGCCCCAGATCCTGCTGGAGGTGCTACACAACATTTGTTAAAGCTACCATATGTATTACCTTTCTAAAATCTAAAAATTTCGGAATTCTGAAATACATCTGGGCCTCAGCACTTTAAATAAGAGAGTGAAGACCTTAGAAAATGCTATGTAGACAGTGCTTCCCAAGAGCCAGGCAGCACACTGTGCACTTCATACACGGTATCTGTTTAAGCATTCATTGGAGGCCCCTCTTGCAAAGTGGAAAAGTAGGTTTCAAAAGTTAGACTATGTGGATTGCAATTCTAGCTCTGTCAGTTAATCACCTATGTGCCTTTGGACATGGACGTTTCCTTCCTTAACTTTAGTTTTGTCATCTGAAAACAGAAGACAATGATGGTACTTCCCCAGTTGATTTGTGATGGTGATTAAATGATTCAAGGGATGTGAAGCACTTAGAACTTTGCCTTCACAGAATTATCACTGCTAATTATTTTGGTAAAACTGTGATATTGGCACAATGATCCTCATTTTACAGGTGAAGAAATGGGGATCTGCTGAGGTTAAATAACTTACCCACGTTCACATAGCTGGAAAGTCATTGAGAAGGGTTTGAATCCATATCTGTGAGATCACTGATTTGTGGCATTGTATTCTATTACTTTTGTGGAGAAAGGAGCTTTAATGAATTAATTTGAATGGAAAAGTTGAAAGAATGGGGGGCTGTGTGAGGAAGGTCAGGCAGTGGATATTCTCTATCGGGGAGCCCTCAGTAAACGTGAAAGGGAACGTACTATCTACTTAGCAGTAGGGGGAAGAAACCAAAGGCAGAGATAAAAACAATGACTTTTGTTCTTTACAGTATTGCTTAGGATTGGTCGAATCTTCATTGCTGTAGATATGCAGATATGTCCTGTACAGACAGAGACTGGATTAGTATTGAAGAAAAGTCAAAAAATAATTAAGTTGGAAAGCAGCTTATTTTGTGACTAGAGTTAATTATTCTTAAAATGAAAATGGAAAATTACTGGTGTATTTTCTTTTTAAATGTCAATGAAGTTCTCAACCTTTTAACCTGGAATCACAACTCAGTTGCATTTTAAATGAATTGACCTTTGAGTCTTTTTTTTTTTTTTTAAATTTCCATGAGCATCCTAGAAACTAATTTGTCAAGTTCTTTACTTTTCTCTGAGCATCCTTATCTTCAGTATTGAAGACTGTCCACTCCTCTCTTTTAAGTATTTTTTTTTGAAGCATTGTAGTCAACATGTTAGAAGAAGGCCAAAAAGTATGAGAACTACTTATAACTATGTGTGAGTAAGTCAGAGGTTGTGTAGAAATTGATATTTTTTGAAAAGGCATAAATTAACAAAAAATGCTAACTTTGGAAGGCATTGAAAGTTACCAAAAATTACATCAAGCAGGCTTTTGGGTAAATATCTGTAGTGGGATTGCTGGATTAAATGGTAGGTTTACTTTCAGTTCTTTCAGGTATCCCCATACTGCTTTCCATAGAGGCTGTACTAGTTTGCAGTCCCACCAACAGTGTGTAAGTGTTCCTTTCTCTCTGCATCCATGCCAGCACCTGTTGTTTTGGGACTTTGTGATAAGAGCCATTCTCAATGGAGTTAGGTGATATCTCATTGTGGTTTTGATTTGCATTTCCCTGATGATTACAGACGCAGAACATTTTTTCAAGTGCTTTTTGGCCATTAGTCTGTCTTCATTTGAAAAATTTCTGTTCATGTCTTTTGTCCAATTTTTAATGTGATTGTTTGATTTTTTTCCTGGTGATTAGTTTCAGTTCTTTTTAGATTCTGGTTATCAGCCCTTTATCAGATGTATAGCATGCAAATATTTTCTCTCATTCTGTAAGTTGTCTGTTTGCTCTATTGATTGTATCCTTGGCAGTGCAGAAATATTTAAATTGGATCAGATCTCATTTATTTTTGTTGTTGCTGTGATTGCTTTTGGGGTCTTGTTCATAAATTCTTTGCCTAAGCCAATATCTATAAGAGTTTTTTCAACATTTTCTTCTAGAATTCTTATAGTTTCTTCTAAGTGAAGTATCGCAAGAATGGAAAAACAAGCGCCACATGTACTCAATACTAAATTGGAACTAATTGATCAACACTTATGTGCGCAGATGGAAGTAAAACTCAATGGAAATCAAGTAGGTGGGAGAGGAGATGAAGAGATGGGTAAATTCACACCTAATGGGTACAATGCACACTATCTGGGTGAAGGGCACACTTATAACTTTGACTCAAGCTGTACAAAAGCAAATTATGTAACCAAAAAGTGTGTATCCCCATTACACTCTGAAATTAAAAAAAGGCTTTTAACTTGCTTAGTTTTATACTGAGTTCCCTTAAAAGTTCAAAGAATGATAATTTTCACAATATATAATTTATTTCAGAGCATAAGAATCTACTTGTTTTGAATCTTACAGTAAAAATTATATAGCAAACTCACTTATAAATGTAGAATGCTATCTTACTAAATGGAATACTTGCAAATTGAACTCAAGTATATTAAAATATTGATCTACCACAATCCAGTGGGAATTATTCTAGTCATTAGAGAGATGATTTAATACTAGAAATTCTATTATTAAAACAAATCCTGTCACTATATAAAATAAGAAATAATACACAACTTGGAAACCTTGAAGTAAAAATGAATTAAAACTTGATCAGAACTAAAAGTGTTTAGCAATAAATCGTACATATCAAATTCATTAGTTTTCCTTATACCAGGAATAATTCATGATTAAACAGACCCAGTTTATGCACAAACCTAATATATATATATGATAAAGAAGGCTTCACATAGTTAGAAACTAATGGAACCCATTCAACAAGCATTTTTGAAGTCCTTGTATGTGACAATTTGATGTATACAGAATTAAAAAGAAAGATATGGTCTTCTCATGGAATTTTTTAGTATTAGAAGCAGTATTAATGGCTTTATGTAATTTTTTAATTTTGGTGATTAGCACAAAGTCTGCAAATAGATGATATTCAATAAATGCTTTTTTAAATGATTAAGATACAATGCATTTGTAGCTTTAAAGTTTGTATGAAATGCTAAATTGAAGAGATTGTATGTATCTGTGAAATAGTAGCAGAAATATCATTGGAAAAATCAATAGTTAATATATTTTTCAGTGACAGTAGTTATAAAACTCTCATAAAATACATATAGATACTTTCTTCTAGAACTTTGTTTCTATGACAATATGGAGACTTACATGCTAAAGTAGCCAATCTAGGGGAAAAATGTTGACTTTAAATATTTTTTATTGATATCCAATCATATGAGGTTTAAAAAAAAATCTTTGTTAGTTTCTTTTTCTTCTCTGATGTCACGAGCAATTCTTTAAGTATCTGTCAGATTCACTCCTTATAAATTTTAGCCAAAATGAAAAAAAAGAAAAGAGAATTGAGATTGATAAGGATGATAAATGGTCTTTTTCTGAGATGTAATTGATTTTCACTTTTAAAAATTCTCTGCCCTCTGAATGTTTATAGACAAATACTGTATCATATCCTGCAGAAAGCCTAATTTTTTATTAGTGTCTAATCCAAACTTATAATTCACTACTTAATTATATAATATATGCATCAAATACTGTTGAAACACATGGTTGACACTTGTTACAATGATGGGACTTAATTCTTATTTATTCATTGTCTGCTTTTCTTTAGCATATTTCTGTTTTTCATATGCAACCTTGAAGTGAGATTCCCTCCTAGTTTGTTTGTTTGTTTTCCATAGGGGAAAAATATTCAAGTTCAAAGATAGAATAGTTGTGCCCCAGGCGCCTATTACCTGATCTATTAGCTCATAGGGCTCAGAACTTTTCTGTGCGTGACTTTTTTCCCCTCTCTGAATAAGCTGGGCTTACATCCTTGCACTGTTATGAAACGGCAATCTTAACCTTGAACTACTTGCTTCACATTGGTGGTATGAATCCTTCTGTGTCAAAGGCAGAAGTATTTTTGTGCTAAGCTGTGTTCTGAATACTTTCATATGTATTAGTTCATTTTTCTTCACTGCAGTCTTATAAAGTTTTTTTTCATGGGAGAGTGTATATTTTGTTATTGTTTTGTTTGATTTAATCCCCATTTGAGGGTTCCAGGGCTCTGTAGAGTTCTAAGTTTACATAGTTGGTAAGCTGCAAATCCAGACGTGGAATTTTTGATAACAAATCTGGGGTACATTTTATTCTACAATGAAGTCTTTGAAAAGATTTTTAAACAATCAATACAATTTTAAGAAAAAACTTTCCACGCCACCTTCAGCATCAACAGTGACTCTACTAAATGAATTTGATGTTGATTATATTAAGAACTCAAGAATAAAATTCCATCCCTGTGTATCAAATTTCCAATTTAATTCTCACCTACCACCTTATTTCTTTTAGAAAAGGTCTATTTTCTAATAAGAGCTAGTAGGTCTATGCATCAATGCTAATTTATGTGGTACAGTGGAACAGCATCACTAAGTATAGATAGAGATGTCTTGCTGTGAGTCAGACAGTGACTCACTGGTTGTGATGAAAGTAGGAGAGTCTCTTGACTACTTCATCATTATTCCACGTCTGGGGTATGCCTTCAGTATGTTCCAGGGGATAAATTATAATATGAAAGTTGAGAGGTAACTATTATTCTCATTGGGCACTCCACATTCAAAAAGAGATAGGCATCAGTGGTAGGCCTGGCCACCACTTAATTCCTGGACAAAGTATTTAATCTGTCTGAGTATCATCTTTTGTTTGTTAAAATATAAAACAAGGAACATTGCTGTTTACCTACATTTTCCACTTTCCTTCTTCATAAAAGAGTCTCGAATTTTGTTAAAGTATCCGCCATTCTCCTTACCAGATATATGTCTCAAATGATACTCCCCCCAACCCAGGTACAGTGGTGGGCCTGACTGGTCCAAGAGCAATCCCATTCCTCTTGCAGGTGAATTGTTCAATAAAACAATGAAATTTTAGGACACGTCTCCAAGGAAACTTTTGAAGAAAGCATTCTCTTTCCAAAGATTGAGCCTCAAGAAGAGCAATTAATTTCCCTTTTCTGTGTGACATTATATTTGGATGTGATGATGAAGACAGTTATTTGATTAAGGATGAAATAAACACAAAGGATAGTAGAGCAGAACGATTTGGATGAACTGGACACTTCATGACCTAGCTGAGCTGATAAGTCAACCAACCTAAAAGCTCTTCCTTCCTCTGATTTTCTCAAAATTTGATAAAAATTTCCTTATATTTTGATACAGTTTGAGTTAGTATTCCTTATTCATTGTAGTTAAAGGCATCTTAGTTGATACAATTCCCAATTACTTCCAAATCAAAAATTCCTATAAAAAAATAAAACTATTATGATTTAACAGTATGTTTATAGGATTATAGCCACTTTTCCTGAACCCTGTCTCTGTTCGTGAAATAGCGTTACCTCTTCCTGGGGTTTCTACAGTGGTTTTTTTTTTTTTTTTTTTTTTTTCCCAGAAAGTAGTGGGGTAGATCAGATTTTATTAAATTCATTAATGTAAATCTGTTCGGGTTTCACTTCATCCCACTTATTCTGTGGTATTTTGTTATAGCAACCTTAGCAAACAAATACACCCTAAAACAATTGCTTTTATTTCTTCTTGTTTTCCTAGGTACAAAGTTGAAGCACAGTGTTTATATAATTTGTAGCATTGTTTTACTTAACACTTTCATGTTGATACAGTCTTCCCTCACACTTTTAAACAAGACACAATATTCCATCCAAATGTTTTTGTTTTTCACTATTTTAAATTAAATTATTGAGAACATTATTAAGGCATTGATGATAAAAACATATTTGGAAATACTCATATGCTTTCCTTTTGAGGTTTTTGCTGGACAAATTCCCAGGACTTGGATTGCTGTTTCAGAGGTTGCAGATATGTTAATGGCCTTTAATAAGAATAATATATTCACCTCCAAAGAGATTATATAAAATTACAATACCATTTGAAATTAATCATTCTATATGTTTGCTAAGCTGAGGTGGTAGCCATTCACTGTTAACTGAAGTAGGGAAAAATACAGATTGATCATCAATAGATCACTCTTATTGTATGTAGCTAGCAGAATGTCTTTATAAGAATTAGGGAAAGAATGGGAATATGAAGATCAGTTAGAAGACTCCACCAGTGAATTATGGGGCTGTAATGATTATTTCAACTATTGCAATGCTAGGAGATATGGAAAAGGGGAGTGGATTTCAATGTATTGAGAAAGTAATCTTAACAGGATATTGAGGTGATTTATGTAGAAGGTGAAGGTGAGATGGTCAGATGATTCCCAGATTTTGATGAAAGTTACAGATGTCATTAATTGTCGCGCCGCAGTTGCCAGCAAGTACGACACGACCAGTTGGAGTTCTTCCAGCAGTAGTTTAATGAGGCATCTACAACAGTTACATGGCGAGAGACCTCGAACAGGAAATGCAAGCTGCTTTTATAGCCCCGGATAGGTGTGTCCCACAAGCGTGTCCCACAGGGATAGGTGGAGGGCCTGACTATGCATGTCCTGGGCGGATACACTAGGAGGCCTAGACCGCTCCCCACAGCTCCCCCTTTTGTTTTTGCCTCATGGTGAACGGAAGCCCCAGTCCGGATCTAGGGTCACAGTTCACCAAGGGGCGTATGGTCACCACTCTTCAGTGCAATGAGCGAGAGCTCATGAAGGTGCAAGGGCTGACCACAAAATAGGGGTCGCGCGCCCTTCCCGGTGCAATGGGGAGAAGCCCTCGGGGTGCAAGGGCCACGCCATGCTGTCAAGGGGAAAAGCGGTAGTTGCCGTCCGTATGTAACATGCTTATCCACACTCCAGGAGGAGAGCCCTCATGAAGGGCAGCAAAGGCTTGAGCCATGACCACTCGATCCCTTTGTTGCTGCCAACGGACACGCATGAGCATCCAGAACACGAGGCCAAAAGCAAGACATCCCAGCAGGCCCAGGGATCCAAGACCTGCCCATTCCCGAACCCCGTGTAGAAGCGACAAAAAGGTGGGGAGGAGGCCATCAGTAAGCATAGGATCTAACCGGGTAGAATTAATATGGGTGATTTCTAGTTGTAACTGAGTGGCTAGCTTGGAGAAATTGGCAGACCAAGAGCCCTGTAACAGCCGAGAAAGCTCTTTAGAGAGATTGGCCGCCTGGGAAAGGTTAGAATATGGGATCGAAGTAATACACAATCCCGGCAGTCGTCGCTCGCAACCAAGCTGGGCGAGCTGTACCAAACTGTCCACCTGTTCTTGAACCAAGTCCACACGTTGATTTAGGAGCATAATCCCTCCCGCCAGGTGTGAGTTGATAGAGCTTTGTGTGTCCAAGGCAGTTGCTACCGTTGCTGACAGGTTATTTAGGACCTGTGCCGTTTGTACGGCGCCCGCCGCCGCGATCGAAGCGGCGGTAAGGGCCGCAGCGGAGGCCGCTGCAATAGCAAAGACAAGAGCTGTGACGCCAAAGTCCCTACGATGTCGAAAGAGAACCAACGAATCCGGTGCGTCAACCGGCCAGGGGACGTACCGGGGCATGCGTGCAACCACGGCCATCCTGTGTTCTGAGGCATTCCAGCAACGTGTATACGTGCAGTTTACGGTTGAGCAGTTAAGGGTGGCCGTATGGTTTTCCAGGCGGGCCACAATCCAGATGAATGGAGGCCAGAGACAAACAGGCGTGGGACCGAAGGTCACGTTGGAAAACTGAGCGCCTGACGCAGCGGTCTCAAATGTTCACAGTTTTGTGTAACGCAGGCCACATCCCTGTCACAAAAGTCCCATTAGCAAAGGTCCCGTTGCGGGGACGCGGCCGGTCCACCCAAGTACCCGTCTGGTTGGCAAGAAGTATACAGGACAGGTTGCTGTTAGTCGGGATAATGGTAGTAAAGCACAAGGACCCAGCAAGGATATAGGATTCATTGCCGGGAACCGCTCCAGACTCGTTGGACCACGGGAGGTAGGGAAGTCCTAGGGAAGCATTGGTAATAAAGAACCGGGGGAATATCTGCGAATCATGAGACACCGGCAGGGGTCTCGGGAATACAGGCAGGATGGCCCAACGACGTTTCGCCCTGGACAGCACCCCCAGGGCGAGGAGGGTCATGGTCAGGGAAAGCAGAATCCGCCACAACAGCATCGTCGTCAGGAGCCGGCGAGGAAGCAGCAGGATGACTGAGGCGTTGCGTGAGGCGTGTCGGAACCCAGATAGGGTCCGGGGCGTCCTGTGGAAAAACACAAACAGCTCCCCTGGATCTGCTGAGAATCAGATCCGGTCCTTTCCATTGATTACAAAGCACATCTTTCCACATCACCTGCTCAGAAAGGGGGGGGCCAGGATCCACATGGCGATCTGCCGCCGAGCGACCACGGTCATCCAGCAGCAAAAAATTTAAAGTATATAGAGTAAGAGATAGGGCAGATTTGGGAGACCTGCCACCGCCCAAAGCCCCAGCCTCCCCCTTTTGTTTTTGTAAGTAGACTTTGATTGTGCCATGGGCGCGTTCTACAATGCCCTGGGCCTGGGGGTTATAGGGCAAGCCAGTGTGATGGGTAACGCCGAGACGGCGGCAAAATTGTTGAAAGGCCCGGGAAGTATAGGAAAGCACTGGCTGACTTTTCTCCGAACCCGGTCGGACATGAAAGATGTACCTCCCCCGCCATCAACTGGTGGGGGAGGGGCGGAGGCATACGGAGGCGGGCGATAACGCTGCGCCTCATACGCCGCCGCCGCCTCCTCCAAGTCCGCCTTATCGCCGGAGAAAGCTCCGCCTCCCTCTCGCGAGACGAGGAAGAAGAGCGGGACAAAGAAGAGGAAGAAGAAGAAGAAGACAGACGGAGGGCGGCCATTTTACAAGCCACGTCCTCCCTAGATAACGGGCCGGGCAACGGGCGTCCCCGTCGCCTTCCTGAGCGCCCTCCCTTGCGGGCGGCTCCCCGCTTTTCTTCCGACCGGGTTCTCGAACGCCCCGGCCGGTCCGGACCACCCTTATCCCTTTCTGACATACTATCTTGATAGTCACTCAGAGCTTGCTGCCCCTGCTGTACTTGAATACTACAAGGAGAGTCCTCTAGGCAGGTGCGCACAAATGCCCAAATAGGAAGGACGCACTCTCGAAGGAGCCCAGTAGCATGGGCACAGCGAAGGTCCTTCTCTAATTTATCCCAGCTCGGAACGGTGAAAGAGCCCGAGTGGAGAAACCATGGTGCCACACGATCTACTTCCTGCATAAAATGCCGTAAGACACGCTCGGGGATTTTCAACTCTCGTGCAGCCAAAAGCTCCTGTAGAGCACGGAGCAGCTGGGCGCTCCGGGAATTTCCCATAGTGAAGCACGATCAAAGGTGGGGGTCCAACTCTACCTCTACTACTGCGGTTCTGAACTCACCTCTAATGAGGTCGTCTCCGCCTGGTGCGAGAGTTCCCGGGTTTCGGCACCACTTGTCGCGCCGCAGTTGCCAGCAAGTACGACACGACCAGTTGGAGTTCTTCCAGCAGTAGTTTAATGAGGCATCTACAACAGTTACATGGCAAGAGACCTCGAACAGGAAATGCAAGCTGCTTTTATAGCCCCGGATAGGTGTGTCCCACAAGCGTGTCCCACAGGGATAGGTGGAGGGCCTGACTATGCATGTCCTGGGCGGATACACTGGGAGGCCTAGACCGCTCCCCACAATTAATTGAGATTGAGATTATAAGGGGAAGTATTGATTAAAGATAGATAAAATTTAGTCATGCCTAATTTGAGGTGGCTGTGCTACAACCAGATGTGTGTGTCCATCAGGCATTTGAATAAAATGAGAGGAAAGTCTGGACTAGATTACAGTGCTTAAGGCAAGCCAGTAGAGTAATAAGAATAGCACCCCAAGTACAGAACCCCAGGAAGATAGCAGAGTGTAAAGTGTGAGTAGAGGAGGAATCATAAAGTAGCTTGATGAATAACGGCCATGGAGCTAAGGTATGGTCATCCAAGAGATGGTCAACCATCAAACTAAGTAAAACATGTATAAAAAATTCAGACAAAGGCCAACATGGCATGTGTAGTTTAGAAGTTTTGGTAACACCTGAAAAGTGCCTATACAATTTATCAACATGATGGTTATGAATGACTTTGCATGAACAGTTTCAATGTTGGAAGATTCCATATTCTGGTGAGCTGACATGTCAGTAGGGTGAGAAAAAATAGAAAAATCTAGTTTAAAATATATTTTTTAAATTGCCCAAGAAGGAAAAGTGAAAGATAGGGTTTTAGTATGAAGGAATTGCAGATTAAGAGAACTGCAGATTCAAAGGAGGATTTTGTTTTAGGTTAGACATGACTTGAACATATTCAGAATCATAACAGAGCAAGAGGTTTTGAAAAAGGAAAATAAACAGTTTTTGAAATGAGTCTAGGACAAGACAGAGATGAAATGATTCATAGTAGACTCTGAATTCATATTTCCCAAATGAATGAATGGGTAGACATAGGTGAAAGGATTAATGAAAAGCAGAAGAATCACCCATATCAGGTATGTAATTTGAAAAGAATTTCTACCATTCCATGGGTTGCCTTTTCACTTTGTTGACAGTGCTCTTTCAGGCATAAGCTTTTAATTTCAAGGATGTCCAACTTACCTATTTTTTCTTTTGTTGCCTTGCTTTTGGTATAATATCCAAGAAATCATTGCACATCCAATGTCATGAAACTTTTCCATAACAATGTATAGCAAACTGGTTGTGTTATCTCAAAAATATAAGGACAGTTTTATTGAATACTAATTTTAAATAACCAGGAAAGTTCTTTCATGAGATATGCCCATCTCAATTTTAAATAGTTTAATTATATACACAGTTATAGTTTCTTTTTAGGTTCTACATTATTTTATTCTTACTACTAAAAAGTGATATATGTGATGATTTATCATTAAAACAGATAAAGTGCTATTAATGTCTTAGAAAAAAATAGGGGAAAAGCCAACTCTAGTTATTAGGTTTTATTTATTTATTTTATATTTTTGAGGGAAATGCTAGATTATTTTTAATCTATTTTTTCTTTATAGTATTAATATTTACTAAAGGGGTTTGATTTTACAAATGGAAAAATATTCTGTGCTCATTGTTAAATATTAATAGAAAAAAAGGAGAAAATAAAAATTCAGATAATAAAGAAGAGAGTAAAAGGTCACCTATGCCTGAAGATAACTACCATTACTATTTGTATGTATATTGTTTCATATTTTTATAATGTTCACATATATCTTTACCACATATATACATAAGTATACATACCATACCATTTTTATTTTGTAAAAATTAAATCATATGATAATGTAGGTTTTTTTTTTTTTTTTTTTTTTTTGAGACAGAGTCTCACTTTGTTGCCCAGGCTAGAGTGAGTGCCATGGCGTCAGCCTAGCTCACAGCAACCTCAAACTCCTGGGCTCAAGCGATCCTACTGCCTCAGCCTCCCGAGTAGCTGGGACTACAGGCACGCGCCACCATGCCCGGCTAATTTTTTTTTTTTCTATATATATATTTTAATTGTCCATATAATTTCTTTCTACTTTTAGTAGAGACGGGGTCTCGCTGTTGCTCAGGCTGGTCTCGAACTCCTGACCTTGAGCGATCCACCCACCTCGGCCTCCCAGAGTGCTAGGATTACAGGCGTGAGCCACCACGCCCGGCCGATAATGTAGTTTTGTTCCTTTTTTTCACTTAACAACATAGACATGATATCATTTCATATTCCTGAATATAGATTCATATGGTAATTTTAAAGGTTACATAATATTTCATAGAGTAGTATATTTGTTTAACAAATTCCCATTTTTGGAAATTTAGAATACTTTTGAAAGGCAGTAATGGATGTGTAATGGCTAAAAATACGGTATCTAGATTTCCTTCATTCGAATGTCAGGGCTATCACTAATGGAAAAGTGATCTTGAGAAAGTTTCTTAATGACTCTGTTGCTCAGTTTCCTCATAGGTAAAAGTGAAATTATAATAATAATTATCTCAGGGTTATTGTGAGAATTTAATAGGTTAATGATAAAAATTATAACATTTGTATATTTAAGTTTAATTTTGCACTGGAAAGACAGAATGTAATCTCATGTGTTATTTCACTGTTAAAGAAACAAAGTATTGCTAGACGGAGAGGCCTGAAACAAACCTACTGTAGGTCTTACCCTTAGACATTTAAATCCAAAGATGTATTGAGTCATACTGAAAACATAAAGCATCTCTGATCCAGTTTGGTTCCATATCTAATTAAATATTTAGCCCCTCAAACTATATACTTAATAGCAAAAAGGATGAATCTGCTCTGGGAAAAGATTTTCAACTTAGCCTAAGTGTATTTTTAAAATAAAAAATATTTTAGATATAAATGAAAACTTAAGAGACATGTTAAGAGGCAAGAAATCAAGAGAAAAATAGACAGTAGAAGCAGACTTACAGATGATTTTGATGGTGGGATTAGCAAATATGAATTTCAGCTAGAACTGGTATATAAAGAAAACAAAGAAAATGTGAGTGCAATATATAAACAAAATGTAGAATTTCATCATTTCATTTCTTATTAGTAGAATTGAATAAATATTCTACTAATGCTGAATTTATGAACTCATCATAGGATTAACAATAGACTAGGGGCATCAGAACATAGCTTTAGTGAAATCAAAAGACAGATCAATAGAAAATACCCAAAATCAAATACAGAAGGAAAAAGAATTTGAAAAAAGAGAAAAAGAGATATGTGGGTGCAATCAAATGTATAAACATTGGAGAACTGGAGACTGGAGTACTTTGGGAAAGATTGATACAATACTATTTAAAGAGATAGTGGCTGAGAATTTTTCAAAACTGACAAAAATTCAAGTTCAAGAAGTTCAGTGAACACCAAGTGAGGAAAAAAATAATACACCTAAGCATACGATATGCAAACTTATGATAATTACAGATAAAAAAGAAACTCTTAAAAGCATCCAGAAAAGTGAACTACTGAATTCAATGGAATAACAGAAAGATTTTTTTGCTCACATTTTAATAGATCTAAGACTGAAGACAATGAAATAACATTTTTACAGCATGATGGAAAATAAAAACCTGCCAACCTAGATTTCTATATCAAGAAAAATATTGTTCCAAAATTCATGGAAACATTTTCAGATAAGCAAAGCAGAAAGTATTCATTGCTAGCATACTAGTGGCACAAAAAATACTAAAGGAAATTGTTCTTACTAAAAGAAAATTATTCCAGAAGGTAAGCATAGAACTACAGGAAGGAATGAAAAAAATTGGATATGGGTAAATATAAAAGAACACTGACTGAAGCAACGATGATGAATTATTTTAGGTACTACTGTAGGGCTTCTAATTTATGTAGATGTCAGATATATTATGCTAATAGCCCAAAAGGAAAACAGGAAAACAGGACTACACAATTTAAGGTCCTTGAATTATTTATGAAGTTGCAAAGGTAATAATTTAAGATTTACTGTAATAAGAAAATAAGGCATACTGTAAATCTTGAGGATAACAAGTCATGCAAAAATGTGTAACTGAAACATTAATAAATATAAATGGAATAATTAAAAATAAATGATTAATTCCAAAAATGGCAAAAAAAGAAGAATTAAGGGATTAAGAAATAATGAAATAGAAAGATAATAATAGCAAGGTGGTATAACAAAAACAAAATATATCAGCAGACACATTATTTATATAAATGAGTGTACTCCAATTAAAAGATAAGTATTATTTAGCTGAATTTAAAAAATAAAGAAAAAAGATCCAACTTCAACTATATACCAGGCACTGTTCCATGTACTTGTGTAATATCTAAGAAAACTTTGCCTAACCCAAGATCACAAAGATTTACTCCTATGTTTTCTTCTAAGAATTTTGCAGTTTTACCCTTACATTCAGGGCTAGTATCTATTTTGAGTTAATTTTTGTGTATGGTTCAAGTTAGAGGCCCAAGTTCCTTTTTGTGCATGTGGATGTCCAGTTGTCCCAGCACCATTTGTTGAAAGGTAATTATTTCCTCATTGAATTGTCTTGGTAACCTTGTTAAAATCAATTGACCATAACTTTAAGGGTTTATTTCTATATTCTCAAGTCTATTCCATTGATCTATATGTCTATCCTTATGCTAGTTCTATACTGTCTTGATTACTATAATTTAATAGTAAGTTTTGTAATTGGGAAGTATGAGTCCTGTAACTTTTTTCTTTTTCAAGATTGTTTTGGCTATTCTGTGTCCCTTGAGTTTCCAGTGAATTTCTGTATCATCTCATGAGTGTCTGCAAAGAAGGCAGCTGGCATTTTGATAGGGATTTAGGTGAATGTTTATATTAATTGGGGAATATTGTCATTTTAACAATATTAAGTGTTACAATCTATGAACATGTGTCATCTTTCCATTTATTTAGACTCAAACTTTTTTTAAAGTTTGTAATTGTCTATGTAAAAATCTTGTGCTTTTTAAATTAAATTTATTCCTAAGTATTTCTTAATATCAAAATAGAATTGTTTCCCTAATTTGCATTTTAGATTGTTCATTACTAGTATATAGAAATACAATTGATTTTTGCATATTGATCTGAATCTTACAAACTTATTTAACTTGTTTATGAGTTGTAACTTTTATTAGTGGATTCTTTATTATCATGATCATGTCATATCAAAATAAAGATAGTTTTACTTCTTTTTCTCCAATTTGGATGCCTTTTATTTCTTTTTATTGCATACTATTCCTGGTTGGAACTTCTAATGCAATGTTGAATAGAAGTCTTTTGCCATTAAATGTGATGCTATCTGAGGATTTTTTGTACACACCCTTTACTAGGTTAAGAAAATTCTCTTCTATTCTTAGCTTTGTTGAATATTTTTATCATAAAAGGATATTGAGTTTTTTCCAACTCCTTTTTGCATTAATTGAAATGATTGTGTGTGTTTTTTGTCGTTTATTCTATTAATATAATGTACTACGTTGATTAATTTGCAGATTTTAATCCAACCATGTGTTGGTGGGATAAATCCTACTTGGTCATGGTGTAAAACTCTTGTTATGTGTTGCACAATTCAGTTTATTAGTATTTAAATGTTTGATAGAAATCACAAATGAAACCATTTGGGTTGAGTTTTTTGGGGGTAGTTCTTTTTCAATATTTGTATTTTAGAGCTATAATTTCCCTCTGAGGACTGCTTTACCATCAGCTCATAAGTTTTAGTGTATTTTTTATTTGTTTTCCTTCATCTCAAAGTATTTCCTATTTTTTATGATGTCATCTTTGACCCATTGATCACTTAGGAAGGAGTTTAAATTTCTATTTGTGAACTCCCCAAATTTGCTTTTGTTATTGATTTCTAATTTAATTGCTTGGGGTCAGAGAACATAGTTTGTATGATTTTAATACTTATGGATTTATTGAGGCATTTTATCTCTACCATATAATATAACCTGAAGAATGTTCCATGTGTATTGGAGAATAATGTGTATTCTGCTGATCTTGGGTGGAGTGTTTTATAGTTGTTTATTGGTCTGGTTTTCTTTTTAGATTGTTCAAGTTTTCTCTTTCCATTTTGATCTTCTGCCTAGGTGTTCTTTCCATTATTTAAGTATGGTATTAAAGTCTCTAACTATCATTGTTGAATTATCTATTTCTCCTTTTAATTCTGTAGGTTTTTGCTTCATGTGTTCTGGGGTTCAGTTGTTAGATGTATATATGTTTATGGTTGTTGATGGATTGACCCTTTTATCATTATAAAATATTTCTTTGTCTCTCATAAAAATTTTGACTTTAAAGTCTATTCTTTCTGAAATACATATTGGCTTGCCAGCTTTCTTTTGGGTGCTATTTGCATGGTATGTGGTATGTATCTTTTTACATTCTTTAATTTCAACTTTTTTGTGTCTTTGAATATAAATATGTCTTTTGTAGATAGAATATAGTTGAATCATATATTTTAAAAGATCAATCTGCCAATCTCTGCTGGAGTGTTTATCCATTTTCATGTAATATAGTTTTTATTTACAGGCAAACCAAATCTTTATATCAGTTTTCTCCTATATAAGCAATACTTAAGCCTGGGAATTTATTAGCAATTTTGTATAGTTTCCTGATATCTGTTACTCTAAATATCAATATGTACATAGATATATACATACATATTTAAAATTTGCTGTTACGAAAAATAGGTTTAACTAAATAGTCTATAATTAGAAAGTTCAATTACTCTGCCTTTATACCTTGTGTAGTATGTAACAACCATGGGCCCAACACTTAATATTATCTTGAATCATTGTTCTTTATACTTGGAAGAATTAATATATACTTTTTTCTTTCAGATATAAAGTTGTTTACTAAAGAATGAGAGAGAGCAAGAGTAAATAAATGGAAGTCATAGTCTTTTACAGACTGTCTACTACATTTGATATCTAGTGAAGGGGACACTGAAATCCAATGAGAGTCTTTTTCAACATTACAGTACTGTGTTAATTGCATATCCATGTGGAAAATTAACCATGACACTTAAACAGTACTCAAAAATAAACTTGAGATAGATCATAGACTTACATATGAAAGGTAAAACTTCTGGAATAAAATATCAGAAATACCTTCCTGATGTTGGGTTAGGCAAAAATTTCTTAAACAAGGCATGAAAAGCACTAACTATAGATGAAAAAATTTATAAAGTGGACTTCATTACAATTATGGACTTATTAATAGTTAATATATACTTGAAAAAGAAATATGCACATTTGAATTTGCTGAAATAATAGAAACAACACTTTATTAAATGAGAAACTAAGTTAATAAATAGAAGTCTATACACAATTGCAATTCACTAATTTATCTTACTATGTATGTTATTTATCATTAATAACAACTTATAAGTGAAATTAGTTATTAATAAGTGTATTATGTTACTTGATATTAATATATATGATAAATGTATATATTTCTTATTAATAACTAATGACTAATTAATTACATCATACATATAGGAGTGACTATGGGGTAACATAGAAAAATAGAATATCTTGGGTTAGGCAGAATGGATTTGAGAACCAGTATATTTCTTTAAATGTATGATTTAAAAGTCCATTCTATTTATTCCACTGATAAAATACATTAAAAGAAGCATTAAATGGTAGATATTGTGGACGCTTCTAATCAGACTCCAAGATAAAAATATACAACTGTTTCTTTCCATCAGTTCCTTTCAGCATTTTTCCTCACAATGGATTTGTGAGACATTTCTAAGGAACTGTACAAGATCACTCTTTTGACTTTAACAAGTTGGAAACACTAAGAAATGAAATAGAAATTTAAATATGTATAGCAGCCATGGCTTGGCTTCAGAACGATGGTTGTAACTGCCGTGGGATGGTGGATACTTTGGTGGTAATGTTAGGGAAGCACAAAATCTGAAAAACTGACAGATTTTGTTAAACAAGTTTTTGAAGTATTAATGAATATTTAACAAATATTCATCATATTTTGAATAATTCATGTAGATGTAGTAACTTTTAGTTGAACCATTTTTCATCTATGGATAATACATAGAAAACTCCAGGTACCATACCACTGGCCATTCTCATAGATTAAATAGATTTGGGAGGGGAAATAAAACAGAAGTTTTTACAGGTCATTGTTTAAGGGACTGGAATTTACTTACTCAGAGAACATTCATGTCCTTCCTGCAGTTGCCCAGTGTATTCGTTAGCACAATTCTACCTGGCAGCAGTTTAGTCCAGAGGAATGCACTCTAGTTTGGGATCGATAGTTATGCCCAAATGCATTTAGTAAAAGCCTTCAGGGACAGTGGCTACTGGCAAAGGATCAGAAATATAAATGGTTTCTAGAAATTGGAATTTTCCAGTTAGTGTACACAGTAGAATGTGTTAGAATATGTGTGGGGCTGAGGATACAATTTGACCTGTGACACCCTAGGATATACATATGATAACAAACCAGAGCAGTCCTCAGAGTGGATGCTAATTTATTGTGAACAAAATGAAATGAATCAAGTTCAGTTTTAGGTTGGGGTGTGTTGGACTGGGCAGAGTGAACATGGGCAAAGCCAACATATACGCTTTTTTTTTTCTTTTTCTGAGACAGAGTCTCACTCTGTTGCCTGGGCTAGAGTGCTGTGGCATCAGTCTAGCTCACAGCAACCTCAAACTCCTGGGCTCAAGCAATCCTTCTGCCTCAGCCTTCTGAGTAGGTGGGACTGCAGGCTTGTGCCACCATGCCCAGTTAATTTTTTTCTATATATTTTTAATTGTCCAGCTAATTTCTTTCTAGTTTTAGGAGAGACAGGATCTCGCTCTTGCTCAATCTGGTCTTGAACTCACGAGCTCAAAGGATCCACCCGCCCATTCCTCCCAGCGTGCTAGGATTACAGGTGTGAGACACCACACCCAGCCCCATATACGCTTTTGAGAATGAGAATTGCATAAAGTCCAAACCATTTCTCTTGCTGACAACATGTAAGAAAATATACACCCAAAATTGTAAATAAATAAATAGGCTAATGATGCTCAGATGCTGGGTCTGTATTCTCCTCAAATATCCGAAAGTGAAACTAGTCATGAAATAGGGTGCTTACGTCATATATAAAAGGTAACTCTTTGAAGAGAGCTTTGAGAGTTCCTGAGTCCAGGTATCATTCTGTTGCCTTTCTTTAATATTGTTCTCTGAAAATTCCAAAAAAGGAGCGTGTGGGATCTTCCCCAAGGTAGTCTGAGAACACCTGGGGTTTGTTTCACAGTAGCAGCAGCAAACTTTGCGGCAAGTCTCATGGCAGTTTTGAAATGGGGTCACAGTGAGGAGAAGCCTACTTAACTCAAAGTTTAGCAAAACTGTAAGTGTTTTAACATAAACATGTAGCATTTCAAATTTTTAGATTTCAGGAAAATAACTTATCTTTTTTACATTATCTATATTTTTCAAATCATTGAAATTAGCCTCCAAGTATAGTGGTGAGATTTTCTAACTTGCATTTGAGATTATGTCACCAGCTTCCTCAAAAACCAAAAATGGTTGGAGTGAGTAAGTGGCAATAGATATTTTTTACATTGGTTATATATTTATCTCATATTTTTGAAGTTTAACATTCTATAGGAATATGTGTGTGTTTAATGTTGTATTTACAGCTTAGAATTCTTTAACTGTAAGTGGCTGGTGTTAAAACAAATTATTAATGTGCAGAAACTTAAATGCATTTATTCCAAATGAAAAGTGTTCTTTTTCACCATCTGGTTGACTTTAAGTTTAGGAATCCCATTTAAATTATAGGCTCCTCGTAACAACTCTGTATTCTCTATAATGATTCCACAGTAACACTTCTTTTACCTGGAGATAACCTAATCAATTCTTTTCCGTCTGGAGTTCTTGGCCAAGGGAGCTAGTTGTACAAGAAATGATATATAAATAGGAAACAAAATATCAGCTTTATTAATTAATGGAAAAGCACAGGCTAACAACAACACTCCCTTTTCTTCTTTCACCCTCTTCCCCTTCCTGTCTCCCTTTCTCTCCTCTTGCAGGGCTTCTCTGGGAAGCTGTAGCACTGGCCTTAGGCTTTAGAGCAAATGGAGCATGCCGTCTTCCCCTGAACCAAACACTGATTCATCTGTTAGGCTTGCCTGCACGAGGAGAGATGGATCTGGATCTGCAGATACAATTCTACAATCAGTCAAATAGGTCTGCTCAGTGAGGGCAGTTTATAAGAGGAAAGATCTTACCTTTAAGTACAGGAAATAAAGAGGAAGTAGGTCATGGCCTTAGACTTTTAAATCTCTAGTAAAATAGACCAACCATGTGAATGTCCCAGATAGGTGCTGCTCAAAGGAGCTGAAAATATTCCCTTCCACTAATCTGCCAATAGGGAGAAAGGGTGAAGCTACATCTTTCAAAGAATGAAGCCAAAACAAAGGGAGAAAGAGAGGTTTTTTTTGAGGATGAGTGGGCAGTGAAGATATCACTAAGTCTGTTCTCTCTCTTCAAAATCTAATACTTCATAGGGTAAACCTCTTTTTTATATGGTTTTAGCAGGCTTGGTTATCCAATTTTAAATCTGCATTTGATTTAAGGTGTAACATTAGACAGGGCAAAGGGCTGTCATAATGTTCTAAATAGCACGACACAGCCTCCAACAGTCTGAGAGCAAAAGAAAGAAAAAAACTATAGAAGTAATCCATTAATCCCAAAAGCATATCTATCAGGTGCCATTGTATGTGTTGGCAAAGAATCCCACAAACCTAAGCAGCCTCTGAGCTAATGACCTCAGTACATCATAGAACAAAGTCATCATTTAGGCTGAAAACAGCAACCCTGACCATTTAGAAACAGTTGAAGAGCAGACCTTGGAATCCATATAGACTAAACCTTTTATAAAGAAACTGAGAATAAGTATTGTCTCAAAGAAGCTGACATAGGTTCTTAATAAATTTTAGAGAGATGTTTATACTATATTTAAATTTTTTAATAAAAGAGTTTTAATTTTGAGACAGAGTAAACTCCTGGCTCAGTGAGAATGTGCTTTTAAGTCTTTGTTTATAATCCCAAATAGAATCTCACTTAACACTCCATTCTTGGTGGGTACAATTATTATGGCTTGATTGAATGGGTGGTGAATATGCTGGGAATATGAGCACAGAATTCACAACATTGAAGGAATTTAAGTTATCTTTGGTTATATTACTTCTATCACCTTTTTTCTTCAGCATGGTTTCATATTTCTGGCCGCAAATTGCTTAATTACTGGTGCCTTTTTTTCACACTTTAAGATCCCATAGTAATTCATCATGGATGAGAGAATAAGGCTGTTTTTTTCTTAATAAGAAAATTTATAGTAAATACTTTATTTCCTAGTTAGAGGCAGTGTTGTGACTCCAAGAGGGTACAATTCACATTCCAGTATATATGAATGACATTCTCTCGAATTGGGCAGTGGCCAGTCTGAGTGATTATACAATGGCAGCTTTAGTTTGTAAAACTTGCTTGACCACAAATTTTGCCAAGGTGATTTGAGTAATCATTTTTCTTTTTTTATTTTTCTGGAGGAGAAGATGGCAATAAATTTCTCTACTAAGCAGAAATTGGGATGCTTCAATTTCATATTGTTAAAACTTTGCAGACTCTTATTCTATAAAAGTCCCTGATATTGGGTAAAGTGAATTCCTCATTTAAAAGGTATTAGAGGCCAGGAACAGTAGCTCATGTCTGTAATCCCAGCACTTTGGAAAGCTGAGGCAGGAGGATTGCTTAAGGCCAGGAGTTCAAGACCAGTCTGAACAAGGACGAGACCCCATCTCTACAAAAAATAGAAAAATTAGTTGGGTGTGGTGGTACATATTTGTAGTCTACTCTGGAGGCTGAGGCAGGAGGATTGCTTGACCCCAGGAGTTTGAGGTTGCAGTGGGCTATGATGACGCCACTGCACTCTAACCCCAAGCAACAGAGCAAGACACTCTGTCTCCAAAAAAAAAAAAAAAAATCAGAATGCTCCATTTGATAGACTATTTTCATATGTCTTTGAACTCTGTTTTTGGACTACTATTTGAAAGTAGCTTCCTGTGTGGCTTTGGGTAAAATCAGTTTCTACTTGAATAGATACCATTTGCATTTTTAAAGTGTGTTTGTAGGCTGCATCTATAGCTGTTTACAAAAGTCTTTTAGATTTAATATTTTGGATGACTTTTGAAAATATAAAGTTCCATATAATATTTATTATTGTTGCTATCATGGCTCTTTTTGGAAAAAAAAAAAGCGCTCCTAAGTTTATACTTTAGAGTATCTAAATGTCCATTAATTTTTGCAATGTGAGAACTAATTTATGGAAATGCCTACAGCCTTGAATGCTATGGGCTCATTAATACCCCAGCATATAGATTTGTACCTTGCACAACCTAGTAATAAATGGGAATGAAACAGTCTGTTCTAGTTTATTTTTAATGTTAGTCTCTGCTTAGGAATAGACACAAAACATATATTCTCTTCAATTTGTTTTTATCCCATTTGTTTTTCACAAGACATATGAATATCAGTAATATGTTTGAAAATTATGTTTTAAGACTGTTTCTTGTGGTCATTAAAGCCTGCCATACATTTCATTTGTGAAACTGTGAAACTGCGATAGTGCATGTAACTAGATGTTAAACACATGTATTTCTCTTAGATCTTCATTAAGCCTTGAGTATATTTATATTATAATTTAGCAAATGAAGATCTGAATACAGAAGATATTAATGTACATTTAACAAAAACGTTATCAGAAAAGCATATTGTTTTTAAAAAAACCACCTTCATCTTTTTAAAGATTGGGTTCTGTTGTAGAAAGCAGTTACAATTCTGGATTTATTACTAGAAAAAAACACATTTCAGTGCAGAGGTTATAGTGGGTACATTGTTTGAGTTATAATTACATAACCTGGCAAACTTGTGTTTCAATCCTGGCATTGGAATTTACTGACTGTGGGATCTTAGGCAAAGGATTAATGTCTTTGTTTCATGTTGAAATGACTAATGTAGTTAATAAATCCTTTGCCTGTTGGCAAATTCTAATACATGTTTCAGTTTTCTACATCTTTTAATTCTTTTGGCCAATTGTATTAGTTTGCTAGTGCTGCCATAACAAAATACACTAGGCAGATCAAACAATAGAAAATTATTTTTTCACAATTCTGGTGGCTGGAAGTCCACGATCAAGGAGTTGGCTGGTGTGGTTTCTCCTGAGGCCTCTTTCCTTAGCTTGCAGATAACCAACCACCTTCTTGCTGTGTCCTCACATGGTCTTTCCTCTGTGTGTATACATGTCTGATGTCTCTCTGTGTCTAGATTTCTTCTTCTTATAAGGACAGCAACCATATTGGATTAGGGTTTAGCCTAGCAATTCCATTTGAACTTAATTACCTCTTTAAATACCCTATCTCCAAATGCAGTCACATTCTGAGGTACTGGATATTAGGGCTTCAATTTATGAATTTGGGCAGGGGGCACAACTCAGCCTGTAACAGTAACAAGAGTGTTTTTATCATCTATTCATTTATCTATATATTTTTCAGTTAGGATTCACTTAAATAGAACCTACTCTGAGACAGATACCTGTGCTAGGTACAGGGGATTCAAAGATAGTCAAATACTGTCCCTGTCCTCAACGAACTCAATAATGTAATTGCAGTGGTTTACAAACTTGGCTGAGCTACAGAATGACTTTGAAAAACTTTAAAATATACAGACTTTTTAGTATGTCAGGATCTCCCAGAGTGGACTTGCAATATGTAGTTATAAAAAACTCTCTGGAAGCTATGGCACTTTGGCCACCACTGATCAACTGGGAAATAGTAACCGTATATGTAAACTTATTTTTAGATAGTTGAGCTCTTTTGTGCAAATTAAGCCTTTTAGTCCAGAGATATTACAAATTGAGTTTAAGAGAGTCTCAAGTGCTTCATCCAAGATTAACACAGCTGATTTGAGCAAGGAGTCAGACTGAGTCTCCTTACTGCATTTCTCCCACATTAATACATTTTTAATTACTTACTGACATAATCTTAAATCATTTGACTTGGGTCCATAAGGGTTCTGAATGACGACACGACGAGTCGTACCACTGTTCCTAAAGCCATCAGTAGAGTGTTTCTTAAGTTTTACCTGAACTTAAGGAAATTTATTGGGAGAATAACAAAAATCAAAACAAGACCCACACTGTTTTGCACCTTAGAACTCAGCTATTTCTGAAGGGTGTTACACAAATCTATAGCTGCCCTCTCTGCCCCTACCAAGGTCATATTTTTGCCCCATACCTCCAAATCTTTTAAAAAGGAGTTTTTGTCATTCCTATTGCATAACTTGAGTCTGATTAGACAGGACCAAATTAAATTCTGTTCAGTATTGACTCTATGACTTGATTATATTCAAAGTCTCAAGGGACTAAAATAAAATCTGTAGAAGAAGATAACCCTGCTGTTAATAAAAAGCCTCTTAGATGGCCTTTGCCTTTGAAGTGTAACTACCCAGATCCATTTTCAGATAAAGCTTCTCAGAAGGTTTTTTAGGAAAAAAAAATCAAAGTAACTTTGTTGGCTGAAGCCTTGTTATGGTTTCCTCATTTCACAAGACCCTGTTTCCAGTGCTTTAAAAGCCAGATTGATTTTTTTGAATAAATGTCATGGGAAATGTCATAACCACAAAAAATCCTTGCTTTGGATTTCAAAGCGCTAGGTCCTCTTGGTAAAGAAAAACCAAAGTCACACCCAATGTAAAGACAAGAGGAAGTAGGCAGTTACTTTGTTTTTGCTATTAACTAAAAATGTGGCTGCTTCTTTTCTTCTATTTGAAGTATATCTAAAAATATAATCTTCGGTGATTTAATGAATGATTTCCAAATATATGTATGGTTTCATTTTTATTAAAGAGGCCAGAAAAGCTATGCAGTGAACTCTCCCCACCTCAAAGTTAGAAGTCAGATTCCATTGGTTTTGAAAATTAGAACTATATTTTTTGCTTTATGAAGGAACGATACTGATTTTATTACTGTTATATTTCACAGCCTGAATTTTGGTGGATGACAGACTTATTCAGATAACAAATTAATAAACTAAAAGATTGATAAAATTTATTTATTCATTACTGAACACTAGGAGAAAATGTAAATAAGTCTCCTACTGATTTCTATTGACTTCAAATGTAAATTGTGTAGATGAGGTCCATCGGATTAGTTTTATGACAATGTTTTGCCAAATACAAATGCAACTTGAATCATTGATCTGCCTCAAATGACTTAAGTGGATTTGACATCAATAAAGCCGCCCTGCCATTTAATCTAATCTCTCTAAGGGAAAATGTTTCCAGAGAAATAGGTGAACCAAAGGTTTTTAAAGTTGGAAGTTTCCATATAAAATGTCTTTAAGTGATAACATAATTTTAATTCTCATTTGCAGCATAGAGTTCAAGCTCCTAACTTAGAGATGTTGTCAGTTAAGACCATCACTGTCAGCATGGCAAGAAGTCTCATTCAATATTCAGCATCTCAAACTCCTTTCTCTAAGGAATGACCCCTTTTTTAAGTCTTTTTCTATCATACAGGGACTTCTGATGGCGTACCATCATATGAGAGGCAGTTGATTATATAATGTTACTCAAGCACAAGTGATAACAAACTGATTAAAATTGCTAAACTATGGTCTTAATGTTTACATGAATGGGTCCAAGGAGGTATATGGATTAAAGAACTCCTTGAGGATAGAGATTGAATCTGGCTACAAGAAACAGAGAAACCAAAAGACCAAAGTAAAGGCTTTATTTTTCTGATTTATCATGAATTGCTGAGGTAGATAGTTGCTGGTTCAGCAGCTCAAGGATGTCAAAGCCTGGGTTTCTGTGATTTATTTATTTATTTATTTTTTTTTTTAGCTTTTCCCTCGTTACCACAAAATGACTGCTAGAGCTCCAGCCATGATGTACACAGTTTAGGGAGGAGGAAGGGCAAGGACTAAGGACAAAAAACAGAAGGATCAATCTAACCAAAACTGGAAACCTTGCCCATTTAATTCCATTTACTTTCTCATTACTAAAATCATCTCTGGCTTTAAGACAAGTAAGAAAATGTAGTGTTTTTTGTTGCTTGTTTTGTTTTGGCTGGGCACATTGTTGTCCTTAACAAAACTGAACTTGTGTTAGTGAGGAAAAAGGAAGAATGACTATTGTGATCCACAACCAGAGCAGCTCCTAAGATCATCCTTGGATCATGGTGGATTCTCAGTCCATATTTCTTGAATTTAGTTGATTTATATGGCATAATTGATACCTTACAGAGAGTTAGTTTTAGCTATACCACCCTCTGGCTCATAAACATACAAGCTGCTTTACAGGAAAAAAAACCATGATAAACTTATTTGAATAAGATAATGATATTAAAAAAATTCTAAATGAACTTAATGGAACACAAACCATTTTACAGAAATGGTAGGCTGTGAGTTAGGGAGTTAGAGTTATCTGGGTGGGATATCTATAGCTGTAATTTGAGTTTTTATTGTATGTAAGAGACTAGGTGATAGAGTTTGAATATTTGTCCTCTCCAAATTGCATGTTGAAATTTGATCCCCAATGTTGGTGGTGGGGCTTGATGTGAGGATTCTGGGTCATGGGGGTGGATCCCTCGTAAATAGCTTGGTGCCATTCTGTTGAAAAGAGCCTGGCACCTCCTCCTCTCTTTCTGGCTCCCTTCCTCTCACCATGTGATGCTGCTGTCCTTTCCCTTCTGCCGTGAGTCGAGGTTTCTTGAGGCCCTCACCAGAAGAAGATGCTGATGCCATGCTTCTTGTATGGCCTGCAGAACTGTGAGCCAAATAAACCTCTTTTCTTTATAAATTACCCAGCTTCAGGTATTTCCTTTATAGCAAGGCAAATGGACTAAGACGATGTTAAATGCTCTTAGAGCTTTTACCATTTTGTCCCACAGTAAGTCTTTAAGGTAGAGATCATTTAAAGATGAGGACATTGAGGTTTAAAGAAGTTGTGCCTTTCTTAGTATCACATTGGTATAAGTAGTCCCATTTCTTTAGAATTTTACACTGTCCTCACGAGTAAATGATACCTACATTGAAACCTTATTGTGAAATAAACTGATAAACGATATCAGTTCACTTCCCTAACCTCGTTGTTACTGAACTATGCTCTGCTTCTGGTCAGCCTCTTGCACAGTGTCTAAGTCATTAATTTGTCTCCTGTCCTTTCCCTGCTAATCACCCTCTCAAGTTAGAGTCACCTGCAGACTTGACAAGCCTTCTAGTTTTCTGTTATCCATGGGCAAATGCATCACATGGACTTGCGCATAAAAATTAGACATAAAGCCATCTCAACATAAAGTCAAATTGCCTTCATTTTGTTCTAATCTCTCAGCCACGACCTCCTACTTTGAAGGAAATCTACATTAATTGGTTGAAACGCCAGCTTAGTACGATCATGATAGTACTGACTTCATTCTTTCAGATGATTGCAAGTTTATTTTTCTTTGTCTTACTTGCCCCTGGCATTTGTTTAAAACTTGTCTTGAAACTAGCTTTTGGGGAAAAAAAATATTGCTATTCTTAGTTTGTTTTTGTTTCCACTTTGTTCCACTGCTCCCAAATCAGCTATTAAATAGTCCAGTGTTGGAGAGAACCCGGCTTCACCCGGCACGCACTATAAAATACAATTTCCTCAGTTTATAAAATCAGACCCTAATCCAATTTATGCATTGATAGTTGTACTGCAATATTTGAACCATAATTTTGTGCAGACATGATAAAGAGGGGTGTTTTTCTTGGGAGAAAGAGTTGGAAGGTAGGATTGAATCTAGCATTTGTCATTTTCCCTGAGCTTCCCTGAAAGTGTCTGGTGATAGCTATAAAGTCCTCTTCATGCTTACCAGGTAGCACAGCATATTAGTAAAAAAGTATGTGGAAACTTGAAAGGTACTTGTTAATAGGGTCAATAAAGACAAAAACATTCACAGAAACAAATCTTAGTTTTTCAAAATGCTTAAACTGTAAAAGAAATCTTGCATGGCAGTTACTGTGTTGCAACTAGCGTAGAAAGCCACAAAACTTTTCTATTATCTATTTATATGCTGTGTATTTAGTTTTATAGCACCAGTACCATATGATTTATGAAATGACATCAAATGAAAATAGCTCAGAATTATGAAAGCTGCATGTGATTTTTCTCTCCTACTTATTTGGGTGACCAGCTCACACATTTCATGACTCAAGACACACCATTGCCAGTCAGATTTCTTTTTTAAAACATGATGGCATCTATCTATGCTACAGCAGCACAGATGGTATTGGGGAATTTAGTCAGTCTGATTTATTGTAGCTTATCTTCTACTTGCTACAAATGCCAGTAAGGAAGAGTCTTAGAAGCTTGACATTTGCCAAGGTGTAAAGGCTGCATAAAATGAGATCCACTGAACTTCCATGAGGGCATCAAGCTGGGAGTCTAGAAATAAACAACTGTGGGGACAGGTGTGATGATCCCTGGAAAGGAGAACTCAACTTCCCAAATCTCAGCTGCTCATTCTATAAATGCCAGTTTTGTCTAAAGAACATTACTTGTTTTAGATGCCAGCATTTCAGATGCTCTCATCTAAATCTTCCACAATCATTTCTCTTGATACAATAAATGTAGCACTTGTATGTTTTACTAAATACATAAATATCTGGGACAGTAGAAAGCCCAAGGAGAAATCTACTTCAGCATGCTTTATCCAGGCAGTCCTCTCATGAAACTACTCAATGAAATTCAAGTTTCCCTTTTAAAGTCCTGTTAGCAAAATTTTATTGGAAGATATAGCATACCAGTAAGAGTATATAGGAATACCGCTGACTTTTGAACAACACGTTTGAATTGTGTGAGTCCACTTTTATGGAGATTTTTTTCAATAATAGTTACACCAAAGTGTGCCTGTCTCTCTTGCCTCCCTCTCCACTTCTACCTCTTCTGCCTCTGCCACCCCTTAGACAGCAAGATGGACCCCTCCTCTTCCTCTGCCCTGGCCTACTCAATGCGAAGGCAATGATGAAGACCCTTAAGAGGATCCATTTTCAGTTAATGAATAGTAAATATATTAATATTTTCTCTTCCTATTTTTTTAAACGTTATTCCTCTAGTTTACTTTATTGTAAGAATACAGTATATAATACATATAATATCCAAAATATGTGTTGACTGTTCATGTTATTGGTAAGGCTTCCAGTTATCAGTAGGCTATTAGTAGTTAAGTGTTTGGGGAGTCAAAAGTTATGCATGGGTTTTTGACTGTGCAAGGTGTCAAACTTCATTCACATTTAAAATGGTATACATTTTCTTGGTTTTCATCATGTTACTGATAATTTTTGGAGGGAAGGCAAATAACTAGTCTTCTGAAGACTAGAAAATAATGAAAGATGGTTAATATGCAGTCTTGATTTGTGAATGGAAATTTGTGGGAACAGGATTCACTTACTTTTCACATTAATATTAATATCAATAATAGAAGTAGATTAAGTGGGAAAACTGCAAAATAAATTGCATACTTGTCATATACCCTCTGCGCACACACATATACAAACAGAGTTCTTCCAACTTTTCTACACCATTACCTTTTTTAATGACTAGATAAAGGTTTCCTTAAAATGCAGCCTTGATTCATTGAGTTACTGGGAATTGGCCATTCATCACTTGTATTTCACATTTTAATATTCTGGTGGACAGTGATAAGATGATATCAATTTTCAATTTCCTCCAAGATTCCTTTTTTATTTCTTCAGTCATCAAAAAGGATGCTTAAGCTCATTTACATCGTGAAATGCAATGTAACACAAGAAATATTGTGAGAAATAATACCATCTTAAAAAATGTTTGTGTTGCCAGATGGGGAAATCCTCAAATTGTTGAGTGACAATTGAGGCCAACAAAAATGAATTAGAAATGCTGACTAATTCTTTCTTTCCTAGATAGTTATTAAGGAATATAAAGTCAAAAACATTTCAATGTTCTTTGAAGACATTGGGCCAATGTTTGATGAGAAATTATAAGACCATAGTAATGCTTAGCAATGAGCATTGCATTATGTTTTTGGTAAAAACAAGTAATGCAATTTTATTTTACCTATAAAATACAACATAAAATACATTTTTTAAAAATCTTTCAAAAGGAAATACTGAAATATCGTCACCACATTAGATTTTTTTTAATTAAAATAGGAAGATAATAAATAGGAAGACATATCCAAAAGGAAAAACAAAAGAAAACACTTGAACTCTGTTATCTTACAGTTAGGGGCAGGCAAGCCTCCTGACCTAGGCATGCATAGTTTGAAAGCAGATCAAGAAGGAAATATCTCCTGAGAGCTCATTTTGAATGAGCATTTGTCACAAATCAAACGTCAGCCATAGAAGAGCTATACCATTTGTCAGTTTGGATGGAGGTTATCTCCTTTACTCTTTTACTAGCTACATAAAGGATAAAACTGGGACTTCTTAAATGTACATGTGACAATAAATCATAGATTATATCCTGTTGCAGATAATGTTATCTTTTTAAAAATTTTACTTTAATTAACAATAGTTATATATATTTAGGGAGTACAGTATGATGTTTTGATATATATTTACATCTTGGGGGGAGGGTGGATAGGGAAAGGGAAGATGTTGTGCTGTCTTTTATTTACAATCAGCATGCTACAGACTCTTCATCAGTACCATATGTTCTTTACCAAGTTTTTATACAACAAAGTTTTACTAATTTTTGCTTTTATAATAAAGTTCAAACTCCTAAGCCTGGTATTTAAGAGTCTTTATAGTTTGGACTATATATTTTTTCATATTTACTCTTTATCCTTCAAATCCTAAACTTTGAATGTTTGCCCCAGAAATATCTTCTAGATCACAGATTGTTGTGCACCTTTGTTATCTGAACACTAGGTCACTTTGGTCTCTTCGTGGCTAGAGCTTGGAAACTGGAATGCCTAAGTGTGGTCAAACAAGTCCTGGGGTCTAACCCAGACTTTTCCCAAAAATATTGGGTTTGTGGTCTTGGCCGGGTCATGGATCATATTTGTATTTTGTTCAGGCAATTTCACCTTGCAGTAATGATCCTTTCTCCACATTCCATCTATTCAAATTTTATCCAAAATTCCAGGTCCCATTTTAACTGTATAAACATCTTTTCTGACCACCTGAGATGCAAGTTATTTTCTAGGATTATTATAGCTTTCGTTTCTAATACTATTCTTTTAAAACCTATTGCTTGCTGAATTGTTTTAATGCACAAAAGAGTTTTAATCAATTAGATCATAAGTTGGTTTAGTGAAGGGACTAATCTTCAGCATGAATATGGTGGTCATAGAATAAGATTTTAAGAAAACCCTGTTCAGGTATTGATCAGAGTGACACTGAGATTAGATATTAGTGTGAGGAGAATTACCTTTTTCCCATGGAAAAAAAAATATATCTTTCTTTCCATTTATTTAGGTCATTTTTTATAACTTCTATAGTCTCATGTTTCTCACTGTAAATATCTTGCACAAATTTCATTTATCCTTATGTGTCTTGTTTTTGTTTTAACAAAATTAAAATATTTATTTAAAAATATAAAAATAAAACATAAACATATTTAGTTTTTGTAGAGATGCTAAGAATTTTTAGGTATTGATCATATAGTCAGCAAACTTGCTAACCTCTCTTATTATATCTAAAATTGTGTGGATTCTCTTAGATTTCATAAGTATAAAGTTTTATGATCTGTAAATAATGTTTGTGCTCTAATTCTTGGTACTTTCTGTTTTATGTTTATTTTCTCATTTCTTTCACTCAGACCTCAGTATCATTGTACAGAGACTCAGTGAAAAGAGTTTCCTAGGGAAACATAAATTAAGCCAATAAGTAGTTATATTCCATATACATAAAAATGATTAATACATTTAATGACACTAATAGTTGGTAAGATGTGAGGAAATGGAAACGCTTACACACAGCTGCTGGTGGAAGCAATTGTTACAACTGCTATACAGTTAAATTTATCAATATTTATTGAAGTTGAAGGGTCATATAGTCCATGAGTTAGCAGTTCTGTTTCTAGGTATTTATCCTTGTAAAATTTATGCTCTTGCATAAGGGTGGTGATTGTCATACTATTTTTAATAGTAAAAATATGAAATTAATCTTTCTCAGAAGTAGATTAGATAAATAAACTGTGATTTATACGTACACTGCACTACTACATAGCAGTTAAAATCAATAAACAAAATTTACTTTTAATAACATGTTTAAATCTCAAAAACAAAGTTTTAAGAAGCACTTGGATCTCCTGAAATGTTATACCTATATGAAATGGCTTGAGGTCCATTTTTCTGTGGAGAGGTTTCAGGATGTTTACTAAGTTCAGACAGAACAATCTCTGCACTTTGGGAATGAGAAAATTGAGGTGGGCAGATAAAGGACTTGTTTCTGGAGTTACAACTGGAACACAGCTGTTGCGAGGTTTTAGCCTTTGGTTCAGTAGTTTTTCCAGTAAAAACACACAAAAGATCAGAGCAGGTCTAAAACTCTTCAGTTGATTTGTGGGAATCATGTCTCTGACTACTGTAAACATTATCCTTTTCTTTGACTTTCTCACTCACTTTAGCATAAGCATAATGGCACTTGGAGCTGTGAGGGACTCTGAGTATTTCGATTATGCAGAGACTCTTTACTTTGTGAGTCCTGGTGATGCAATGTCTATGTCAAAGAAAGAGACTACTTACCAGAAACAATTTGTACTTTGAACAGCAACTGAAAATTTGAGGTCCCGAATTTTGGTGTCTATAAAGTATTTACAAGGTTTATATATTTATATGGTTAGGCTATAAATAAGGACAAATTAAAACAACAAGGAAACTCTGGAATGTGTTTTTGGTATGTTGTACAAGCATATAAATATATATATGTATATACATACATATGTGTGTGTGTATATGTGTGTGTGTGTATATATTTTTAAGAGATGGGGGGGTCTCACCAAGTTGCCCAGGTTGGCCTTGAACTCCTGGGCTCAAGCTATCCTCCTGCCTCATACTCCCAAGTAGTTGTAAGTAACTACAGGTGAATGCCACCACAACTGTCTATACAAGCATATTTTGGAGGTCTAGAAGCCCTAATTTATCACAGTAGTCAATTGTTTAATAAATTAATGAATAAAACATTAATGTACTAGTGGGGCAACTCTCTACCAAATCACTAATTATATCTGCTCTATCAGTGATGTAAATGAATGATAAGTCTACCATGTTGCATTTTAAAGATATGTAAGGATAATACCCATGTCTTTCAATAACTTATATTTCAGAAGTTAGTACCCTGTGGATACTTATGATATACTAGTGTTAAAAAAAGATAATTATTTTAAAAATAAATAATGGTTAATATTCATCAGGTAATACATTTGATGAACCTATATTTGGGCAACACTAGTATTCTGCTTTTTCCCCTTTCAGTGACAAGTGAAACTATTCTAATTATTAACACATTGTCAGTCATATAAAACTGGGTGTTCAACATGAATGGCAATTTTTCTCAGGTAGTCTTTACTCCTATGAAACAATTCTTCACCTTCTGTGTGTCATTTTTATTATTAAAGAATATGTCTACACGCATATTAGAAAAAAGTACTGCTGATAATTACATTAGTTTTATAAATCTAATTAAAACTTCCATCAAAATATATTATACATAATAGGAATTTTCAAGCTGATTTACAGAAGATTTTGTGGAAATGTTTTGCTATTATTTTTGCAAATAGAAGTTAAAATCAAGGTGAAAAATATAAGAAGTCACTGAATGCTTTTTTAAAAAGGCAGGTCTGGAAAGGGAAAGGCATGAAGAATAAATATGAAAACCCAGGATCAGATGGGGGCAGGGAATTTAGGTCATAAAATCAGAGATTTTTTATTAAAACTTTCTTGGTTGGGTGAAGGTCAAGGAGAGCTCAGGATCCTGGGCAGGGTCTGTTATTCTAGTAAAAGGAATGTAGGGCTTGAGTCTGAAGATGAATGTATGATAATAAGTCAATCTTCACAAAGGGCAGGTGGCTAGAACCACATCCAGATCAGTTACCAAACATAGTATTTACCTTCCTAGTCAGCTGTGGCGGCTGAATGATAGAGGTGCACTTGATGGAAATCATGGAAGGCAAGTTGTCCTCTGAGAGGACTGTAGCAGCAGGTACCACTTATTAGTTGTGTAGACTTAAGCAAGTCATTCCATATATCTAAGACTGAATTTTCTCATTTATAAAGTGGAAACAGTGTGAATACCTACTAAAGCATTGTGTGTTTGTGAGGATAAAAGAGAAAAACACATGATTTACTCAGCACAGCTAGCACATAGTAAATGCTCAAAACATGTTAATTATTACTTATATTATTATTTGAATTAAATCAGATGGTCTTTCAAAGCATACAGTGATTTCCTACTCTGGTACATGGTAACACTTAATAAAGAACACCTCCCTTCTCCCAACCCCTACTCAGGACCACATGGCTTATCCAATTCACTATAATAAATTTACATTAGTTACAACCTTACCCAAACATGGAAAAACGGCTTTGAAAGTGAGAAGATAAATTCAAATTCCAAATGACTTTGATAAATGCATATATTTTGGAAAATGGAATGTACAAGTAGAAAAATCATTGATTCTTCCTGAATAAAGGTGAGGAAGAGGTAGCAGTCTGTGTGGGTAAGAAAGCTATATATTGCTCAAGAATAAGTACTATTAGGAAAAGTGCCAACACATGGGAATGTTTAAAATATGTCGAACAACTATTACTACTACTATAACTCGTATTTGTTAACCATATTTTATACTAGTTACTATTTTAAGCTCATTATAGGAAAATTTATCAATTTATTTAATTCTTAAAACAATCTAATGTAGGAGAAGTTAACTTTACATTATAGTTGTCTCTGGTTAATTACAACCTAAGATGAAGTCGTCTCACTCCCTGGAAATGGGAATTGAAATTTTTGAGAGGATTTAGAAGAGTGTAGTGAAAGTGGTTGAAGGGTTTGAAAATAAAACATATAAGGGATAGTTTAGAAAATGCAGCTTAGCCCAAAGAAGAGAAAAAATAAGAGATGTCTTAAGAACAGCCTTCATGTGTATGGAGGATTATGTAATTGTGTGAAGGGGGTGGCCAGTTTTCATCCAGGTTGCCTAAGGAAAGGAACAAAGAAAATGAACCCAAGTTTTAGCATGAATAACAAGAAATATTGAGGAAGGAAATAACAGAGGACATAAACAGATGAAAAACCGTATTATGCTCATGGGTCAGCAGAATCAACATTGTTAAAATGTCTGTGCTACCCAAAGTGATGTACAGAGTCAATACAATCCCTATTAAAATATCAACATCATTTTTTGCTGATCTAGAAAAAATAATTCTATGCTTTGTATGGAACCAGAGAAAACCCGGTATAGCCAAAGCAGCCTTAAGCAAAAAGTTCAAATTGGGAGGCATCAGTTTACCAGACTTCAAGATATACTACAAGGCTATAGTAACCAAAACAGCATGGTACTGGCACAAGAGCAGAGACATAGACCAATGGAACAGGACAGAGAACCCAGATATAAAACCCTACTCATGTAGCCATCTGATCTTTGACAAAGCAGACAAAAACATACAGTCGGGGAAAGAATCTCTATTCAATAAATGGTGCTAGGAAAATTGGATAGCCACCTGTAGAAGATTGAAACAGGATCCACACCTCTCACCACTCACAAAAATCAGCTCATGATGGATAATAGACTTAAACCTAAGGCAGGAAACCATAAAAATCCTAAAAGAAAATGTTGGAAAAAACTCTTACAGACATTGGCCTAGGCAAAAAATTTATGAAGACCACAAAAGCAATTGCAGGAACAACAAAAAATAAGTAAATGGGACCTGATCAAATTAAAAAGCTTCTGCACAGCCAAGGAAACTATCATTAAAGTGAGTAAACAACCTACAGAATGGGAGATAATATTTGCATGCTATACATCTGATAAAGGCCTAATAACTAGAATTTATACAGAACTCAGGAAAACCAACAAGAAAAAATCAAACAACCCCATTAAAAAGTGGACAAAGGACGTGAACAGAATCTTTTCCATTTATTCTTGAGCAAACATGTATCCCAAATGTGTCCGCACTGACATATATTTTAAATGACATTTTTAAAAAGTGACAAAACTTAAATCAAATTTATTACACAGTAGCAAATAAAGTCAATGGTCAAGAGGGGAAGATATTGATAAACTTAGTCCAAATTTATTTTTGTAAGTCTTTACTATTTTTACTATTACTTTTACTATTAAGTTTCTTATATTTGTAGGATCCTTTATAATTTTCAAAATAATTATGCTACAGTTTTTGGTTGATTGTGAATTGTACCTGATGAATCACCTTATCTATCTACACCTTTGTGTAATCCCCACCTTCAGTGACTTGACCATGTGCCTTACTTTGACTAGTTGGATATTAGTAAAGGGGATGCAAGCAGAGGCTTGATCAATTCTTACACATTGTGCTTTGCCCCTCGAAACATGCTAGAGAAGTCATGTGGAGAAGAACAGAAGTGCCCAGAAAAACATTCCTAGCTAAATACCAGACACGTGAGTGAGACCATTGTGGACCAACCAAGCTCAGAAGATTTCTTTCATGAGTGACCAGAGGGGAGACCATTAGAAGAACCCCTCAGCTAAACATAGTCCAAATTATAGAATTCTGAGTTAATGTATGGTTTTTATTCAGATTGCTATACTTTAGGGTGGTTAGTTATGCACCAGTAGGTAACTTACACACATATTGCCATTTGATGTTCCTGTCAACACTGTGAAGCACTTAGGGAAGATACTGTTGCCTCAGCTTAACATATGATGAATTTGTGGTTCAAATATGGTCTGCTCTTAGTTTTTCTTTTTCTACAATACTTTATTAGTCACTTTAGCAGGTTTAGAAGAAAAACAAAGTCTAATAATTATGTTGTCATAGGTTCTTCAGAAATTATAAAAAAATTCTAAGACAAAATAATCATATTTTCAAAGTCAAATATTATTTTATTTCATAGTTGAAAAAATAGTTGAGGCATATTTCTGCTAAGACATCTCCTCGGTGCTAGAGAAGAGTTATAATAGCCACCACCAGAAAATGTATTTAGAGAAGGAGAGAGAAAGCCTGAGTCAGGGTAATATTTATGGATATGGAAGAGCATTTAGAATTGAACTAAATTCACTCAAAAATTCTTGTTCACATAAGAAAATTTCACCCTCAAACGTGATGTCCTTTATAAGGAAAATTTTGCATTTCTTCTCCTGATTGCCAAATCCTATTTCCCTTGCTGCTGTTTTTAAAGCAGTATATCACTTGCAGTTTTATCATCTTATCTCTAACCATAATTCACAGCTTCCACTGAAGAAGAGGTAAAATTTTGGTTTATGTTTTATTCTTTTTCATTTCCTTTCTAAGGCATGGCCTTATTATATCTGGGCCAACCTGGATGCTTGAATAGACTGCTTTTTTTGTGCAGTAAAATGATGTGAAGTGAGCTGGTTATTTTAATTCTAAAGAGAACAGAGGCAGTCAAGCTGATCTTAAAGATATAGACAATAAACAATGTGATTTATTAGGTCCCTGAGGTCTCTACAACTTCATGCTAGAATGCCTTCATTGCTTTGGCATTTCCTCAGGTGAGTAGCGCTGGCACCTTCTCTAATTGGTATCCCATTTTCATAAAAGGAAAGCATTGTTGACAACCTCCTGTGCTTTCCATCCCTCTTTCTGATTTCCTGTTCAAAGTCAACCGAGAAAAAACAATAAAAACTTGTCTTGTTCTTAAACTTTACTGTACTTAAGGATCACCTTGGAAGTCTGTTAAAATATAGACTCTTGCTCTACCAGAAATATCTATTCAGTGACTTTTCTGGGTTGTCCTGGGGTCTGGTTTTTTTTTTTTTTAATTTAATTTTAGTTTTAGTTTTTAAACAAGCATTCAGATGATCCAGAAACAGGTGGCCTAAAAACATACTTTGCAACCTCAGGTCTACTTACATTGTTATTCTGTTGTTCCAACTGGTATTGTTAATTCACACATATGTATAAAAAGGTATTTTAAGGACCATGATTAAGAGAGTGGGAACAATCAGTGGTAGAGCTTTTTGTAGTGGATACAAGAAAAGCAAATGGCTCTGTTTACAGAGGATTTTTTTTTCCCCCTTGGCAAAAGCAAAATGCAATAGCAAAAAATTCAGATAGTTACTGTGCTCTGGCATCAAGAAATACTCCAGATATGCAATCCTTCTAAAATAAGCATTACTTGTTAAAATGGAATTAGCAAGATTCTCTTTATGTCCACATCGGTGAGTCTGTCCATGTGAGGGCACAGCATGGGTGAATGTTGATTAATGACAACCCATTCTAAACAGCCACTATATTCTCATAGTGGGCTTTCAGTAATGTGCATAATCTTGATATATTAGATGTATCTCTTCTTTTTAGGAAATGAACTTAATGCTGTATATTCATTTTGGTAGCTATTAAAATAAAAGTGAACTAACAGGCACATTTCTTTATATTAAGGTTAAATCAGAGCTATTAGTCCTCTGTTCCTTCCCAGGTTGAAGAAACAAAAGTATTTGATGGCAATGAATATTTGCTAATGGAAATGTGAACTGAGAAAGGGAATTAAAGCTAACTTTATGTCTTATTTATATGCTTTTTTTGTTTCAAAGGTTATATTGACTGTAAAGCTTTCCTCATTGAGAAATATGAATGATTTGTGCAGAAATGTTTCAGCATTAAGATACATCTGCAAACAGTGCCTTGGGACAATACATTAATTATAATACTGCTATTTTTAATATGTGACTGTGTCATAATTTCTTTTAACAATCTTTTTTTTTTTTTCAGAAACGTAGTAAGTCCAAGTTTTCCATGGTTTGATGAAGAATTTGGTTATGACAGATAAACAAACATATATATGAATACACATTATGTGCAGCTGTTCATAGGATCCTGGAGCTTTGGGAAAAAGCCAGGAATGCAGATGTAGCTGTAAAAACTATTTATTATATATTTAGGTGGTAGTTAAAACCAGTACATTATATAAGATTTTCTAGGAGGCATGTGCAGTGTGTAGAGAAAAGAGTTGAGGATGGGATCCTTGGGGAACTGGTAGTTATAAGATGAAAAGAGAAAAACACCTACTGATGGAGACTTAAAAGAAATGTCAGTACGGTAGTAGAGAGCTATGTGAGACAGTATTTTGAGGACCAAAGAGAAGAGAAAAGAGAAGCCCTAAAAGTGTCCATTAGCTTTAGCAAGTGATGGTCACTTGTGGCCTTGGCAAAGGCATTTTCAGGAGAAGCTGATAGTAGTGGGTTGAAGAATGTTTGGAAGAGAATAAAAGGAAGATAGCTCAAGGAGGCTATAATTGCAAGTTTGATTGACAAGGAAAGAGGAGAGAAAGTTGCAATGGGTTGAGAATGTTGCAGTAGGAACACACAGAGTAAAGCAAAGGTTGCTTTGTTAAACAGTGGGAGGGACTTGAGTTTTATTGTAGGCTGAAGAGGTGATAACGGAGAGAAAATTCAAATATGCAGAAGAGAGAAAGGGTAATAGATGGAGCTGAGTCCTAGATGATATGGAGACCTTGTATTGAGTGTTTAAATTGACAGATTAGTCTTAACTGGAGGGACATTGAAGGTAAGTGTAAGGTATATAATGAAAAATTTTTAGTTCTTCCCCAATAAATTATAAACTTGTCAAAGGAAAAAACTATGTTGAATTAGAATATGGTCATGCTCAGGGTGCATGTACAGTGACATTAAACACAGTGCACAATTAATTATTAGAAAAGTGGACTTATAATGAAACTGTATTGTTCTAAAGAGCTAAGATAGGTCACTGATGTGAAGAAATAGGTGGACAGATATCACATCCATTGTGACAGCCACCAATTCTGTGATGTGTGGAGCAGAGAGAGGAAGCCATTTGTTACAGAACCAATGTAGAGTGTTCTTACAGTTTCTCTCTTTGATTTTCAATAATAAGCTTTCATCAAAAGTTCTACAATTATAGGATGTTGCTGTAACATTGATATTATATACTCATTTATAAGTTCCCACTTGGACTAAAACTATTTATTTTCAAAACAGTGAATGAAGTTTGAATATGTGCATTTATTTATTTAGGTATTTGTTGATTTATCTCTCCTATTTTCTCAGAAAGAATTTAAGGACATCATTAATATTAGCAAAGTCAGTCATTGAGCCTGCATGTAGCAAATGTTTGAATATATGATTGAAATAACATAGACTTGCCCTATAGCAAGGAGGGAGACATTAATTTAACTACCATCATTATCACTTTCACACAGAGCTGTGAATGCATAATGGACAGAGATTCAGTGGCATTTTTTTCCCCTTACATTTTTGCCAGAAACAAACACTTGGAATGTTGCCTAATGAACCCAGCTATTCTCCATCTGTTTTGTCCTGAACTTATTCCCATTTGCTATGTAACTGTGGATAGGGATTCTAAAGGGAACAGGAACTTGTAACCCTGGACCATAAGAATCAATAAAATCTTGACTTAATGACTTGGGCTACGTAACATTTCAGAGTGAAAATGGGGAAATATTTTGTATTTATTTAGAGGAAAATGATATGACATTGGTTATGAATGAATTTACTAAAAGGCATTCCTTTTTTGTGATTATAATTATAATTATGTAAAACCTGGTTAATCAGACTAATGAGAAAGAACTCTAGTTTGAATCAGAGTTTTAGAACATTTAAAACAAATGTGATTTTATTACTTGCAAATGCACGTTGTGTTTCCTATTAGGCTGAAAGTATTTTCTAAGAATAGGCTTTAAGAAACTTACTTTGTTATAAATATAATCCTGTCAATTAATTTCTGTGAATAGATGTTTCTAGAAAGACTGATAGTGATAACTGCTTTAAAAGAGTTTCTAATCTTAGTGCTTTGCAGAATCCTTTCTGAATCTAATCCAACACTTGATTGATCTACGAAAGAAAAATAATACCATCTTTTCCTTGGTGAGTCTGTTGATATGTTGGAATTGGTTACATTATTATAAATATGTGTGGTGGTTCATCAAAATTTCTTCCAATACTGAATTTAGACATTTAATCACTTCTAAGTTATAAAGAGAATCATACCTATTTTCTACAATTCTATCATATTTAAAAGAATAATTTATTCAGCAGAACTACAATATTCTAGTTTCAGAGAACATAGATATCAAGAAGAAGCATATTTGTCTGCATTAATCATATGTTTCATGGTGTGAGTAGAGAAAACATACATCTTTGGAATATCGAAATATTTTATTCAATAAGTATTCACTTAGTGTCTATTATAGACAGTTTATTATGTTTTAATTTAAACTATACAAATTTGAATTGAGTAGGAGGAGGGGCAAGATGGCAGACAAGAAAAACTGCCAGCCAGAGTGTCTCTTCAAGAAAGACAAATTTTAGAAGAAATTAAAAAAAATAAACAGGCAGAGAAACACAGACCCGATGAGGGTCGGAAGGAAGGGTGCCTGAAAGTACAGGCGACTACACTTGAAGAAGTTGCGGAGGAAACCTGGAAGGAGAGAGGCCCCTGAAAGGCTTGGAGACCAGCAACAAGGGTAGGTGGAGAGGTTAAATTTTCCCTCCCTTGCACTTGGGACTGCTGGTGGCCTCCTAAGTGGTTGGAGAGACCTGCCAACACCGGCCCAGAGACGGCCGCTGCCAGTGAGTGGTGAGCCTCTTGCAGACAGGGCACCAGGCTCCCAGATCCCTCAGGGCACCTCCCAGCCCTGAGGCAATCGGCAGGCACCATATTGCTTCATTCTCCCCTTCCCCTTTCCTGCCCGTGGCTGCCAAGAGAGACAATTTAGCCACCACCCAGAGGCATCTGCAGGGAACAGGACCTTTCCTTTTGGGGCCCTACAGCAGACTGAGGGGTACTCAGACTGTGAGCTCCCTACCTGCCAGCCTTCCCAGGTGCCACTTGCTTGGTGACTCCAGGAGAGTGTGGCAAATCCCAAGGCAGAGAGACATTGATCCAGCTTGGGAACCCTGTGGGTGACTTGAGACCAGCACGCCTTTCCCTGGCCTGTGAGCCCAACTCAGGCTGCAAGCCTGGGCAGGGACCCTCCCGGCCTGCATCACAGCCAGGGGAGATCCACTGGCTTGAGGTCCTGCCTGCTGGCAGAGGCCGGGAGAAACTGCGGAATAGGGGAGAGTGGAAAGGAGCCAGACCTGCTCCAGACTGCAGGTCTCAGACAGCACCACCCCCACACACAGATTTTCAGCTGAGTGGGGCCATTTCAGCCCCTCCCTGGCAGCTTTGCCTAGAAGCAGAGAACAGAACTTTGACCCCCTACTAACAGCATTTGTGGTGCTTGAGGGTAGGCTCACCTAACCCAGCTCTGCCCAAGCTCACTCCCTGACTTGCCCCCACTGAGGTGGAGAATAAGGACACACCTGGAAGTCCCAGTGCACCACCCACCAGCTGAGGCACCAGAGTGCCTCTCCAGAGGAAGAAAGGCTGGATACAGGACCCCAAAACAACACTGCAGCCTGCTTCTCCCAGCAAGCCCCACCTACTGACAGGGAGGTCATTTTGCACACCTTTTAAATGCATCTACTGACTCATCATACAGGGTGTGGTAGAATCTCACCCATAAACACCACCTACTGGCTCAGAGACTAAACAGGGCATGTCGTTATTCAAATGAAAATCTAAAGATAAGAAGCAACAGCTGATCCATATGGGAAGAAATCAGTGAAACAACTCTGGAAGTATGAAGAACCAATGGAAAGCACACCCCTAAAGAGGAACATCAGCTTTCTAGCAACGGGCATCAACCAGATTCAGAACACTAAATGACAGAAGAATTTCGAACATGGATTGTAAGAAAACTCAATGATATGCAAGAAAAAATGGATAACCAACACAAACAAACAAACAAACAAACAAAAAAATCCAGGACTTGAAAGAAAAATTCACTAAAGAAATTGAAATATTAAAGAATAATCAAGCCAAACTTCTGGAAATGAAGAATTTATTCAGGGAATTATAAAACACAGTGGAAAGCCTCAAGAATAGGGTAAATTAAACAGAAGAAAGAATCTCAGGGATTGAAGATAACACCTTTCAATTAAATAAGTCAGTATCAGAGATAGAACAGAGAAATAAGAGAAAAGAGCAAAGCTTACAAGAGACATGGGATTATGTGAAGAGGCCTAACGTGAGAATCATATGCATCCCTGAGGGTGAAGAAGAAAATACACAAGGGTTGGATAAGCTATTTGAGGATATAATAGAGGAAGATTTACCAGGCCTTGCTAAAAATCTAGATATTCAGGTACAAGAAGCTCAAAGGACTCCTGGGAGATTCTTCACAAACAGGAAGACACCAGAACACATAGTCACCAGAATGACCAAAATAACCACCAAAGAGGCCCTCCTATGAGCTGTAAGGCAAAAGAAGCAGGTAACCTACAAAGGAAAACCTATCAGAATAACGTCAGCCTTCTCAACTGAGACCTTACAAGCAAAAAGAGACTGGGGCCCCATTCTCACTCTTCTCAAACAGAATAATGCCCAGCCTAGAATCTTGTACACCACAAAACTAAGTTTTGCATTTGAAGGAGAAATAAAGACCTTCCCAGACAAGCAAAGACTGAGGGAATTCATCAAGACAAGACCCGCCCTCCAGGAAGTACTCAAAACAGTATTACATATGGATCAGCACAATAAATACTCATGAATGTAAAATCATCCAAAAGCTAAAGGTCAAAGGCCAGATACCACAATGGCTTATGAGGAAAAACAAAGCAACAAAGTTCAACTCAACAGGATGAACAGAAATCTACCCCACTTATCAATTCTCTCAATGTATGTGAATGGCTTCAACTGCCCACTAAAGAGACATAGGCTGGGTGAATTGATAAATACGCACAAGCTAAGTATCTTCTGTCTTCAGGAAACACTTCTAACTCACAAGGATGCATTCAGACTCATGGTGAAAGGATGGAAAACAATATTTCAAGCTAACAGAAGCCAAAAGAAAGCTGGTGTTGTGGTTCTGATTTCAGATAACTAAGTCTTCAAATCAACAAAAGTGATGAAAGACAAAGAGGGTCACTATATAATGGTGAAGGGTGCAATTCAACAAGAAGACATAATAATTCTAAATATTTATGTACCTAACTCAGGTGCACCCAGATTCATAAAGTAAATCCTACTTGATCTAAACAAAATGATAAACAGTGACACCATAATAGCCGGAGACTTCAACACTCCTCTGACAAAACAGGACAGATCCTCCAAACAGAAAATAAACAAAAAACAATGGACTTAAATAAAACTCTAGAGCAAATGGGCCTGACTGACATTTATAGAACATTCTTCCCTAAAACCTCTGAATATACGTTTTTCTCATCAGCTCATGGGACATTCTCTAAGATTGACCATATTCTAGGCCACAAAGCATGTCTCAAAAATTAAAAAAAAATACAAATTATACCATGCATCTTCTCAGACCACAGTGAAATAAAATTAGAAATCAACTCTAACAGAAACTCTAATCTTTACACAAAGTCATGGAAACTAAACAGTCTTCTACTGACCGATTATTGTGTTAAGGAGGAAATAATGATGGAAATAATGATGGAAAAGATTCTTTGAATTAAATGATAAATGAGACACAAGTTATCAAAATCTGTGAGACACAGTTAAAGCAGTCCTGAGAGGATAATTTATATCCCTAAATGCCTACATCCAAAAGACAGAAAGATCACAAATCAACAATCTAATGAATCATCTCAAAGAACTGGAAAAGGATGAGCAAACTGATCCCAAAACCAGCAGAAGAAAAGAAATAACAAAGGTCAAACAGAACTAAATGAAATTGATAACAAAAAAAAACTATATGGAAGATTAATAAAATACAAAGTTGGTTCTTTGAAAAAATAAACACAATTGACATGCCTCTGGCTAGATTAACGAGAAGCAGAAAAGAAAGAACTCTAATAAGCTCCATCAGGAATGAAAAAGGAGAAATGACAATTGATGCCACAGAATACAAAATATCTTTTATGAATACTATAAAAACTTCTATGCACATAAACTGGAAAATGTGGAGGAAATGGACAAATTCTTAGAAACACACAGCTTCCCTAGGCTCAATCAGGAAGAAATAGAATTCCTGGACAGACCAATATCAAGCATAGAAATTGAAACAGCAATAAAAAAACCTTCCTAAAAAGAAAAGTCCCAGATCAGATGGTTTCACACCCAAATTTTACCAGATCTCCAAAGAAGAACTGCAGAAATTATCCACTACATCAAGAAGGAAGGGATATTCCCCAATACATTTTATGAAGCCAACATCACCCTGATACCAAAACCAAGAAAGGACACAACAAAAAAAGAAAACTATAGACCAATATCCCTTATGAATATAAATACAAAAATTCTTAGCAAAATCCAAGCAAATGAAATTCAGGTGCTTATCAAAAAAATAATCCATCCCGACCAAGTGGGCTTCATCCCAGAGGTGTAGGGATGGTTCAACATGTGCAAATCTATAAATGTAATTCTCCACATAAATAGAAGCAAAAACAAAGACCATATGATCCTCTCAATAGACACAGAAAAAGCATTTGACAAAATTCAATGCCCTTTTATGATAAGAACACTTAACAAAATAGGCATAGATGGGACTTACCTAAAAAATGATACAAGCCATATATGACAAACCCACAGCCAACATCATACTGAATGGGGAAAAACTGAAAGCACTCCCACTTAGAACTGGAACCAGACAAGATTGCCATTTATGACTGCTTCTATTCAACATAGTGCTGGAAGTCCTAGCCAGAGCAATCAAATAAGAAAAAGAAATCAAGGCATCCAAATGGGGGCAGAAGAGGTCAAACTATTGCTCTTTGCTGATGATATGATCTTATATCTAGAAAACCCCAAAAATTCTTCCATGAGACTACTGGAATTGATAAATTCAGTGAAGTATCAGGTTACAAAATCAATGTACAGAAATCAGTAGCATTCCTATACACCAACAACAGTCAAACTGAGAACTAAATCAAAGACTCAATACCTTTCATAACAGCAACGAAGAAAATAAAATATCTAGGAATATATTTAACTAAGAAGGTAAAAGACTTCTACAGGGAGAACTACAAAACACTGAGGAAGGAAATAGCAGAGGATGCAAACAGGTGGTAAACTATACCATGCTCATGGGTTGACAGAATCAAAATTGTTAAAATCTCTATATTACCCAAACTGATCTACAGATTCAATGCACTCCCTCTTAAAATACCAACATAGTTTTTCACAGATCTAGAAAAAATAATTCTATGCTTTGTATGAAACCAGAGAAGATCCTGTATAGCAAAAGCAATCTTAAGCAAGAAGAACAAGTTGGGAGGCATCAATTTACCAGACTTCAAGCTATACTATAAAGCTATAGTAACTAAAACAGCACTGGTACTAGGAGAAGAACAGAGACATAGACCAATGGAACAGGACAGAGAACCCAGATATAAAACCATCTTCATATAGCCATCTAATCCTTGACAAAGCAGACAAAAACTTACACTGGGGAAAATAATCCTTATTCAATAGATGGTGCTGGGAAACTGGATAGCCACATGTAGGAGCCTGAAACAGGATCTGCACCTTTCACCTGTCACAAAAATCAACTCATGATGGATAACAGACTTAAATCTAAGGCATGAAACTATAAGAATTCTAGAAGAAAATGTTGGAAAAACTCTTACAGACATTGGCCTAGGCAAAGACTTTATGAAGAAGACCCCAAAGGCAATCACAGCAGCAAAACAAAAATAAGTAAATGGGACCTGATCAAATTAAAAAGCTTTTGCACAGCCAAGGAAACTATCATGAGAGCAAACAGACAACCTACAGAATGGGAGAAAATATTTGCATCTTACACATCTGATAAAGAAATGATAACTAGCATCTATATAGAACTCAGGAAAATCAGCAAGAAAAAATCAAACCACCCTATCAAAAAGTGGGCAAAGGACATGAACAGAAACTTTTCAAAGAAAGATAGAATAATGGCTAACAAACATATGAAAAAATGCTCAATATCTCTAATCATCAGTGAAATACAAATCAAAACCACAATGAGATATCACTTATCCCCAGTGAGAATGGCATTTATAAAAAAGTCACAAAACAATAAATATTCGTGTGGATGCGGAGAGATAGGAAGACTCATAGACTGCTAGTGGGACTGCAAAATAGTACAACCTCTGTGGAAAGCAATATGGAGATACCTCAAAGAGATACAAGTAGAACTATCATTTGATTCAGCAATCCCATTACTGGGCATCTACCCAAAAGAACAAAAGACATTTTATAAAAAAGACGTCTGCACTCGAATGTTTATAGCAGCTCAATTCACAATCGCAATGATGTGGAAACAACCCTAGTGCCCATCAATACATGAGTGGATTAATAAAATGTGGTATATGTATACCATGGGGTTCTATTCAGCTATGAAAAACAATGGTGATCTAGCACCTTTTCTATTATCCTGGATGGAGTTGGCGCCCATTCTACTAAGTGGAATATCCCAAGAATGGAAAAACAAGCACCACGTGTACTCACCATCAAATTGGTATTAACTGATCAACACAAGTGCATATATAGCAATAATATTCACTGGGTGTTGGGCAGATGGTGAGGGAAGAGGATGGGTATATACAAACCTATTGGTTGCGGTGCGCACTGTCTAGGGGATGGACATGCTTGAAGCTCTGACTCAGGTGGGGCAAGGGCAATATGTTACCTAAACATTTGTACCCTCGTAATATGTTCAAATTAAAAAAAATTAAAGAAAAACAGATTATACAAATTTAAGTGGATAATGACTGCCCTACTTGTCAGGTTACTCTGACAACTGCCCAGGCACATTTTAATTATCATAGAGATAGTAACAGATGGCCTGCTTTTCATTGTGACATGTTTGTTTAATCTTTTCAGACACATAGCATATCACAATATACTTTTGAGAATTACAGAATAAATATTAATCAGCACTTCCTATAATGTACCCTCATATCTTCTTACCCTTGCCACTTTCCACTTTTTTTCCTTCTTTCTTTTCTTTCCTAGCCTTTTCTTTTCTTTTCTTTTTTTTTGATTTTTAATTGTCCATCCCCACTCTACTTCTGTTTAAAGCTAGAACTATATCTGGTTGTTTCATCACTCTGTTACTACTGTCTAGCCAAGGTTCTTGCACAAATGTAAGCTTTATAATAATTATTAGATTAATGAGTTCTCATCTTATAAAAATGAATTACAGCTACCCCCATAGACCATTTTCACACTGTGTAGGTCTCTGTAGAAGTACCCCAAATGGTAACTAAATTTACATTTGGAACTTAGTGAATAATCTTCAATTATTGAGGATCTCTTACAAAGAAAATGAAGGTATATTTAATGAGTCATCTCAACTGAGGGAAAACTCAGGGAAGTGATTCAATTTTAGCATTAGAAACATGAAAGAATACACAAGGAAAGTTTTTCTGGAATTGTCTTGGTGTAAATTTTGGAGTTGGTGTGAGGAGATTCCTGTGAACTTTTATTTTATAAAAATCATTAGAAATGCAGTGGATGCTCATCTGTCCTAAATGATGGGGAGATAATGCCATTGAGCCTCCGAGCCTTTACAAATCCCTCTACACAATCGATGCTCAGTGAATATCAAATACTTGGTTAAAAAATCATTCATTTACACATTTCCTAACTTGTACTTAACCTGGTAACCAGATCTTGAAGATTTTTTTAAACTTGAAAGATTATTAATGGACAAACTTTTTTTTCCTCGTCTATAAACTTGTGTAGATCGTTGAATTTCAAGTTAAGTCTTGAACATCCTTTAAACAGGAAAATATTAATTTAATAGTTTTTATTGTTGAAAGCAATTAGAAATAGATATTTTGTCAGTGATGGATAAAGTCAGAAAGTCATTTATAACTTCAAACAAATGTCCATACTTCTTCAGCTAGTAGGAGTTCTTGGGGGGAATAGAACTAGTCAAATAGAAAAATAAGATTCACTGTGGGATGTCTGTAATGCAGTGTTGGTTAAATTCTCATCATTTGTTTAAAAAGGTCATGATCTGTGGATGTATGTCTCCATGGGCCTTAGACATGTTGAAAATCTTTAAAGGAGCCTTGTCACCAACCAGAAAGGAACAGTTGATTAATCAGAAAAAGGTTTTAGTATTTTGGTCTAAATGTAAGTTGAACTCACTTTCCTTTGATAAAGGACAGAAACATCGATCAGGGCAATTTTTAAAATTATAGTCCTCATCTGAAACAGGAGCTAACTTGCAGTACCTGTTTCATTTGGAACATAAAATATTGCAGTTTGGGCTATTATCGATCTCTAGCACATAGTCTTTCTTTCCTTATTTCATTTTTGACCAGAATAACTTTGAAAACTTTTTTTCCCATTAGCAATAGAGAAAAAAAAAAAAGACATTATTTTAAAATTCTGTGTTAACTTTGCTCTAAGATCTGCTTAAGTCAGAGTCACCTTCTAATTTAATTTGTTAAAAGATTTTAACAATCTCTTCAGGCATCTAGTGGACTGTCTGCCAAAATCTCACAAATGGACTCGAGACATGAAAGAGTTGGATCTGCACTTGGTTTCAAGGCAGATTCTTGTATTCAAAATTAAATTGTCCTATAGTTCAAACAGGAGGACCAACAATTGGGAAATTATCATGACAAGGAAATTACTGATAAATGAGGATTTAGATAAGTTTATAGAAGATGAAAAAAAATCACTGGTTTACAAATTTCCAACTTCTTCACACTAAATAAATACAGGATTACCAAATAAAATATATTGCCTATAAATGTCAAATGGAAATAATTTTAGGTCATAATTCATGGATATGAATTATGCTGGATAGCATATAGATCCCTAACTTAGCATATATTCTAATTTTAGCTATATAGGTCTTTCTCCATAAAAAACAATACCACCACCAACAACAAAACCTCTTTTTCCCTTTTATCCCTGAAATCATTATCCCCAATTTTCTTAAGTTATAAAAACTAGCATCACTATTGACTCCTATTTTTGTGTCATTTTTCAGATTCAATGGTATACTCATCAGAGCCTATTTTTAGAGTTATTTTAAATACAAGCTTTTGGCATTTCAAAAATTTCCACCCCATTTCAGGCCCCCATCAACACTTCTGCCCTGTAATCCATCTTTCATATTGCTATTGGGTGATTTTTTAAAATTACATAATTAATTGATTGTATTCCTTTTTTGGAAAAACAAGACAAAAACTAAAAAATAGTAGAAATAAGTTTCTTAACATAGTATTTATGATTTCTGACTTTTTAAACTCATTTTCAGTTCATTCAATCGCCTTGATTTTCTCCCATCTTAACTATTAATACATCTAGGCCACAATGATCACGGAGAGAAGGAAAATAATTGAGATGGGCTCTATCCCCTGCCCCAGATAACTTTCTGGATAGGTTCCAAGCCTTGAGTCAGGGAGGGAGATTCCAAAAAGAAAAAAGAAAAAAATCTAATAATTTCTTTCACAAGAGCTGGGCTCCTATTTCTCAGGGACAGAGACATTTCGCCTCCAAGCTCATTCAGAAGTTGGCCGAATTAAGTTTCTTATGGTTGTAGAACTAAGGTCTCCCTTGCCTTACTGGCTACTAGTTAGAGAACTGGCTTCTTTCCTGGAGACGCTGACTTCCTTCTCATGCTTTGCATGTAGCTTGCCTCCAGAAATGGTGGGTTGAGTTCTTCTCAAGCTTTGGATCTCTCTAACTTTTCTTTTTGCTGCATCTCTCTACCTTCAGCCAGAGAAACCTTTCTACTTTTGAGGGCTCATGTGATTAGATTGGACCCACCCAGATAATCCAGGAGAATCCTCCTATTTTAAGGTCCATAACCTTAATTATATTTGTAAAATCTCTTTTCTCATATAACGTAACATATTCACATGTCTGAGGGCATTATTTGGGTGACCACTCTGCCTATTACGATCATGATTACATGCCACTGCTTTCAGTAGTCTTCTATTTGAAAAAGTATTCCCAATCACCCAACCATTTTTAAAATGCAAACTTTTGCTAAGAATAAAGTATGAATAATGTAATTAATATATGAGGATAAGGTCTATGGGAAATTATTATTATAAAGTTCATATTTCCTTTTTGATTTCTGGATAGGTTTTGAAAGCCAAATATCAAGGTGTCAGTAAAAATTGTAATCATCTTTCCTGTGCCCTTCTTTATGCTTTGAGTCATTTTGTATTTATTTGAGGCATTTTAGCTGACTTACTCCATCATGTGTGTAAAAATTTATAATCATCTAGTTTTGTTTATTTTGGTGGATAATTTACAAAGTACCATGACTTTTCCCAAGCCTTAGGCCTTTTATCAACGTATGTTTACTCTAGTTATATCCCAAAGGCTGTTGTTCTACACATCATCGCACTGGTGCATCCAAACAGCAATGATTCAGGAGGTATAACAGATGGGATTGATTTGCCTGTGAATGGCATATGTTGGTCAGTCACTCAGGATTGCCAGAGAGCTGATTTGGGTCATAGGGTAGACTAAATCTAAGTGTTCCTATTTGGCTTTCCTGCCTCATTTTACCATGACCAGTATGCGCATTGTTTTTATTACTAGGAGATCTTTCATAAGATGTGAAAACCTCTGTATGATTTAACAAGTGAAGATACTCAAGTCAAATAAAAAATCTTTGTCCTCATAAATATGGATAACATATGCTTCCAACATCCACCCCGATGAAGTGAATCGGCTCTTAACTACATCCTTACAATAATTTCTTGATGTTTTCATTTTCTATGTTAAAATAATTTTTATAACCTCATTCAGTATATAACTTAGATGTGATTTATTTTTATAGCCCTAATATTTCCTAATATTGGTGTTAGCGCAAAGCAAGAACTCAATTTTTTTGATTGCTTAATTAGTTCCATCATTCATTCTTTTATTTTACATAGAGCTATTTTGGGCCTATGTTGTGTTAGTTTATGTTAGAACCAGAGATGAGAGAGACAAACAGGAAACAGATTCTCAAAAAAGTTTATGGACTAGTGGAAAAGAACAACATGTATATCAATTATTATTATACAATCATAGGTGCTATAATTGAGGGTATTAAAGGAACATAGAGGAGACAGACCTAATTGAGGCTGAAGACCTGAAAGAGATATAAATATCTGGGTGTGCATCTTTATACAATTTTCTGAACTAAGACTCAAAATGTATTCTCAGTGTTTAGATTTCTACTTGCTTTGGAAAATTTTATATATATAATACTTTAGACTGGTATTTAGGACCCATTTTGCACTGGCAGCTCAGAACCAATTAGCACAGTTTTCACATGTTCATAACATGGCAGATGACCCTAAAGGATAAACACAGAAAAAGAAATATTTTGTAGACTGAATTAAGGTTACTTGCTTTTTATGGATACTACACAGAACTTAAATGTGTTATATAGACTTAATGATCTTTAGAAAACCATGTATGAGATTTATTTCTGCATTTCTCTTTTGATATTTACGTAGTAGAGCAAATACCTACATTACTATTCTTCTATAATTTTTTTCTCATTTTCCTATAAATTTTTCAGCCTTCTAAAATGTATTAAGGTACAGTAAGATTCTAGGCATCATATCATTTTATGAATATCTTGTTGGTATATACCAACAATATCTAGTACATCAACAAGATATTCATAAATACATCATCATGGCCATTCTGATTGTTCTGTCTCTACCAAACACTTTCCATCCCCATTTTTTTGCATGATATTCACATCAGGAAAGATAGTCCAGAAAATAATTTTTTTTCTTCCCTTAGTCCTTTTTCTGCTTTCTCATCTCACTTTTCTCTGTTTCAAGTCGCATATATGTAACACTTCCTGTGTGCAGGCACCGGGGTATGTACTGGAAAGGGAACCAAAAGAGTACGGATGGACAGTCCTCCCTTTAAGGAAATTAGAACGTAAGAGAGAAAAAATATAAACACCAATGAAAGCACAATACATATTTTATACTTACCACTTGGTAAACTGAGTGGTAGGGAAAAGTGAGCTCATTATAAGCCACTTTATCCATAAAAAAAAAGAAATCAGTGGATGTTCATCTGATTTATTATTACCCAGGCTAACTGGCAACCATGGTAGAGTTGGCTGGTTGGGAGGGTGGAAGGGCCTCCTTCATGGTGTGTTAGTGCCCAGGCACCCTGACACCCTGGCTGTGCAGTATGCTTGAGGAGTGGTTGTTCATCTAGTGGTGTTGAAATGCTTGTTTGTGCTGATCTGCCACCATTTGTCCATTTGCCCTTGAGACCCATGACCTGTCTGTATAAGACAATAAATAGCTTGATAGGAGTTAGAGGTGAAATGCATAACCATAGATAAGAGCAAATATTACTAGCTTACAAGGATTTCAAGTTGGCACTTCAGTAACGCCAGTATGAACCACAATTTTTAAATGGCCTGTTTCTCCAACCTGAAAGTAACTTAGCTTGTAAAAGTCAGTAAAGAAAATTTTCATATTTGGTGACAACTTGACCTTAATTTCATGAATCAATATCAATTGAAATGCTGAGAGGCATGAAGCCATGCATCTGATTAGCAGGTGAGAAGCTAATTGTATCTTCTCTAGAGAAAGCATGGGAATAAATAAAGCATGAATCAATAGACAGTGGGGCACACCACTGGTGATTATCTGGTGGTATGCATTTCTTCATATTTCCTGTATGAAATTAATGAGTTTAAAATTTAACCTTCTTTTTGAATAACATAACCAGACATTGAAAACTCTTTCGATGCTTGAACATCTATTTTTCTTCTTCTTGTTGGATTTGAAGGACAAAGTCCTAAATATGATTTTCTCTTCTTCTCAAGAACAAAGGAAATTGATTATGGCTTACATAAATGTAAAGATCTAAAATTCCCAGTGTGCAAATGTGATATGCTCCCTTTGGTAACAAATAATGTGTTTTTGTTGTTGTTTTTTGAGCTCCTTTGTTTTCTTGAAGCCCCTTCTTTGAGTAGATGCTTACAGTTAACATTGTAAGTGACATTCATTCTCCAAGTATTCAATGGTTTTAAGCAACACCTATTTAATGGTAGCACTTGTTGACTCACAGTTTTAACTCATTTTGTAAATTAGGTGTTGGCATCAAGGAATACTGAGGATATTTGGGAGGTTAACATACGCTAATGCAAACTTCTTGCTCTTCCTTGGCATGTTTTCAAGGCGTATGGGTATGAGGCTGACAGGTAAGAATTTGCACCGCCAGTTTTTACACTGCTTGGGTCATGGACAGTTTTCTGCAGAAATAAGGCTTATTAGATAGTTACTTGCATATAATTTTATGTTGAATATGTTTCTACTTCTGAATGAGTATAATAGAGAGAACAGATTTCCACTGAGGGCCATAGAGAATTAAATATAATTTGAGTTATATTCTTCTTTGGCTAATTTTGTGATTATTACATGGAAGATTTCTCTTTATCATTGCCATGTTCATTTAGAATCTTTATTGTGAATATTTTTAGGTTTAAGATATTGTAATAAGAAAATTAGATTCACTGGGAGAAAAAGTAATAGAAAATATATTGCAGAGGTAATCTGATAATAAGAATTTTCCACAGTATTGTATTGGAAACTGGGACATCCTATTATATTGCTAGACATTTTCGTTGCTACACCACTGTAATATTAAAAAGATTTTCATCATTTTGACCTTTATTAGTGGTTTTGGCTTGATGTTTTTCTTTATTAGTTTGGATAAAAATATGTATATATTTTTAAATGGTTACAGCCTGTGTTCTTCTACAGCCTTTCATGGTTTTATTAAAAACCATTAAAAATCTTCAAAGGAAATTCCATTAGCAATTCCATAATTGACAACTTATTTGAAAAGTTACATTGAGTCTTGAGATAAATATATTTCCTTGAGATTTTTCTGAATGGGCTGAAACCTTGTCATTGCATTTGTCTTCAAAATATGCTCTCTCTTTTTTTAAAGTGTTAAACTTTGGCTTTTTCAGCTGCCTCCTCATGTTAGAGAAATAACCGTTTGCTGCCCCACATTAACTTCTCTGCCAAGTCAAGTCCTTATTATCCTCATTCCTAAGGGCGATATGTGTATTTGCCTTGCAGTCCTCTTTGCAGCTTTCCAGTTTGGCAATGAGAGTCTATGTGTTTTGATTACCTGATAAAGAACTAGTTTCTTTCCCATCCTTTTTCATTATATTTTCCAATTGACATGTTCAATTATTAATTCCAACCAATCACTAGAATTAAATAAAACAGATCCCTGAGACTGCCAGTTTTTTTCTGTAGTTCCATAAAGCTGTAGGCAATTTTCCTTAAATATCAAGCTCCTTTTTCTCTTCTTGTCAACAGTTGAGAACTGACCTTTTTCTCTGAAAGCAAGTGAGGGATCTTATAATTTTCAATATTGCTTAAATTTAATTTGAGCTGCATTTTCAACTAGTACCATCATGTAGCTACTAATTTTCACTTTGTTAAAAATGTGGCTTTTGCCAGATCACAGAGATTGTTACTGCCTGTATTCTGTAATTTCCACCGTGAGTTCCCATTCATAAATCTTTGAGACAAGTGCCAAACCCCAAACACTAACTGAGACAAACTAGAAAGCAAAATTTTTTAGAAATATACAATACATTAACTAAAGTAGGGCATGCTTAACACAGCACTGTTTTAGTAGGCATGATGGAAAGCTTTTTGAAATGTTTGATTATTATACATGAGTTTTTCTTTTAATATGCCTGTGTCATTCTTTGGAAATTACAGATAAAAGAATTGGCTCTCTACCAGGTGATTTAAGAACACAGGGACGTCCTTCCCACCCCAAATGCTTTTCTAAAGGCATGTTTCTAATTTTCCTTACTGCTAGAGTAATCTTTTTATAACAAAAATCTTATCTTGAATGTTCTTGCTTATAATCCTTTGATGGCACTCTATAGCATTCAAGATACAGTTCAAAATCTTAAGCTTAACCCATGGAACCCTTCATTTCTAGACTTATCTTTGTGCTCTGCACATTGTCCAGAGCTATTCTGAATGAATGACTTATAGTTCCTTCCACCTCTCATGCTGTTTCCACCTGTGCCTTCTTCATGAGCTCCTAAGTTTTTGGAGCATCCTCCCCTCCTTATTAAATCCCTTTTGTTTCCATAACATCCTGTGTAAACCACCTTTTTATTATTATGCTCTACTTCAATCAATGGTGTTTGTCTATTTTCTCTGACATAAAATCCTTAGGGAGATAAAAATGCCTTATTCAAGTTGTATCTTTAGCACCTTGTACAGTGCCTGACATGTTGTAGGCAGGTGCTCAGTAACAGTTTGTTGAGTGGATATGTGAATGAATAAAGATATTTCAATATTAAAAATTCATTTTCTGGCCGGGCGCAGTGGCTCATGCCTGTAATCCTAGCACTCTGGGAGGAGGAGGCCGGTGGATCACTCGAGGTCAGGAGTTCGAGACCAGCCTGAGCAAGAGCGAGACCTCATCTCTATTAAAAATAGGAAGAAATTATCTAGACAACTAAAAATATATATAGAAAAAATAAGCCGGGCATGGTGGCGCATTCCTGTAGTCCCAGCTACTCGGGAGGCTGAGACAGTAGGATCGCTTAAGCCCAGGAGTTTGAGGTTGCTGTGAGCTAGGCTGACGCCATGGCACTCACTCTAGCCCGAGCAACAAAGCGACACTCTGTCTCAAAAAAAAAAAAAAAAAAAAAAAATTCATTTTCTGTTTTAAAGACATAGTTTACCAAGTATTCTCTTTAAAAATGCAAATATGAGTGAGATAACACATTAACTCATTATTAGTTTTACTCCCTTCAATGTAGCAAATATCCATTTAAAATTAGTTCATGTAGCACTGGCCTAGGCTATAAAGATGAAGTTTTTTAGTGCTTTGTAAAATAACACTGAACATGAAATTTACTTACTTCATAATTCTTCTCATGACTGACCCTACAAATTCTAATAGTCTGGGCTAACTACCTTATAAAAATAATATCAAAACAGTTGTCACAGCACAATCGTTCATGTTTAGAATTATCATTCTCTAAAATAGAAGGATCCAAACATGAAAGATTCCACCATTCCATAAAAATATACAAAGAGTGCAGTTAAGATACCTATCTGCTTCTGTTTCTTCACTTGGTTTGGATCTTCTGCTGAGAAACACAGTTTATTAGTTTGTTTTCCCCCAGATTTATTGTTTATTTGACAGAGTAATTAACATATAATTGGTATGAAAGAACAAGAAAAAGATGAGAGTTTGGCCAAGTATGTAACCCTGAATATCACCATTATTTATTTACAAGGTAGAATAAGGTTAAGGAGTCTAGGAGATGGTTAAAAAAATCTTAAAGATACCATGAAAATTAGAGAAATTTATGTGAAAAAAATTAAGAGGGTTATAGCCTTCATCAAATGCAAGATTTTATTCTCTTGCCAACTAAAAGGAAAAAAAAGAAGGTCTGGGAGGAATTAGAAAATATTTAGCACCGAATACTAAGGTTTCTGATAATAATAATAATATAATCATGCAATCCTGAACTCTTGGTCCATTGGTCAAAATTGGCTGGTCTAATTTTGCTTCAAGTTCAAGACATAGAGATAATTTTCTAAAATATTCTATTTAGACTTATACTTTTATATGCTTTGTTCATTTATTTGTTCTCCACACATGAACCAATTGCTCCAGGAGAATGGTAGCCTCAGGAGATTTCCAACTGGCATAATTATTTCCCATCGTGGTAGAACATGTGCCAATCACCTGAACCTATTTGATGTTCTTTGCCTGGTTGGTTACCATTTTTGCCCAGAACCTTTGATACATTATGATTAAAGTCTACTCAATAGGAATAAAAATAAAGTAAGGAAGATAACAAAAATGGTAAATGCCAGTGGGAAGATTATAAACTTTTGTGCAGAATGCTGTGATCACTAATGAGAAAGCAAAATATTTTTTCATTTTTAAAGTGTTATGAGCTTGGTAGCAGATAGAGATTTAATCACAATATCCACAAATTCTACATCTTAATCCTTCTTTAATGTGTAGAAAACATCTTTATCTTCAAAGACTCACCTGTGTCATGGCTCATTTCTACAAAATCAGGTCTGCAAGCGTTCTGCAGAGCTCATTTTGTCTCTGTATATGATTAAATATTTAAATTATCTCAGACTGTTAATCCTTAATAACCTATTAAAGCATCTTAAAAGCCCCCTTTGCCAACAATTCAAATTTGCATCGCATTAAATCCCTCTTATTGAAATTGGCCTTAGTGAAGGTATAAAGCCGCTGGTTACCTGTTATACAGTAAACCTTCACAGAGCTGACGATTATGATCAAGTAAACCTGCAGCCTTTTAACTTGAAAAACACAGTCTAAAGGTGTTTTTGGGTGAATAAATTCCCTAGATATGTTTTGTAAAGTGGTAATAATCATATCTCTGTTCTTTTGTGAAGCATAAAAATTGATCAGTAGAGGACAGATTGCTTTTTCCTCTGGAGTTATACACAATGTAAAAATTGATTTGGGGAAAGGGGGATGATTTAAGCACAAACAGAACCAAATCCTGAACACACAAGATCAAGTTGCATGTAGCAAGATTTGACAGCTTTGGGTTCTTTTAGGAATTTTGTGTTATCTTCTTTTAGCAATCTTAGTTGAAATTTTATTTGCTCAACTATTTGAATGGGGAACATAAGATTTTAGAAATTGTAATGTTGATTGATGAATGGCTCCACTGTGTTGCAAAAGTGGTATTCAATTTTGGTTTTTGACAACATTTGGAATCTCTTCAGGTCAGCTTCCTCTGTAACCAAAGTACTGAGTTCTGGCTGATTTTGAAGTTTCTTCTGCTTTCTATGTGATTCTGAGCAATGCTCACTGATCCCTCATGTCCCTGAGAGAATCAGGTTCTTAAGGATTCCATTATGGTAGGAAAGAATTGAAGAGAGAAAGTAGGATGGTGCAACCCTCAGAGGTGGAACTATACTCAGACTTTACTGGGCTAAACTCTGTTGGCCTAGAATCAAGACTTTAAAGCTGATCTTTGGACACATTTGAGCTGTTTCTTTACATAAAAGAAGAGGGGATGTTGCTGTATTGGTTTCCTTAGCAGAATTGAATGATTAAGGAAGAGAACTTCAAGCAGAACTAAGGGTTACTGCCTGTTCAGCCCTAAAAGAGGCATTTGGAAAAGGTAGTTGCTTAGAATGGTGGGTGGATACCAAACTGTTTGTTTTGCTCTTCTCCTTAAGTGTATTTTTAAAACATTTAATTAGAAGAGAAGTATTTCATTGTATCTATTTTTGTGCTATTAAGAATAGAATTGGTTTCAAGCAATACTCTGCTTAGATTTACATATCATTGATTCTAAACAAATTAAAACAAGCTTAGTCTTTAGGCTTAATCTATGCAGTAAAAACTGCCTGGAAAACAGAATATTTGTCATGCATGTCTCTTCTGTACTCTTATTGGAAGCTGAAATCTTATGAAATTGCTTTCATTTTTGCCCTAAAGTGGCACCTTAAATTCATATAATGATATTAGAGAAACATTCATCTTTTAAAAATGAGCAAGGCCTATATGCCAACCTTTAATTTTATATATTTTGTTTATAAACAATGTTATGCTTACTTATTAAAAGAATATATTTAACTTAATGCAATTATTTGATCTGGTTAGATAGGAATCATATTTCACCTAGAATTTGCTAAAAATTCAATTTGAGCAATATAACAGCAGGTAAAATATCCTTGTAAATTATCTAGGCAGATTGGCCTAAGACCTGAATTAAATAAAATGTCCTCTAAGTAAAATAAATCTAAGTTCTAAAGAATATGTTGTTTTGGTAAAACTATGACCTTTAGCACTTCTGGTATTTTTCCAGCTTTCTGATTTTAACTAGTATCTGGTGTTTCATTATACAACTTACCAAATGTTAGAAGATAATGAATATTCCATAGATGAACAAAAACATGTTTGTACTTGTTCATTTTCTTTGATGTCTTTTAATTGTATTAGTCCTTATTTTCCCTAACAGAGCAATGAGAACATTCTATTCTTGATTTTTTCTGTTGTACTTACTACATAATATGCTTAATAGATTTTCATATGCTTTGACATGATTTTCTCTGATACTAAAGCCATATTGAGGAGGTGAATCCTATTTTCCGTGTCTTAAATATAGGACTACTGATCAGTTCATATGGATTAATGAATGTTTAAGATCACACAGATGCAGATGGGAAGAGTCTTTGTTCTCCGATTCAGTGGTTCTTTTATTATATGGCCATTCTTATGTTCGCAACTACATGAGTTCTAAAATAGGTTTTATCTCTTTCCACTATGGAAATGGCTCTGGGACTCATTTTCTTTGTCTGTGAAACAGAATTATAGTTTCCACCCATAGGCTGTTGTGATTGGATGGCAATTTTTATAGGATGTCTCCTGTCATGACTGGTACAAAACAGCTCCCATTTCCCTTCTCCCTTCACACTAACAAAATGAATTCTGTTGTCCACAAGTCTATAGGAGGGCAGAGATGTCTCCATTTATTTTACAAGAGGACTGATGGTTTTGTCTTGGTGGTGGCGGATGTTGGCCTGTAATTTCCCCCAGTGGGAAATTTCTCTTTCCTTGTACCATTCTTCCAAGTCCTTCTGCTGTGTCACTGCATGGTTTGACAGTGAAGTGGTGTCAGCAGCAGCCTCCATGTGAGTATTCTGATCACTCACTGTTGACACTGAGTCAGGGTTCAAGAAGCTGATAACCCAAAATTCTGACTTCTGAATTTTTCCCTTCATGAACTTGCAGAGATCTTTGGGTGAACTCAACATAGAGGGGCTCAGTTTTCTTCTCTGGAAAGTGGAGGTAGTCAAGGATCATGGTGAACACAAGAAGTAAAATGGAGAATTTTGGTCAGATATTACAACTGAGCTGACAAGTGAATATGCACAGCTGCAGAGATTATGAATCATATGCTGAATATTAACCCAACTAATACAACATTCTGCTTTCAATAGCTAATAAAAATGCACAATTAAACAAAGAATGATTATGGTCCTATGACAAAGGTAATCACTGCCTCAGGGAGCCTTCTTTGACTCCCTCCCACCCTTATATTTTTTCTCCTAGCACATATGACAACTTACACTTTCTAATTATGTGTGTGGTTACCTTCTCAGCGTCTCCACTCCTTCGTGAGGGCAGAGATCATGTCTGTTTTTCACTGCCATGTCCTTAGTGCCTTGCATGATGCTTGGCCCTGTGCTCACTAATTGTAGGATGAAAAGGGGCACTTGTTAGCAAATTGTCCCAAATCAGCTGACATGGGAAGAGAGATTGCTTGGCTTCTGTACAAGACCCAAAAGGGAGAATTTTGGAAACAAAGCAGGTGTAAATAATAGGGCATCCATTGAAGTCAAATATGTATTTAAGAGCTAAGTTGGAAGTCAATAGCACTGGTCATAGATATCTGTAGTATTAGGGACTAGGGGTGAGATGAATTGAGAACTGGAAACATTATAAGGGCTAAGAGTGGAAACACAGAACATATCAAGGCCAGTCTAAGCATCATGGATCACATGGCCCAGAGAGAGCAGGACACAGAGGACTAGTGGAAGTAGAAGGCAGACACTGTACAGAAGGCAGCTGTTGGGGAGTTGCCCATATTAGCTGCAGAGGGGGGTGAAAAGGGATATAGACAGTATCACCTATTGTTAAAAGAAGGATAGAGATAAATATTTTGTGAATTCGTACTCAGAGCTTGTGCTTAAGTAAAATATGTTGCAGCAATTTAAAAGAAATGTTAAGATGTAAGAAATTCAGAATCAAGAGGATAAGCTCAAGGCCTTCTAAAAAACATATGATGGAGCCCCTCTCAAGTAATTCCCATGTCTCTTACAGGAGACACTTCTGAGGATCAGCAATTGCCATTTCTAGCAGGGTAATTAATAGCTACATGCCAAGAAATGTTTTGCAAGAGTCTCTCCTTGTTGCCAGAGTCTTTCACCAATTCTAGACTTCTATGTCAGGGGCAGGACATTCTATTGATGGCTTTGGCCTTAGTTATGGTCTCAGTCCATGTAGCTTCAGAAGTTCAAGAATGCCAGTCCCTAGGATTTAGGATATGGATTTTTTCCAACTGTGTAAAGAACTGGCAGGGCTCAAGAAATGGCATTACAAAGAAGTGCTGCTATATGCAATCCCAACATCAAATCCTGCTTGATTTAGACTATAGGGTTGTGCATGCCAGCAGAGGGAGGCTAGGGTTCCTGGTGGAAAGCCAGGGCAAGAGTCTGTCTGCCAAACATCATTGCCAGGCTGCTCAGGAAACTGTGGTATAAACTGCAACATAAATCAATTGTGACTATTGACAAGACACTACTGCCATGTTGTGTAATCTCTGCAACTAATAAAATGATAGGATATTTGGGGATAATGGAAAATGAGTTGTTCTGCAGAACCCTTAAATGCAGATGACTAGAAATATTAAACTGAAGCTCATAAGAGACTTAGCCTTCTGTTTTATTCATTCTGTATTTATTACATTTAAATCCCCAATCTTCTATTAATTATAAGTGAGATGCAGAGGATGGGCTGGCAATCCTCTCTGAAAGCCTTACGCAGAGCATAGTAACTGTCTGATTCATCTTATGTGGTTTTACAGTTGTATCCTAAAGACAATTAGGGTATATTCTTTTTTTTTCTTTTAAATTTTTTATTTCTAATTATTATGGGTATATAATAGTTGTATGCATTTATAGAGTACTTGTGATGTTTTGATACAGACACACAATGTGAATTACTCAAATCAAGGTAATTGGGGTATCCATCACCCAGGCATTTACCATTTCTTCATGTTAGGAACATTCCAATTCTACTCTTAGTTTAAAGAATATCGTAACTTATTGTTGATTATAGTCACTTTGTTGTGCTATCAAATATTGTTTATTCTATTTAACTATATTTTTGCATCCATTAACCATCCCCATTTTATCTCCCCCTTCCAACTACCCATTCCAGTCTCTGGTAACCATCATTCAATTCTTTGTTCCCATGAGTTCAATTGTTTTTAATATTTAGCTCCCACATATGAGTGAGAACATGAAAGATTTGCCTTTCTTCACTTGGCTTATTTCACTTAACATAATGCTCTCCAGTTCCATTCATGCTGTTTCAAATGGCAAGATTTCATTCTTTTTTGTGACTATATGATATTCCATTATGTATATGTACCAAAATTTCTTTATCCATTCATCCATTGATAGACACTTAGGTTGATTCCACATCTTGGCTGTTGTGAATAGTGCTGTAATAAACGTGGGAGTGTAGGTATCTTTTCACTATCACAAATTCTCTTCCTTTGGATATATAACTAGTAGTGAGATTCCTCGGTCATATGGTAGTTCTATTATATTTTTAATGTTTTGAGGAACCTTCATACTGTTCTCCATATTACATTCCCACCAACAGCGTACAAAGGTTACCCTTTCTCCATATCCTCACCAGCATTCAGTACTGCCTGTGTTTTGGATAAAAGCCATTTTAACTGGGTGAGAAGATATCTCATTGTAGTTTTGATTTGCATTTTTCTGATGACTAATGATGTTGAGTATTTTTTCGTATAACTGTCACCCATTTGTATGTCTTCTTTTGAGAAATGTCTATTCAGATCCTTTAACTATTTTTTTCATCAGATTATCTGATGTTTTTCCTATTGAGTAGTTGGAGCTCCTTATATATTCTAGTTATTAATCCCTTCTCAGATGGGTAGTTTGCAAATATTTTCTCCCATTCTGTTGGTTGTCTTCTCACTTTGTTGATTATTTCCTTTGCTGTGCAGAAGCTTTTTAGCTTGATGTGATCCCATTTGTCCAATTTTGCTTTGGTTGCCTGTGCTTTGGGACTATTACTCAAGAAGTCCTTGCTCAGACCCATGTCCTGAAGCATTTACACAATGTTTTTTTTTTTTTTTTTAGTAGTTTCATAGTTTCAGTTCTTAGATTTAATCTTTAATCAATTTTGATTTGATTTTTGTACATGGTGAGAGAAAAAGGTTTAGTTTCATTCTTCTGCATATGGATATTCACTTTCCCCAGCACCATTTATTGAGGAAACTGTTCTTTCTCCATTTGGTAACTTTGTTGAAAACAAGTTCACTATAGATGTATGAATTTATTTTTGGGTTCTCTAGTCTATTCCATTGGTCTATGCCAGGGGTCCCCAAGCTGTTTTGAGTTATATAATCATTTCATTATCTATTGCAATGTAATAGTAGAAATAAAGTACACAATAAATTCCATTCTCTTGAATCATCCTGAAACCATCCCCCTGCCCCACTCTGTGGAAAAATTGTCTTCCATGAAAATGGTCCCTGTTGCCAAAAAGGTTGGGGACCGCTGGTCTATGTATCTGTTTTTATGCCAGTACCATGCTGTTTGCTATTACAGAGCTGTTATACTACAACTCTATAGTATAACTTGAAGTCAGATAATGTGATTCCTCCAGTTTTAGTCTTTTTGCTCAGGATGGCTTTGGTCATTCTGGGTCTTTTGAGGTTCCATATAAATTTTAGGATTATTTTTTCTATATCTGTAAAGGATATTATTGGTATCTTGATGGGGCTTGCATTGAATCTATAGATTGCTTTGGGTAGTATGGACATTTCAACAATATTAATTTTTTTTCCAATCCATAAGCATGGGATATCTTCCCATTTTTTGTGTGTCCTCTTCAATTTCTTTCATCGATGTTTTATAGTTTTTAAGATCTTTCACTTCTTTGGCTAAGTTTGTTCCTAAGTATTTTATTTTACTTGTAGCAATTGTAAATGGGATTACTGTCTTGGATTCTTTTTCAGATTGTTTACTGTTAGCATATAGAAAGGCTACTGATTTTTGTGTCTTGATTTGGTATCCTGAAACTTTACTCAATTTGTTTATCAGTTTTAATAGTTTTTTTTTTTTGTGTGGGTGGAATCTTTAGGTTTCTCTAGGTATAAGATCATATTGTTTCCAAACACTTCCAGTACTATGTAAGATAATAGTGGTGAAAGAGGGCAGCCTTGTCTTGTTCCAGATCTTAAAAGAAAGCCTTTCAGTTTTTCCCCATTCAGTGTAATACTAGCTCTGGGTCTGTCATGTATGGATGGCTTTTATCTTGTTGAGGTAAGTTCCTTCTATACCCAGTTTTTTGAAAGTTTTTATCGTAAAAGGATGTTGAATTTTATTGAATATGTTTTCAGCATCAATTGCAATGATCATATGGATTTTGGCCTTCATTCTGTTGATATGATGTATAACATTGATTGATTTGTATGTGTTGATTCATCCTTGCATCCGTGGGATGAATCCCACTTGATCATGATGAATAATATTTTTAATGTGTTGTTGAATTTGGTTTGCTAGTATTTTGTTGAAGATTTTTGCATCTATGTTCTTCAGAGATATTGGCCTATAGTCTTCTTTTTTTTTGTTATGTCTTTTTCTGGTTTTGGTATCAGGGTGATACAGGCCTCCTACAATGAGTTTGAGAATATTCCCTCCTCCTCAATATTTTGGAATAGTTTAAGTAGGATTGCTATTACTTCTTCTTTGAATGCTTGGTAGAATACAGCAGTGAAGCTACCAGATCCTGGGCTTTTCTTTGATGGGAGGCTTTATATTACTGCTTGTATCTTTTACGTGTTGCTGTTTTATTGAGGTTTTGGATTTCTTCCTGGTTCAACATTGGTAGGTTGTATGTATCTAGGAATTTGTCTATTTCTTCTAAGGTTCCCAATTTCTTGGTATATATTTTCTCATAGTAGTCTCTAATGATCCTTTGAATTTCTGCAGCATCAGTTGTAATATCTCCTTTTTCATCTCCAATTTTATTTGGCTCTTCTCTCTTTTTTTCTTACTCTGGCTAAAGATGTGTTAATTTTGTCTTTTCATAAAACCAATTTTGTTTCATTGATCTTTTGAATTTTTTGTTTCAACTTCATTTATTTCTGCTCTGCTCTTTATTATTTCTTTTCTTATATTAATTTTGGGTTTGGTTTGCTCTTGTTTTTCTAGTGATTTGAGATGCATTGTTACATAGTTTATTTGAAGCTTTTCTACTTTTTTGATGTAGGCATTTATTGCTATAAACTTTCCTATTATTACTGCTTTTACTGTATCTGATAGGGATTGATATGTTGTGTTTTCATTTTAATTTGTTTTTAGAAATTTTTATATTTCCTTCTTAATCTCTTGATGGACCTGCTGGTTATTCAGGAGTATATTGTTTAATTTCCATGTGTTTGTAATTTTCCAATGTTCCTCTTGTAATTGATTTCTAGTTTTATTCCACTGTGGTCAGATAAAATACTTGATATGAATTCAATTTTTTAAGACTTGTTTTGTTGCTTAGCGTGTGGTCTATCCTTGAGAATGATCCATGAGCTAAGGAGAAGAACATGTATTCTGCAGCTGTTGGATGAAACATTCTGTAAATATCTGTTAGGTCCATTTGTTCTATAATGTAGATTAAGCCCCATGTTACTTTGTGGAATTTTTGTCTGGATGATCTGTCTGATGCTGAAAGTGGAGTGTTGATGTCTCTGACAGTTACTGTATTGGGGTCTACCTTTCTCTTTTGCTCTGATAATATTTGCTTTAGATATTTGAGTGCTCTATTGTTGAGTACATATAAATTTAGAATTGTTATATCCTCTTGCTGAATTGACCCCTTTATCCTTATAGAATGACCTTTGCCTCTTGTTGCAGTTTTTATCTTGAAATCTATTTTATCTGATAGAAGTATAGCAACTCTTGCTCTTTTTTGGTTTCCATTTACATGGAATATCTTTGTCCATTCCTTTATTTTTAGTCTGTGTGTGTCTTTATAGGTGAAGTGTGTTTCTTGTTGGCAACATAGTGTTAGATCTTTTTCTTTTATCCATTCAGCCATTGTATGTCTTTTGATTGGAGAGTTTCATCCATTCATATTCAATGTTATTTTTGATAGGTAAGGATCTATTACTGCCATGTTGTTGTTTGATCTCTGTTTGTTATGTGGTCCTCTATTTCTTTCTTCCTTCTGCTTTTGCCAGCTTGTTCCAGGTCTTCATCCTTGATTTTCTTCTGCTTGCAATGCTTGTTCTCCTGATTCTTACAGGACAACCTTCTTCTCAGCTCTGAGGTTGAAACTCAAAGGTCACTCTTTGGAGTGGTTTGCCCCAAGTATATTATATAAACCTGCCTTGCCCCCATTTTTCTCATTTGCTAATTAGTTATAGCTGAAATTATTTTATGAATTTGTTTACCTGCTTGTTATCTATTTCTTTTCATTGGAATGTTAGCTATTCCACAGTAACTGCTATATATTGTTCTCAGCTATAGTCTGGCACATTGCAGATTATTCAGTAATGGTGCTCAGTCAATGGCCAATGGTCATGTCGCTGAACAACTTTGATTAAGTCACTTGTACTCTCTGAAATTGGTTTCTTTATTTGTCTAAAAAAGATTATAATACCTATTCTATCTAAATCCCAGAGATTTTGTGAAGCTCTCAAAAATTAGCATTTACCTTTTAAGCATTGTATCAGGATTGAGGTACAAAGAAGAAGGATAGATCCTGTTCTGAGGAGTTTGGCGTAATGGGGTAGGCACATATATAGACAAATAATTTTGACATGTTGATTATTATGTAGTATCTCTGGGTTGCCCAACTCCAGGGGTGCCATTCAATTTGTGGGATGTGTGAGTAGTGACCTCTTAAGTTATGTAATGCCCAAATTTCATTGCTCTAAATTGTGGAATGTACTGTTTTAAACATTTTTAAGCATTAATTCATATGATCTGCATACAAAAACCTGATGAAGAAGATACTATAATTCCTATTCTTATAGGTCATTATATATGTCAAAGGGTATATATATATGCTATTATTATCTATTTATTTTATGAATTTAAACTGTAATTACTGCCCTCTCTAACTTATCTTTCCAAATCTAGGAGCTCTAATTTTAGTTTGTTCTCATATGTTTCTAGTTTCCTCTTTTTTTAAAAAAAAACTTTATAAACACTCTTCAGCATTATCTTCGTTAAGGAGCAATGATACAAACTGTAGTGAAGTGGTTGAGATGTGAAAAAATAAGGTTTGACCATAAAATCCATTTATTCAGACCCTCCAAGATTACCCCTGGTTTTTACAATTGCCACACACACACAAAAAAAAGTCAGCATTATAGTCTTTTTTTAGGGACAGTTGTTACAGATAATTTATGTAAATTGTCTGCTGTCCTACTGGTGCCTGTAGTCAAGATAATAAAAGCCATGCAGGACCAGCCTGTTGACAGCACCGCTTGTATTTTTCCTACATTTCTCCTTTGTATATTTTGAAAGGAGCAGGCAAAATGAATTCAAAACAAAACCTTCTTAGAGCATCAGAAAGCATAAAAAACATTAAGCCTTTAAACCGAGAAACTTCTCAGTGTATGGAGACAAATGTGTAATTAAATCTGAAAGTTATTTCTTTCTTTTTGTCTTCTCTTCCTTTTTTTTTTTTTTTTTTTAACTGAAATGCAAAAAAGCCCAATTACTGGTGATAATGAGAGTCAGGGAGTAACTGTGCCGGAAACAGAAGAAAAATGTGTTGCTATGTGAATGGAATGGTAGGGAGAACAATTGTAAAGGGAAGCTTTTTTATGCTAGCTGGAAATGATAGCCAGAACAGATGCTATGCCACCCTTTAGAGTTAGATGATTAAGGCAAGGCTGTTTTCCTTGTAGGTGGGTGGATTGCAGGGAATAAGTTGATCAACTACAAGTTACAGATGTGTGCATGGGGGGTCAGCATATGGTGTCCACTAAGGAGGGTAGGTCCAGGCTGAGATGGCCAGGACAGAGAATGTTAGGAATGAGGCCATCTCACAGCCTAACCTTTCCTACATTACCCTTTTGTTTTACTTTTAAATGCCATTTTGTTATCTAATGATCTGAATTTCAAGATACAATATCATCTTTTGTCTTTTATTCCCACTGCTCCCATTGGGCTATTTTTAAATGTTGGTTTTTTTCTTAGAGTATTTTCCTCTATTGGAATATGTATATTCAGCCAATTCCCTCAGAATGTTCACTTTATTTGAATCTGAATAAGAAAATGATGTTATGTGAATTGGAAGAAGAATTCAAACAGATTTTCAGTAGCTGCTTTTAGAGTCTTATTTTTGGAGTCTAATAATTTTTCCCTTAGCTTTATTATTATTATTTTAATAATGAGAAATTCCAACAATATCTCCAGGAGAAAATTTTCTTCTGATATTTTTTTGAGGCAGAAAATATGAAAGTCCCATCTGAGTCCATTTGTCTCTCTAGTACCGTTCAGATACTCCTTTGAAACATGTCAATCCAGAGTCTGCAACTAGCTTCAGAATTCATTGCATGTTGACCCCCAAACTGAGAGGCTGAACCATAGTGTGCCCCCCTTTGTAAAGTTATAATTCCCTGATATTTGAGTTCTGCAAATGCACACAATATTTTTATTTAGCAAAATGTAATTAGATGGGTTTATGCTGAAACCCTATCACTTTAAATAACCTAATAACACAAAGTTCTTTGACAGGCTAGTCGCTCAGTATTTATTTGGCACTGTCCCAGGCACTACAGGGAACTCAAGAGAAAATAGATTATAGCTGCTGCTCTCAAGGAACATATAATTTTCTTAGGTAGTTTAAATAAGTGCATTCGAAGCAAGAGCCCCTGCAATGAGTTTAAGGTATGGACGATATTGTAATTATTTTCATTGTTTAGGGGGAGGTTATCCAGAGCTCTCCTTAGATACTTAAATAATAATTTTGTTTAAAAAAATAAATGAAGAATCACACAAGTAGAGAAATAAATAGGTATCAATCTGTGCAGTTCTGATTCCAAGCATACCAGGAGTTCAGAGAAGAGACGTCAGTATGACCTGAACTCATTCAGAAAAGCATGATAACATGCTGGGCCCAGAGAAATTTGACATACAGAGGAGAAAATGAGCAGAATTCCAGGCAAAAGCATTGAAAATCATCTAGCTCCTAAACTCGTAAATGAGACATGGGACAAACTGTGTTTTTGATATGGGAGGATAAATAAATAAGTAAAGAGAGAAAGAAAAGAAAATATATATGAATCTTATTTATTTTATGTATTTAATTTTAGTTTTTAGAGATGGGGTCTCACTATGTTGCCCTGAGTGGTCTTCAGCTCCTGAGCTCAAGTGATCATCATGCTTTGGTCTCCCAAGTGGCTGGGATTATAGGTGCACACTGCTGGGCCCAGCTTAAACTTTAGAGTTATACAAAACTGGCTATGGATTTTGGCTTATGCCATTTAGTAGCTGTGTGTTCGGAATCTCTCAGAAGCTCAGCTTCCTCATCTGTAAAGCTGAATAATCATGCCTATTTCATAGAAGTATCATGAAGATTAAATCAAATAATATTTAAAAGCTACTGGAAGAGATCCTGGTTCATATTAGAAGTTTTATACTTATCAGTTCTCATTTAGAGTCTGGGAACAATGACATTTGATAGAGATCACATATGTGGCTAGCTGGTCACAAAAGGTAGCAGTTGAATGTTGACTGGAGTTTTAGGAGAAAGGGTTATGGAGAGAACTGATTGGATTCCAAAAGGCAGTGGAAGAGTTCAAGGGCATTTTAGGGACAGAACAATACAAAGAAAGGTATAAAAAAAAGAAACATTATGTGAGTAACTGTTGGAATGGTGAGGATCTTAGGTCCTTTGTACTTGTGTGGAGGAAGGCTCAGTTCCTTATATCACTCAGGTTTTGCTACCTCTTTGGGTTGTAATTTCCATAACCAAAATAACATCCTCTAACATTTTCTTGCCTTGATTTATTTTTCTTTATAGCTCTTATTTATAGCTGCAGAATATTATAGAACACAGGCTCAAGAGGGCAACACTTAGTCCATTTTACTCATCACTGTATCTCTGCTGCTAGAACAGTGCCTGGTATTTATTAGATGTTCCATGTAGATGTATTTGTTGAATAAATGAATAATGCCTGCAGAATGTTTAGGAACAAGAACCAACCATATTTGCTGACAGATTTATAGGATACAAAGGGAGAGAAGAGTCAAACCTGGCAACAATCTGTAATTTAATTGTTAATTTTGGATTTTTTAAATTTAATGATAGCTGTTATTAAAATTTATCTATCTATAACTGGTTTTGAGTATCTAAGCCAGAAAAGTCAAAAGCACTCTCATATTGGTTCAGTATTTTACATATCCCGTCAGATTTTGAGAGTCATTCTGCTTCAAATTAAAAATTTAGTTGAATGAAGTTAAAATGCAAATTAGGTGAATTCAATTTTCTGACTCTTTTTATCTTAAACCATGATCTACAAATGAAATTAAATTTTCATAAACAATGTGTGTGCCTGTGTGTGTGTGTGTGTGTTGCTTTGGGTAAGAAAAAGTAGGTTTCTAAATAAATAAACCATAATGAAGCTGGATTCAGGTTAAAAACAAACATCTCTTCCCTACAGAGATTTTAAATGGCCAAAAAACTCCGTGTGTTAGCATCAGCACAGTATTTTTATGATCCAGAACTGAAGGATGTAGTAATGTCTTTTGATGGACATGAATGAGACTAAACTTCGTAATCAAAATACAAAATGGATAAGAGGTTCCCCCCATCTCTCTACTATATTGTGAATTTTCAAAAATGGCTCCTGAGATCTGATTGACAGTTTCTCACAAATAGTGAGCAGCCCATGTGTTCTCAGTCTTGATAAACTCCATTTGAAGAGAGGGTGGGTATGACATTTGGAGGTGTTGCTATAGGGGTTGGGTTGCAGCGTGGGGAAGTTAACAGGCCAGGATTTCTGACATGAGGCAGTGTGATTCGTTTATAAATACAAACCCTAAATGCAAGAATATTTTGAAAGATTATACTGAAGTAAATTGTGTATCATCTTTTTAACTGTTTTTTGTTTGGTTTTGTTTTGGTTTTTGATAATTACATGGTGAAACAGTAGCTTTAAAGTTCTGACTGTCAGAAGGTGCGTATCTAAATGACTATATTTGGATCAAGGTTGGGAATTCATCTTTCAAGAGATAGTGTTGTGGTCTTTTATTATGAAACTGAAGTATGTTCATCTTACTGGTTCAAATCCCTTGATATGAACATTGTTAATATTAGTATTTTAACTTTAAAGCATTTAAGTTAGTTAAATGATAGGCACCATTACGTCTGTATCTTCACTTTGAATATTCCACTTGTCCAAATGTTGGTAGTTATATAATTATAAGCATCAGTTTCTATCCTATAAAATGCTTCTTACTTTTGGCATCTTTTGAACTGTGTTTGGTTACTTATTGCTTATCCTTTGAGTTAAATTATAAATTGAATGCATGTTTCTTAGTTAAATACATTGATTCTGCCTTGCATAGATTTGAAAATTGTCTATGGAGTTTCAATTTCTTTTTTATTTCATTTCTGAATATTATGGCGGTAAAAACACTTTGGTTACATATGTTGCCTTTGCACCACCTGAGTCAGAGCTACAAGCATGCTCATCCTCCAGAAAGTGTGCAGCACACCCAATAGGAGTTTCAATTTCATATTATTCAAATATTAACACAATGCGGATTGTCAAGAAAAGATTAAATATTTGTATTCTCCAGGTATTTGTTAGTGGTATCTCCTACATTTTCAATTTTTTTAGTTTTGGTATGATGACTTTTTATCAGTATTTACCCTTGTATGGCTACAATTAATTCAAAAGTAATATACTTAAGATTGCTGTCAGACTGTAGGTCTCTTTATGCTCAATTGTATGGCTGTTATATATTTTTATGACATATTTAGTGACACTTTTGTTGGAACTATATCTGGGGGATATTGCTTATTAATAAAGTTCAGGCTTACATTTATTAATTCAGGTATATTTTGATCTTATAGATAAATGAAGAAAACCAGTAGGAATTTGCAGTTGAGGAGTTAAGGATAGAAATACTGGATCAGATAAATAAGCAAAAAGGAAAAAGTGGGGAAAGTAAGGACACAATAGAATTTTTAGATAAGATAGAATAACAATGGAGTGAATATACTTGAGAAAAGTACAAAAACTTTTGAATATTTAAAAATTCTTCTGGTTCCTAAAAGTCCTTTGAAACTAAATGTTATTCCTAGTGTTGTTGCTATAAAGGAGGAATTATCTCTACTTAGAAAACTTTACTTCAATTGAAATATTTTTCTTGTCTTTAGATTTAATAGTTGGAGAATAATTTGCACATTATGAATGATGTTTCCTAAGCATAGAGTTTGATAGTGCTTCTTAAGACATTAGTAATCTTTTGTGCTGGTTTATTTTATATTACTGTATTTTTCATATTATATAAAGTGATAAATAAATTATAGTGCACTTAACCAAAAAGAAAATGTATTGTAACAGACATTTTGCATTTTAATAGAAAAGATTTTTAAAACTTAAAGATACAAAATAGTGTATATTGGATGAAATGTTCAATATTTTTATAATTTTCTTCATCTTGTCTTTAGAATATCTATTTCTAAAAGGAGAGTGTTTAAAAGTTGTCTAATTTTCCACACAGCACTGCTGGGATAGCTTATTGGGGAAATCTTAAAAATGAAATCACTGTGTTAGCTGTTTATGTGTGTGCTCTAATTCTGTGTGGAACATTAAAACTTAGGTTTAAGAAAGAAGCTGAAAACAAGTGGCCCTTGAACCAAGTTTAGCTGTAGACCTGTTTTATTGGGCCCATCCAGTTTTTGCTTATATATATATATTTTTCCTCACTGTATTTTTAAAATTTTCAATTCATTGCCAAGTAACTTCACATAAAAACAAAACAAAACAAAACAAAATTGGCCTAATCAGCATCTTTTGAAAGCTTGGGAGAAGTGGCTGCACTGGGCCCTCCCTCCCACATAGCAGTGTTTGCCTGACGCTGATGGCAGCCCCTTAAGATTGGCCTGTGTGTCCCAGTTAGTAGCAATGCACATCCCTCCCTATCCTATCCCCACCTGTCTTGCTGCACTCATTTATGCCACCTACCTAATCTCTTTAGGGATTTGAGTTTGTGACTCATTTTAATGAGTTAAAGTAGTAATGATAAATCATAATTATGACTGTCTTCCTTCTAAGACCTCCAGTCACTTTATTATTATGAAGGTGTTAGGAGAGTTGATTATAAAATGTAATTAATGGACACAGGTAGCAGGAATGAAATATTAAAAAAGATATTTTGGAAAGTAGAACTTTTCTCATATTTTGTATTTCTCGTATTTTACTATTTATCTTTATTAATTACATCTTCTTACTTTCTTAATTGTTTTAAATCTTCCAGTTACTTGAGTGCTAAGTTACTTTTTTCACCTCTTATTTATTAATAACGATGTGCAAGTCTATAGATTTTCCTCTGAGTAGATCTTTAGCTATTTCTAAAGAAATCTTTTTCTTATTTTTTAGTACATTTTGTAAATTTAGCTGTGAGGACTTCTTTGACATAGGGGTTAAGAAAGAATTTAGAACATGCCATGGTATTAGGCTTTTCAGTTATCTTTTCATCATTTCTAAATTTATTGGTTTATGGCCTATTAAAATCTGTTAATTTTTAAAATATTTTTAAAAATTCTTCTTTTAAAATGTATGGGAGATGTTTAATTGCCAAGTACATGATTCATTTTTATAAAGATTCTTTGGTTATAACACATGAATGGAAATTCATTACTTGCACTATTAAATGTAATTAAATGGATACAGAGGCAAATAGAAAATATAGATCGGCATAACTGAGCTTTTTAGTTGTATTCAGAGTCCAATTTCTTAAAAAAAATGTTTTTGCTCTATATTCTGTCATATTCAGAAAAATATATATTAGCATCTCATACTGTAATTGTTTGTCAAGGGCACTTTGTGCTTTTAGTAGGTTTGGTTTTTTTCATGTAACTTTGAAATTTAAAGGTGACCTTTGTAAATTGTCTTTTATGATTACATCATGTGCCTCTCATCCTATTTAATGCTTTTGACTTTATACTTTACTAATATTGTCACTTCTGCTTTGCTTCTGTTTGTGTTTGTCTAGTAGCTGATCATCATTTTGTATTTAACTTCATTGCTTTATGTTGTGTGGTATTAAAGAAAAAATGTTTTTGTTTGTTTGTTTTGTATTTTTAAGTGACCTCTGTTCTTTAATAGAGGTAATCAATCAAGTCAGTCACATTTAGTGTAACAGATGATGAAAGCTTTATTACATGTGTTTTATTTACATATCTTCTGTAGGATTTTGCTAGTTATTTTTCATTATTGTTTCTTCCCTTGTTAGTTCAGAGATTTTAGTACATCTTTCCATTCTCCTAGTACTTTTCTTCCTATTTGCAACATTAGTTTTCAAATTCATATATCGTGATTATTTTTAAAAAGTATCATGTTCCTCTGTCCACAAAGAAAAATAATGTTTTCTTATTAGAATGCATGTATTCTTTATCCTCCCTTAATCCTCTTTCAGTCTCTAGATTTTGAGGAGATAGTTTAATATTCTTAATTCCAGAATTATTAAGCTTTCTATTTTAATGTATTACTTCAGATTTTAAGAATCTTTACTTAATGACAACGCCAAATTTAAGTGACTTTCAGTGGAAACTCATACATTACTGGTGACAATGAAAACTGGAAAAAATCATTTTGAAAACAAAGAAACGTGCAACATTACCTTATAGAATGGGTATTTATTAATACATAATGAATTAATATATTTAATTTCATTCTTTGGTATATTCTCTAGGGAAACTCTTCCACCAGGAAATATGTTCAGAATTGTTCACAGCAATACTTTTTGTAACTGGTAACCACCTGTGTTCTCCAACAGGAAAATGGATAGACAGCACAATGGATTCATGTAATTGATTATTATCTTGAAGTGAAAAAAAAATCATTTACAGAAAAACATGAATGGAATTAAGGGGTATATTATTCAATAAAAAGTAAGTTCCAGAAAATTGCATATGGTTTAAGGTCAGTTTTTATAAACCTTAAAAATGAGAAAAGTGAGAAATATATTGTATAGACTGTTACACACATACATTTTGAAGAAGTATAAGTTCAGAAAAATCAAGGAAATGATAGTGGCCCCTGGTGGTGCAGTATGATAAAAGGGTCATAGCCCAGTCAAGGTGTTGTGACTGTCAGGTGGTTGATTGGCTTGTGGATATTTATTTTCTTTTCATGCTTTATAACTTTAATAATATATATTATATTAACTACATGTTAATATATTATATAACATATTAATATAATATATAATATATTAATATGATATATTAATATATATTAACATTTTATAAGTAAACACGTTACATTAAAAAGACTTGCAAAAATTCATAATTGGAACATCACAGATCAATTGCCAGTCTCTTTATGGAGATCATTCATATAGATCTATCTGCTTTACAAGGCACATGGCTCACCACTCTGTCTTCTCTTCATCTTGTCCTATACCAAGGTCTCCAATTTTCCTCAGTTGATATTTGGTGCTTTCTCACATATTTTCCTCAAATGGGAGCATGTGGATGCTATATTCTCAGAATCTCTGCATATCCAGAGATATAATCCTTTTATTTTTTCAGGGGATAGGTGTCTCTTTTGGGTATGGGTTCTTGATCAGTCTTCTGGTCTGTCAATATTAGCCCCTATCTTGATATTTGGGACAAGGTCTAATGCTCCTCAGATTCTGTTTATTCCAAAAGTTATGTACTCTGTATGGAAGCTTAAAAGAGTTTACCTCATTTTAGTAATTCAGAATAATTTACCAGGATGCATAAAAAATATATGTTTTGGTTTTTTTTCCATTTTTCCATTAGTCTTTTCTGGGACGTGATGAACCCTTTCAATCTGCAACTCAAGTGTTTCTTCAGTTTAGAAAACGTTTTCTCTATTGTTGGCTTGATTATTCTCTTTCCTCCATCTGTTCCTTTTCCTTCATCTGAAATTCTTATTATTTGCATATCAAACCTCCTGTATTTTTCCTTCAGATCTTAACTTTACTCCCATGATTTTTTATATTCTTGTATTTTTTTCCTCTGTGTTTTGAGATATTCCTGTCCATTGATCTTTGCCAATTCTTAAAAGTTTGCATCTTCTTTCCTCTACTGCTTTTTTTAAAATTCTAGATTATTTTTTAAGATCTAAAGAATATCCTTACATGGTCTTATTGCTTTTTATTTGTTTCAAGTTATCATCAGACTCTTCTAAGTGAACTATTTAAAATAAAAGACCTCAGGTTTAGGTCTTTTCCTTGGAAGTTCTCCCACAGGTTGCTGGGTTCTATTGTCTGTTGGTAGAATCAGGTCAGGTTTTGAGGGTCTTGTATGTGCTGGCCAAGCAGGGGTATAATAAACCCAATAGATTTTTGTTCCTCTGGGCCTGGAGGTAAGTAGACAAGGGACTTAAAATCTTGTACTGAGGCATCACAAAGGATCTTCTCTGATGCTTCCAGATCTGCTGGTGTGCAATGCAAGCTTTAATATTTGTTTAGCTTCAAAGATGGTTAGCAACGTGGCCCCAGTTGCAGCTTCCCTATGGGTTCTCAGACCCCACGTAAGGATGACCTCTCTAAAAATAATTCAAGATCTTCAAGGCAAAAGTCATGTCCGTGTGCACCATGGTCCAAATAATCACTTAAGGACTCTAGTTTTTGGATTCCCATCAAGCAAAGAGAAAAGCAAATATCCGGTTTGTCTTCTCTGGCTACTGTCTTGAACCTCAGAGTGTATGGGAGGATGGTGGGGACACAAAGGTTTAAGTTCAGGACATCCTGTCTCTCCAGAATCTCCCAAGCCTTTCTTTGAACTTTATCACAGAGAAATTATGAAAGTTGCTATAACAGTCCCTCTTTTCCTTCCAGCACATATGTGAAAATATTATTTTGGAATGATATTTACTGTAAAGTTAAATTGCTATGTCTGATAGCTTGAATTTCAGCTGCTCTGTTAAGGAAAAAAATGTATAAATAAGTCTGACCAACAAAACCATTTTGGCCTTGAAACTACCACACTGGATTCATGAAAACACCTTTTCCTATTTGGTTTAGAATGGATTTAAGTGGGGAAAAAAACAGTCTATTTATTTACAAGACGGTGGTGTGAGAGCTTGGGGGGGGGCAATTAGTAATTGCTGGGTTTGTGGAATTTAACAGCTGTTCTGGAAGGGATAAGGACAGTTAAAGGCTTAGTCATGGTAAACAGTAGTCCCAATTCTGAACTTATTTTTAAAATAATTGCTCCTAAGGTGAATGGTTAAATAATAGTATTAGAGAAATTGTTCTAGATGCTGTGGAGGGTTAAAAGGAGGAAAATGGCAGGGTCTCCTTCTCTTGCTCTGGCAATTCAAGGTAAGGAACTAATCAAGACAACAGTTATCTCATTTTATATTATTCCAGACTCCTTGCCTACATGCTTTATGTATATTATCATAAGTTATCCTATAATAACTCATTAAGTTAGGAATATTTTTTCCCTATTCTATGGATGTTGAAATAAAGATCAGAGAGGTTGAGTAGCTTGTCCTGAAGGTCACATTAGTATAGTACATTTCTGTTATTTAAACACTAGTCATTTTGAGTAAAAAAAAAAAATCCATGCTGTCAATCAGTCTTTCTTGGATATGTTCAATTAGCTTTGGAGAGCTCATTTTATAAAGAGGTAGGTGGAAAATAGCCCAACATGTTGTACCCAATATCTTCTTGGTATTTATTTTGATGCATTCAACAAACATTCTTTCTTACTATTGATTAAAGTGATAATGTGTCAGCTCCCAAGGGTCATAGGCCTAAGGATGATTCTAGTGACTTTTAATTTTAAACTCTGTAATTGTTTTCTTTCTCTTTCCTTATTTTTTTGTAAAATTTTTTGTATTGTGAATACAGAATTTAAAACTAAATTAGGCTTATATGCAGGATTCTACTTGTTACTTGTAGAAAATAAGGGTGCCTGGAGAGCTCTATATTTTAATATGCATCAGATAAAAGGAATTCTTTTGCAGTTCTTCCTGAATATTTTAGAAAATGTAAAATTAATGACTTAGGAGGTATTTTTTTCTATCTGCTCTTATAGTTTACTCAAAAATTTAAAATCCTTTTGGTTGCCATCATCATATTCTTTCTACTCTTTTGACTTTTAAATGTAAAAATTATAGCTGTGTTACTTGAAAGTATTTGCAAGAAATACATTCAAATAAACAGATGCATTTCATTTTTTTCTGCTCTTCGACTGAAACTATAAATTTATCAAAGGTTTGGTCATGTCGTTAATCAAAGATTAATCTTAGATAAATCTTTCCTTTTCTGACAGAGGTTAGTAAAACAGACTAAACATTTCAGACAACACATAGAAGATGAAAAATATTATTTTACTTATAAGGTATTTGATTTTTTTCCATCTCTATGCTGATGCATGTGAGTCCTCTTCCTCAAACTCTGGATGCTTACATTTAACTTTAATTGACGTTTCTTCCTAGTTACCTTATAGCTACTACTACAGACTTAACTCGTCCCCAGATGAAATCCTGATAATGTCTAAACCAGCTCCTCCAAAAGTCTTCCGCATCTCATGGTATAGAAACTTTTACTTTGACTTGTATGGGCCAAAAACTTTCAAGTCAGGTTTAACCCTTCTCCTTTTTTTACTCCTTATATCCAATTCCTTTAAAAATTCTATTTTTACAACTTTAACATATATCTAGAATTATATATCTGCTCTCCTTCTCTACCACCACTCCCCAAGTCTAAGCCCATATTGTCTCACCTGTATTTGTACACGTGTAGCCTTCTATTTAGCCTTGTGCCTTCATCTTTGTCCTCTTAGTCTATTCTTAAGCAAAAACATTCTTCAGCTCCAAATACAATGATTTCCCGTTGCTCTCAAAGTAACAGACAAAGTCCTTTCATGGCTCTACAGTACCTAAGCCCCTGCTTATCTCGGACTTCACTTGTATCAGCCTGCCCCTTTGTTCAGTCTGCTCCTGCTGTCTTCTTGATGTTACTCATAGATATTAAGCATACTTTGGCCTCAGAGCCTTTACACTTGCTGTCCCTTTGCTAGAATGCTCTTCTCCTAGATGTATACATGTTTAACACACTCACCTCCTTTAGTCTTCCCTAAATGTCATCTCTGCAGAAAGATTTAAAATAGTAAATATTCACTGTCTAAACACATAGCCATTTTCATTCTACTTATTTACTTTATTTTTCTCCAAAAGACTGACATCCTATATATTTTACTTGTTGATACGTCTTTTTTTTTTACTTCCTCACTAGAATACAACTTCCCTGAGGGCAGTTTGTATGTTTTGGTTCTTGTCCCATTTTAAAGTAACTAAATCAGGCCAAGTGTGGTGACTCACACCTGTAATCCTAGCACTCTGGCAAGCCAAAGTGGGAGGACCGCTTGAGGTCAGGCGTCCAAGAAAAGCCTGAACAAGAGCGAGACTTCAACTCTACAAAAAATAGAAAAATTAGCCTGACATGGTGGCGTGTGCCTGTACTACGAGCTACTAGGGAGGCTGAGGCAGGAACATCACTTTAACCCAGGAGTTGGAGGTTGCAGTGAGCTATCATGAGGCGAATGCACTCTAGCCTGGGTGACAAAGTGAGACCCTGTCTCCAAAAAAAAAAAAATAAAACACCTAAGTCAGGGTCTGATCTATAGTAGCTGCTCAAAAAATATTTGTTGAATAAATGGACTATTATAATTCTATTAATATTGAGAAAATCCTTTTATTACTTATAGGGAAGTGCTGCCCAGTGATAATATTCCTGAGTCTGGAGCCATATTGCCTGAGTTTCAGTCTTGACTCTATCATTTACTTAACTGTGTGACTTTGGGCAAGTTACTTAACTTCTCTGTGTGTCAGTTTCTTTATGTGTAGCTACACAAAGATGTTGTAAAGGTAAATATATGGATATTTGGAAAGTATTTAGAACAGGACCTGGCACATATAAATCCTAAGTAAAAGTTTATTATTATCATGAAATTCATGTGTGAACTAAAAATGTTTTAAAACTATCCTAATGACAAAAACATACAGACAAAAATGCTCAACATCTCTAATCATCAAGGAAATGTAAATCAAAACCACAATGCAATATCATCACCTAACTCCAGTAAGAATAGCTTTTATCGAAAAGTCCTAAAACAACAGATGCTGGTGAGGATGCAGAGAGAAAGGAACTCTTATGCACTGTTGGTGGGACTGTAAACTAGTACAACCTCTATGGAAAGTAGTATGGAGATATCTCAAAGAACTAAAAGTAGGCCTACCATTTGATCCAACAATTCCACTACTAGGTATTTAACCAAAGGAAAAAACACATTTTATAAAAAAGACACATGCACTCAAATGTTTACAGCAGTACAATTCACAATCACAAAGATGTGGAATCAACCCAAGTGCCCATCAATACATGAGTGGATTAATAAAATGTGGTATATGTATACCATGGAGCACTACTCAGCCATAAAAAAATGGAGATCTAGTATCTTTTGTAACAACCTGGATGGAACTGGAGGCAATTTTTCTTAGTGAAGTATCTTCATTTGGAGAGCTATGATCTGTTATTGGAGATTATTTTGCAAGCAGTTTAGCACCCTCTTAGGGAAAACAGAAAATTGTCTTCATCATTCCCAGTATCTGCTCTTGGCACCCTCTGTTCATCATGCTTGTACCCATTTGAGGCACTCAATGTCCTTCCTTCTACTGTGAAGATCTGCTTTGAGGAAAGTATTAGTTACAATTTTTTATATCATATGGGAGGCTCAAACAAAACATCCCTTGCCATGTATTGATATATAAAACAAATTATCTAATTGTCAAATAGAAGGCATTATTTTCTGTTAGAAGATCTATTATAAACAAACATGTTGGAAAGGGGATGTATTCTATTGGCAGTGGCTGTTTTTAAAATTCTCTGAAAGTTCATTATGTTAGTGAAAACATACTTTTTTCTGTACTTCCTCTAATTAGTTCCGTTAAGGTACAACTCCTTAATCTTAAAAATAAAAAATATATACAATTGAAATATATGCATTTATTAACTAGAAATATGTGTATATATATATACATACATACATAATTAGAAATCCTACTTGTCTTGGCCATTTTTTAGAACAGACCTTGAAGAAATGTCCAGACATTTACATTGCTGTAGCTTTTTATTGAGGGCCATTTTAGCCACTGGCATGTTTTCTTCCCATGTTATAATTCTGCTAGGCCTCTGCAAAATTAGAGGTATGTAACCAGTGCAGATGTCACCTTAGTCATCTAAGTTGCATGTAATGATTATATTTGAAAAGCTATACCAAGTGATGGAATTTTCCTTTGGAAAAGAAAAAAAGAGTCAAATCTGTTTCACTAAATAATTCTGTCTTTTTCTCCTTACATGCTTCTGCAAAATGGCTCATTTTCCTTCTCTCCCAATTCCTGTGCACACACAGAAATATGGCTGTTTTAAAAAGGGTTCCACTACTAGCTTGTTTCGGGGTGATAACCTGATTCTTCTTCCCTAGTGAAGGAGCTGGCTGAAAATAATGATCCAGTTTTGGTGCCTAAGAGCTTCTCATACTCTCCATTGATGAAATCATCCTGTGACAAAGCACAGCATCAGAGCAATGCATGAGAAGAAATTATTCTTGACATATCCCTTGGGCCGTTGACTTTCTTCTGCTGGGCAGTCCGTCGAGACATACTATTATTATTTCCCATTTGATTATGTGTGTGCATGTGCTGTCAGTTTGCATTGCTAGGATAAGCAGTTTGAACTTGATGATTTGGTGATCTAAATACAGTCCCTTCCTCTTAAATAAAATCTCATTTTCTAGCAATTTCAAGGCTTGTTAAATTTGTTCACAGAGGAACGTATATGTGCAATATTTATTTACCTTTTCTGTTCTAGCTGTCATCGTTTTCCCCTGAGACTGGGAATGAGGAAGAACTCCACAGTATTACTAGTGCTATACCTAAAGCTTTAGAAAAATCTGTATTGAAGTGGACAACATGAAACTCTCATTGTTTTCTTAATTTTTTTTAATTTTTATTTTTTAGAGATGGGACCTTGCTATGTTGCCCAGGCTAGTTTACAGCTCCTGGCCTCAAGCAATCCTCCTGCCTTTGCCTCCCAAATCCTTGGGATTATAGGTTTGAGTTGCTATGCCTGGTGAGAACTCTCATTCTTGGTCCTTTTAATTTCCTAGGGAAGAAGCATGTTTTCACTAGTTAGCTCTTAGTGGAAAAAAGTGATTTTAGGGACTAGCCAAGTTTTCTCCTTTTTACAGGTGTTCTTTTTGTGGAAATCATGGTTTTTTAATGCTGTTAAAATGAACCAACTAAATTTTTTGTTGTTGTTGTCATGTTAAATTCAGAACTGTACCTTCAATATGTGTAACAGACCAAACAGCCAATTCTGAAACAAGATGTGGTTTCAGTATTACCAGAATATTTTCAACACATGAAATTGCCCCAGAATGAATTAGCATGTCTCTGTAATGTGTGACCTGAAATTTAACCATTCTTATAAATGTGAAAAAGATTAATTTTTATGGTCATATTTTGCAAGTAAATTGCCTTCTTATACTGTGCTGGATTGGTTTTTTCAGTAGATATATAGATCATGAGGTATACATCTCAATTAGATAGCTAGCCTTATCAATTTTAAATAATATGTGTAAGGTTTGAAATCCCAACACAAGAGGCCTAAGGGTATGTGATAAAGTCTCATGTCCAAAATGTTCAGTGAGTCTGAAATTATCATTTCAAGCCACAGTTGAAACTTATTAACTTAAAATTATCAATACTTCTGTAGCAGGTAGACATATTCTACCTTTTAGATGAAATTTCTTTTACTAAAAACAAATTAATATACATAATTCAATGTTATAATATGCTAATATACCAGACTCATGATTGAATCTGATTGATTTAATCATAATTGGAATGAATATATTTCTCAACCAGCTTCACTTTGGAGGCTGATTTCCTTGTCTAATATACAATAGAAAATTGTTTAGTATGTACATAGGTAAATCTGGCTAAATATTCTTCTAAGGCAGAAATACGACTACAATTGTCCAGAAAAGTAAAAAAATGGCATAAATCAAACTATTAACAATATATAGGGTAAGTTTACTCTTCCTTAGCTTATTAGTCAGTTCTCACTAAATTACACTGAGAAATAAATGATGAATATACATTTTTATATAATTGTAAAAATATATGTTTTCACTATTAAGGTATATTGGTAAACATGGAATTAAAGACCATTTAAAATATATAAAATAGTAACTTTGTGAACTAAAAATGAAGTAATGTATGTGAATCCGTTTGAAAAATTAAAGATTTTAAAAATTTTAAGATTTATTAATAATATAATTTAAATTCAATGTCATATCATAAGTGGCTTGGAAAATTACATTTTCTTCCTTTTCATTTGTCACCCAAAAGAATTAGATATTTTAACATTTCAAGAGCCTTTTAAAAAGAAATTAAATGCCATTATGTTTAATTGATTTGGTCAAATTCACAGAGGTGATAAGGATGTAGGTCTCCTCACCTCCATTTAGTATTATTTCTACATAATTATCAATTGCAACCAGACCTAAGATTAGAAAACCCATAAATATGAGCAGGATGGTGACTTTTCTTCTAAAGTTTCAGGAAAAAATTCACAATGCAAATTAGAGTTGAATACAATTTTATCCAAGCTTTAAGAATTACCACTTAACCACATTTTTTTTTTTTTCTGATTACACACTGATATGATTAACCTGCAGTTTCAGAGTTACCTTCATTCATATCTTCTGGAATAAACATTCCCTTTTTGTCCAAATCATTTGGTAAAAATGGGTTTTCAAGACCAATATAAAATTGTCCGTATGACCCCCACAAAAATTTATTTTTATTTTTTTATTTTATTTATTTATTTATTTTTTGAGACAGAGTCTCACTCTGTTGCCCAGGCTAGAGTGAGTGCCGTGGCGTCAGCCTAGCTCACAGCAACCTCAAACTCCTGAGCTCAAGCGATCCTCCTGTCTCAGCCTCCTGAGTAGCTGGGACTACAGGCATGCACCACCATGCCCGGCTAATTTTTTCTATATATATTTTTAGCTGTCCATATGATTTCTTTCTATTTTTAGTAGAGGTGGGGTCTCGCTCTTGCTCAGGCTGGTCTCGAACTCCTGAGCTCAAACGATCCGCCCACCTCGGCCTCCCAGAGTGCTAGGATTACAGGCGTGAGCCACCGCGCCCGGCCCCCACAAAAATTTATGATGTCATTGTGTTTGTGTGTGTGTTGTGAGTGTGCAAGCATGGATGCACAAGGAAAAACTGAAAAATTATCTATCTTTTTTCTCTTGTATTTTTAATGTAGGCATCTGTTTAACCACTCTAGACATTTTGTCATTTCCAACCATTCTAGTAGTTTTATAGTATAATAGTATCTAATTGTGGTTTAATTTGCTTTTCCTCAATGATTAGTGGTATTGAACATCTTTCATGTGCCTATTTCTATTTGTCATCTGCACTTTTTCTTTGGCGAAGTATCTGTTCAAATCTTTTGTCCAATTTTTAATTGGGTCATTCATTCTCTCTTATTGAGTTATGAGTTTTTTACATACTGTGTATACAACTCCTTTATCAGATATGTGTTTTGCCCATATGTTCTTAGAGTTTGTTGCCAATCTTGCCATTTTGTTAGGAATAACATTAATCGGGTGTCGGGCAGATGTGGGGGGAGGGGAGGGGATGGGTGTACACATACATAATGAGTGTGATGCGCACCGTCTAGGGGATGGACACGCTTGAAGCTCTGACTCGGCGGGGGGAGGGGGAGGGTAAGGGCAATATACATAACCTAAACTTTTGTACTGCCATAATATGCTGAAATAATAATAAAAAAAAAACCAGAAAACAAGATTTTATTTTAAATAATGTCTAGGTTTTTGCTTTCATGACTATTGAGTTTTGTGTTCTGTCTAAGAAAGAGTTGCCTAACACAATTGCACAAAGATTTTTTTTTCCATATTTTCTTCTGGAATTTGTATAGTCTTAGCTCTTACATTTAGGTCTGTAATCCAAATTGAGTTGGTGTTTGTATAAGATGCTTTGAAAGTCTGCTTTATTTAAACATCTTTTTTTTTCCTTTTTTTTTTAAATTTCAGCATAAGGGTAGAATGTTTAGGTTACATATTTTGCCTTTGCCCCACCCCAGTCAGAGCTTCAAGTGTGTCCATCACCTAGATGGTGCACACCACACCCATTAGGTGTGAATATACACATCCCCTCCTCCCCCTCCCATCTGCCTGACATCTGATGAATGTTACTACTATATGCACCTAAGTGTTGATCAGTTAATATGAATTTGATGATGAGCAGATGTGGTGCATGTTTTCCATTCTTGGGATATTTCACTTAGTAGAATGGGTTCCAGCTATAGCCAGGATAATACAATAGGTGCTATATCACCATTGTTTTTTATGTCTGAGTAGAACTCCATGGTATACATATATCATGTTTTATTAATCTACTCATGTATTGATGGGCACTTGGGTTGTTTCCACACCTTTGCAATTGTGAATTGTGCTGCTATAAACATTCGAGTGCAGATGTCTTTTTTATAGAATGTTTTTTTTTTTTCCTTTGAGTAGATGCCCAGTATTGGGATTGCTGACTCAAATGGTAGTTCTACTTGTAATTCTTTGAGGTATCTCCATACTGATTTCCACAGAAGTTGTACTAGTTTGCAGTCCCACCAGCAATGTATAAGTGGTCCCATCTTTCTGCATCCAAGTCAACATTTGTTGTTTTGTGACTTTTTGATAAAAGCCATTCTCACTGGAGTTAAGTGATAACTCATTGTAGCTTTGATCTGGATTTCCCTGAGGATAAGAGATGTTGAGCATTTTTTCATATGTTCATTTGGCCATTAGTCTATCTTCTTTTGAAAAGTTTCTGTTCATACCCTTTGCCCACTTTTTGATAGGGTTGTTTTGTTTTTTGCTGATTTTTCTGAGTTCTATGTAGATACTAGTTATCAGCCCTTTATCAGATGTGTAGCATGCAAATATTTTCTCCCATTTTGTAGGTCGTCTGTGTGTGCTTGTGATAGTTTCCTTGGCTGTGCAGAAGCTTTTTGATTTGATCAGGTCCCTTTTATTTATTTTTGTTGTGCTGTGATTGCCTTTGGGGGTCTTGTTCATAAATTCTTTGCCTAGGCCAATGTCTGTAAGAGTTTTTCCAACATTTTCTTCTAGAATTCTTATAGTTTCATGCCTTAGGTTTAAATCTGTTATCCACTGTGAGTTGATTTTTGTGAGAGGTAAAAGGTACAGATCCTGTTTCAGTCTCCTACATGTGGCTATCCAATTTTCCCAGCACCATTTATTGAATAAAGATTCTTTTCCCCAGTGTATGTTTTTGTCTGCTTTGTCAAAGATTAGATGGCTACATGAGGATGGTTTTATATGTGGGTTCTCAGTAATTCCCCCCTTTTTTGGTATGTTGTATATCACTTCTATGTCAGCTTTCTCAGAAACCATGTGTACAGAGCTTATAGTTTATGATCTAAGAAAAATAAGAAACGTTTATTTTATGTCATTTTTTTTTCAAGTTTTTTACTAAGACAAAAATATATTGAAAAATACGTGCAGTTTTGTGCTATAATTTCAGATTTGTTATAATCATTGTCAGTATGCTACACTGACTTTCTAGGTGTATATTCTCACTATTCAATCAAGAAGGGAGTACACTGAAATTGTAGTAGCTCTATGATTCACCATAAAAAGCAAAATAGAGTACTTAATGACATTCAAAAATATTTGTGTGTATATATGCTTTTATAAATATTTTCCATGTAAAAATCTGTTTTATATGCAGCATACAAAATAGTATGGCTATTTAATAATATATTTGAGGAAATAAATACATAAATAACTTTGTTATTTATATAAGAAAATTTGTATGGTAAATATGTAATATCATAATTCCAAGAGATAAACCAAAGTAGGAGCAAGCATCTGATATTGATCATTTTGTGGAACAGATTGTCCATGATTTATCTTAAATTCGTCATTTTTTTTACATTTTGGCTCTTAGATATACTAGAACTATAAAAATCACCTAGTTACTTAAAATATTTTTAGAAGAGGAAACATTTTTATTAAACCAAATGGCAAGATGAACCCTAAGAATAAGGAAGATATGTGTAGAGCTATTCTGGCAGAAAGAGGAGTAAAGTCTCCATGCATTGCAGCTTTTAATCTCCCTCCTTAGCCTTCCCTAAAATACCTTCATATAACCCAGATGTTCTGGAATACAGGTTTAAAATCTTTGATCAAAGATGTTAGTCTAGTCTAGTCCCCTCAATTTTTATGTGTAAAACAGAGATCTAGATATTTTTCCAAGTCACACCATCATTTTGTGTCCAGGAAAGCTCTTCTGACTCTAGTATATTGCTTTACTATTCCACAGCTCATTCTGTGGAATATTCTGTTCTGGCAAAAATTCTGTCATAGAAATGTGGCATTCTTTTTTGGAATACATTTTGTTCATTTATTAATCTGTAGTGATTCGACAGATACTTGAAGTTGAAATGGAAATAACAGAAATCTTATATTTAAGCAAAATCTGAGTTCTCTACCATAAGATGATTGTTCATTCAACAGCTATGTAATGAAGCCGTAAGAACTGAATTAGGATTCTTACAAACACCATATATTTGTATAATGATCTCTAAATGATGTCTCCTTTGTAATCTTCATGTTCATAGAGTTAGAAACTTTTCTGGATGACCTCCAAATAAAGAAAATATGTCTACCATTTTTAGCACCAGAAGAAATAGCTGGAGTACAGAATCCGGCTAATAGAGCTATGGTCAAGAATGAGTGATAGACAGATGGGCAAGCAGCTGGGCCTTTCATAGACAAAACAAAAGCCTGTGAAACTAACTTTATTTGAATGTGAACTAAATTCAACTCCAAAACCCTGGAATGCATTGTACAGTTTAGAGTTCGTGTGTGTAATACCAATGTCTTTATCTCATTTGAATCTTAGAAAGAGAAAGTAAATTTATCTGAGAACAAATGGCACCTTGCATTTGTGCCAGCCCCCTAGATACTATTGATATTTTTTCAAATTAATACATTTCAGTTTTCGTTTCATATATTATGTAAATAATAGTGATACTTTACATTTTGTAGCAGTGCTCCTTTTAAGATGTGCCTTGAGATGGGATTATTAATTCATAAAGTCATTAAGGAATATAGAAGATATTGACACTTCTTGCTCATTTGCTACAGGCAGTGAAAAAGAGTCCTTGAGCAAGGTCAAACAATGAATCAGCAAGACAGTGAGAACAGAGCCTTTCCAAGTTCTCTGAGGGCAAAGCCCCACTCAGTGTATCAGGAGGTCTCCTGTGGCAGGGGTGTGATGTTCCTTTTTTGGATTGCACTTTGCTTGTGATTTTGTGTATCTTTAGAATTCTTCCAGTATGATTGCTGAGAAATAATTCCTCTTACCAGACCAACACAATTTAAGAATTCCACAGAGAAAAGGGATTTGAGGTAGATTTAGAATGTTTGAAAAGCTTTTCTGCAGTTCTCCATGGAAGTAAAACCTGAATCAACCAACTGGAGTAATGTGAAATAAATATTTTACAAATAGCAACAGATTGCACAGTAATATAAGTGCCCAATAAGACATGTGAGTACTTAAACGGCTGCTCATGCTTCTTGTTAGGAAAAACAGAAGCAAACTTCTATAAAATGTTGATAATGTGTTTTAACATAAAATATTCAAGAAGATAATCATGTCCTTAAGTTACTCTTATCTAGTTGAGAACAGAATCTACTTAGGAAAAGATTCAGATTGGAGACTTTTTGCTATAAATTTACCACCTCTTTAAGATTTGAAAATGAGCAAGACTTCTTAATTATACATATTCATAATAATTTAAATAACAAGCTTTATTACAGAGCTCTCATAGGTAGAAGGTAGTAAATTTATACCAATGGTTCAAACTGAACCAGCTCATAACTTGATATTGTCCTTATTAATGTTTTCCTAAGACCAAGTAAAAAAACATTGGATTTTTGAATATTTCATATTGAGAAATACAAACATTTACATAATAGAGACAGTATTTGTACTATGTCAGGTTTCAGTCTGACATGTTGGTTCTTGATGCCCTCATCGTCGAAAAATGACCATGGTCTCATGCCTGGAGCTTTGACTTGGGGGGAAAGGCAGTACATGGGCAACGTATGTAACCTGAAATTCTGTATCCCCCATAATAATAAGATAAAAAAAAAAAAAGAAATAAGCTTACTCAGATTTACTTATTTCTTAAGTACCTAAAGGTAGCAGAATAACGTTGGTGTGAGTAGGTACTTTTTGCAATTTTTTTTTATTCCTCTGCTATTTCTTGTCCACCTCCTTTCTCCTGTAATTCCTAATTACTTTGCCATTCTGTTACTCAGTCTTTCTTCTGAGGAAACATACTGTTTCTCTCTTTGATATGGATACTTTAAATAACAAATTAACCATATGATTTTTCTTATACGCAATAAAAATTTTTATTTAAGTATTTAGAACTATAAGGGAACTTAGGCCATTTATAACAAAAGAATATTTTAAACAAAATGTTACAAAAAAACTCAATGAATAAGGAAGATAAATGCCAAATTACTCTGGTAGAAGAAAAGGGGAATCCACTGCGATTCCTTTCTACTTTTTCTACTTCCCTCAAAGCTGTTCTAAAATATTAAAAAAAAAACAAAAAAAACCACAAGAGGTTTTGGACACAATTTGAAAACACTCATCTAGTTCAGCATCCTTAGTTTTCATGTGTAAATTTAATCTCTGATAGTTGAGGGGAGATTGAACTGGCTCTTTTTTACTAAAGATAAATAAGATTGAGCTGAGTTATTTGTAATAGAATTGAAAGTGGCATAATATAAGCGCAAATTGTGAGATTCGTCTATTATGGTATATGAAGAAAATTAAGGACTTTGATCCAGCTGTAGATGGCCTATGATAAAGAGAGAGTGAAACTTGACTTCTATAGAGTCATTAACAGCTTTACCATTTTACCAAAGCCATTCTAAATTGTGTTTGCAAGTAAACTGAGTCTTTGGCCACCAGTATCTTACTTGAAATAGATTCCTATGGTTGGTAAAATCTGAAATCTGTATCTGTCTGCATTACTACCTAATGGAACAAGAATAAATAAATTATAATTATGGTAGGGGAGTCAAGATTAGGAAAATTTGAAAACTTAAGTTTATCTAGTAGACTAAATAAACAAATATTTAAGAACACGATCAACCTCATTCATTTATTCACTTGACAAATATTTATTAAGTGATTGTTTAATACCATAATTTTTTTTTCCTAAAAAATAAAACACAGAGGGAACAGATAGAGATCCAAAAATATTAATTCTACTACTAATAAAGATGAAAATGAAAAATGCAGCTCAGGTTTAAGAGCAGAATGTGTTTCCCAATACTGTATTCTAACAGATTTATTGCCCTATCATGGTATTGAGCAGACTAGGGATGGATTAGGTGGCTTTAGATAAAAGGAAGAACCATTCACCCAATTTAATAGGATGAGCACAATTTATATGGGCATAGTTGCAGGAAATTCGTTGAATTTAGTTGAGGGAGGAGGTAAAAATTTTCTTCTGATTGTTTTTATTTTATTTTTTTAGTAAAATAATATGTATACCCGAATCATCAACCTGAAAAGAAGAAGGAAAGAGGGGAAACTGAAGGAATGAAAGAAAAGAAGATATGACGTAGTCATTTGGGAGATTGGAAGAGTATAAGAGTGACTTGATTAGGAATATGAATGACAGGAAACAATTTGCAGGACCCAGAGAAAAAAGTTAAATTTGAGTCTCCTGTTAAAAATTTTAAGAATTTCTGTCTGGGGAACGGACACACGTGAAGCTCTGACTCGGTGTGTGTGTGTGGGGGGGAGCATGGGCAATATACATAACCTAAACTTTTGTACCCCCATAATATGCTGAAATAAAAAATAAAAAAATAAAAAATAAATAAAAAGGATTTCAAGACAGTGACAGTGGAGCCTTAAACCAAGGATAGGGCCCTTATAAGCATGGGCCCTGTGAAACTAAACCTGGAAATCTTGATCTGACTAAGAGAAGAATATAGCAGAGTTGCTTGCCAGCATTCAGGGATCACTTGAGGATTAAGATTATAAATTGCAAATGAGAGCACTCAGTATGTTTATGTAATTTTCTGTATTACTGATCAGCTATAAACCATTCTCCATCCTTCATCATCCTTATGGTTTTTTTATCTGTGAAACAAAAATGAGTAAACACAGATCTTCATCATTCGGTACTTGAATGTGCTGACAATGTATGGTCTTTTCTATGTGAAGAACAATGCCTTTAATCTGTTTTTTTTTTTTTTTTATATGAAAGGGACATTAGGTGGTGTTAATTTCTGCTTTACCTTTTATTACTTGAAAAAGACCTAGATGTTCCTAGACCTCTCTGGTCTTTTTCCAAGTACAGTGGGTCATTGTATCCTCTATTTCATTGTCACATCATTTTCTGTAATGTCTTTTCAGTGGGGTCGAGAGAGGCAGTAAGTCTTTATCATTGCCAATTTCTGTTGACAGAGCTTTCATTCGATTATTGTTCTCAAATCAGGGCTGTCATGAGGACAGATGTAGCTAATTAATTCTTATCAGTTCTGACTCAATTAAAAAAATTCCTGGAAACTTCTCAATGTCTTCTTGAATTGTCCTTTTGGAAATCTTACTGTTTGAGAAAGGTCAAAATTCTTTTTAAATAGAAATAAAGACTTTACAAGTTAAGACATTTCTCTGTGTGAAAGAGGGGTTATATTTATCAATTGATTTAAATAAGAAGGCAAAATATTACTGAATATAATTTTGGGAAGGTGAAAGAACATTTTGCTTTTTAGGTTCAGCTTTTAAGCTAGGAGAATATAAAAATAGATATATTTTCTTATAAGCATATAAGAGTAGGATGATTTTGCTATATTACTCTATCACCTTTTACAAATCAGGCTATTACTTTGTTCAACTTGAGAATAACTCATTCAAATAATTTATTATCTTGGTAAAGCAATGTTTTATGGAGATCCATTTATAAAATATTAGCTGATGAAATATTTGATGTTAGTGTAGGAGGAGCAGATAACTTTTTATTTTTAATATGTACTTTGATTATATTTAAATTTTTTGTAATTGGAAAATTGAAATACAACTTTAAAAGGTAAGTCATTGTTTAACTTCACTCTTAACAAACAGAATGTTATCCTTACCCAACCGGTGACCCAGTATCTAAATGTGCAGCACTGATATTATGAATCTTAACCCAAAGGAGAGGCAAGAATTTGCATTTTAGTTAAGTGGCAAATCACGGAAATTTTAAAAAAGACCTGGTAAAGCATTACACTGAGCCTATGCATTGTTATAAATTCAAAATGTATTAAACTGAGCTCTGTAAGTGGAACCTTCTAATGAAGCTGTCTCACATTACCTCAATTTTCTTGCTGTTCAGTAGATATGTTTCCTAACTGAACATAATAAAGATTCCTGGCTTAATTTTTTTTAATATTGAATTTTTTATGGGTAATCATGAGTTTTAGTTGTCATTGGCTACTTAAATTAAAGCAAAATTAGTTCAATAAGCTTTAGTCAATGTCAGGTTGTGCTGGATCTCCATAGCTAAATACAGGCCCTACTATAAATTATCATTGACAACTTCATTAAACCTTTACATTTAATGATAATTTCTTTTTAATATATTGTTGTTTATACCTGTAGATGAAATTAATTTTATTTGTGAATAAGCTGGAAAAGGGCTTAAAGTCACTGATACATGGGTGTGGTGAATATGTCTGGTTTTCAACAAGGAGGGAAGTTACATCTGGGGAATCAGGGTTGCTGTGCCACTAGCTTCTTACAGAGATTGGTTTTCTACAATTGCATGAGGGTAGGAACATGTTTTAGGTTGCTTTTTTCTTTTTATGGAAGTAAACTGATCTTGTATCACATGCAGAGTTGACATTACTGAGACCATTCACGTTGTGATAAAAGAGAACAGATTCTAAAACAAGACCTTTCTGAATTTAATTTAATTTATGAATTGCTGCCATTCCATCTGAATATGCATATTTCTTTTTAGGTTTATGGTTGCTAGAGTATTTTGGCTCCATGAATCTATGAATTGATAAAAAAGAAACAATTTGACTCCACTCTCTACTCTTCACCCTCATTTCTTTGAGAGGTTTTAACTATAAGGGAAGGAATAGATAGCCCTTCAAACAATTAAAAAAAATGTAAAGGTCAAATTATAATCACACACTGGATTTATTGCCTTTTAAAGTCATAGTCATTCTTGTGATAAAGATTTGTGATGAGCTGATTGAACAATATATGCAAGAATGACTTCTGAAATACAATTAGCTTACCTACATATTAGGTTTAATTTTGAGCAAAACTATTAACTTGCTCTTTTTATTCAAGGAATGTTGTCTTCAGTAATGAAATGTAATACTTGATATGTGTTTCCTTCTTGTGGTAGAGATTGTGACAGAAATATGGAGAAGAGGGGAAAAGGGAAGATTTACAATTATTCATTTATTTTTCTTAACCATAAAATTTTAATTTTTTGTGTGTTGTTTAGAGATTGGTACAATTGAGTATCATAATTATCACTTACCCAAGGGAGAGTCTTATTCTTCAGTTTTTCTAGTTTGCCTTGGAGATATTTATACAAGTTGTCATCAATGAATTTTAATGCAAACGAGTAAAATATATTTGAATATGTTTGCAAGGCAGTGAAAAATAATCTTTTTTTTCCCAGAGCACTGTTACACTGATTAAGCTATTTTTACAGATAAATTTATGTTGGCTATGTAATCCTTAGTCTATTTTGCTATTTAACTATTAAAACACTGACAAGAAAATTTGAAGACAAGATATGTTATCCTAAAGGGAAATTAATTATACAGGCTGACTATACATCTAAAGTAAAGACTTTACTTTTTTAGTATGATTTTTAAGAGGGAGCTAGAGAAGTTCCATGTAGCCTCTCAAATGCCTTTGACTTTGTCATTTAATTGCATTCATTATAAATAATTATAAATAATGCAGTGTTTTTAAATTTTGAGTTCCTAGAAATTATCTGGGTATATTGTTAAAATGTATATCAGGGCCCCCCAACCAAAATTTAGATTCTTTCAGAAATCTACATTTCAAGCAAGCATCTTGGGTGGATCTGATGCTGTTGGCCCAGGCAGCACATTTTGAGACTCATGGTTATAACTGAATAATGCTGATATTTAAGGGAAATTGTACAGAGGCGCAACATGTGTATTTTTTCCTTCAATCAACTAATTACTATGATTGAGTTCTTGAACATTTACCATAAGTTACAAAATAATTGTGATCTTATAAGTCTGGCTTACAATGGAAAGTATGACATTTGGATATATATCTTAAAGGATACAATTTTATCTTTGCCTACAGTCCTTATGGTGTTCTGTTTTCTATACATATATTTTTATGTAGCATCGTATAGGTACCCATTCATTTGTAGGTAATTTTTGAGAACTGTAAATATTTTTACTATCAATAAGAGAATTCTCACACATATTCTAACAACTTCTAAACTCTATTTTAAAAACAAAATGAAACAATACAAAAACATAGTTTGCATCATAGAAACTTAAAGCCTTCTAAATTAGAGCAATGTAATATCTGACTTTCCCCCTACTTTCCATGAGGATAAAACTGTTGACAAACTTCTGTCCAAGTATTATTTTATTGCTTCTCAAAATGGAACTGTGTATGAGGAAAGCTAAAACTCAGGAAGATTAACTTGCTAAGAGGTAGCCTCACACATATGTTACGAGCATTCAGTAAATCCTATGTTTTGCTACTAACAAGTTGCTTTCATTAAATCCGAAGCAGCTACTTTAATGTCAGACTGGTTCTAAATTGTCACCATCCAAGGAGATGGAAAAAATAGTTGAAGAATCAAAAGAAAATTAAGAAAGAATAAAAATTGAGATGTGCCTTGTTATAACAATATTCCAGTAATTTTTATTTAGGGGAAATAGAATAACATTACTAACTGGGTAGCTTTGGTATTGTACTGTGTCTGAACCATAAGGCAAGCAAACTACAAATGTGATCTTTGCATCAAGAGGTAGAAGAAATACATGACAATCTGTGCACTAAATTCAGAAATCTTATAAAAACAATTTAAGATCATTTATAGCATTGAGGTGCAACAGCCACTGAATGACTTTTAGTGGTGATGAGAAAGTCATTGGTATCCTGAGGCTACTATTCACTGATATGATTGGTCATGGCAAGTGAATGGTGCATTGTCCGACCCATTTTCCTTCACGAGTGAAATGAAACATAGGAGTCTTTACTAATTTGTCTATGCAGAGATCTTTGAGAATGCAATTAGAGACTTCAAGGCGAGAGTAAAATTAATGATGATGATGACAATGATATTAACAGCAACAATTTGTCACATGTTTTAATTCTAATCTTTGGAATTAAATATTCTTTCCTTCACTTTATAGATGGAGAAACTGAGGGTTACAAAGACTAAAGACCTTGGACTTATATCCAGGTATTTGGAAAAGGCTTCTAAAAATTGGAGCATTGAGATGCCTTAAAAATCACAACAGTAGTTACCAGGGATTGTGAGAGGGCACGAGTAGCATGTGTAGGGATTATGAAGTCATTTAATGCTATGCTAAGGAGTTTGCACTTCATTTTTCTAGTTAGATCTGTCGTCCACATTCTAGGAACACTGCTATGGCTTTTGTTTGGAATTTGGATTAAAGTGAGAAAGAGATCAGTAAGATAATGGCAGTGAGGGTGGACAGGAAAAGACAAATACCATGCGCTGGAATAAACAGGCATAGGGGCCATTTAGAGTGGGAAGAGAGGAAGAGGAAAAAGTCAAACATGTGATTTTGAAGATTTATGTTGAGGTAGGCAGCTATGAAGATGACAGTACCATAAGCATAAATAGGGGAAGTAGGAAAACAGAAACTTTGGACAACAATGTACAGAAGGTGAGCAGAGTTTCTGAAAGTAATGTGTTTGAGGGTATGTAGAAACTTCTGGTAGAGATATCATCTAGGCTATTGAAGTGACCCACCCAAAAATCAGCTGGTTTATTGATAATAATATGTATTACTTGAAAATTTTTCTATTCCAGCTTATTAGAAAGTCTTAAATTGGACTGTTATACTGTACATAGAAGAAACCAAAGCCAAAAAAGCTTCCACTAAATTCCACTAAATCTTAGTTCAATGCTGTCCAATAGAACTTTCTGGGACAATGGAAAGATTTTATATTTGCATTACCTTATATGGTAGCCATTATCCACATATATTTATTTAGCACTTCATATATGTGGATATATATGTGAAATATGGCTAATGCAGCTGAGAAACTGAATTTTAAATTTTATTTAATTTTAATTACTTTAAAGTTAAGTAGTAATCTATAGCTAATGGCTGCCAAGATGGATAGCACAGATCTTGATATTTTAATCTGAAACAGCACATTATTAGCAATTTGGAGACCATAACTCATTTGTATAATTCCACCAAATTCCTTACTTGTAAAGAAAATGGAAAAATGTAACCAATTTAAATATAAAATTGTTAAATGTTGCATGTTCTTTTGGCTGCACATTTCCCATTGATGTTAATGAAACATGTAAGCAAAACAGTATGTAATATTTAAAATTTTATTAATCATATTTTAAATATAACTAGGTTGCATTATCTTCTTTGTTTCACTATAGTTAAGATAATCTTTCAAAGAGCCCAACTCAATTACTGATGGAACTAAAGTCTATTTTATAGTTATATTAAACAGTTTTCTAAGAGAAGATATCAATTTAGGAGTATTACATAGTGAATGCTGAGAATGCAATGGCAATTTCTTATTTAACATAAAACTTTATGCATTAATTGACTACAGATTAAATACATTTCTTTAGTGTGTTACAGTAGAATTATATAGGCACTTAAATTTCAGTAGAATATTAACGGAGCAAAATAAATCACCAGGATGTACCTAATCTCATTTCAATTTTTTCTTTAGTAATTAGCAATTAAAATATATATATCTCAATGGAATGCTGACATATGAGCATAAGGATTTATCCTGAATTTGTAATGCTCTTTTGTTATAGAAATTTATAGTCAATCTTCCAGAATTAATTCATAACACTTTAGGCTTGAGATCTAAAGCTGATACTGTGTTTTCTTGCTCATTCTAGCCTTTATATTGTCTCTTCATTATGGGAATGGGAAGATTCTTAGGGTAGCAGTTGAAAACAAGAACTTCTGTTTAAAACATATTTGATTGAGTTCATGATTCAACATTGTCATTTCTATATATTAGTGGACTTGGACAAATTATTTTCTTGCAAGTTTATTTTGAGTTTTAATATAATGTAAGTATATATATACCGACAGATTTTGCATGCTCTTTTTGCATTTTCTACAAGTTTTACTTCGAGTTTTTCTGAATTAGAAGAAGAACTTTAAGAAACTTGGGAAGTAATATGAGTGCAGAAACTTCATTTCAAAATCCCCAGCCCCATCTCTTCATCTTTAAATATTTCTCTCATGTCCAATGCTACAGAATTTTTCATTAGTTTGTGTCAATTTTTAATTAAATTATATCTAAGGTCAATATATTTTCACCAGTTTATGTAAATTTTAACTGAATTGTGAAGTTACAATAATAGGTAAAAGTGACAAAAGTGACACCACTGGGAACTGATACAGGGAAAGCTTGGTAAGCATACAAGACTTCCGGCAGGAACAGAGGCCTGAAATTTATGATGATGATAAATTTATAATTTATTATCAACATTTAGATACTTTTGGGAGTGAAAGAGCACACAATTGTGACTGCCTTGGACAAACTAAGACCTATGGTAACCTTAACTAGAAGGTGGTTAACTAGCCATGGTGTTTGAATGCGTTGGATGTAAGTTTGTATGTTTTAAACAAAGAATAGAAGTTCTAGTTAATCAGGGAAGTCAACTAATTGGAGGTTGAGATTCTACTGTAACTTTATGTTTGTACAGCGTACTCACAGTTCACATTTATTGAGCATATATTATAGGCCAGACAACAAGCTAAATACTTACATGCATGACCTCATTAAATTCTTACAACAAGTTTATGGGATAGGTTATTTTTACTTCCATTGTACAGATGAAGAAACTGAAACTAAGAAAGTAATCTTTGTACAATTTTTTAAATCCTATTTATTTCACTATATGCCATCCCATGTATTAAATACTTATGTGCATTGCCTCCTTTAATCCTGATAATTACTCTAATAGATTGACAGTTTTTTCAAATCTCTAGTTAATAGATGAGGGAAAATATGTTGCCCAATGTTACATAGCTGATGAGTGTCACAGACCAGATATAAAACCCGATCTTCCAGACAAAAAGTCTACCCCTCAATTATTGGGCATATTTTTTTCCAGAACTGATACCTGTTACCATGACATTCATGATTTCATCACTTGGGGCAATCAAGAGCTTGAGAAGAAAGGCAGGGAACAGTACTGGGAGAAAAAGGCATTCCATTTGAAATACAAGTCTGTGTTATATGGATATCCTGATGTCCTTCTCCCTGACAATGCTTCTTGGAAAGATTCTTTGAATGAGGTTCTGGTTTACTGGGGTGAAGAGGCAGATTTCCTCCAGCCTGTATTCATGTTCTCATGCCTGGCATCTCTCATCCTGAGCCTAAGCTTTGCTTTTTCAGGCTCTACAGTATCATGCGCCCACAGATAGGGGTCTGCAAATTAACTAGCAGTGTTGGCCTGGGATTTCCCAAGATATGGTTGAATGAGATTAATGTGTACAAGTGGAACTAAGATCATGGGCACCAAAAAAGAAGTGGTAATTTTCTTGACTGATAAACATAATGAACCTCAAAATAATGAAAGCCCCGGGGAAGATTAACTAATCAGAAAGTGTATTTTGTCTTTACAAGATCACTAGAGGTATAAACATTACTGAAACGGCCAACTATAGGAACAAGCTTATAAAATAATTCTAAGCTCACCAGCAGATATTATTCTGCTCACCTAAAATGATAGCCAAAGGATTTATAAATCAAAACTTCTAGAATATTATCCTGAAGAAGTGGCATGTACTAATGCCAAGGTGAGTGATTAGAGGTAAGTATTCCCATCATGACTCTGCTTTCAGTTAGCTCTGAGGCCTCAGAAAAGTCATACTACAACCCCAAATACCAATGCTAACTTTAATACAGGATGTAACTATCAACCATATTTAGCTAGTAGGGTTATTGTGAAGATAGAGTGGTTCAAAATTTTGAACATCTTTTTGTATGGAATTTCTCATATAGAGTTATAATTATTGGTTTATATATCTTCCTTTGCAAGCTCTAAATTCCATAAGGACAACGGCTAACAAAATGTTATTCAGCTTTTCATCCTCATTACCTAACAGAAAACTTGAAGCATAGAAAATACTTGATGATTTCTTTTTTGTTAGATGAGCACAAATGAAATGAGTCAAAAAGTGCTTTTGAATATCACAAACATTTAAAAAATATATTTATAGTTATTCAACCTTAATTTATTAGTTGAACCAATTACTAAATAAAACTCACTTCATTAAGAATGTAATGGGAATGATTTATACATTACTATCCTGCTTAATGTGAGAAATTTCAAATGTTCACTTTTCCTTCATATACTTGAACAATGTCTTTATCATTGATCTTAAATCTTTTCTTTCTTTCTTTCTCTCTCTCTCTTTTTTTTTTTTTGCTAAATGAACCTCCTTTACATGGGACTATATTCTACTTGTCTGAAGGTGAACTAAAAATATCTTATCCCTGCAGCCTGGTGCTGACTCACTGAGCTTGTCTACTACTCGACCAAATGTAGGTTGAGAACAAATTAGAAAGATCTGACTTATTCATATGCATTTTACTATTTCAAGAGGGGGAGCACAAAGAAGGTAAAATATAGCAAGCAAACAAGGTAGAAAAAAGCATTTTATTTTTTATCTCAGTTAAATTTATTTTGTAATTTTTTTTTTTTTGTTATGCATAGTCTTGCATCTTGGCCCAAACTGCACAACTGACAAATGACAGGGACTACAGATGGCTCAACAGCTATGAACCATTTGTGGTTGAACAAATTTGGCACATAGTCTTGTTTTCTAATAACCAGATTTCTAACCTATTGACCCCTCCCCAGTTCCTCGCCACACACGCCAAGGAAAGCCCTTCTAAGTGGTTTGAGAGCAAAGCAATAGCTTTTTGAATTTTGGGGTAAAGAAATTTTAGAGTTACTATTGGTATTTCCTGCATCCTAAATCTTTCTTAGAATATGAATAGAGCATATGAATGAGTGAAAATAGGTTTATCTAGAAAAGTTGAATTACAGGAAAATTATAAGTTTTAGAACTGGCAAGAGCATGTGTCAGGCTCTTACCTTCAGCAGCAAAGAAACTTTACTGAGACATGTTTAGAGGGTAGAAGATCAAGTCTTTTGAATCTTAATGTAATGTTCTACCATTGCACAGCTTACTGGCACAGCTCTAAAGTCATCTTTGATTACCTAATTTTCTTGTCCTTTGTATTTTGAGATATGAGCCTTTATTTAGAAAGTTACTAGATAAGTAAACACAGTTAAATGGAATCTGTGTCTGGGAGTATACTACTGTGGGAGACTGAGGTAAAAACCTTTTGATAAACACCCTGGAGATACTTACATACTATTTGAGAAACACCCTGGAGACACTTATATACTATTTGAGAAATAATGATGTAAGTACATTCATTGAAGATACATGTGGCCTAAGAAGAGTTAATGGAGCTTTCAAAAATGTCAGCCCTCCTGTAGTGGTTAAGAGCAAAGGCTCTGGATGCAAATGACAAACATTAGAATCCTGGCTCTGCCACTTCCTAATTGTAGAAGACTTAAGTAATGTCCTCACTTGTAAAATGGGGCCAAGAGTACCTACAGCATAGTTTTGTAAATATTAAATGAAATGATCAATATAACATGCATACCATAGGACCTGGCACATAGTATGTACTTGGTAAATGTTACTTGCTATTGTCATTGTTATAGTTCTCTTCCTCCTCCTCTTCCTCCTTTTCCACCTCCTCCTCCCACTTTTTCTTCTTCTTTTTTGAAGTAATAGTGTTGGTTGTGGTGGTGGTGATAGTAGTAGTGGAATGTGATGATTAGAAAGTCTGCTCTGATATAAGATGTATAACATGAGGTAACCAGAATGAGGAGGGTACTGGTAATAATTTGAAATCTACTCAGACATGACATACAATTGCAAGAACTAATTAGATATCCAAGCCTCTTGAAAGGTAGCCAAGAAGACCAAGGCTACTGCATAAAGCCTAACAAGTTCTCAGGAATCTGCTTTTGCACATATAGCAGAGTGATACCTAATCAATTAAAAAAATACTAGAACTTGGATGATGCCCCATTTTTGTGAATTCCTATGGCATTTGAGGGGCTGGTTAATCCTTTTCTGTTTTGCATTTTTAATCTCTCTCTCTCTGTATATATTTAGATAATTTGGGGATAAATTAATTTCTTTGACCATATTTTCAAGCTTTATTTGTGAATGCACTTGAAGTAGTTTAATTCTAGGATACTTCAAGAAGATTATGGCTCTTAAATAAAAAATTAAACAGAAGAGTCTTTTTCTTTCCTCTGGGTAGATGCCCAGTAATGGGATTGCTGGATCAAATATTTACACCTAAAGAGTGTGGTGCGCATTGTCTGGGAGATGGACACACTTGAAGCTCTGACTCAGGTAGGGCAAAGGCAATACATGTAACCTAAACATTTGTACCTCCGTAATATGCTTAAATAAAAAAAATATTAAACAGAAGATTCTAATTAAAAGGATGTATCCAATTTAGAAACATGAGTGCTTACACATACCCTTCTTGGTTCAAGAACGTAGAATGGAGGGATTAAAATGATTACATATATATATATTCTTTGAATTTAACTGGATGTTATTTTCTTTTATTGATCTCGATATTTATAAATTTTTACTAATTACAATATAGTGCATTTCTATAAAAAAGAGGAGTAAGAAAACTATAGAAAAGCATGTATTTATTATAGTAAAATATCTTCCTAAGGATGTTAGATTTAAATATTTTATACTGATTTACAAAAATAATTAACTGGAGCTGCCAGTTTGCTGATTTTTTAAAAGCATAATCATCATACTTTAATGCTTAAATAAACCATAGATTTTTGTGTATATTATCAGAGTCAGTATTCAGATATCTATCTGTGTTAAGGTAGAAGGGCAGTTATTTGTAGCCCAATTTTATTCTATATGTGAAGAAACTGAGATGGAGATTTTTAGGAAGCAGTTCAAGGATTCATGCCTGGTAAGTGGCAGAACTGGGATTGGAAATTTTATTTTTATGACTTCTAATTTATTATTCTCTTTGGACTTTAATATGCACCCTCATTGATTTGATCAAATTCACTGCTGAATACATTCTTGACATATTGATCAGTTAAATGCACCTAGGGTGGTTTAAGGAATTTTCTCTAAATCTGGAAAGTTTCAGATATGATATCAGTTAACTACCAATGCAATTAACAAAAAGAAATTGTGATTTGAGAATATTAAGGGGGTTTTAATATTTTCTTCTTGCTGTAAATTAAAACAGCTAACAGAATCTAACAGAAGTGGTATTGTTATTGATAAAGTTATGATGGCCTTTGCTTATATTTTTTGTATTTTCAATTAGTTTTTTAAATAAAATAGTAAATATTTATTTAAAAAAATTTGGAAATAACAGACAAAAAATTGTAATCCTTACTAAGTATAGATAGCTACTTCAAAATTTTTGTTGTGTATATAAACATATCTCTCTATATGTATGAATATATATTCTATCTCTGTTGATATATTTCTATTACCCTGTGTACATATCTCTATTTTTTATCTACAAATCTATCTGTGTAGGTATATCTGTCTCTGTTTCCCTCAATCTACTTCTAGTTCTATCTCTATCTGTACAGACCTATTTCTATATAACTATTTCTAGATGCAAAATGAAATGTATAATTCCTTTACATAAACAAAAATAGAATTATCTTCAATATTCTTTTATAACCTGATTTTTAAATTAATTTGTGAATATCTTTTCATGTTATTAAAAACTTTTCAGAAAATCATTTTAATTGGTTACAACATAGTTTAATATATAAATGCACCAGGATTTACCTAAATTATTCTTTATTATATGGGTATTGAGGTCACTTCCATATTTTTACCATAAAAAGCCACAGTGTAGTGAACATTCTCATAGCTATTTTTTTCCCAACAGTATCCATGACTAATTCTTATAAGGTGATATCCTAGAAGAATTTCTAGATCAAATAGAATTTACATATTTAAGATTTAGGGGTCATATTACTAACTTAATCTTCTGAAATATACCAATTTGCACTCCAACCAGAATAATAAACATCTCTGAATTTTATCAACACTGGTTCATATATGCACTTGATTGACAGTAAATATCTTATTGTTTTGAATATTTTTATTAATAGTGAAGATAACTTTTAAAATACACATAATGGACATTTGTATTTCTTCTCTTGTGAATTCACCGCTTGTATTCTTTGAGTCATATTTCATTTTTAAGAAATCATATATTATTATGTTTTAAACAGTTTTCTTTACATATTAAGGATACTAATTCTGGTCACATATGTTATAAATCATATATGTTATTTTATTCTGAGGTTGTTTACTGTATTTTAATTTTACTTGTGATGTCAACAATTTGAGTTGTCTTTTTTGCACAGTGGTAGTCACAACTATATTGTAATTATCTACCCACACATAGGGCAATTTCTACCTGCACACTAGGTGATATCCACTCCCCCATAGTAAAGTGCCTACCCTTATATAAGGCAATCTCTGTCATCTTAAAAGGTTTTAATTCTCATTAAATGGGATAAATATAAATTATATTTTGGTCTATGAAATTAAAAATAAGTATTTATGGAACATTGATGTGCAAAGAGCAGAAGACCTCGATGGAAGTTGTAGCTCTGATAGTTAAAAGCTCTTTGACTTGAGCAAATTACTAAACATACCTGAGACTGATGGTTTCCTCACCTCTGAAATAATTAAAACTATACCCACCTTACGGATTGTTGTAAGACTCAAATGAGATCATTGCCTAAAACCAACCTGCAAAGCGTCTGACGTATACTATAGTACTTAAGAAATAATGCAGTCTGTCCTTCTTTCATATGCTTTTCAAAGCATATGAAATTATGTTATTAGTTGTTGCATTTTCTAAGGTTGTTATATAAGGAAGACTTGCCTTTTACTACAAAAGTTTGGTGTTGTTGGTGGTAGCAGGATCAGGTGTGGAAATCTCACTTCCATTGTCATTCTATAATTTTAAGTAAAATTATCATCATCATCATCTTTATTATTCATGAATTTTATAGATAACTCTAATACCTTCTAATGCATCTTTAATTCTCAGGACTTAAAACTTCCCTGAGATAACTTCTTATTCCTCAAAATTGCAGTACCTTGTATTCACATAGCACTTTTAAAAGCTGTCATCAAACAGTGCTTTAATTGATCTTTACACCATCCATGTGAGATAATATTAACAAATAAGTATTATTGTGCCTCTTTTATACATTCTGAAAATACTTAGCAGAAAGGCAACTTGTTCAAGCTTAAGGAGAAATTAAGTGATTCTCAAGAAATTATATGAAAATGCATAAAGCTAGGAGACTGGAATCATCTTTTAGTTCTAGAAACATAATCATTTTGAAGACACTGGTATGAGTTGAAATTGGTAGAAAGGTCCATACAGAACTGGCTTTGGGTTCAGTACAGGCTTCTAGATACCAATCAGTTGTACCAGAGGATGTCTACAAATACGGGTTCTGCTTGTTATCCAAACTAGACAGATGTGTATCATGATTTTAAATTTCTGTGTGTTTCCATTGAAGCATTCATGATTATCTTTTCTGAGGTACAAAAAGTTTTATATTATTCTTATATTTTCAAACTATTAAGTAGGCATTACTCTATTACCTGGAATAGACATTTTTATTGCTAACACTTTCCAGGGTAGCAAAGAAAATTTATTACAAGATGTGAATCAGGCTGTTTGTAGATAAAATATTTAGCAAACCATGCCCAGCAACCAAATTATTATGTTAAGAAACAGTTGTAAATCTATAGAACAAAGGTATTTTGAGGTTGGTCAAGTCAGTCTCAAGTCTTGTTATTATACTTTATTGTGTCTATAAAGCTAGTCTTCAGCCAAAGGGGCTTCTAAGGTCAAAAAAAAAAAAAAAAAAAAAAAGAATGTTTAAAAAGCAGCACTTTGAGAAAAAGGGGAATAGGCAGTGTTAGATTGTGCCTCTACTTTGTTCTCATAGGAACATAATGATGTACACAAAATCTAGTTTTCCCAGAAATTCAATGTGACAAAATTCACTGAATATTAAGATGTGTAGATATGCCAGAGCCCTGATGTATAAACTTTTCTTTAGAATGGGATTTGGTTCCATTTTAATATTTTTCCTGAGAGTCGAAAGATTATTGGGAAAACCTTGTTAAAAGAAACACCTCTAATAGGATGAATACTGAGGATATATTAATAGTGTACAGAGTCACAGGAAGGCTATAGAATATAATTATAGAAAATAAGAAGGAATTCTGAAAATTGAAAATTTTATCTTTGACTAGCATATATTATTATTTCCAGAAGGAATTTGTGATGGGAAGATTAAGAAACGATAATTAGTTTCATCAATCTCTGTCAATAAATATATAGTATTTCTGATATGTGTTGAGTACTGCACTATGTTCTGGGGGTTATGTTGTCATGGGCCAGTCATATACAAACTCTATAACTATCTAACAATTAAATTCTAGTATGGCCATATCACAGTGATGTATGCATGTGTGTGAGAGTGAGAGAGAAAAAAAATAGCGAGAGATTGAGAGAGAGAGAGAGAGGTGGAAAGAAAATGTGTACTAAATTACTGGCACAGGATAGAGAAAGAGTCTGCGTGCTAAGGGGCCAGAAAAAGCTTCAGTGTAGAACTAGCCCTTGAGTTAATCCTTGAGAAATAATCAGATCTTGAAAATGGGTCTGTTACGTGTCATTTGGTACAATTCCAGCTCAGTACAGCATTTCCATTATGGAGATGTTACATTATGCATCTTCAATAATGCTTTGTTGTTTTTGTTGTAAAGTTAAATCTCCAGTGTTGAATTGAATTCTACTCTCTTTATGCATGGCTAGCTGGTTCATATCAAGAGATGACTTGAGCAGTTTTCTAGATTTCTTTCTTCTCCTTCTTCTTCATTACTACTCCAGGTGGGGCTTATGCATGATTGTGGATATACACATTCTCTTTCTCACGTATTTAAAACAAAACAGTTTTTAATCCTCACTTGGTGTAAAAATGCCCCAAAGAAAGGATTATTTGAACAGTGCATCTGCTTCTGTCTTAGTAAGTTATTTACTTTCCTAAATTTGTGATTAAAAAAATATTTCCAATAAAATTCTTAAATTATTGTGGAAGAATAATTCATTGCCAACAGAATTGATCATAAGATTGAGTAAGAAAATAGGAAGAACAAAAACAATATATTTTGAAGTTAAAAAAACAGAAAAATTTTCTGTAAAATTAAACTGGATGGAAGAAACTCTTCTCTAAAAGACCAGTGTGGGCATCAAACCAGGGTCCTTCTCCCTCAGTGACTGCCAGATTTGAAATCTGATTTATTCCTCTTTATTCTCACTGCTGACGGAATGTGGAAAGGTCTCGGAGACAAAAGCAGGGAAACATTGTCTCCCAAAAGGAATCACATCCATGAAGGAAATGTTTTTGTACCAAAGAGAGACACTACATTTTTCTTTCTTTAACTCCAAAATGCTAAAAAAAATATGTCTTAGAAAATTATCTTAACTTTTGATTATTTGGTTATTTTGTATTGAGAAACTCTGATTAAGAGCTGAAAACTTCAGCTTGCATTTTGGATGCTCAGAAATATCCAAGGTTTTGGTATGTAGTAACTAAGTTTTTGTTTTATTTCTACTTAGAATTCCAGCCTGTGTAGAAGTTGTTTATATTTATGATGCATGGTAAGATTTAACTTGCAGGCAGTTAGAATGATCAGACAGTACACAAGCATATTTGCACACATGCAAACATATATACATTTTAAACATGCAAATATTCTGACAAAAGGATTCAGCTGTACTTACTTATTTACTCATTCAGTCAACAAAATGTACCAATTGCAATAAAAATTATGTTCTTAAGATTTTAAGACCTTAGATTTTTTTTTTCACAGATGACCTTTTCTTTCAAAATTGAAATTTTACATGTAGTCTCTATATTCAGTGATGAAGGGAACTTCATCTCCTGTGAAAGGTCACTGGAGTATCTCTGGGGAACTCTAGGCATTTGGGATGTGTTCTTAAGAAAGATCAAAGGTTTGTCTTTCTTCATGTTTAACAGTTCTTAAAGGAAGAGCCAAAGACCATAAATATGGTTTAACATATTCCCATATGCTCTTATTCACGGCACCACAAAAATTTTCTTCAAGTTGCATATACCATTTGGCAGTGTCTTCTATCATCTAAGTTAAAAAAAAAAAGCAATTTTACTTTCTCTGACCTACCTCCTAATCTATTTTAAACTTTTCATAATAAAATATTAAACTTTTGTGTTTTAATATTTATTTATTGACCAAAATAAGGAAATATACTTTAAAAAATGCTCTATGCCCTTAGCTTAAACTTGGGAACAGTTAGAATCTAAAGGAATTTATCCTGCCGCTATTAAAGTATTCTCAAGCTATTCTCAAGTTAGTTAACTTGTGGTCTTCAAAGACCATCTTAAGCGAAAAACATTGAAACTTGAATAGAACAAGGATATAAATTACATTACAAGTATCTTCACAACACCTTCAAGGCATTTTTTTGCTTAACGAATGCACTCCGTGTTAATCTGGAAGCCGACTAATTTGGAATCTCAGCCCTACCACTTACTACCTATGTGCACTTAACTCCAAGTTAATGTCTCTGTGCTTCACTTTCTTCATTTATAAAATGAAGAAAAGACATATTGTGATTAAAAAATATTTCCAACAAAATTCTTAACAACATATACTGCATAGGCTTTTCCTAAATGTTAAATGAGTTGATGCATGCACAGAGCTTAGAATAGTGCTGTTTGTATAGTCATGCCTCCCTGTAAGTGTTGACTATTACAATAGGAAAGACAGATAATACTGAAGGAAACAGCTATTCTAATTAAACAACTTTTTCTGTATTCTCTACTCTAGTACCATATTTTTTAAAAAATCATTACTATTATAGAAGATGGACTTATATGAAAATATTTTCTGAATGTTCAAATACATGACTTTGAGCAATGGTGGGATTTAAACTACTTTACACAAATGTATCCTGAAAACCTCAAATACTGTGTCCTCCTACCCCGGTTGGTCTCCCAGTACTACTCTGGCCTTCTGTCACCTTGAAGATACACATGCAGCATTCTTTAGTTTTCATTTAGACTACTATCTCCCTAAACTTATTCACAATGTATGGTATCTTGTGACCAGTCTCTCTAATGAATATTATACACAAGGTACCTATGAAGGGCTGAATGTATTGTATTTTACTAAAAATATTCATATAGTAATAGAAGTATATGATTAACAACATAAAGCATGAAAACAAGTGACAAAAAGAATACCGCTGGAGATTTTGAGTCGTGAGGTAGAAATGAGAGTGTGATAATAAAGATAACTAGGCATCTCCTTTTATAACTGAGAGAGTGATTGAATATGTGATATTTAGTCTTTTTCTAACACCAGTCTTTCAGGACGCTTTCTACTTCTAAATGTTATTCTATATTCTTTCCTTCTCTCTTGTCAGAATTAATAGAGGAAGTGGAATCAATTCCTTTGCCCCTTAACATGTCTCTTTGTATAGTATTTCTTGGAGGTCTTAGCCTATCAGGTATTCTAACAGAGGATGTTTCTCATTGAATAGGGTCTAAATTGCTTAGGTCTTCCTTCTAAGATTCTAATGGTTACCATATTTATTTTAAGATAGTAGACAGATCCATAGTTACAAATTAATGTGTACCTTGGAATTCTTTAGAAGAGAGGAAATTTTTGTCCTTCAAAGTTATCACGGACGAAATAATAAAAGAACAAATGGGTAATGCCAAGAAGTTGATTTGCATCAGAAACCTTACCTTGTTTTCTCAATTATGGTTACTAGGAGCTGTGGAATATCCCATTAGGAAACAAACTTAAATTTGTTCAGACAGCATGTGATGAGATATTACCAAAATTACCATGTGTGGAAAGTAATTATTGTATGAGTCATTCAGATCCATAAAAACAAGAGTTTATTAAGTCTTATGCAATTGACTGATTTTAATGGGATTTATCATATAGAAATGGTTGCATTCTTATTTAAGAAATGATGCCAAAAGTGATTTCCCCCCAACAAATACTAATAAAGCTAGCACTGGCAATAATAAGGTATACATGAGGACTAAAGTTAATAAAATTGCATTACATTAGGGATTTTTGTTAAATAATTAGATTTTAGCTGTTTTGTCACAAAAAAAGTAATTGAGATGATTGATATCTTAATCTGCTTCACTATATATAATCATTTTACTATCTATATGTATCCCACATCATACTGTAAACCTTAAATACACATAATAAATTTATTTTAAAAAACAAAAATATTTTACTAAACATTGGTGCAACTAAAATTTTTGTCAATTGACTCATGTTTTTTCCACTGACTAGATTAAATTAATAAATATTTCAGATAAAAAAGTACTACCAAATTTATTAAGACTCAATTAATAATTCTTATAAAATATTTGTATAGATAAACATAAATAGATATATTTAACTAAAAAACAAAATATTAAAAGCAACATTTATCAAGTTAACTTCTCTGCTGAAAATGTAATGTGCATTGCTGTTATTGAAATGAATAAGTATCAAGGATTTTGTATTATGAAGGATAATCATAAGTAAAACATCGTAATTACAATATCAAATACTAATGCTACTATTTATCATACAGAAGGATAAGTTGATTGAAAACTCTGGTATCTAAAAAGGCTCTGGCACTGTTCAAGAACGAATTCTGGCATCAGTTATACATTTTGATATTCTTAAGTCTGTTCTAAGTAGGTGGGAGCCAAATGTTTAAATGTATACCAGGACTTCTATTTGTGTGGCTTACACAAAATTAGTCTGGGATTTTCTCTGGTGTGTGTGTGTGTGTGTGTGTGTGTGTAATATTAAGATTATACTATGAAACTGAGAAGGCGTAAATCAACACAGATATATCACATTTCTGTTTGAAAGCTCTTTGGACCAGTAGTTTAATCATTAGGAGACTTTATCATTGTTTTTATAGTTAGAGTAGGTCATTTGCAAAGGTTAAATAGAAAGATAATCTTTGTTAAGGCAGGATTAGATAGGAATTAATCAATTTACTCAACTCCATTGTAAAGGAGGCATTGTAAAATAATATCTTAAAAAGATCCTATATGTTGCTTCTTCCCAGATATACTTTATTGAAGACCTAACATGAGTAATAGCGTATAGTTTCTTTTATTTGGAGTATGATACAGCTATGATTGCATTTATTTTATAAACCATAAGGTCAGAAGGCTCAGCATTTAGGTCAAGGACTCTAACATTTTAGAAATAAATTATACAACCATATCTCTCATCTGCCTTCCACCTAACCCCCACAGATTCAAGGCTGGCTACCCAATTTTATCCTAAAGGAGTTTCCACTAATTCCTTTTTAGTCACAAGATTTGAAGTTTACATGCTGTAGCACTTTTGCATTTTTCTCTCCTGAGAATTGGATTTAAAATTTGGAGATATTCAATGTTCCCTCAAAGAGGTCAAGGAGATTATTCAGATGTTGAAGGGGTGTTTTCTCCTGAAAAGATAATGGGAAGAAGAATCATAGCATCTTTTGGCTGGAGTAAAATTTAACCACCAAAATTGGCCTTGAGGGATTCAAGTTGGGACAAATGGATAAAGCAAAATTAAAATGTTTTAAAAAGTGATAATTCATAGGTATTTCACATTTTAATAGAGTTCTAAAGTATAAATATGATTCTATCACTCTCTTGCACAGACTTCCAATGTTGTTGCAGGTATAAAGTTCAGACTCTATAGACTCATTCAGGTTCTTAAATGATTTATTTTTATCTAATCTTTCTAGACTCACATCCCTCTACTTCTCCACACGAAACTTTTACCGATAATACAACACATCTTGCTATTTCACATTTCTATCCCTTTTCTTCTTTCTTGATCCAGAGCCAGCTTTCCTCCTTCTGTAATCTGAGCTTTGATTCTAGTCAGCCCTTTTCTGTTCTCTTGCCTGCGTTAGCTGCATTTCTTTCTGTGCTCTCATAGGCACATTGTCTTACTCTAACAAAACATTTACTACACTATGACAGCATTAACTTACCTGCTTCTCTTGTTTAGCACTTCAGTCTCTTTGAGAGTAGAGAATATAACATTTACATCTTTGTCATCTTGTGCCTTATATAATGTTTGGAATATGGTGGGTATATAATAAATGTTTATGAAATGAACAAGAGCTGAACAAAAGCTCAGTTCTTAGTCCAGATTTATAATTTTAAACTTGAAAATGTCTTCAAGATCATGTCCAAATCTTGAATTACATGCATCTTCCTACCCTCCCGACTGTGGTGACCTCAAATCTAGTTATGGGGGCTCCTCTATACTTTCTGCCCTAGAAACAGGCCACCAATGAATTTTGCGGAATTTCAACAGAAACTTTACCCAAATGGAAACAAACAAACAAACAACCTCTGTGAGCATCATTAGTTAGACCTTCTTTCCAGCTTACAGATTTCTTAGTTATTTTCTTATGACTAGTGTGTTAATAGAATGTTTTCTTTTTTTATTTAAACAGGTTCTTAAGACAATCCTAAAACCAACCACCATTTTAAACTCTAAATCTATTTTTTTTGATGATTCTTATGATACAATCTTTCGTCTCAAAATGTTTACAATGTCAAAAGGCAGACAATATGCAGAGCCATAAAAGAGAATGATCAAGTGCTGATTAAGTGCTATTATGTGTGAAATTGCCATAGGAAAAAGCCACTATCCAGAATATTTAGGGAGAATTTCGGTACAAAGCAGCAATTTTAATTAGGTTAAACATATATCTAGTTTTATTTGGATTCATTGAGTTAAAAATTATACATTGAAAGACATAGCAATATATTAAGGATAATTACTACCTAGAATCCAGGCAGCCCATAAATTTATATGCTCTGTAGAATGTTAAATCATTTCCATGGTTTCTTTAAGAAAGGCATTCAAAAATCATCAATCTCTGTATTTTTGGAAGTTTATATTTCCCTCCAATAAACAGATATCTTAATTACATGTGGTTTATATGAATAATTCACAGCCTTCTAAATTTAGATGCAGTCTTTGAAATTGTGCAGAATATTTTAAGCAAGGAAACAAACACAATACCCAAAATATGATCATCTGTATCTATTTGAAACTAATGTAATATTGCAACTATAGAGAGAAAGTTTTATTAAACATGTTGATGCTTCTTTATTGAGTTCTTTCTTAGGTTCAATTTTGTGAAAATCTTACCTATCTAAAGAAGTTAGAAGACATAAAATTACAAAGAAAATGGGCTTCATAAATTGGTGCAGAAAATTGCTTTTACTTTGAAAGCGTTTTTCTGTACTTCCCACTTACAATCAAAAGTTCTTTTCAAGCAAAATTTAGCCAACCAAGAACTTATTTTAGAATTAAGTTTATTTTAAAAATAACTTAATGCTATAGATTATCAATATCATTATTGTTATTACTGCATGGTAATATCTGTTTTAGAGCAGCTTAGAGAGTCATACAGACATTATACACTTAGACTGAATAATCAAGAAAATAGCAGTAGCTCTTTTATGATGATAGAATATCATGTCTCAACAGATAAATAACCTATACAGAATTATGAAGCCAGGGAATGAGCTCTGCAATTCTAAATTCTGTTTGCTGCAATTTAGATCATATTTGTTTTGTTTTCTTTCTTTTTTTTTTTTTGACACAAATGACATTTTCTTTTTTTGTAACAAGGGATGTATTTCTATTCCTTTGAATGGGTACCATTTTGCCCACTTCAGTGGAAACTGTATTATCAAGAGATCCTAAATCCCATAGTTGTCTGTAAGTTATATTTCTGCTGTCCCCAACTCCTGGGCTGTGACCTCGAGGAACCAGGTGGCACAGCAGGAGGCTAGGGCTGGCGAGTGAGCAAACAAAGCCCCAGCTGCACCCACAGCTGCTCCCCATGGCTCGCAACACCACCAGATCCCGCCCCCTGTTAGATCAGCAGGAATCAGACCTTCATAAGGGCGCCAACCCCACTGCGCACTGCACGTGCGAGCGATCCAGGTTGCATGCTCCCCATGAGAATCCAATGTCTGATGATCTGAGGTAGAGCTGAGGCAGCAACCTCACTCCCACCCACACCCCCCACCCGCTCGTGGGTGGGAAAACTGTCTTTCTCGAAATCAGTCCTTGGCGTCAAAAAGGTTGGGGACCGCTGTATTTATTTGGCAATTTTGACAGATTTGTGTCTTAAAATCATGTCAGATCAAAGCCATTTCATGATCTTTAGTTCAAAAACCTTTACTGAAATAGCATTAAAAGTCTGATTTAAACTGACAAGAGAAAGAAAATTGCAAGTTAAGGTTGTCATTCCCAGGCACTCAGCAAGTCCTGTGGAAATTGTTGAGGTCCATAAAAGAGTTCCTGAAAAACTAATCCTAAATGGCTTTGTGTATACAGGATTTACTTGATTTTTCTATTTTTTTTTTCTCTTTTAAATATTCTAACATTTGACATCATTGGGTTTCCCAAATGTTATGTATTTTTAAGACTTCACCTAGGTAGAGAGATTAAGCACCTGTAACACACGTGTTAAAATAACAGGACTTCCCTGAAGGGTCTCAGATGTATTTCTGAAGTACTCTTTTTCTTGTAATTAGGAAAAATTTCCTTCCCTTTCACCATTTCTTTTCGTTTCCTTAAATATCAGTTTGAAATGGCTAGGTAGGATTTACTTAGCGACTAGCATTTTTTAAAACCTTCTTAATTGAATCAAATTAGTTATCACATTTGTCTTACCACAATGCTCATACTGTCAGGGTCACTTCAGTTTTTCTCCCCTTTGATTAAATGATGTCTAGTAACAGCTATGAATAGCTACGACCGAGGTAACACAGGTAGCATCAGAAAGACAAGGAGAGCTCTATGTAACTTCACAACTAGCTCCATCACATATTCATTCTATACCAGCAAAGTTACATATATAAAATTGACTCTGTATTGAAGAACACCTATTTGAGCTTGCATACCAAGAGATTTATATAAACAAACTCTCTATGTCTGGCATTCTGTTAGCTATTAATAATGCTCTCTACCATGGAGAGTTAATTGTTCTTCATGATGATGGCCCTGAGAAATGACAGTATTCTGAAGTGTCTACTGAATTACAAAAAGCTTTATTGGGTAGGGTATGGTTTTCGTAGGAAGCACAGTTCATTTTTCCTCCAATTCTTTAAAAATTATATAATATGTATAGCCTACATAGGATAATTCTCAAGAAGGATAAACTCTATACTTAATCATTTAAGATTACAAAGAATGTGTTGGTTTTCCTCTGAATTGTTTAAATAAAAAAAAAATGAGTGTCCCAATATTTTTAAGATACCCATTTATTCATAAAGGTGGTATATCTAAAAAGGAGAGATAAAACATAATATTTATTAAGTAGCTTTTCAATAAATATGCAGGGCTGTGATGTAGGGTTTTTTTTTCCCCCTTCTTTTCTTTCTGTTCTTTTTCTTTTCTTTTCTTTTTTTTTTTTTTCTACCAAGGCATCTTTTGTGCTAGAAGAGACTCTGGCATTATGTAATGCCTTTTACATACATCAGGTCATTTTGAGGATCAAATAGTAACTATATAAAGAGTTCCATTATCTCTATCCTTAAAGTGGGACACAAATAGCCTACCTAAATTGCCTAGAGTTACACAAATAGAAAATGGTGAAGATATGATCCAACCCCAATTCTATAAAATTTACTTTCTACTATACCAAGAAAATGTAATTAAGTACACGAAAACCACGAGAAAGATGAAAATAAAGAAGCAAAATAAATGTAAGATTTAATGTGAAAAATATGTCACTAAGAAAATGAACTATTAATTTAAAAGCAAGTACTTCTAATATGTAATTTTTTGTCTGTGCATGTATATATCCTATAGATTTATGTTAGCATATAAGTCTAAAAATAGTTTTCAAAATATGTGTACTCTTCATTCATTTCCCACAAATGCTATTTTAATAAACCTTTACAATTTATAGTTTTTTAAACTAAAAAGACAGGTACATTTTATGAAGGGTGAATATAAATTAAATATGTTATAAATGCATTTACATATTTATATATTTTCATTCTATAGAACTTGTATTTGGGAATAGGTATAGGACTTTTTTAAAGTTCTTTGGTATGTCACCTTGAGAATTGAGTTGATATGGCAATACAGTTATCAGGCTGTGGGAATTTTTCTCTCAACATGTTGTATTTAATTCTTCTTCAAGTATTTGCCTTTGAAAATTTTAATATTATGCTTAGAGTTTAAAAAGTGACTATTTTGTGCCTAAAATGTATCACAAAAATGTTTCTTGGACTGGTCAACACAAACTAGCTAGAAGAATATTCTTATTTATCAATATTCTTTTTTATAAAGTACATCTTTTTCATAAATTGCATCTTCTTAAGTTATAATAGCTCATATGGACTAGCAAATGATAATTAACATCCGCATTTCCATGCACAAGTAAAGGAGCCAAAGAGAGAAATATCCCACTTCTCATGATATTTGTTGCAGATGGGTCAATTAGATCCTGCTATCTATCTATCTAGCTAGCTAACTAGCTATTTATGTGCAGATGGGGGTTACTGAAGTAAACTTTATAGTCTCATAAATTACCCTCTGAGACTCAGATTTACTTTCCTGGGTCTCCTTAGCATAAGAAAGCTGCAAACAGTGTAGCCAAGGCATGGAGGAGATATTAACTCTTTGCCAACTGGAAGCTTCATTTATCCCAAAAGTTTGTGTACTTAGATCTGTAAGAAGCTTCTACCCAGAGACTGAAGGTGTGGAAGTCACATGCTTTCCTTTTTTTGATATACCTAATAAAGGGCTATATTTCCTCCTTTTAAGTGTTTGATAATAAATAATGACTAATTGAGCCCAGTTATGCTTAGACAGGAAAAACTGAAATAAGATCTCTATAAACCACCAACATTTGTTCCACCGAAATCATTCTGCAACAGCCATATTGTATAGTGAAATCTTAGCCCATTGGAATCATTCAACAGAAATAACATGCTAAGACTGAGATGAAAACTGTTTTGATTTTAAGATTATATAAAATTGAAACTGTGTTTTAGTTCTTTGGCATGGTTCAATGGTTCTTTAATTTTAATTATGTTTAAGTTATTTTCACAGATGTGTTCTTACTCCTTTATATTTATATTCAAGCCCTTCCTTTCCACTGACTTCTTTCCTTCTGTCTATGAACATACTCAAAATATGCTCTGCTGAAAGAAGAACAAAAAAGCAAACAAAGACAAACAGATCTTCCTTTAATTATACCTTCCCTTCAAGACTTTGCCTTGAATTTCCCCTTCATGCTATATGAGTTCTGTGAAGAACAGTTAGCCCTTCTTTCCTCTACCCTAGTCATTCCTGAACCTATTACAGTTTGGTTCTAGAATCAGCACCCTCATGAAAAGATTTTTATCTGCTTATTGATTACTTCCCATTTTCCAAGCCCAAGGACCTATTTTAAGTTCTCCTTGATATCTCCCTGATATTTGTAACTGTTAATCATAATCTACTCCTTAAATCTCTTTGGTCCTTTCTTTGTGCTTTTTTTAAGAAATCAAGCTTCTTATCAGTCCAAATACAATCTTTCTGTCAGTAGACAATTCTTCAGGTGTAAGGCACCCTTAATTTGTCTGTTTACCTTCTCCTCCTCTACTTTGTACAAATGATTATCCTCATCAAATTAATTTATTGATTTATTTATAATTAAATAATTAATAATTAAATTAATTTATTTAATGACTAATTAATCTTATTAAATAATTCTTTATGCAATATAGCCACACATTTGTGTTTGTTTTTACCTCAGAGATGTATCCTGAACCTGCTTCCTCTCTTCATTTCTATGGCTGCTGCCAAAGCGTTAACTCTTGCCCTTATCTTCACTTGCTTAGTTGATTGGGATATACTCTTAGTTTTTCCTTCCCAAAGTCCTTCCTTCTCATTAATTAAAATTCATACAAAAAATATAGACATATGCCACTGCCATGCTTAAAACATCCCCTGGACAGCTGTGGTGACCAGAACATTGTTTTCACAATGATTATTTCATAATCTATGGCCATTCCCAATTTTGACCCAAGCATTACCCATTATTGACTCCACAGGCATCATGCTCCCTGCTCTTGATTTCTGCACAGGATCTATCCCCCAGACGTGCGTATATGCCACACTCTTCCCCAGACTCGCAGGGGTGGGGAACCTGCAGCCTTGGGGCCACATGTGGCCTTTTGACTGAATCCAAATTTTACAGAACAAATCCTTTTGTTAGAAAGGGTGCAACAGAGAAAAATGAGGCTTTTCTTGCTTCCTTTGGTGCTTAAAAAGGAACAATCTTGAAATCAGAAGGCTGCAGGTTCCCCGTCCCTGTGTGCTCTTTACAAATGTTTCCTTCTCTTCGAAAGTCATTTTCCCAGCTTCTTTGCTTAAAAGTTAAACCCCGTGATCATTCCAGTGGAGCCAGCATAGTTCAACTGAAGTTTTATAGAGGGCTTTCTATCTGAGTAAGGCTGAAAACATAAAGAATACGGGTTTTCTCTGCTCAAAAGAGTTCACAGTTTGTAGGAAGCGGGGCATAGAGAATGTAAGCGACATTAACAAACTGATAGGATATTATAGAAACCTAGAAGGGAGCGGCTAAGCAATGACATAATTAGGAAGTTGCAGAGAAAGTAGCTGGTGCTCTTGAATACATTCCCCATATTGATGCTTTTTCAGATCTTTCTACACTTAAAGCAGATAGTTGAGGGTGAAACCTATTTTTAGTGCTGCCTTAGAAGATTTCAGAAATGATTCTTCTTTGAACACAACTAGCCATGCAGAAGAGAATCAGGGAAGGCTTTTTAAAGAAATATGTGTAGTCCAGTATCTCTTCCACAGTGATGCCTTTCCATATTCTCCTAGGAAGAATTCATATTTTTATCTCTCCATTTTCATAGGACTCTCTTTATATTTGTCATGTTCACTGGTCTATCATGGTTCTTACATATTGCAGGTGTTCAGTAAGTATTAGTTGAATACATTGAGTACACTGAATTTCTCAAATAGGAATTAATATACTCTAATGTATTGTAATTTATCTATTTACATGTTTGTAAAATTTTAGACAGAACTACATGTAAATACCATAGCAAGTTAGAGACTTTACCACAACCTATCTAAGCTACTCTAAACATGTGACCTAACTTCTTAGGGATTTCTTGTCATCCCCAAATTGAAGGGATTAAATAAAATAATTTTAAAGTTTTTTTAAAAGTCTAAAATTTGCTTTTCTGCTAATTTATTATAAGTTGAACACAATTGAAATACATTTACTTGGTATATTTAAGGTAACAGTTACCACTTTTAAGTCCCATCTTGTTAAATGTTGAAATTCTTTATTTGCAATTAATTATTAAGAACAAGAATACATAGATCAATTCCAAGCCCAAAATATATTTAAATTACTGAAATTAAAATAGTTGAATTTTATAAATAGTTCAATTTTTATAAATATGTTCATGTTAATTTCAAAAGTGATGGTAAAATTAAATAAAACTTGAGATTTCACCTGAAGCACACCAGTACACTGAATTACTATATACTCATTGCTATTACGGGTCTTTTGAAGAAACTGAGCCAATAATATTATTGACTATTTGAATCCCCACTAGAAATTCATTGCATCCCAGCAGTTCAGTCTTGCGTTACCACTGAAATCTGTTTTTCAAGGACTGATAATCACATATAATTTTTTATTTCTGTTTTTGTAATGTTAATGCTAGCTTATAAGAAAATAAAGTTAGTAAATAAAGGTTAGTAGGTGCTCAAATACTAAAGAAATTCACTGATACTTGTTTCTCTTTCCATCTATTTACCTCTGTTATTTTGGGGAAACAGAGTCACAGTTTCATAAGTTTTATAAAAGTTTTATATAATCTTTATAGAATTTTTTTTATTTCAGCATATTATGGAATACAAAAGTTGAGGTTACATATATTGCCCTTGCTCCCCAACCCCGAGTCAGGGCTTCAAGCATGTCCATTCCATAGATGGTAGGCATCGCACTCATTATGTATGTATACACCCATCCCCTCCCCCCCCCACATCTGCCCCACACCCGATTAATGTTATTCCTAAATGTGCTCTTAGGTGATGATCAGTGAAACCAATTTGATGGTGCTGTGCTACACACACATGTATATGTAGTGGAGTGTATACGTAAATAATACAAAGTTTCAAATAACGTATACTAAAAAAATTTGCTTGGAGTAACAGTTGTAAATGGGATACTTTAATGGGGTTAAATTTACAAAATTCAAGTATTAAACTTCAAAATAAGAAAAGGAACATATTTTCTATTCAAATTTAAAGTTAAAAGGCAACATATCCTGTCACAGAAAACTTGGAAATGACATTTTTGAACATAACTTCTATGCTCAAAAGTTCACCTTTGAAAGTATCCATTCTTGTTAAAAACAGTTGCTACTGCTGATAATACCAGAACAAAAATTCAGTGGGAAGAAATTTAGATTTGTCTTCTAGTAACAACACCAACAGAAAATCAGAAATGCCATTTCTGTGTCCTGTAATCCACATGCTTTAGAGAAATATTTATTTAGTCTTTCTATAATAACTACAAATATTGCAATACTTATACTTCCTAATCAACATAAGTCAATGTACTCAGGTTTTTTACTGCAGGAAGTGAAAAGTTATAATTATTTCTCCCCAAATTGGGACAACTTATTAAAACAATCACATTAATAACATGGATTTGCATCACAAAGGATAAAAAGAGTTATGGGCAGGTAATAATGTTTATCCAATATGTGGCGTTTCTTGGCTTTAGAGTCTAATAAGAGAGATTGCACCTTAGAGTAGTATAGGGAAGGAATAAAGGAATAAAGTAGCTAATGAAAGATGTTTCAAAATAGAACTTAAGAAGGACTGCATGACATATGTATCAACTTTTGGTTTTCAGTATTTATCGATCTGGGATCAGACTGGTTTCAGAAACAAAACTAAATTTTCACACCTGATGAGCAGTAATTTCATTGCATTCTCATTTATGTCACTTATAGCTAAGAAATAATTTTTGTAACATGAATAAAGTGAAAATTCTCTATTTTTTGTGGCAATGTTCTAAAATTAATCCAAGTTGATTTGAACAATCTGTTGTGAAAATATAATAGCTCATTGTGAAAATTAACACATTGGCAAGCTAAGAAAGTGCAGGCATACTTGATAAGTCTTGCCTTTTTTGCCTTATTTTTTTCTTCTATTTCTCACTTGCCCAAACATGTTCATCATAAATTACGAAAGGATTTGTTCTGTCTCTAGTCTATATGCATGTCCTGCTACCAAAGTATGTAATAAGAAACTTAATCTCAGACATTTTATTAAATTTACCACCAACATGGTCAATGACCGTTTATAGAATGAAGTATTTGAGGTGATTTATTTCACAAAGTGACAATCTATTGTCTTTATTCTTCCATTAAATCCTGCCTGTTCAGCTCTGCCCCCACCATCACCCTCCGCCCATTGCTAACATACCTATTACTGTCCTGCTTCTCTCATTTCTGGTGTTGAAAGTCATTTTTGTATGTACAGTAATTGCCTTTCTGGGATCAGACACGGCAGGGAAGGTTACCCTGGGAAGGCTAATAATGTGGCATCGGTTCAATCCAAGACTCAACATATGAGTTAAACATTTAATGACTCCAAATTTCCAACTTCTTCTAGTACTCGCTCAACAGGGAGTTTTCTCCATTTCATCGCATTGCCTACAATTTTTTTATTGCTTGTAAATAGTGGCATATTCCACTATTCCTCAGCTACTCTGCTCTAAATCTGACTCTATGCCCTTCCTTTCAGATCTCCTTCTCTTCTTTCACTCGATCCCATGAAACCCATAGCCCAGTAATTTTTTCTATAACACTAATCTAGTGTTATAGACTGAATTGTCTCTCACCACAGAATTTATATATTGAAGCCCTAACCCCAAAATGTCACTGCATTTGGAGATAGGCCCTTTAAAGATGTAATTAAAGTTGAAGTTGAATGAGGTCACAGGGTGTCTACTCCAGCAGGACTAGTGTCCATATAAGAAGAGGAAAGGATAACAGGAGTGTGCACACACAGGAGACAAACCATGTGAGGACACAGTAAAAAAGTAGCCACCTGCATGCCAAAAGAAGAGGCCTCACCAATACCAACCCTGCTGGCATCTGGGTCTTGGACTTCCAGCCTCCAGAACTGTGAGAACATAAATTTCTGTTGTTTTGTTGAAACTCTGGTATTCTGTTATAACACGCAGATATATCCAGATTATAGTTCATTTTTCTATCATTCTTCCACCTTCTTGACTAAGCGAAACATAACTTTTCCTGAGAGGACTTAAATAAGATAGCTTCTTTAAAAGAGGTACTTTATCACTTTATTCTCTGTTGCTATGTTTGGGTCACTGTTCTGAAACCTTCTTCATTTGAAGTAAAGTTTGTTCCCATGGTTTATGCATTTGAACCTCTCCTCCTCATTGAAATTATCCACAGAATTTTTGAATCTCCTCCATTCTTTTTTGTTAATAGTAGACTTTTCACCTAGGTTTCTTTTAGATGCTATTCTCCATTTTTCTTTTTCATAATCACAGGTTTATTATTATTTTATCTTTTTCAATAGATTTAGGTGTTACAAGTGGTTTTTTGTTACATGGATGAATTGCGTAGTGGTTAAGTCAGGGCTTTTAGTGTGCCCATTACCAGAATGGTTATAAATTGTACCTGACAGGTGGTTTTTGATCCCTCACCCTCTTCTCACCCTCCCCTCTTCCAAATCTCTGAAGTCCCTTGTACCATTATTATCCTCACAAACTCATAATTCCTGAATTTATCCATTTGCTTGACCCTTTAATTATACTTCCCCTGCCACAATGGTCTTGGAGCTGTAAAGGCCCTGCACTCTGGGCAAAGGAAGACCATGGTGGTTTTAAAATATTTCTCTAATATCCACTCTCTCAGAATTTTTCAAGAATACAGTATATTGTTATTAACTATAGTTACGGTTTTGTACAATATATCTCTCAAATTATTACTCCTATCTAACTGAAATTTTGTATCCTTTGACCAACAATTCCCCACCACCTCCCACCACCGCCCCCAACCCCTGGTACCACCATTCTACTCTCTACTTCTATGAGATCAGCGTTTTTAGATTCTACATATGAGTGAGATCATACAGCATTTGTTTCTCTGTGCCTGGCTTATTTCACTATAAAAGTGATAACTATGTAAGGTAATACATATATTAATTAGCTAGATTTAGTCATTTCATAATGTATATATACTTCAAAACATTTTATTTCACATGATAGCACATATATCTGTCAATTAAAAATATATAGTAAAGCAATGCAAAAAAAATTTCCCCAAATTTTTGATATTCCTCCCTTTAAGAAGTAGAGTTTAATTTCCTTCTTTTGAATGTGAGCTGGACTTAAGTGATTTACTGCTAACAAATTGAATATGGCAAAAGCAATGGGCCATAACATAACCTCTGAGACTAGCTCATAAAAGCCATCATATCTTCCTTCTTGTTCTCTCTCGCTTGGATCCCCTACTCTGTGTGGAGGGCAGCTACCTTATTGTAATGTTGTGAAGAAACTCAAGGAGTCTGTGATGATTAATTTTATGTGTCAACTTGACCGGGCCACTGGATGCTCAGATGTCTGGTTAAATATTATTTCTGGTTCCTTCTCTGAGGTTAGTTCTAGAAGAGATTAGCATTTGAATTGGTGAACAATATAAAGCAGAATGTTCTCTCAGAATGTGGATGCACATCATCTAATCCTTTGAAGGCCTGAATAGAAAAATTTCAAAAAAGCATATGAAAGTTTAATTCACCCTCTGCCTGACTGTTGAGCTGGGATATTGGTCTTCTTCTGCCCTGGGTACTCCTGGTTCTGAGGCCTTCAGATGGGAACTGAAATCTACACCATCAGCTCTCCTCCTCTCAGGCCTTCAGACCACACTACTGGGCTTTCCTGGGTCTCCAGCTTGCATAAGGTAGATCATGGGACTTTGCCTTTATAATTGCATAAGTCCATACTTTACCACAGATCTTTATTTATATATAAAATATATATATCACTGCTATATCTATATATAGACATATATCACCTATAGGGTCTGTTTCTCTGGAGAACACTGACTAATACAGAGCCCTATGGAAAGGTGCACATGGCAAGAAACTGAGGACTTCTCCCAACAGGCAGCAAGGAAATGAGTTCTCCTGCTGACAGACTGTGAGTGACCTATCTTGGAAGCAGGTCCTCTGTCCCCAGTTAAGCCTTCAGATGACCATAGCACCTGGCCAACATCTTAACTGCTACTTCATGAAAAGCTCTGAGCCAGATCACCCATCCTGATCAATGCGAAAACTAGGATAATAAATATTTGTTGTGTTAGGCTGCTAAGATTTGGGGGAATATTTACACAAAAAATAGATAGCTACCACAATGTCCAAAAGCATGGAAACAAGGAGACTAATTAGAAGACTATGACATTTGCCCAAAGATGTTATTTTTTTTTTATGGATGTGGGTGAGTGAATTAAACACTCATGTGGGGAGGAAAAAGGAGTCTCAGCTACTTGGGAGGCTGAGGCAGGAGGATTGCTTGAGCCCAGAAGTTCGAGGTTGCTGTGAGCTAGGCTGACACCACGGCACTTGAGCCTGGGCAACAGAGAAAGACTCTGTTTAAAAAAAAAAAAAAAAAAAATTACACTGTTCAAAGGAATTTTTATATATGTAAAATCAAAAGCAGCAAAGCATGTTGGATGTGCAAGAACTGTTAAAGATCCTTAGATGGCTGATTTGCCAGTATTCCTAAAATTTGCTCTTTACACCCCCCCCCCAAAAACCCCAAAATGACAGAACAAAATAAAACAAAGCCTAGATAAAATTCTGACTCTTGCCAAATAGTTGAAGTTTTAAAACGAAGAAATAAAGTGATAAAAACTAGGACAGGAATGAAACCCTAAAGCACAATTCATAGTGATTTTTTTTCCCAATTAACCAAGATCTTTCAGCAAATATTTTCAAAGAATGTTTTATTTTTAAGAATATTGACATTCAAATTGTGGATGTCACTTTAGAGGATGATTTGCTGACTGCATTTTTAAGATCCTACATGTGAAAAAGAGGCACTTTGGGTTTCCTTCTAAGTCAGCACTGTGCAAACTCAAGAGAATATTAAATGTAGTATTTTCTAGCTCTATTAAATATTCAATAGCTTTCCTTCTGTTGTCTCTATATCAAGGGCAAGTCCTGTAAACCTTGCTCTGAAAGCTCTGAAATGAGCTAAATAATCTATGAAAACAACCACTTCTTTCTCTAGGTAGAAAATAGAGATTTTAAAAGAAATATTTAAAGGGAAAAGAAAAACTCAGCTCATACTTGTCCATTCATGAAAGCTGCACAATTTTCTAGATGCTTGAGTCCCAAAATGAATATTTACTTTGTCCAAATAATGGGCACACAATTTCTTTTAGCCTGATACTCATTTACTTGGTTCTCTTTGCTTGTATAGAATGAGCATTTGGTTATTATACCATTTGTTTTCTAAAGACCTTGAAAAAGTACCGTACAAAAAAATCTAGAAGACAAATGAGGAAAAAAAGTCTTAGGAACGTCATTCTTCTGGGCTTTATTGCTCTTGCATTATTGATAACCAAAATTTAGCATTGTGTATATATGCATTTGCATGTATATATGTGCATAAACCACTATTTATAGAAACATTCTAGTTTTTCTTTTCTAATTCTTTGTGTTCAGTAGGATTAAAGATTCTTATAAGAAAAGGTACATTCAGAAAAGAAGTATATGTTATAAAGAAGAGGGCTTTGACCCTAGTCTGTAATCTTTAGTTTGGTTCTCTATAAAATGGGATAATAGAATCTACTGTGCAATGTGGTGGTAAAATTAAATGAGATGAAAATTAATTCTTAGGACAAATACATTCTCTGAATAAATTCTCACATAGCCTCTAAAAAGCCTCACTCTAAACTCGTGAGACAAGGGGAGTGAAAGAGGCAAAAAATATTTTAGTATCACTACAAACAAAACTTGACTTTATGGACCCCAGAATAAGCCTCAGACTACTAGGAGTCCCCAGAATGCAATTTGATAGCTGTTGATATAGTTAAATTGCTAAGCCGAGTAACACTGAGGGTCATTCTATTGTACTTCTTATGGAGCCAATCAATTAATCAATGTCCTACAGATTTTAAATATGTTTTTTTCTGTTTCTCATAACCAAATTACAATTTACACCAGGACTTTTTTGTGTGGCATATAGAAAATTTGCCTCTGCTCTCTGGGGAGGATTTCCAGGTACTTGCACAAATGCCCCAAACCTTCAGACAGAGGAGTAACTGAGACTCTAGTGTCTACTACCCACATGTGTGAATATGGATACATGCTGCGGTGGGCCACAGTGGACTGGAGAGGTCCTGGCCTAGACTGACTAGCAAAGAGGAACAGACTTCCACTAATAAATGATCTTTCAGAAGAGGAAGTACTAAGGCCCCAACTTAAATATGTAAATATGGAGTTCCATTGGAGCTATGGCTGGGTCTAGCTCCAATAGCTGGGTAGGACTTGGTTACCAGGGCACAATGCCATGTTTTTAGAAAGGATTACTGAGCAAGGAGATACAGAAAAAGAGAACAATAGTCTTTGAGACTGAGGCTTTGGACACCCTCTGGTGTACAGAGACCTGGACTAACAAAGGTGCTACCCTCGGGTAGACAGCAATAGGTGGCACTGTGCAGGATGTGTTTTATTTGCAGTGCCATAGTGCTGAAAGAAAAAGACTTATCAGAATCAGAGAATTGCTTTGACAGGTGTTTGTAAGCTAGCCACCTCCCTTCACATTCAACTTCACCCTCCTTTTAACGCCCTCACTTTCAATTAAGTAAAAACAAGCATCCTTGGATAATTAATGTTGGAAAGTGATTGCTGGTTTTAAGAAAGATATACTGTGGCTCATGGTAGGAAGGGCTTAATAACGTGGCCTTCTAACCTTACATGCTGGTGGAGTAGGTCATATCATCCCAAAATAAATTTATATTAAATATATTAGAAGGGGACATTTTGGGGAGAGATTTCAATAATTGGAATTTAGAAATTACACTGCTGGTTGATGTCATGCAATTACTATATATTTCCATTTATCATACTTATGACTGAGAAGTGTAGAGTTTTTCTTCAATCTAATGAAACAATAATAAAAAATATTTTCATGAAATATGATGATTACATAAACACTTTAAATTTCATCATGAGACTTAGGGAAGCAAAATGATACTGTGTATTCATAATTGATTACTTTTAATTCTATTTGCCTAACTGTGTACACTGTAATTCATTGTGATAATACTAATAATACATGCAAGCCTCCCTCGCCTATATCCCAGAAAATTACATTTGGGTGTGAATTGATAGGCCTTGACTCTAAGCAAATAATTACAATTTCAGTAAAATCAGACTGTGGTCTAGAAATGAAAATGTTGAGGTAGTATTGCATATTCATATTGGATAAGAGTATAAAAAACATGGTGGAAGATATTCATGAGGGGTCACATATGTCTCATTGGCCAAAAGTAACATCTGCATATATTTTCTTGATTTGAGGAATGAATGTTATATTGTGTTATATCTATTTCTATACCTATCTGTATAATATATGAATGTCTATACATAATCTGTACCTACATATATAATCATATGTATCCATTCATATAAATATTTTATATATATATAGATCTAACATACTATGACATGTATTATATGCACATGCACATATAACACACACATGTATCTGAAGCTTAACCTCTTTCACTGATTTCTGAACGTAGTAATCATGTATGGTGTTGTCACTGAAGAAAGATCAGCTTTCTTCAATCTAACTCAATATCATAAATGCAGTAAAATTTGCAGATCTGCTTTTAAATGGTGAAATTTGGATGAAGAAAAATTGATTTTTACCAGCCTTAGAAGAAGTTGAAGTAATTCTCAGCTCTGCATGGAACCAGCAGCTACTGGCTCTATTTGTCCCTATTTGGCTGGCCTTTGAGAATAGACTTACTAATAAAAGAAATTTTTTTTTCTCTCTAGAGACCACAGTTCTATGAACACCACCACACTCTTGTTATTTATGGCAAAGTTCTAGTGTATGAGACATGAATATATACACAATTAAGAGCATCTGCTAATTTTATGATATTGTAGGAAAGAAGAAAAATGAAAAACTTCCAATGTATAATTTCTATAGACTAATAAAATCAAAGTAATGGTTATTCTGAATGATCCAGGTCTTCTCTTGGTCTTTTTTTTTTTTTTTTTTGAATTTTGTTTAAAATTAAATCCATAATATATGATTAAAGCTTTTTTAGAAAATTTTAACTTTGCAGATGTTTATAGAATCAGGATTCCCCCATTGGCAATATCCCCCACCCAATGCTGCTCTTATACCCAGGTATAACCGCTCCTAGGAATACAGCATTTCTGTTCATTTGTTTTATTAGTCATGTATGGGATTAGACTCTGCATATTGTTGTTCCTTAGCCATTTATTTTCAGTTTAACATGATTCCTTGGAGATCAGTCAGATGACTACATGTTGAACTACTTCATTCTTTAGAATGCTATGTTATGGCCCCATACCATTGATTCATAGACATTTATATTTTTTAAGTACAAATATCTTTTATGTTTATCCTTATATTTTCATGTAAATATTTTAGTATAGTAAATTTCTAAAAGTGGAAACTTTGTGTCAAGGGGCTTCATGAGCTTCTGTTACTTCAATATTTGAAATTCTTGCCTTCTCAATTGTTTATTTTAAGAGAGAAATGTAGCATGATCATAATAGGAATGAGACATTCTCATTTGGAAAAGATAATGTCCTTAAAATGCTTCTTTGAGTTTGCATTCTAAAGAACCTCATTTTTTGGCTGCGTGGTGGCTCACGCCTGTAATCCTAGCACTCTGGGAGGCCGAGGCGGGTGGATCGCTGGAGGTCAGGAGTTCCAGACCAGCCTGAGCAAGAGCAAGACCCCGTCTCTACTAAAAATAGAAAGAAATTATCTGGCCAACTAAAATATATATAGAAAAAATTAGCCGGGCATGGTGGCGCATGCTTGTAGTCCCAGCTACTCAGGAGGCTGAGGCAGTAGGATCACTTAAGCCCAGGAGTTTGAGGTTGCTGTGAGCTAGGCTGACGCCAAGGCACTCACTCTAGCCAGGGCAACAAAGCAACACTCTGTCTCAAAAAAAAAAGAACCTCATTTTTAAGCCCAGGCAATATTTTGGTTGATTAAAATTTCATTAGAAAATAGGGTTAACATTTAAAAAGGCAAAGTCTCCACTCTAAATTGGGATTTATACAACACAATTTGTGCCACACAGGGAGATTCAGAAAACCTGCTGCTATTTTGGGGTTTATAGTCAAGGTATCAGTTAAGAGAAATTTTAAAAAAGCCCATAATTTTTTGTTAAAGCCTGTGTGATACTCAAGTCTCTCATTTTCATCAGGTTAACCTCTAATCTTCCTGCAAATTTCAGTCTATTGACATTTTGTCAGATGTTTCTATGACCCCCTCCGTCTAAATACAATCCTGTTTCCTTTTTTTAAAATTTTTTCAAAGTATCCTATATTTTTTCCTTTACTGCACTTAACACATAATTTTTGTGTGATTAATTGTTTTATATCTGTGTCCCTAGTATATTGTGATTTCTTCAAAGGCAGGAATCATATTTCATTAACTGCTGTTAAATTAAGAACCTAGCTTGTGGCCTGGCATAGAGAGGTATCTAATGCATTTGTTGAAGAATGAATGAAGGAAAGGTAGGAAAAGATCTGATTGGAAAGAGTCCCACTGTTTTTTTATTGACAAGCATCAAAGTGTACTAGAAAACTGTTTTTGTTGTGTGGAGGTGGGCAGGCAAGCTAGGACTGATTTTGGAAGAGCAAAATATTGAGAAGTCCCACGGGATTCACTATATGAACATAGCTGGAGAGATTCTGAGACTCCAAACTTAACTGAAAAACCTTAAAAGTATAAAATAAAATTGTGGTTTAAGTGCCTTATATTCTTTAACTGTCTAATAGATAAGAATTTGTGCACTAAAACTTTTAACATTTAGCCTGAAATGCTGGAGACTCGAGTGGGGCTTGGGGGGTACTTGGTGGGTGGGAGGAGTCAGTAGGTACATATGGCAGGGCTCTAATGACAAAAGACTTTAGGTGGAATCAGAAGCAAATGCGACTCCCAAATCTATAGATAAAATTAGGGTTACATTAAGAAGCAATTTATGAATCAATGATAATTGACTCTTCCTCTAAATGATATCAGCTTTTAATGTATATACAGGGCCTTAGTGACACTAAGTGTTACAACAACTGATTTAAAAAAATGCCTATTTAGGCCGGGCACAGTGGCTCACGCCTGTAATCCCAGCACTCTGGGAGGCCGAGGTGGGCGGATCGTTTGAGCTCAGGAGTTCGAGACCAGCCTGAGCAAGAGCAAGACCCCATCTCTACTAAAAATAGAAAGAAATTATACGGACAGCTAAAAATATATATGGAAAAAATTAGCCGGGCATGGTGGTGCATGCCTGTAGTCCCAGCTACTTGGGAGGCTGAGACAGGAGGATCCCTTGAGCCCAGGAGTTTGAGGTTGCTGTGAGCTAGGCTGATGCCACGGCACTCACTCTAGCCTGGGCAACAAAGTGAGACTCTGTCTCAAAAAAAAAAAAAAAAAAGCCTATTTATTTGTACAAAGGGAAAACTGAATGAAAAAAAGTGCTAATATATCATAATATGTCTGGGGACGCTAATGATCAGATCGCAATGCCAAAACCTAGGGCAGTTGGAAGATACGCATGCAAAAGTAAGTCAAAGCCCCGAAAATAACATATCTTATAATATTAAACCACTAATGTACTAACTGGCATACTGTATAGAAACTTTTCCATCATTTGAGGTGGTTCCTTAAGGCAGGTAGTCACAGTCCTAGGATTTTTTAGGCCTTTTGTATACCTATCAGATATTTGCTGGATCAAAACTCAACCAGGTAAAAAAGGAGATGGTTTTAATGTTTTCCTGAAACCTGGCTCAGCTCCTCTCAGTGGTGGGCTTGAGGAGCAGATGTGAGGGGACAACTTTGTGTTTGAGATATACTCTATTATTCCCAAGTAAGGACTTCCCTCAATTCGACTGACAGCCTCTTTCTGAAAGATTCATTTGTTCGGATATTCAAGGAAGAGTCTATTGGTGTTCATTTAGCATGCTAAACCTGAGAGCGTATGCTGGCTTCTTAGGAAGCCTCTAGCACTGACTATAAAAGCGCCATCCCCTCAAACAAGTAGATTTCAAGTTTTCAGATCTTTAATATTAAGAAGTCTGTTATCCCAGCCTACATAATTGGGTTTTAACATATTCGTATTCCATGCTTGAGAGTTTGGTAAGTTAAGGGAACACAATCTGGAACTAAACTTTTTAGGTTAGTGTCTCAGGCCTATCACTTTGCAGCTTACGACCTTGGAAAAGTGAGTTAGTATCTCTGTGTCTGATATTCTTGATCTATAAAATGGAGTAATAGTAGTGTTGTTATGAAGGTTAATTATGTAAATTGCTTTCAAGAGTATCTTATACTAGTAAGAACTTTATAAGTGAGAGCTCTTTTATTATTCTGTATTAGTATGTGCATTCATATATTATTGGCTGAAGAAATGAAATGAGTTGAATTAAAAAAAAAACTACAACTTTATACTAATACTCTAACACTTTGAAGTTCTCTTTTAATAGAGGAAGAAAATTGTCTTTTGATTGGTCCTTTAACACAGTTTTTGTCCTCTCAGTCTTGTTTACTCTTTCCCCCTAGATTTTCTCTTTTGGAAAAGTTTCCACCTTAAATTGACATAATTTAAATGTCAGCATATATTATAAAGACTTTTTTCTCCATGCCCCTACCTCATGCTATCCAGAACATTTTATTTACAGATAGAAACTTACAGTTAAATTTGGGTGGCTTCCAGATTTCTATCAGTGTGTCATAACACCTTATATTTATCAGCATCAAACTTGATATGAATATTTTTAAGCTCATAAATAATTGTCTAAATTTCTTCTTTAATTTTTTTTGATCTGTTGTTCTCTTATATTTTGGAATGATTTTTATGCTCTCTTAACAGGTTATATTTTCTTACACAAGAGACTCAAGAAATTATACATAAAGCAAAACTTTGTGTCTTTATAAGCTGAAAACAGAAAATGTTATATGTATGCTCTAATTAATGTTACAAACACATTACTTCTTTTACTTAGGTGATATCCCAAGCAAAATCTCTAAATATGCTGTTGTTCTTTTTCATTTACAGGGATTGATGCTCTTAGATTTGATTCAAAGTATGTATTATGATTCAGATCACTCTTTTTTTTTTTTATTTCTTTTCCTTCTACAGTTTATTGCTTTTGCTTCTTTATTCTTCATCCTGGTTTCAATCACAACTTTTTGCCTGGAGACACATGAAGCTTTTAATATCGTTAAAAACAAGACAGAACCAGTCATCAATGGCACAAGTGTTCTGCAGTATGAAATCGAAACGGATCCTGCCTTGACATATGTAGAAGGAGTGTGTGTGGTGTGGTTTACTTTTGAATTTTTAGTCCGTATTGTTTTTTCACCCAATAAACTTGAATTCATCAAAAATCTTTTGAATATCATTGACTTTGTGGCCATCCTACCCTTCTACTTAGAGGTGGGACTCAGTGGGCTGTCATCCAAAGCTGCTAAAGATGTACTTGGCTTCCTCAGGGTGGTAAGGTTTGTGAGGATCCTGAGAATCTTCAAGCTCACCCGCCACTTTGTAGGTCTGAGGGTGCTTGGACACACTCTTCGAGCTAGCACTAATGAATTTTTGCTGCTGATAATCTTCCTGGCTCTAGGAGTTTTGATATTTGCTACCATGATCTACTATGCCGAGAGAGTAGGAGCTCAGCCTAATGACCCTTCAGCTAGTGAGCACACGCAGTTCAAAAACATTCCCATTGGGTTCTGGTGGGCTGTGGTGACCATGACAACCCTAGGTTATGGGGATATGTACCCCCAAACATGGTCAGGGATGCTGGTGGGAGCCCTGTGTGCTCTGGCTGGAGTGCTGACAATAGCCATGCCGGTGCCTGTCATTGTCAACAATTTTGGAATGTACTACTCCTTGGCAATGGCGAAGCAGAAACTTCCAAGAAAAAGAAAGAAGCACATCCCTCCTGCCCCTCAGGCAAGCTCACCTACCTTTTGCAAGACAGAATTAAACATGGCCTGCAATAGTACACAGAGTGACACGTGTCTGGGCAAAGACAATAGACTTCTGGAACATAACAGATCAGGTAAGGCACTATTTCAAATGCATGTTATTAAATGCTTTATAGACCAGTATGTTCCTTAGGCAGAAGGCAGCCATTCTCATTTGCTGCAAATATTCATAAGTTTTCAGTCCTACCCCGTCACAAAGCGTGTGTTTGTGTCAGACTTATAGATAGCTAGACTGTAGCATTTCTAAATGAACCCTAAATAGAAGTCTGCATAGCTGGTCTATAGAGTTTTCCTGCTTTAGTGGGAATGCCCTTTGCTGATGGTGCCAATATTTTCTTTTGCCTGTTTGTTGCTTTTGTGCCAATGTTTCTTTGTTCCTCTGCACGATGTGATGGTATGATATTGGCCATTTTCCATCCTTCATCTTCAAAATGTTGATCTCCATATCGTTTGGCTTGGTGTGTTTGTCTCAGTTTTACCTCTGCATCATGGTGCCATGCATCTCAACCTAATTCACAAGAAGCAGTTATTTAAGAAGAATGGATGCTTACATTTCAAAGGCCTAAACACCAAACAGGTGATATGGAAGATATCCCCTTTGATAACAAAGCTCTTCCCTAGTAGTATTCTGGAGGATTGATTAAATTTTCATTGTTCTTAAATTAGGTAGAGTAAGTCAATATAACCACTTTGGTGAGGCAAGATGCCATGTAATATAATCAACTCACCATTATTTAGGGGATAGATGATCTGCTTTGGCTACTCAATGGCAAAGTGAAATTTCTTTGTGGATTTTCATCTTATGCACTATGTTCCCTCCCAGAACTCAATTTTGAATGATTTACCGCTTGAAATTAGCTGAACCCCTGTTCCCTTCCATTGACAGAGGTAACCTAGAATTGATTGACTATAAATTTATATTCAATTTGCCAAAGTGATAGTCACTAGTATTATCACTAGTCTACTATATCTGGTACGAATGATATATTTTGTCAATTCAACAATTTAATTAGCTTTTACCCTACTATGAAAAGTTGAGGTATATGAATTCCTTTTAACTTAGACATATTTCATCTTTTTTCTTATAGAAAAATGGCTTATGATTATCCAATGTGAACAATTTTGTATAATTTATAAATAACAAAATAACACCAATTAATAAAGCAAATAAACAAAAAAGGCAGGTGCCATTTTCATAGGTCCTTCCATAGCTACCAGAAGTTTTTATGAGGTAAATAGATGGAAAAAAAAAATGTGGCTGGAGTTGAACTACTGTTTATAAGTTTTATATAGTCCTTATGTTCATTTCATAGATTGCTCTGCAAATTCTGTCAGTATATACCTAAAAACTGTCAAGAATGTCTTTATGAAAGTTAGAGTTTAGTTGGTGTTGCTGCTCTCAGACTGTTCTCAACGTTAACTATTCAGGGCCCTTAAGAAGGACATAGAAAAAGAGGACACACTCTCATCCCGGGTAAACATTGTAATAACAAGCTAGTATCTAGGCTAATAGGATGTGAAAGTCTTTGGCAGGGATACAGAAGTAAACAGATAGTTATTTCAAGGGCATTTGGAGAAGTTGACCTTGTTCCATTGTATGCTCAAAAATACTTTGCCGCTCCAAAATAGAGTAACTGGCCAGAAGTCTGTGTTCTTTGGAATTATTCTCATTAAGATTTTTGGAAAAAAGTGCTTTCAGAAAATAATAAAAGCATATTTCTTAAAGAACTACAAAAACAAATATTTACTTAAAAATTTTTCCTTAAATAGGCTCCACTTTTAAAGATTCCTATTCAGAGTATCTGGATAACATGCCAAAGACTGTAGGATAATAATTTACATCCTACTTCATTAACACACTTATTTTGAATTTGTGTGAAAGCCAATTTCCTATTAGATAAAATCCAAAAAGAAATTAAAATTTCTCAAAGAACATTCCTCTCCTTTTCAATACATTTTCATTTTGCCCCATGTAATTTTTTGTGAAGAGTGATGAAAATTCTTTTTCTTATTGTGATGTGATTCTTGTGTTTTGTATATCGAGTGACTGGACTACGGGCATTCTGTGTAAACTCTTTGTACTGTCTCATTTCCTCATCCATCACTGTCTGTCAATGGGCATGGTGCTGTGACCAGTGTTATCAGGTGACGACAGTACAGGAAGTGAGCCGCCATTATCACCCCCAGAAAGGCTCCCCATCAGACGCTCTAGTACCAGAGACAAAAACAGAAGAGGGGAAACATGTTTCCTACTGACGACAGGTGATTACACGTGTGCTTCTGATGGAGGGATCAGGAAAGGTAGGCATGCATTTACTCAGATCGTAACAGGTGACTTAACAATTAAGTGCTGGAAATATATGGAGTAATGTTAAATGCGTATTCATTATTTTCTAGAAAGACTGCATGCAGTGCTCTTTTCTTCTCTCCATTACATCTTCTCTCCTTAGAAACGTTTTTAAATACATCACAATGATTGCCATATCTGAAAGGCATTTCATCCTTTCTTTTTTCCTTCCTTCCTTCTTTTTTCTTTTTTCTTTCTTTCTTTTCTTTCTTTTCTCTTTCTCTCTTTCAACCTTTCTCTCTCTCTCTCCTTCCTTCCTTCCTTCTTTGGTTTGTTATTTGTCTATTGGCAGAATTGGAATGGAATATGTAAATGTTAAATCACTCATCCAATTATTTTAATATAATTTACTCAGCAATTTTAAAAGTTATCTTTTTCACTACAACAAATAAAACTCACTAATTGGCTTTATGCATATATTTGATGAGTAATTGATGGTTATAAAACAATTATAAAGCTTTTTAAAAAAAAATACTTTAGCTCACTCCAAAGCACACTCCAGTTAAGTCTCTTATCCAGTACATGGGCAGTTTTCGCTAGTGGTTTACCTGAGTGTCTCAAGGTTGCAAAGGTACTGGATCCTCAGCCACATAGAACTGTGTATAATTCAAAGGCTACTATATACTTATGAAATGTGCTTATAGAATTTCTCTTCAGGAACAATTATAATAATTTAGAGTTTATTACTATTTTCAATAGACATTGAACTGTGCCTGACACATAGAAGATAATAAATATTTGTTGAATGGATAAAATTCTGGGGGCAGGCATCTTTGTTAAAAAGTATAATGGAATACTGAAGCTCCACTTCATCACATGGTTCCCTTTTCCTCAGTTATACCACTCTCTATGGCTATTCTCTAGATGCTTTTTTTTTTTTTTTTTTTTTTTGTAGTAAACATCACAAGCCTCAGGACATTTGCAATCTTTTTCTCCTCCTTAAGAATAGTCTTGTGATAAGTATAACCCACTTTTGTCAAAATGCTCCTGTGCTCTTTATCTCATACTTTGACAATTAAAGCTGCTTTACCACCATACTTATTTTTCTCTGTTTATTAATAGAAGAGGAAAAGAACTATAATGATTTCTTATGGTAGTTGGCTAAATTTGCATGAAAATCCACTCCAAAATTTTCGTATTAGCACAACTGCATTTTAAAAATGCTGTGCCTATTTGTTATTCATTTTAGTTTCTCTCTATTGAATTCTTTACCATTTTAAGTCTGAAATATTTATTTTGTGATACCCTCTTTCTTTGAAATATCTCATTACCCATGTTGTACTTCTCTTTCATTTCTTCTGGTCACTTTAGATTGCCCTTCTCTGCCTCTATGCCTTTGACTCAAAAGAGAAGACAAAAGACTCTCCTTTTGTTCCTTCAATGAGTAATATTTTAAATAATTCTCCATTCCAATTACTTCCATAGTCTGCATCTATTCCTTGCACCAAAATATATATCAATCATTGAACAGGATTATTTGATTTACTAGTTTACATTTAAATATGTGCTAGAAAAATTTTAAATATTTTATGAAAATAGTTAATACCCTATCATAGAACTTGAGCAAAATATATGTGCATACATTAAACAATAATAATAATATTTAATTAATCTTATATAAAACATGCTGTTTTAAGTGCGTTGCATATCTTACTATATATGTATATACATGTACACATGTATATATTTATATGGATATGTGGTTAAGTTTACATAGATTTTTGAGCATGATCTAATAAAGTGTGACATGCAATATTTATACCAAGATTACATGTTTAAGGACCTCACTAGAATTTGTTTTCTTCAATGTTAGACAATATTTTGAATTTTAAACTATCAAAGGATATCACAGATAAGAAAAGGCTTTGTCAATTATAAGGCAATATGTAAATATAAAATTTTACTGTAAAATTGAAAAGTTTCATGAGCAAAGCAATTAATAAGATATTTAGTTTGCATGGAAAAATTATACATGCAATCTTATTCCACAAACACAAATTCTCTTTATCAATGAGAATATCTTTGAAAGTTTGTCCATGAGCTTTTTATTCTTTGTCATTTATTACCATAATCAACTCTTTTTCATTCTTGCTTACTTCGGTTATGGCTGTGTTTTTTCTCCTAGGTCTAGTAAAATTTCTGGCTAACTTGACTTAATCTTTTCAGTGTGTTATCTTATCATATCTACCACAAATTCATTCATTTCTTCTCCTGTTACCTTTTCTGTAGGTTACAGATTTCTCCTTTATCTTCTACTCAAACATTTTTTTCCTATGTAATCTTTTCATTTACCTTTCAAGTTGGTTGCTCTACTGATTTGATTTTAACACTCTAAAAATTCTTCCCTATATAAATGAAAAGAAATGATTGGATTTCCAGTGCATCCTTTTTCTACCTAAAAATATGAATATATTTGGGCATACATTAAGAAAACTTTAAGAATTCCATTGAACTCCTGATACTTAGAACCTATGTTTTTATTTATACAATAGTTTTTGGGAAAGCATATTATGCAGTCATGAATAAGTACATGGATAGGCAGTTTCAATATTGCTTCAAATAAGCACATGTTCTTAAGAACTGTATAAAATGAATGATATGCATTTGTTAGTTCAAACTCAGTTCAATATTGTTTATTTTCATTAATTATATTTTCAGCCATTCCAGTAAAGCCTAATCAAAATATTTTTCAAATTTTCTAATCAGAAATAAATATATAGAATAAAGAAAAAAATATATGTGGATAACATATAATTTTACTAATACTTGTTACTAAATTAGACAGGAAGGCTTTTCAAATGGACACTGAAATTATAGTCATTAAAAATAGAGGACCTATAAACAGAATAGATAATATTTAGGTTAAAAACTATAATTCAGAAAAATAACATTTAGATGGCAACCAGGAGTTACATATTACTGGTATGAATAATATAAAACTGTCAAACAGATTTTTATCTTTCAGGAGGTCCTGTAGGGAGCCTGGAGATTGTGGTGACAAATATGTGTATTTTTACAATGATTTATAGGTATTAACAGCCCCTTTGGTTCATGCATATTCACCAGTTTGCCTTTAATAAAAACTAATCAATATTTACAGTCTATTTTACATTTTTAGGTTACACAGTTGACTTATACTTCATAGGATAAATTATTTTTTCTATAATTCCCAAAGTTATATTTTCAGTTACTTTACAGAAGAGCAGTAAATAACTAACCCTCCAGGCACATGAAGGTTTCTACGTAGGGATAAATTACTTGCAATTTTTAAAATTATTTAAGATATCCTCCCATTAGCTATTCCATCATCCACCAGCATAGAATGAAATATATACCACCTCCCATGTTGTATGTGTCAGAATGCTAACAAAAAATTGGCAGATAATTCTTTAATTAGCAAAGATTATGTCCTAGAGAAGTTTATCGTAGTTAATGGAGGGCATAAATTTTCATCTACAAAATCGCAAAGAAGATATCTAGTCTGCTGAAAGTTAACGTGTGCGCATGTTCAGAAGGGCAGGGTTCATTATTTCCCTTTTCTGTCCAGTCCAGCTTTACCCCATAATAGGGCCATTATTGCAATCCATATCCATATCTGTCTTGGCTGCTCATAAATCAAATAATCAGATAAATCACTTCTCTCCTTCCTATGAAAAGGAGGAGAAGTGGCCATGGCTTCTTCCCTGGAAGTTCTGTGAAAAGATAAAATTAAAGAAAGAAGTAGCTAGAAGGAATATGAGAGAAAACAAAGGACCCATTTTTTTTTTTTCTTACACAATCATCAAGCACACTGAGGGCTAATTAGGACCCAAGGAGTGTGCTGCACAGTCTAAGGGAGACAAGTCCACTGAAATTGTATCTACTTGCTTAATTTTGGTTTCCCAAAGAGAATTTCATTTTCCTGTTCTATAACAGTTCAACAGAGCTGTCAGAACATTCATTTCTAAGGCTTTGTAGAATGACTACATTTTTAGTCAATATAGTTGCCCTAATTTAAGACATTTCACTCCCAACTTTACACTAGGTGTTCCCTGTCTCATTTAACTGCTTCTAAACTTTTGTAGTAAAAAATTCTATAATATATGAATTCTTTCAAAGGTGACCTTGATGGAGTGTTGTTGAGTAAGTAGCTAAGGAAAACCACTGGGCTAAAGTTTGTGAGATCTTTTATTTTATAAATTTATGGCTATCATGAATAAAAGATCAGGATGAAGATAATAGGAAAAAAATGAATTAAGATCAAATTGTTCTTAATTCCTGGGTGAGGGGATGAGGGGAGAAATTCAGGTGAAAATATCATGTAATCAAATTCAAACTTTATTTCACTGAAATTTATGACTCAATTTATATTTCATTCATTTTCTTTTTTCTTTACTTTTTTATTGAAGGGATTAGAAATGGGCATTCCATCCTACATCACCTGGATAATGGTATCAAATGCCATTATTTAAGAATCATCCTTTTAACACTATAAAGCTGGAAGATTAAATATGCTGGAAAAAGAGATGTCCACTTAAACTTGAGCATGCCTTATTAGCTTAGTAAATAATAAAAAATGAAAAAAGAAAAATTGCTCACTTATTTTTCTTTTTTTCAGGAACACAATATGAGATTTAAAAATATTAGTCAACCTTATATCTTACTTAAGTTGCTTTGCCTAATTCTTAAAAGAGTTCTAGTGTAATATATTCCAAAATTATATCAACACTATAATCTGGAAAAGAATAGATTTTGAAGTATTGTAACTGTAATTTGCGATAGCTGGTTTAATCTTTTGAGAATGACAACTACAGTGAGCATTTTTTTAGAGTTATAAATTGTTTCAATATTGAACTCCTTGTAAACAAATTCTTAACTTTGAGTTTGAAAATAGCACTTTTGATTACCCTGCATGGTATTGTTTGTCTGTGTCTATTTTCTGGTTGAATTCAACTGATGTCTGTGCATTTTTTCATAAAAGGATATGAAAAATCCCGAAGCTTAAACAACATAGCGGGCTTGGCAGGCAATGCTCTGAGGCTCTCTCCAGTAACATCACCCTACAACTCTCCTTGTCCTCTGAGGCGCTCTCGATCTCCCATCCCATCTATCTTGTAAACCAAACTGCGTCAGTCGACTAAATTGTATTAATTCAAGTACTGTTTACCCCATAATGGAAATAATTAAACGTAGAGTTACTCCAGGCTTCATTAATACAGCATAAATCTTGCATGATACTACTATTTGAAGTCAGAAATGCCACTTGGGTAGCTAATGAATCTTATCCAGGCTTTAAAGATTATCTAAAGTAGTGCTACCAATTCTCTATATTAATTTCCCTGATCTCCTTTTGCAATAAAATGACAGATAGTGTCAGATATTGGCCAGTACACTAATACATAAGCATATCTTCAGGGAGATATATTTAAAACAGTGTGCTTCCAAATGCCAACCACTTCATTGGAACTTCATTTTTTGTGACTCTAAACCATTCTGAAGATATTTGGGATCCTATCTTGATTGCACACAACCTGACTTTGGTCAGCTCATTTGCATGGACCATCTTGTCTCTATCACCTGAAAGCAATGTTGCCAAGTTCGGGGACTGTGGATAGCTCAGGATATGTGTACTTGCATCGAACCATCCTGCTGATATGAAAGCACTGGTCTACTGTTCTGCATGTTGACTTGTGGGGCAGGGAGGGCGAGTTGCTCCTTGACATTTTTTTCTTTATCAGAAATATTTGTTTTAAATACTTTAATTTCTTGATTGATTTACTTTTCTTTAAAAATGCTGTATTGGAGTTCTGAATGTCTCTGGTTGTTTGCACACAGATAACTGCAAAGAGGTTGTCATTACTGGTTACACGCAAGCTGAGGCCAGATCTGTTACTTAATGACTTGGGGAAGGCACAAAACATGAGAGAAAGGTAACTGCCAGCCAGGCTTGCATCGTTTAGCCAGGAATTGCTGCTTGGTACTAGAGTCATTTTTTTTTTTTTTTAAACACCCCAGGATTTGTCTTCATTTTCAGAGGCAGAGTGCCAAATATCACCCAAAGCGCTCGTGTCTTTTTTACCCCCTTCCTTTATTTTTATTTATTATTTTTGTGCAAACATCAAAGGTCATTGGTGTTCACACAGGAGGCTTTTTTGACTAGCCTTAACTTTCTGAATCAAAGGATTAAATAGATTTTCAGGCAGTGTTTAATCAGGTGCTTTGTCCTGTATGTTGTTCCTGTCTGTCTGTCTTAGCTCCCTGTCTTAACTGTATATGCCATCTGTCTCCATGAAGCACAGAAATGCCTTGATAAGGTGTTCATGATTTTAGTATTGGGTCCTCCCAACTCCCGCCTCCTGCCTTCTTTGCTATTTGGAGCAGCCTCTCTGCTTTGTGTATAAATTAATGATGCCCTGTAGACTACCTAAGTTAATCGGCACTGTGAATCTTTTTGATAAGCAGGATTTAAGCAGCAATTTTACCACTGCACTTGATTGCCTGCTGCAGTGTCAGTTTTTACTACCTAGCAACCAGCATTCATTACTACATTTCAACAAAATCCCTAGGGAGTCTTATTCGGTCTGAGTGGAAGAAAGTCTATTTATGCATCCCTGTGAATGCAACAGCAATAGTGTGTTTGGTGTATCGGGCATGGGAGGGAAGAAAAATGCCATAATATAAACGGAGGGGTAAACAGTATTTCTAAGGCATTCAGGGTCCTTGAGACTGTTGATTAATTCCTAATTCTCATGTTTATTTTTTGTTAGGGAGACAATTGTCACTTTTATTATTGGCCACAAAACATGTATTACTCTATATCTCCAAGTCCTAGAGCATGACCTGCATGTCAGAGATCTTGTACAGCAATGTATTTACCCAGACGTAAATATCAGATATTTAGAGACACAGTGATCCTTTTGATAACACCACACATAGAACATTATAATTACACACAAATTTATGGTAAAGGAATTAATATGCTGTCTGGTGCTGCTGTTATTGACTACAGTGTTGTACAGAATTTATCATGGATTTTTGGCTGCTGAAAAAGGGACAGTGGAATTTAGCCATACCAAGGACTGTACTGGAAACAGACTTCTGCTGCTGAATGTGCCCTGATGTGACCAGGTTGCACTTGGAAGAGATCCCTGCATCTTCATGAGGCATTTAAAGCTTAAAACAGAACTGTGGCTGGAACTCATCTGGTGCTCCCCATATGAGCAATCTGCTTGTAGACCAGCCAGTGTCCATGAAACAACTGTAAATACCAACGCGTGTGCATGGGTCAACAGCTTTGGCCATCTCACATCAATGAAAGCCAAATTCGTGATCAACATCTCTGAAGCTTCAAGTAAGGCCCACAACTTCTTTGAATTACTCCTCATGGGCCCACAGTAGGTTGTGCTGTGAATTATATAAGGCAGTAATACTGATGTAGTATAGGTCTGTCTTAATTTTCCTTATTTCTATTTTGTTGGTTGAATCTATGAACACTGTATCGTTTTCTTATAAATCACTTATGTTATCAGCTTGTCAATTATGTTGTGAAATTTTTCCTATTTATCAAAACTGACCTATTTTTAGTCACATATTTGTTTAGTTTTGAGAAATTGTTATGGCTTAAGTGAAACTTGCCAACACTATTCATAGTTTAAGTCTTTTGTCATTATTACCTCAATTATAAATATTACAAAAAATAAAATTCTGGCAATGAGAGTATTTTTTTATTAAATGATCAAGTAGCAATGTCAGTATATAGTAGAATATTAATGAAATTATATCCTAAAGTGTATATTTTGCATAAAAGAGATATTCTTCAATCAAGTACTTTTTTGTGAGTTTTGTGTCAAATGAAGCTTGTACTTTGTCTTTAAAACTGTTGTAGTTGAAACTATATAAGAATTTTTCATCTTGCTTAATCACTATTTCCAGAATCTATTAGTTCCCCTGGGATTCTGAATATAATATATAATCTAATTATGAACCCCTGTATCGTGGACCTTTTGTGAACATTTCAAGGTGCATGCACAACCTTGCTGATACCGATGGAAATGTAACAACTGAAATGCAGAATAAAAGGCAAATGAGCTGGGGATAAATTTGAATCCTATCTGATTAAATTATTTGTATTCTTTTCTTGGCTCTTTTTTTCTTGTGTTGCGATTTTTAACAGACTTTACAACTTTTATGCTTTATGGCACCATACCAGATACTCATACATAATAAAGAATTTGGGATGAAAGGACTTTAAAACATACATAGCTCTTACTTTCATTCAAGTCTTAGGCACATAGCCAATGTTTTCCTCTTCCTTTGCCTGCCTATCTTTCTTTCACAATTGTGATTGCAAAATTATTAATTATCATGGAATCTGATATTTATAAAGTATTTATGATTAATACTAAATTTTAACTTACATTTTCCAATTTAATCATCCGTGCAATCCTGGAGGCAAATAATTTTGTTTTCATTTTACTGATAGTAAAGCTAAGATTCAGAGAGGCAGAACTGTTCATTTACATTTTTGTTACAGATAATCTTCTTTGCCATAGTTTCTTATGGTTTAAATATTTTCAGGGCCTCTTGTAAATGCCCTATCATAAAGATAGCATCTGTCTCAGCTTTAGGTAACAGACCTCCCTTTCAGCTGCATACCGATATAGCTGGCATTTCATTTATATTGTGGGGATACATGTAAATTTATCTGGTAAAATTTTATTACACCATCTAAGGGCAGGAGAAGGGTAAAAGGAAAGAAAAAAGGTTGGTAAATTTAACACTTTTCCATAATGCATCAGCAAAATCTTCTCTATGTCTAAAAATGTTCAGTGTTGATTATTAAGAGACTATTAAGAAATTGAGCTCAGAAAAGGAAATCTGTCCAAATATAATTACTGATAAAATATTTTTAATGATGCTGTCAGGATGTAAGATTTACTGTAAAAAGGAAAAATATGTAGAAACACAAAAGAATCCATTTAAATAGATACTAATTGACATCAATTTTTTTTTAAAAAATTAGGATTAAGTAGTCATGAATAAAAAGTGAAGACATTCATTTTATCTTTGAAATAAATCACAAGACAGACTAATGGAATAGCAACAGGAACTTATCATAGAAAGACAATGAATATGTTAACAGGCTATATTACAAAGCAGGGACTTCGGAGGATTTACGACGTGCTTGAAGACATTTAGAACTAAATGAATCTATTAAAATATTGAAATCCCTAGCAGTTTAAAATGATTAAAATATATGGTTACAAATTTTTCTTTAATGAAAAGAATTGTCTCCCTTCCTTCCAATTTCCACTGTCAAAATTTAATTAATTGTTTAAATGCTTAAACATTATTAAACCGTAGATATATGTTAATTTTTTCCAACATGGGTTCAGGTGTCATTAATATTGATTTTAAATTGTATAATTTCCTGTTCTCTCTTAAACTAACTTTGTTTAAAGGGTATGATACTTCTTATTATGGTCTAAAAATTAAATAATTTAATTGAATTAGTATTACAGTATTTCTTGTGTTATCAAACTGTCACGTGAAAGTGACCGATGACTGAATATGCAATTTGAACACTGAGATCTTCAAAGAATATGGCCACCTCCATTGTGAATCCCAGGTGATCTTTTTTGTTAAATAGACTTTATTTTTTAAATAAGTTTTAACTTCACAGCAAAATTGAGCAGAAAGTACAAACAGTTCTCATGCACTCCTACCCCTATACATGCACAACCCCCACAACTATGGACATGCCACACTGAAGTGGTACATCTGATACAATCGACAAACCTGTAACTTAACTGATACATCATTATCACTCAAAGCCTAGACTTTGGATTAGGGTTCACTACAGGTGTTGTACATTTAATGGGCATTGAGAAATGTATAATGACATGTGTCCACCATTATAGTATCATATAGAATAGTTTTGCCACCCTAAAAATCCTGTTTTCGTCCAATTCGTCCCTCTTCCCCTTAACATTTAGGGGGGGATCTTTTTATTATCTCCATAGTTTCGTTTTTTTCCAGAATGTCATATAGTTGGAATTACAGTATGCAGTTTTTTCATATTGGCTTATTTCACTTAGTAACATTCATTTAATGTTTTTGTGTATATTTTCATGATTTCATAGCTCATTTCTTTCTAGCACTAAATAGTATTCCTTTCTCCGGATGTACCACAGCTTATCCATTCACCTACTGAAGGACGTATTAGGCAGGGTTTTTCAGAGAATCAGAACCAAGAGGATGAAATATATATTTTTTATATATATGTATGTATATGTGTGTTTATATACATATACATGTATATGTATACACACACATATATAGTATTATATAAAGAGATTTATTAAAAGGAATTGGCTCATGCAACTATGGAGGCTGAGAAGTCCCACAATCTGCTATCTGCAAGCTGGAGACCTAGGAAAGCCAATGGTATATTTCCGTGTACTTCCAGTCTGAATCTGAAGGCCTGACAATCAGGAGAACTGCTGGTGTAAGTTCTAGTCCAAGTCAGAAGGCCTGAGAACTGGAGAGCCTCTGGTGTAAATTCCAGTCCAAACCCAAAGGCCTGAGTGAGAACCAGTAGTGTTGTCGATATAAGTAACAGTCCAAGGGCAGGAGAAGATTGACATTCCAGCTCAAACAAGCAGAGAGAGTGAATTCTCCCTTCCTCCACTTTTTTGTTCTATTCACACACTCAACAGATTGGATCATGCCCACCCACATTGGGAAAGGCAATCTGCTTTACTCAGTCTACTGATTCAAATGCTAATTTCTTCCAGAAATTCTCAGAGACACACCCAGAAATAATGTTTAACCAGATGTCTGGCCCAGTCAAATTGACACACAAAATTAACCATAACAAGTCCACCTCTTGTCAACTTGGCACCCATGAGCATCTCCTTAAAAACCACACGTAATCTCCAAATAAAGACAATAACAAGGTCGTAATTCTGCCTACCATAATACAACGGTCCTGATTTCATCCAAAAGTGTACTAAACCCTTCTGCAGAAGAAGAGCTAAAGTCTTTGAGTGATGATTATTCTTCTCTTTAATATCCCATAACTTAAATATTGTGATATAAAATTAATAATAATTTAAGGATTTAAAGTCAATATATGTTAGGTTGCATGATAAGGAAATAAGAGAGGGAAGAAAGAAAGATATTTATACACAAACACACAAGAAATGCATAACAAAATAATGAGGAAATATCTGTGACAATTATACTTCTGTAATTGGTCACATGGTCATAGTTGACATTTATAACTTCCTTTTTCCACTCCCCATTCTGCATTTCCCTTGTCTTCAGCAAGCAGCCTACCTGTATGTGGTTCTTTACATAGTGGGATGACCCAAACTTTCTTGATGGGGTTATTGTAGCTTTCCACTGACCTTAATTACCAGACATGGAAACATTAAGAAACACCCTAAGAAATCTTCTGTGTTCCAGACACATTCTTCCTTGTTTGCATTGTGAAGGAGCAGTCTACTTTCCCCTTGGTAGTCAGGACCAATCACCCCAGCCACCACAATAACTCTCTTCTTTGCTTTTTGATTCATAGGCATGGGGGTCCAAAATAACTGGGCAGCAGTCTTAGCTTTCGTTTCAGTAAAATCATTGTTTTGTGTCCTGGGGGAAGCATTTATCCTTTTAGAAATAAGATCTTTAGGCCAGGAGAGCATAAGGTTATGGGCAAGGAAGCAAAAATATTGCTAGTAGGTCAGCAGGAGTAAGAGTGAGTGGTGCCACTCCCATTTGCACCCCTTGATTTCTGGACCTACAAATCCTGGCTATAGGAAACGGTACCATACATTGAACGCTGATTCAGAGCGTATAGAGCCTTCTGGAGAACCTTGTTCCAGGCTTGCGAGGTACTGCCACCTCACTACTGATGTAACTGAGTATCTAAAAGACCATTCAACGTTTCCTCAAAAATAACTGTTTCAGGATGATGGGGAATGTGGGAAGATCAGTGAATTTCATGAGCATGGGACCACTGTCCCACATTTTTGGTTGTGAAGTGAGTTTCTTGGTCAGAAGCAATGCTGTACAGAAAACCATACAGTGGATGAAGGATTTTGTAATTCAGGGATGGTAATTTGGGTAGAAGCCTTGCAAATGTTGTTGATTCCAGGCAGAACCTACATCTCTTCCACCACAGCTGCTTTGTTCATGAGCCCATGATTGATATGTAATTGCACACCTGACCATTTTTCCTTCTGAGCAAGGAGGACAACTAATTTACTGCTCAAAGTTTTCCCACTGGGAGTATTTTGCCCACTACTGCCCTTTAGGGATGTCCCAGTAAGAGAATGTACTGCTGCAGCTATCTACTTTTGGGTGGTGCCAGCATATCACACAGAATCATCTGTAAACCAGGCCAGAGTCTTCTCTTCCTTTGTCAACTGATGGTAGGCAACTTTCCATGAGTACATAGGTGCAGGCTGGGACAGAGAAGGCAGTGTAGCAGGTGTGAGGGCCATGGGCATTTGGTCTACTTCTTCACATCTCTTGCTTGTGTCTTCTTCAGGCCTGATCACTTATATACAGTTCTATTTGATGATGCATGCTTCTGTGCATGTCCATCCAGTTCATGATAGGTAGCTCAGATCGCATGGTAACCTAGTGGCCCATGTTTAAGTGTTCAGTTGTTAATAAGGCCCAGTACCAGGCCAAGAGCTGCTTCTCAAAAGAAGAGTAGTTATTTGCAGAAGATGGCAAAGGTTTGCTCCAAAATCCTAAGGGTCTGTGTTATGATTTACCTATAGTTTCCTGCCAAAGCCTCTAGCAACCCTATCTGTTACTGACCCTCCAAGCACAGTTGAATCTGCTGAATCATTTAGCCCAGGTGGCAGAGCAAATTGCACTGCAGTCTGGACCTGTTATAAAGCCTTGTCTTTCTGGGTCCTACTCGAAACTAGCAGCTTCTCAGGTGGTTCACTTTTATAACTCAGGCAGGTCTTTCTCAGTGACTTGGGAACCACATCTTTGAAATGCAATTATCAAGAGAGAGAGCTCCTGTCTCCCAGTTTCTGTGGGAGGATAGGAGTCAACTTCAATAAGTACCTATTATTAAGCACAGATGGCCTAATCATATTGACAGACCTGTGGCCTCACTTTTCCTCCAGCTCATCTCAGCACTTAAAAACTCTCCCACTTCTCTTTCAGCAAATGTGAGTTCAGTGTCTCTCACCCATTGCAATAGCCTTGACTCCTACTGCAAGAGTCTTGAATGAAGTTTTCCTTGCCGGTTTAACTGATTTGATGCAATTTTCCTTGACAGTTCTTTAATACATATTTTAAGTTGTGGCAAATCACAATTGACCAACTTTAAGGACCTATAAGGATTGGGTAGGGGTGGGGAGAAATCCCAACCAATCTACAAGCTACTTAAATTTTGAAATTGATCTCTAGAAGTTTTTAATAATATCATAAATATTCTTTGAAAATCATTAAAAATTAGTTGCTTTCTTTCTGTTTTGAAACTGGCCAGTCCCCTTCTTTCTCATGTGACTAAATTAACAGGAAGTTGGAAGTAAACTACGTTGGTGCCATTCATCTTTTTTCATTTTTCTGCCAAGGAACTTCATGAAATGATTTAGTTAGGCCTCCTCTTTTTCTGGTCATTGTCCCTTAGCGTCCTCCAGCTGTCATTTATTACCCCATCTCCACTGCCTTGTACATTCCCAGGTTCACAGAAGATCCTTAATATATATTATTTGTTGAATTGAACTGTTGTTTAGATTGATTTTTTGAAATTTCTATCTCACCACATTTTCCTCTAGGTGTTTCTCTCTCAATCTCAGAATAAAACACCACCTTTTATAAGTCTACCATATAAGACATTTTTTTTGTGATTTGGCTCCTTACCTTTCTAGGGTCAACTGTTAACTCTTTTATTTGATTCCTTTTTTCAGTATCTCCAGGGCCTAATAAAGTATCTGGGATGTAGCAGGCACAGGTTTTGTAGCTGTCTGTGGACTCCTTGCCGCCCTGCCGCACACCTGGGACTGAACCTTCTCACCCCCTAACCTGTGTAGTTCATCTACTCCAATTTGCCACAGACTCTATGGTTACTGTGTTTTAAACCTCTTATATATTTCTTTAATCTTTTTTCAACAACTATGCCAGAGATAGTTCCTCGGCCTGGAAATTCACGTAACTCATCTACTGTGATACCCCCTCTCCCCGACTAGCACAAGCAATTGTGTCCCATCATGCCTTGCAGATAAGCCAGTTTAACAAATGGCAAAGAAAATGGGTTTTAGAGTCAAACTAAATTTGAGTTGGAATCTGTTTCTCATCCTTTACTAACTCTATAACTTCTGGCAAGTAATTTAAACTCTGTTTTATCAAAACTTGCAAATTGGTAAGAATAACAATACCCACATCACAATCTTGTCATGATTTAGGAAGGAGATGACGTATGTAATATATTTAGCACAGTACTGGGTAGAGCGATTCTGCTCAGTAAATATAAATTGCTATTATTATGATTATAATTATTATATTATTGACTTTTTTACAAAGAATTTTTATAGTTTAAAAACATAATTTTTTCTCTAGTATCGATTTTCTTTGTGGTAGATATTATTGAACAAAATTTTGGCAAGAGTTCTTAAACCTATTTCCAGATGCCTTTAAAGAGAATTGAATCTTTCTTTAAAATTCATCCCAGCATCAACATAAACATACTTTCAAATGATTTTCTTATTGTTTATAGACTAAGTCTCCAGATATTGGGATATTTATATCTTATAACAATGAATAGAAGTTTTCAGAATCTGTTTGGCAATTTAAAGATTTGATAAGATTAGAAATTTTTAGCATAGTTCCTGAATATTTACACACACACACACACACACACACACGCACACAATTTATATTCTATTCTGTGGAATAGGTTGAAGAAATTCTAAGGTTTCCCCAGGATCACACTAAGAGTACCCCAAATTAAAGATCTTTTATGTGATATTGGTACATTTCGTACATTGGTAAAATTTAGAAAATTAAAAATCCCCATAATTACCTTGCTTGTATAGTTCTCCCACACCAGGAGATTGTATTCTCAACTGGTTAATGCAATTGTTATGATTACAGGGTTATTTGGTCACAATCCTGTGCAAAAGGGACAACATGACCTCATTTAGCTTGAGAAGGAGGGAGGCAGTGGCCAATGTTGTTAACAATAACAGTAACACACGATGTTGGATTGCTGTTTTCTGAGACAAAAAATGTGCAAAGATAGGATAACTCTTCTTTTGGGAATGTAACTTGGCATATTTTTCTTTCAATTAAGAAGAATAGAGCAGAGTTTGGAGAAGAGCAAGCTTTATTTAATGTTTCTAAAGCACATTATTGACTAATTTAGAAATTACCTTTTAGAAAATCTATAGCATCATTTCTAAATCTGTGTATTAGTGTGTGAAAGATTAAATTATTGAAGAAACTGGCTAGATACAAAAAGTAGATTATCTTTACGTGTTTATATGTTTATTTCTTAGAAAATAAATTAATTAACTTATTTTTAATTCTTAGGAAAAGTAATTTTTAATTCTTTAGTCTTTAATTCTTTAATATATATATTAAATATGAGATATATATTAAATATGAGTAATCTTTAATTCTTTAATATATATATTAAATATGAGATTTCTATTAAACATCCAAGAGTAAGTTTCAAGCAGGAGGTGGATATATGAGCTTGGAAATTAGGTAAAAGAGGTCTGGGCTAGATGTATACATCTGGGAGACATTGGTATAAAAGTGGCATTTAAAGCCATTTTAATGGGTGAGATCATCAATGGTGTGTGTGTAGATGGAATATAAAAAGAGATCTAAAGACTGATTTGTGGAGCACTTCCACATTGATAGGTAAGAAGAGGTTGCCAGAAGTAGCAAATGAGATTGAGAATGAACAAATAGTGAGGTGGGAGGAAAACTAAGAGAGTGCAGGAATCTGAAAACTTAGAACTATAAAATGAAGAAAGGAGGAGGGAGTAATCAATTGGAAGAAATGGCAGTTGAATTTAGCAATGAGAAAGTCATTGGCAACTTTGACAAGATCAGTTTTGGTGGTGCCGTGGAGGAGAAAGCCCAGTTAAAATAGGCTTAAGGGACTGGAGGAAAACTGGGAACAGCCCATATAGACACTTAGAGGAGATTTTCTGCAAAGAAGAACAGAGAAATAGAGCAATTGCAGAAGGGAGAAGTGGAGTTAAGTGATTTTTTTTCCCCTTAACATGGAAGAAATGACAGCATATATCTCTTCAGCCAGAAAAAAATAAGGTTATATTTTTAATATTTTTACAAAAAAATTCCGCTTATTTCTGAACAAAGTGAAAGGTTTTTAAATCGTGCTTTAAATCTCTGGGTTAAAGGAGATTTGAAGTGGCTAACATAGATGTGAAATGGAACTTTCATTTTCTTTTATCCCTAGTGATAAAATCTGTTTTCAAATGAAATTTTAGTTGTATTCATGATTTGTCTTTTATTTTAGGGTTTAAAGTTTAAAACATGAGAATTTATCCTTCTCCATCTTAATCAATAATGTATTGGGTATGTCTATCATTCAGTTGATTGACTGAGACAGACGCTGGAATTTAAAATTGGTCTTTTGGATGACTAAATTATATACCCCAGAGATGATAGTTTATAATAGTATAACTGGATAAATTAATATGAATAACATATCTAGTATCAGCATCAGCATTTCCTACTTTATTCTTTCTTCAATCTTACCCTTAAGAAGAGATCCCAATTTAGAAGTTTAAAGGACCATTTTTAGTGAATATATTTAATCTTTCCAAAGGGGCAAAGTATAAACAAAATGTTTAGAGGGTGCAGGCTGGATCTACCCACTCTGGATCTACCTTCTTAAGACTGGGAGGAGACAGGCTTTTGGAGGATTACCAGAAAAAAAAAGTGCTATGGCCTAAGTCTTTGTGTCCCCCCAAAATTCACATGTTGAAATCTAGTCACTGCTATGATGGGTACTAGGAAGTGGGGTCTTTGGGGGTGACTAAATTATGAGGGCAGAATCCTTATGAATAATCCCTTATAAAAGAGGCCCCAGATAGTTGCCTTGTCCCACCACAAGAGGCACACAGTTAGAAGGTGCCATCTATGAACCAAAAAGCAGTCTTTACCAGACACCAAATCTGCTGGTGCCTTGAACTTGGATTTCCCAGCCTCTGGAACTGTTTATGATATTTTGTTATAGCAGCCCTAATGAACTAAGGCAACAGAAAACAGTACTAACTTCATCACAATAGCCTAGAAAGACAGTCTAACTATGGAAAATGCATGATATACCTAGTGAGGTGGGACCCTTGGCAGCAGGGATATCATGTTAGCCAAAGATTCCCTTAACCAAGGTGCGTGTTTCAATTAGAGATGTGTTAAGCTTCAAGACAGAATTTTAAAAATTTCTCAGATAGGTGTTTATATTTCTGACTGAAGATTTAGTCCATAGCTTCTTGGCATTGTCTCAGCCATTGAGCAATGTTGGACATGGCTATTGCTATTTCCCTATTCTACCAACCATAGCATGTTAGATTTTATCCTCTTGCTTTACATATGGCATCTGTACCTCCAGCCTCACATCGCTGTTCTAGGAAACAGAATGGGAAAGTAGCCAGGGTGAAAAGAGAAATATCAGTGAATTTATCTTTTAACTCATTGCCCAGACTGTATCACATGGTTAACCCAAGCACCCACAGAGGCTGGTAAATTGAGTCTAGTGTTTATAGTCTCTTGTATTTGAGGAAGGAAAAAGAGAATAGGGTTGGAAATAGACGTTGGGTCAGACAGACTATAGATATCTTCTGTTGTACTTGAAATGTTGCCTCTTCCAAGGAAAAACGTCAACTTGAAATACAAGCATGTCTGCAGCCATCAGTGAGAACAAAAGGCAAGCAACTCTTCATTTTCTGAACTGCAAAAGACCCTGGAATCTTCATAGAATCTTAGGGACAAAAGGGAGGATTGTTTCAATAATGACTATAGTTGACTATCTTGTCACAATGGCAAAGAAAGGAATGGAATTACATTTAATCTGATTGCCAAAATATAGTCACATGATACTTTTTGCATCTGATTTATGGGATAAAATTATTATCTTTTTTATTTTAAAATTTTTATAGAAATGGCATCTTGCTATGTTACTCAGCCTGGTCTCTAACTTCTGACCTCAAGCAAGGATCCCACCTCAGCCTGAGAGCTCAGTGCTGAGATTATAGGCATTGAGCCACCACGCCTGGCCTATGGGATGAAATTAAAAGCCACATTTGCCACCCAGATTTATTATATGTTTCTAATAATGACTCTGATAACCTAAAATTTCACCCACAAAATATAATCAATTACTGATCTTTAATTGATAGCGAAGAAGGAAAGAAATATCTAGAAACCTACACATATGTACTTAGATATTTGTTTATTTTATTGGCATGTTTTATCTCTAAATATTTTCAAATAAACATGATTCAGATGATTAAAAAAGTCAGTCCTTCACAACCTTGGACTACTAAAAGCCATAATTAGAAACAACACAAAGTGTCAGAAGCCAGAAAAAAATTTTAGTAATGTCCTTTATTTATATAAGACATCATGTACTTTATGGCATTTTCATAAACATTTTGCTATTTTCATTGCTATGATATTATTTCAGAATTATATGGCTCCCTTGTACCTACATACATGCTACACAAATTCTTTATTGTTTTATTCATTAACAAATAATTGAGTTGCCAATCATTTTCCTAAGCATGTTCAATAAACTCAACAAAGCCCTTCCTGTCATAGAATTTACACTGTAATGGGAAAAGACACAAAATACGTATATAAATGCTGTCTATGTCATATGGCGATAAGGGATACAAACTAGTTAGTGATGTGAGGATAGGCAGTGGATAGTATGAGTGCCATGGTATATAGGATGGTTAAGAGAGGCCTGGCTCTGGAAGAAATCTGGGGCAAGAGTGTTTCAGCTTGAGGGCACAGAAATGCCAAATATAACTGGTACAATCAAAGAGCATTAAGGATCCAGTATGGCTGGCACTGGGTAAGCAAGAGGAAGAAAGGGGGGCATGAGCTGGGGTCTAGATAATATGATGCATTTAAGGCCAGAATTAAGAACTTCATTAAAAGAAACTCAAAATCATGACCTTAGTTGATCTAATTAGTTAACCTATTTTTTTCATGTAACATGAATACACAATGTATAATAAATCAGAATACTAGTATGTCTTTAAAATACTCCTAGGGAAAATTAAATTTCATAATGTGATTTATAAGTGACATATGTAAATAAATAACACATGCATAAATTTACATGGTTTTCAATGATCCTAAAAGCATTGACATTTGTTTATCTTTTTAAATTGAGTCTTGAAGTCTCTAAATACCTATAACTTTAGGTTGATTACTCAGAGAGAGTGCTAACCAGTTGTGTGGGCAGTGTGGGCAGAGCTGCCTACACAGTGTGATTCAGCTCAGTCAAGCCCAATTCTGGCCACTCCCACACACTATGATTAAAAAAACATTTCTCCCCTAGCCCTGCCACAGGGCCAGAAAATACATTATTCATCCCCTTGAGTTAAGGCACTGGAGGTTACTGATAATTATCTAAATACCCTTTGAGAGGAGAGGCAAATGAATTCATTGTCTATTAAAAACTCTTCAAATCCAATTACGTGGGCAGTCACCCAGTAAGACAGTGGGAATGGAAGAGAGGTAAGGTTTCATAAGACTGTGAATGTCAGAATTTGTGAACATGGCATTTCCATGGAAGTTGTACTCAAAAGGGATCCTTGGGCAGCTGAGAATCAGAACAAGGGCACTGGGAGTAATGAGGAAGATAGTTAACGTACATCGCTAGTTATATTCAGGATTAACTCTGCTCTGAGAAAAACAGCTATAGTCTGGGAAGAGCTTTAAGCTCCTGGAAGCAGAAGGCCTGGGTCTTTGGGTAAGGGATTTTATATTTTGTGAGGCTGAAGAATCAAACAGGACAATGTATATGAAAACACTTTCCTAAATGAGAAGCAGAAGCATGTTGCAATGCTTGGCTTATAGTAGGCAAAACGTAAATATGAGTCATGTTAATAGACAGGATTCACATAAAATTAGGGCATTTGAATGCAGCAAAATACTTTTAAATATTTTCTACCAGTTATATATGCAAAACCATCCCTGAAAATTATTCTTTCTCTGAACCTCACTCCATTCATGATCTTCACCATTCTCTCATCAGAATATCCACTGACATTTTAAAACACTAAACAATTACTTAATGATGCATGCAATATTCCTTCTGACCTTCAACACATGCCCGAGCCTCAGCCCAGGCAATATTGCTGCTGCTTCTCTTAAAATTTTTAGAGAAAGAACAGTTATTTCAAAACATAATTTGAAGTCTGTAAACTTACCTTGCTTCTTTTACAGAGAGTTGATAAAAGTGAATGAAGAGAAAAAGAGACTCAGAGAAGTTAAATTTAACTTTGGCCTCTAAAATGAGGGTGAAAAACATAGTCTGTCATCTCCTTTTCCCAGTCCCAATGTCAGGGATACCACAGATGCAAAGAGGAAAACTGCTGGGTCTTATACCTTATACAGACAGTTTGAAACATCTGTAAACACAGAAGCTGTTTGGGCATTGGTGGTTGGAGAAATTGACAACCAAAGAGGCCATGGATGGAAGTCCTGCTGAAAAAGAAAGCTTTTACTAGACAGTCATTTTCTTCTTCTGGGAAGATCCCTGCTTGCTCCTTTGCAAATGAGAGGCAGAAACCAGCAGCGCCAATTGGCACTGGCCAGTGATGAAGGGACAGCCACAGGATAGAGATCAAGCCTTGCCAAATAGTAAAAATATAAAAAGAGATTCAAGCAAACCCATCAGTTCCTGATTGTCCCTCTTCCTTCAAGTCTTCTCCATCCACACCTGAGGGCTAGATGACAATCACCGTGGAAGGAGCTTCTGGTAAAGACCGAAGCCTGAAATGATTCCCAGGCAGGCATGAATCTAGGGAAGTGCCTGACCTCTACTGCAATTCTTGTAGTCCTGCCTCTACCTTGTGTCTCAGGCACATACCCATCCATAAAAGAATCTGGGTAGGACAAGTGTTAAAGGTAGAATGGAGACATAGAATGTTCTAAGCAACGTTTCTGTATAGAAAAGTGAATAGCACCAAAAATTAATAGGTTGGAAGATGAAGTTTTAGTAAATTTCCTAGCTGGTATCAAAAGCATTAAGGAAATGGAAAATATAAGTAAAAAATAAGAGATTTCAAAAATAAAAGTAGAATTTTCAGCATTTGTGGGAGTCCCTGTGGGAGAAAAAAAAACTGAGAGATAAAAATATTTGCATAAGTAATGACTAGGCTGTCTCAAAAATAAAGATAAATTAAATATCTCAGACTGAAATGGCCCAGAGAATTCCAAACTAAAAGATGGGGGAAAAAAATCTACTAAAACTCCTAGAGAGGAAGAACAGCTCATCTACAAATGAAGAATAATCAGAATAACATTTGATTTGTCATTAATATGTTTGAATGAAGAAAATAATGAAATAATTTTAACATTTTGAAGAAAAGGCATTTCAAACCAATATTAGCTGTGCAGCTCACCTATAATTTAAATATGAAAGTGAAATTACAAATATTCTTAATTGTAAGGAGTCAAAGAGTTTATCATACAAAGACTTTCTTTCATAATTTTAATATTCTTGGAGGAAGTACTCACACTCACACACACACACACACACACACATGAGAAAATGAATTCAGGAATATTGCATATGGCATTAAAAGTAACTGAGTAAATGATTAAAATGTAAGGATTAAATATATCTACCTATTTATTGATTGATATTCTGTATATCCATCTATGTGTCTATTCATCTATCTATCATCTATCTGTCTACATAACTACTTTTCTTTTGAAAGAATTCAGAGCTAGATTATGACAATATGATGAGGAGGTGGGGTGTTGGAGGCTTTGGAGGAAACTAGAGGAAATTTTAAAATGTGCTAAGTCATCTCTTTGTTTTGGAGGAAGATATGGATATTATCAGGCTGAAGAAATTTATAGGAACAAAAAATACATATAAGCCTAAGTAATTTAAAGAAAGTTAAGAGTAATCGCTAGATAAATAAAATTGTAACTTTCAAATCAGAAGATTATATATCTAATAGAAGGCATAAAAGAAGGTAAAATAACTAAAGAGAGTAACAGATAGAAAATATAAGATAACAAAAATAAGTCTCGATAGAATAATCATCAACGTGGAAAATTCTTCATAAAACAATTAAAAGTCTGAAACCCACTTGAAAGAAACAAATAACTACAGTTTGAATATAAAGGCACAACAAAAAGGTAGTCCAGGCAACTATAAATTAAAAGGAAGCGGGATTGGCAATTTTAATAACTGATAAATGAGTTTTTGATGACTTTAAAAACTTCATAAGAGACAAATGGAAATATTATATTCTGGTAAAAGAAACAGTGAATCAAGAATATATGAACTAGAATGAGTATATAAATTTATATTCTTTTTAAACCCAATCATAGAAATAAATCACATTTTAGGCCTCAAAGGGAACTTTATCAGTTCAAAGACTAAAAATAGAAAAAACTATCTTCTTTGAACATAATACAATGAAATGAAATTGATAAAAAGAAAATTGCTTAAAGTCTAATACATCTGAAACCTAAAAAGTATACTACTATTCTGTGAAACAGGATATTATATGACAAATTAGAAAACACATAGAACTGCATGAAAATGAAAACACTATATGAAAGACACATAAAACTCTACTTTGAGAAAGATTTATATTTTTAAGTACATTAAGCATAGGGCAAGAAAGAGCAGAAAGAAAAAATGTGAGACAAGCATTCAAGAAATTATTATTAATAAAACACTGACAGAAAGATAGAGTAAACCCAGATAAAAAAGAAGATAAGCAAGAGATCAATGAAATAGGAAACAATAAAAAAAAAAAAAAGAAAAGAAAGAGAAGTTTAATCATTTACTGCCTGGTTCTTGGAAAATAAATGAACTGGTTAATAGGAAATGAAGTTGAGAAAATTGACTCATTTTGTGGAGAAAATAGTTTGACCACTATTGAATTCCAAATGAATTAAAAACTTAATTTCAAAGAGGTAATTCTAAACTAACAAAAGAAAAATGTAGTTGACAATAATAATGAAAATTTATGATGAATTTTCATAAAATTAAAGATTTCAGTTTAAGTAATGACACCTTATCCAAAGTCTAACAAATGGATTATTCCTTGAAATAGTCATGTTCAATTCTAAAATTTAATTTTCAAGGAAATATACAAATACCCACACACTCGCACACACATACAACACCCAGGAACGTCTATTGAAAAATGGGCAAAATAGGGAACTCCTAGAAAGAGAAACATGAATGAGTAATAAGTATATAAAGCTATTCTTACAACCTTATCAAAAAAGTACAAATTAAAATGATAATGAAATGCCCCTTTATTGTTAAACTTAACAAGTCATATTATGACCAAGCATGGTGAAGTTTTTAGAGCCTACGTTTCTAGTAGGAGTAGAAATGATTACAGTCATTCCACAGGACAATCGTGTCCTACCTAGCAAAAGTAAGTATGTATGTACTATGCAATCACACCCAGTTATAGAGCCCTAAGAATATCTCACACAGGTACATCATGAGGGACAAGCATAAAGATTTTCATTGGAATATTAATTTTGGTGTCAGAGACATGGACACAATCTAGGGTTGCATTCCTAGGCCAAAGAAAAAGTAAAATATGGGTTACTATAAAGCAGTAGAAGTAATAAACAGGATATCATACAACAACATCAGTGGATCTTAAAAACATTAGTCAAAAGAAAAATGCAAAAATGAGATGTATAACATAGCTTAAAACAAATACACACAAGACAATGTCATGTCTTTTCTATGTATATAATATTTTTCAGGCCCAATTTAAATATTTGAGAATAATTGTCTATGGGGAAAACAGATATGGGTATTTAGAAACTGATAAATATGCAAAATAAAATTAAATAAAATAAAAAAGATCTATGAATTGCTGAGAATGATTAACTCAATTCTTTTCATTGGAAGACCAAAAAACAGATAATATATATTTTCAAAATTATTAACAAAACTTGTTTTTTTTCCCCAGAAAAAATAAACTGACAAAATATGAAGTAGAATTAGGAAGAGAACATTTATTTGTTTGAGGGTCTATAGGTATATAAATTAAAATTAATCTCAGCATTAAATAACTTTGTCAAGAGAGAAGGACAACAAAAAAATAACAAAAGTCAAAAAAACTGGCTTAAAATATCATATAGCTTTAAAAATACCATATAACTGACCAAAGTATATACATTTCATTTTTGAACAATATCAATTTGATTAACAGATGGTAACAGTGATCATATTGATAATGCAAAGAAATCACACAGAAGATAAATGAACTTCTACAATATTTGTATTTGTATATGTAGAAGAATATTTCATGTAAACCTACATGAAATACATTTCTTTAGCACATTTCCCAGCATATTTACATATACAAACCATTAAAAAAAAATCCTCAACTCTAAAAGAAAAACCTTGTTGCTAGTTGAGGAATAGAATATTTTAAGGAATGGAATAGTTTATGGAGCTTCTGCCTTTACATTACTAAATTAAAGGGTTAATATTCAATATATGTAAGGAACTCCTACAACTCAATAACAAAAGAAATAAATGAGCCAACTAAAAAGTGGGCAAAAGAACTGAATAGACATGTCTCCAAAGAATAAATACAAATGGCCAACAGATATATGAAAAAGTACTCAAAATCACTAATCATCAGGGAAATGCAAATCAAAAACACAATGAGATATCACCTCACATCTATTATGATATTACTAAAAAAGCACACACACAAAAAAAAGTTTTGGCAAGGGGGTGAAGAAAAGGGAACCATTATACACTGTTGGTCAGAATGTAAATTGCTGCAGCTATTATGGAAAACACTATGTAGTTTCCTCAAACAAAATAAAAATAACTAAAATATCATCGAGCACTACCACTTCTGGGTATATGTATCCAAAGGAATTGAAATCAAGATGTCAGAAAGATATTTGCACTCCCATGTTCATTGCAGCATTACCCACAATAGCCAAGATAGGGCAGTAACCTAAATGTCCATTGATGGATGAAAGGATAAAGAAAATGTAACACACTCCCCCACACATGAATATTATTCAGCTTTATAAAAAAAAGGAAATCTTGTCATTCAGGGCGACATGAATGAACCTAGAGGACATTATGGTAAATGAAACAAATGAAACACAGAAGCACAAATACTACATGATACTGCTTATATGAGGAATCTAAAATAGTCAAACTCACAGAAGCAGAGTGGCATAGTGGCTGCTAGGGGCAGGGGGAGGGCAAAACAGGGAGATATTAGACTGAATGTACAAAGTTTGGTTACAAAAGATGAGTAAGTCTTAGCGATATATATCTTTTCTGGTTCCATGTGAAGCATAACATTATTTTTTTTTTGATCTGTGAAAAATGATGGTACTCTTATATGGATTGCATTGAATCTGTAGATTACTTTGTGTAGTATAGACATTTTAACAATGTTGATTCTGCCGATCCATGAACATGGTTATGATTTTCCACCTGTTTACATCCTATGCTATTTCCTTCTTCAGTGTTTCATAATTCTCCCTGTAGAGGTCTTTCACTTCCCTAACTAAATATATTCCTAGGTATTTTATTTTCTTTGTTACTATTGTGAAAGGTATTGCATCTTTGATTTGGTTCTTCGTTTGACTGTTGTTGGCGTATATGAATGCTACTGATTTGTGTACATTGATTTTGTAACCTGAGACTTTGCTGAATTTGTTTATCAATTCCAGTAGTCTCTTGGCAGGATCTTTGGGGTTTTCTAGATATAAGATCATATCATCAGCAGAGAGTGATAATTTGCTGCTTGCTATTGCATTCCATCCCTTCTTCACTTTGAGTCTGAATGAGTCCTTGTGGATTAGATGTGTTTCCTGAAGACAGCAGATAGTTGGCTTGTATTTATTTATCCATTCAGCCAGCTTATGTCTCTTCAGTGAGAAGTTCAAGCCATTCACATTTATTGAAAGAATTGATCGGTGGGGTGTATTTTTGTCCATCTTGTTGAGTAGAACTTTGTTGATTTGTTTTCTCTCTTGAGCCATTGTGGTATCTCGCCTTTGACCTTTAACTTTTGGGTAATTTTATACTAGTGAATGTCTATTGTGCTGATCCATGTATAGAGCAGTTCTGAGTACTTCCTGTAGGGTAGGTCTTGTCTTGACAAATTTCCTCAGTGTTTGCTTGTCTGAGAAAGACTTTAGTGCCCCCTCATATCCGAAACCTAGTTTTGCAGGATAGAAAATTCTAGGCTGGGCATTATTCTGTTTGAGAAGACTGAGAATGGGGCCCCAATCCATTCTGGTTTATAAAGTCTCAGTTGAGAAGTCTACAGCTAGTCTGATAGGTTTTCCTTTGTAAGTTACCTACTGCTTTTGCCTTACACCTTGTAGGAGCACTTTTTCATGTTTATTTTGGCCAGTCTGATGACTATGTATTGTGGTGTTTGACTCTTTGTGATGAATCTCCCAAGAGTCCTTTGAGCTTCTTGTACCTAGATATCTAGATTGCAAGGCCAGGGAAATTTTCCCCGATTATTCCCTCAAATAAATTATCTAACCCTTGTGTATTTCTTCATCACTCTCAGGGATGCCTATGATTCTTATGTTAGGCCTCTTTATATAATCCCATATTTCTTGTAGGCTTTGCTCATTCTTCTTGTTTCCCTGCTCTATCTCTGTGACTGACTTGTTCAATTCAAAGGTGTTGTCTTCAAGCTCTGAGATTCTTTTTTCTGCCTGATCTAACCTATTATTAAGGATTTTCACTGTGTTTTGTAATTCCTTGCATGAATTTTTCATTTCCAGAAGTTCTGTTTGATTTTTCTCTAATATATCAATTTCTTTAGTGAATTTGTTATTCATCTCCTGCATTGTTTTTGTGATTTCTTTATGCTGGGTTTCCATTTTATCTTGCAGTTCATTGTGCTTCCTTACAATCCATGTTTTAAATTCTTCATCTGTCATTTCAGTATTCTGATTTTGCTTGGTATCCCTTGTTAGAGAGCTGGTGTTCCCAAAAGGAAGTGCCCAAAAGGGATTGTTCTTTCACTTTGATTCTTCATACTTCTGGAGTTCTTCTGCTGATTCTTCTCATCAGTCTTCCCAGAATGACCAAGCTCTGGAGTCACACAGGTCACCCAGGACCCACTGGACCCCTGTGACTCCTGCACCCTATGCTGGAGTTGGGAAATGTCTGTGTAGGGATGAGCAAGATAAAACCTGAGGTGTTGAGGCCCCCTGGGGAGGACAAAGGCACCCAGTGGGTAGACAACCAATATGGTGCCTGCCATCTGGCTGGGGTCTGTGGGGTAGGAGGCACCCCGGGGGAGCTGAGAGCCTGGTGCCCTGTCTGTAAGAAGCTCCCAGCTCACTAGTGGCAACAGTCTGTGTGCTTGTGTTGGCAGAAGGTCTCTCCAGCATCTTGGGAGCCCACAAACACTCCCAGATGCGAGGGAGGGGGAAGTTAACCATTCCACCTACTCTTCTCTCTGGTTTCTAAGCCTCTCAGGGCTTAATCTCCACCAATGCTTTTCTCCTTCTCGTTCTGCTCTACCACCTCTTCCTGTGGAATCTCCTATAGATTCATGCACCCTTCCTTCAGACACTTATGTGATCTATGTTTGTCTGTCTGTGTTTTCTCTTTCATTTAAAACTCCTTCTTAACAGAGATGCTCTGGCTAGTAGTGTCTCTGGTCCACCATCTTGCTCCCTCATCAATAAAGTGTTTTTTAAAAAGTAATAATAAAATATGCACCCACTCTCTTTTATCTAGAATTCCACTGGAGCAATAGAATTATATTATAAATACTAATATGAATAAACTTTGGGCTTATGTAATACCATATACAGTTTCTGCATTAAATATCAGTGGATCAAAAGGGGTATAATTTTTAAGCATATCCATTTTAGTTTTTAATTTGAGGTTTATTCTCAAGTTGTAATATCTTTATTCTGAAACAGAACAAAACATGAAGGAACCAGATGCCTTACATTAAGTGTTATTTTGTTTGGAGAAGCAATATTCACTAAAGAATCAGATCTCCTATTTTCCTGGCATCAGGGGAAATAAATGGCTGCTGTAAACCTGAGCTAGAAGCAAAATCTCTTCTATATTCAAGGAGAGCTAAATACAAAGTTCAAGTATGTTGTTTTTATAAAGGTAAAATTTAAAGAACTTTATCTTTTGAAATTTTAATTTTAGAAAATTCTTTCTTTTGTAAACCTATTGCTGTTTATGACAATAGCTAGAACTTAAAATTGGGAAGTAATCTGAATGAAATATGGAATGTATATTGTAAATATTATATTTTCAATCTCTGATATGTCATATTAAAAGTAAAAGTTAGAAAAAATCCAAAAACAACTATTCCAAACATCTATTAGATTTTATTATGATTTTAAATAAGAGTACATTTTATTTATTTGTTTGAATAGAATGAATAAACTTTGAAACATCGGTGTCCAAGAATAAGGGGGAAGAATGATGATTTTCTGCAAATTTTGCTTAGTATGGTAAAAATATTTGTCGATTGATTATAATTTTACAGGCACCCTTCTAAGTGCCTTGGATGAATCAGTGAACAAAATAAAGACTGTTTTCTACATTAAACTGATGCTCTAGATTACTTAACTATTTTAAAACTCTAAAGAACAAATTAAAAAATTCTCAAATTGGCTCTGTTAAAGTATCCACAACTCCTTTATCTTTTAAATATTCATTTTTGTCTAACAATCAACTGACAAAACAATTAAAATAACACTAATGTTCTAACCTATTCAGGCAAATATATAACGTACAGATAAAATGAAATTAAAGATCATATTCTAGGTCCTTTTTCACATTAAGGAGATTGATATTTCTGGGGCATAATTGAATAAAAAGTCAGAGTTTTCTGGAGCACATTGAATAAAAGTTAGAGTTTTCTTATTCTATAATTTAGTGATGAGATTTTTAGATCCAAATTATTCTTGTTTTGCTTCTTTTCCCTTAAATATTTTTCTGGTTTGGAGACTATGAAAAACATGTAGAAATAGCAGTAAAGGAAATTGTCCCAAATTTATAGTTGAACGTGTAATTCAGAAGAAAATATGTTTTTATTTGTTTTATAATTCTGTGGACCATTAGAGCAAATTTGTCAAATTGTTCTTGAGGGGTAAGAGCTTTCATAAATTAATAATCTAGCCATTGAGGTTATTTAAAATTCAAAGGATTTGAAGGCCATTCAATTCTATAAATAAAAATGTAATAAATCACATTTTTTTAGGTGAATGCAAATAATTTTATTTCTGTGCCAATCCAAATTGCATCGGAAAGCTTCACTTACATTGTATGGCATATATGAAGCTTCATAAAAAAAAAAAAATAAGTGATCCTGACTACTGGAATAATATAGTATAAAGGCAGGTAAAGTACTAATTTTCTAAAAAAACTCTTTATCTCAAGTGATGTAGATTTTTTAATGACTTAGAATGGCAAATTTGTGAGCCTTACATGAGATCCATTTTCATAAACAATATGAAGGATACTGTTTTATGTGGCTGGTCAGATGAGGTAATTGGGCATCAAATATTTCTGTTGAAAAATTTAATTAGGCACAATGGGGTTATTGATGTATAGGGTGAAATGCCTGACTTTTGGACTCTGCTATGACCCACTTCTATTCAGCCATGATATTCACATGTATTTCTTTCTCTCTCTCTCTCTTTTGCTCTCCCCGCCCCTGCCCCCCAACTACTGCTTTCTCTTTCTCATGTCTGACTATACTGTTAAGGCTATTATAAATATAGCAGAAAATTTAGGTAATTACAGATAAGTCATCTATTTTGCCATGTTTTTCAACGTATAACTATTATAAGTGGATAGCTGTTTTCTACAAACAGAATAATGCTGAGATTATTTGCTTGAACTTTCCAGAAGATAAATTGAAAATAAGAGATTGTGAATGTTTTGGCAAGGCTTTGTTGGTTTTTTATTTGATCTGAGTTTATTTCATCCTGACTTTCCAACATGTTATTTTCTTTCAAAGGCTGCCAGACCAGAAAAAATAAAAAAGAAAAAAACCTTTATGTTTTTCAAAACCTTTCTGAATCAATGTTATTCTAAGGAATATATTTCATTCTTGGTGGCAGTAATTAATAAATGATAATGATAATTATTATTGTTATTCAGTATTGTTTTTGCCATTCCTCATGTTTTCTATAAACTCCAGCATGACATTTCATTTTCACAGAAAGGATATTCCCCAAATGCCCCTTTGCTAGCTGGATTATCAATATATTAATTCTTTCAAATAGATTTTGAAATTATTTTCTGAGGTACACAATCAGATTAATGCTTTTTGTGATAGTCCTTCAAGATAATCTGTTTATAATTGCTCTGTTTTCTAATTATAATATTTTGTCTGAAAATTCAGGGCTTGGTAGTTCAAAGATGAAAAACATGATAACTAGGATCATTATCACTGCTAATTTGAAAAGGATTCATCCATTAAACCCTTATCTATACTCTGTAATTCAGAGTTTCTGCCTGTAGATGCTACAATCTAGTATAAAAAGAGTAAATATGGACAAATATGTGAAATATGCACCATATATATTAATTTCATAAATTATAACTTAATTTGTTGCTCATTTATTTCAAAATTACCTTCTCTGGGTATAAAAACTTAATTTTCTACCTTTTCAGAAAGAGAAAAAAAGATGATGAGAAAATTGAGTAACCAACATTCTACAGTGATATTTACCTTTTTTTAGAAAGACTCCTTTTGAACACTCTGGAAGCATCTCTAAATATAAAAACATTGATAGTTTATTCATAACCTTGACTTTTTTTTTAGAAAAATAGTATAATACTTGATAACTGAAAGTTATACTGAGTTGAATGACATAAATTTAAAACTTTGTACTTTATCTTACAATTCAGATTTTCTCCACAGTTATTAGTACTTAGGCAAATGACAATGATTCAGATCATTATTATGAGAAATGAGTGAAGTTATACACTCTGGAGATTGTTATTCTTTTAGAAAAATTAGAATATCCACATGCTTCTTCTAATTTATTGTAGAATACCTTGCAAGAAAAGACTGTTTTAATATGCAACAATAAAAATAAAGTACATTTCAGTCCTAGGATGTATTCTAGAAACAGACTTAGAGGCATTCAGAAAAGTATAATCAAATGAGTTTGATTCTGAAAGGATCTGGTAAGCAATGGGAGAAGAAAATCTGGGAACGGGAAAAAGCCCTTCAGACAATATATCCTGGGGAATGGCACTGGCAGAGGTTGATGGAGGTGACTCTTCCCTGGGGTGCTACTGGAGGCCTCAAGCATTTCTAATGCAGAGTTTTCCAGTGTTTCCTTCATAGGAGCACTTTTTATTTCTTTGAAATTATGATATTGCCACTGAGTAATGAAAAACCCTAAGTACTGTGTAGTAAACTAACTGGAGTTTACTAACAATGCTAGTCACTGATCTGAGTAGAGAATTGGGGCAAGTTGTTGATGAAGATGAGGATCCTGAGGCAGAAAATTGCTGATAGACTCATAAGGAAAAGCTTGTGTATTAATTTTCTAGTGTAATAAATTTTCACAAACTTAGTGGCTATAAACAACACACATTTATTACACCCGTATTCTGTAGGTTAGAAGCCAAAGTGGGTCTTGCTGGGCTAAAGTCAAGGTATTGGCAGGGTTGCATTTCCTCTAGGGATTCTAGGAGAAAATCTTCTTCGTATTTTCCAGCTTCTAGAGTCCACCTGTATTCTTTGACTCAAAGTTCCTTCTTCTATCCTCAAATCAAGCCGTGTGGCATCTTCAAGTATCTCTGACCCTGAACCCTCTTCTGCCTCCTTCTTTCACTTTTATGGATTTTTATAATTACATTGGATCCACTTGCACCATCCAAAATAAACTCTATTTTAAGGTCAGTTGATTAACAAATTAATTCCATTTGCAAATTTAATTCCCCTGTTCCTTGTAACATAACATATTCACAGATTCCTGGCATTATCATATAGACATCAAGGAGGGCAGGGACATTATTCTATCACAGCTTGGAAACTAATGGTGGGATGGGATCAACCACTGTGTCTTACTTCACTTTGGGGAAGGAAAGCATTTGCAAAATTGAGAAGGCATTCTGGAGAATAGTATGAGGTAGCCTGCATAGGGACAACGATAGAGCCAGGAAACCAGTGGAGACAAAGCTGAGGAAGCAAATAATTAGAGACTGAATGAGGATTGTGTTTTAAAGCCAGGGACAAAGGTAGAAATGTATACACAGTATTAGGAAAAAATAGAAGTTGCCAAGTAAATTTATTGAAATGACAACCACAAACTGAATATTAATTAATAGAACATCTCAAATTAGAGTTTTGGGTATGAAAAATTTTCTCTCCACTTAATTTGTAGTTACATTATTTTAGATGCTGCCAGTAGCTCATTTTAAGATGCCATCATCCTTATTAGAGATTCTTACCTAGGTCATATTGTATATCTAACTAGCATTTTAATCTGGGACCTGAAAATTCAACACTGAAGTTTCCACAGGGAAAGACTGGGTACCCAATGCCTTAAAACAAACATTTATAACATTATTCTTTAGCATTTCTCTTGCCTTATTCTCCATAATTCTTGAAAGCAGTTGATACAGCAGCTCTAGTGTTTTTTTAAGTGAGTTTCAGATGGAGGGAAAAGCCCTAGTTTCCATTTTAGAGCTCGATTTTTGAGAATGATTAAGGTTTCAAGTGAATATCACAACTCATGAAAAAATCGCTGGCTGGAAAACAGGATCTGGAAATAGCAACAGCAGTAAAAGTAGATATGCTCTGGAGATTGCACGTCATTAAATTAGTCAACATCTTAATTACATTTCCTTTCTCTGTCCAAGAGCCTACTAGGAAATATCTTGTGACTGTCTTCATTGTTTCCTAATGATCAAAACTGTCAAAATAGATATTTTTCTGTGCTATATTTTCTGGAGAAAGCATGTATGTGGTAATGGTAGAAATGAGTGTAATGTCAGCTGAAAAGTGAAATATCCAAAAGCACTAGATTATTTTTTCAGATTTAAAAAAGTTGTGCATTATATTTGTACATATTTATAGGGTACATGTGAAATTTTGTTACAGGCATAGAACGTGTAATGATCAAGTGAAGGTATTTAGGGTACCTACCACCTGCTTGGTTCTTTTTCATAGTATCTATCTTTTTGGTAAATATCTCATTCATATCCTGAATTGTTTTTCTGACTTCTTTGTATTGGTCTCTGGAATTATTACTTATCTTAATGAGCTTGTTTAGAATCAACAATTTGAATTTTTTTTTTTTTTTTTGGAATTTTATGAATTTTTTTATTGGAATCTGTTGCTAATAAATTATTGTGTCCCTTTGGAGGTATCATATTTCCCTGATTTTTCATGTTTTTTATGTCTTTGGTTGATATCTGCACATCTGGTACAACAGTAGCTTCTTCCAATTTTTTGAATTTGCTTTTGTAGGGAGGATATTTTCCTGAAGATGTACCTATGGTGCTGGTTGGGTAGAGCACTTTGGCTTTGCTTCTGGGTATATGCAGTAGTGTAGTCTCAGTATAATCTCTTTGGCTATAAATAGGGTCAGTGATGGCTGTGATTTCCTTACTGGCTTAGGGTGTTATTGCTTGTGGAGGCTGTGTTGAAGTTTTCCTAGGGACTGGGACAGTCCAGTCTTCAGGCCCCAGTGGTGACAGTGGCGAGCGGAGCATGCCTGTCCTTGGGCCCCATTGTGGTATACACTAGCACTGGTGTTAATGGATCCAGGCAGGCCAATTCCTGGGCCTCCAAGTGGCTACTTTGGGTGCCAGGAATGGCTCCAGTCGGCCAGGTTGGTAGGCAGTTCTCTAGCCCTTAGGCAGTGGGTGTGGCATGGGCAATGGCAGCAGCAGTGGTGGGACAACCCTCTGAGACCCAAGTGGTCTGTGCTGGTGCTGGCAGTGACTAATATAGGTTGTGCAGGCCAGTCCCCAGACCTGCAGGTGGTACATGCAGGTAGGTTGTGGTGGTAGTAACAAGTTGAGTGGGCCTGACCTCAGACCCCAGGAGGAGTGCTCAGATATTATTGGTGGTGGACTAGCTTGGGCAATCTTCAGGACCTTACACAGTAGACTATGTGAAGAGGGTGGACCCAGGCCATGTGGTACCCTCAGGCCCCCTGATGGGGCATGTCAAGGATGCTTGTGGTAGGCAGGGGCAGGGTGATCCCCAAGCGACCAGCAGAATGTTCAGATGGGAGTGGCGGAGGGTGCACTGTGGCTCTGCTAGTGGGGAAGTTGAGTTTGTTTATCCTGGGAGTATCCGTAGGCAGGCAGCTGAGGGGCATGAGCTTTATTTGCACCTTGGTCCACAGCAGTCTGCAATGGTAGTGGTTGCAGGCAGTGGAATTTGTCCTTGAGGTTCATGAACATGTTTGGCTGGCCTCTGCTGGAAGGAGTAGGATTGTTGCCCCTGGCTCCCACCTCAGCCCCAGTGGCAGGGCAGGACACAGTCCAGTATGGGCTAAGCTCACAAAATGACACTGTGCTTCAGCTGCTTAAGACTCTGAGGTTTGTGGGACCCAGAGAGAGCTCTCTTTCTGGAGCAATGCCTTTGCCAAGTTTCTGAGGAGCTCCCTATATTAGTCTCAGGTTCTGCAAGGATCAAGAGCTCTCCCATGGCTAGGATTGTAGCAGTCTGAGGTGGGGATGTGGACAACTGGAAGTCTCTCAGTTACCCATTCCCCACATTAGGGAACCTCTCTATACTCCCAGCCAAATCCTTGTGGAACAGGCTGCCTCATTTCTCACTCCTTCCTTGCTTTAGATGTTTCCTGTCACTTCTATGTTGAATTCCAGTGTTATCTCTTAAAGGAGCTGTTCAAAGTGTGATTATCTACTTGCTTTTTGGTTCCTCTCCATGGAAGAGGCAAGTACCAAATGCATCTAGTCAGACATCTTGAAGTTCCTCCTTCCAAAAGCACCATGTCCTGATATACAAGTATTTGGCACTGAAATCCAAAACTGAAAGAACCCAAAGTGCTTACTATGATAATCTCTTTTAAGCTCCTATAACAGTGTATGCTCTTGATTCTTCAATATTCTTAAGCAGGGGAATAGCATGTGAGCTGTTATGTCTTCATTTCTGTATCCCTTCATCTTTCCTCGTCATCATTGCTTTGAGGACATGGAGTGTTCAACATGCAAGGTCCTCAGCTCCTTGACCTCACTGCCAATGAGTTTCTTTTCCACTCCACCATCCCATTCATTCTGACAGAGTACCTTGCTGCCATCTGGCACTATCCCATTTTCAATCATATGTAATTAAAACATATCACATTCTGATCACAAACTTCTCCCATTCCAGCTATTTTATATGTGACCTCATTGGAATTTTAAGTCCACTGACCACCTTTCCTTCTTTCCTTCTTCCCTGATTTCAAATATCTTTATATTAAGTTAGAGTCTGATGTTCATGTATACTCTTGAAAATACTCTCAATTATCTTACCCCTGTATCCAGCAAAACCCCAACTGTAAGTCCAACTCTTTGTTCTCTCAGGGACATGCTATTGAGAAAATTCTCACAAAGTGATCACCAAATTAAAATAGGTCTGAATGTTCAACAACTCTGCTACAAAATATATGCAAATAATGTACAAATTTATATTTACAGTCTTGAAATTTCTAGACTCAAGAATTTTATCCCAACTAGGGTTCCAGTATCCCTATTTGGATGTTTCAAAGGTACCTAAAAGTTGACATTTCTGAACTCAGTATTGTGTCTCCCTCCAAAATTGGTTCTCTTCCAATGTTTCCAGCATAAACATCTAAGCCAGAAATTTAGAAATTATTTGAGATATTGAATTTTCCTTTCCTTCAATGTGGAGTTCAGCATTATGATTGATTTTATCTTCTAAATATTTTTCAAGTCAATCTCTCAATCCCCACTACTATTGTCCTAGTCCGTATTGTATCATCCTCTGCCTGCTGCAATCATCCCCAGCCATTCTCCTCATATCCAGTATTGCACCATTAAATGTCTTCCTCACACTGTAGCTACAACTCTTTATGAATTGTAGGTTTAGATATGTCACCTCTTGCTTCAAAAACTACAAATGTGCCATTACTCATAGGACCAAAATATTTGACAGAGCTTACAAATAAGGCCTTGACTGATCCTACTTACCTTTGCAGGGGTATTTTCTCCTTGCTTCCTGCTGCTTTCAGTTCTCTAGACTTACTGACCTTTCAATGAATCTATACTACTATTCACCTGAATGCTTCCTTCCTGTTTTATCTTCCCCACCACTTAATGTCTAACTTTCTTCCTTATATTTCTATTCAGCTATTTACTTTGTCAGGGTAACTTCCCTGGCATACACAAAGGAGTAAATGCCCAATGTAGCCTCTTAATACTGCCACCTAATTTTTGACATAGCACTTATGACAGTTTTGATTTTATAACCTTGTATGCTTCTCACATTAATCTGTCACTTATTACACGGTAAGCTCACTAATGACAAAAAATACAATGGCAATGAATGAAACTCTTCTAATACTAGTAGTTCAGTCTATCAATGTCACCTTTGGTCTCATCTGGAAATATGCAAGTACCAGCCTGAATTTAAAGAGTGTGGCAAGTAAGTGGTAAAAAGATGCCATTGGCTATTGCTACATGACCAAATATCAAATCTGCCTTGTAATTTGTTTAATAAGAGATTTTGGTTACATTATTTGTCTTTTAGTCATCATTGTTTTTAGCCACAGCACTATATTAAAAAAAAAACACAAAATAAAGAACATTTCTTTTCTATTTTCTTTCTCATTGATTAACCAGTCATTCTAATAACTGGCCCTTTTCTAATCAACTCTAATACTACCATGACTAGATTGAATTTTTACTTGACCACCCATGAATGCCAGCTGCCAATCTGCTTGCCTCGACTACTACCTATTGAATAGCTCTTAGCTCTTTGCTGATTATTTGTTCCATTTGTTTAAATAGACTACCTGAATTTTGAGCACTGATTGAATACTTAGGTTAGAATTATAACAATCACCACTGTATCATTTAGTGTTTCCATCTCATTTGTTACTTTCTCCACATGCAATTTTCTAGTTTTTAACTTATTTTCAAGTGTTCTTTGTTATTACACGTTCACGATTCAAATGTCTAACTTTTGCTTTTCCTGTGTGTGTATTCAGAACTACATTTTGACTCTGCATAATCCTATACTTCAGTCAGGATACTCAAGCTTATTCCATGTGGCTTATCCTGTGGATGTCCAAGAATAGATGGTGCCAAATATAAGGCTTTAGTCATTTTTCTTCATGCTTAGGAGTCATACTATGTAGATTTTTTGTAATGCTAAAAATTCACAAACCTCTTCACTTAAAATATTTCATTTGATCCTCTCAATTACACTTAGAGGGTGATAGCATTTATTATTATCCCATTATATGAACAAGAAAATTAAGTTTTAAAAAGTTACCAGAATCAACCAAAGTCATATAGTTATTAACTGACAAAATTGAAGCTGAATTTTTATTTTCTGATTTGAGATCCAATCTTCTTTCAATAACAATCTTTGTTTTCTGGTAACTCTTTTTAATTATACATAAAAGATCACTGCATTAGAGGAGGATTACAAAAAATACACCCCAAATCCATATTTTGCTACTTGAAAGTCATTTTGAGAATGACCAGCATGCAGTGGGCCATTAAAGAAAATGAAAGGAAAATGAATGCGCACATAAAAAAGTCAGTACAAAACCGCAAAGGAAAACTGACCTGTCTAAGCATGGTCAAATGTAGTCCTAAAATATTGCACATCAAAGTAATGGACTGTAGTCTCTTAGGAATTACATGGAAAATCAGAGAGCAGCAGACTACATAGCTGTGTATTATTTGAAACTATTAAGGTAATAGTCTCTAGGTTTTCATACAATTTCTCACAACAGGGCTTATTTGCAGAAAAATTTAAAGCATGATTATATAAAGACGCTTAGCCTTAGGAAAATTAGTTTATACATAAAATCAAGAGATTATGAAGAGCAGCAGAGATAAGGACAGTCCTCTATGAAAACAAATGCATAATATAGCACCAAAAATAATATTATTTTAATTGCTATTGTAAATCACTAAGTTGATTACTAAGGAAGAAGTTTGGGGCTTGGGTTTTGTTTGTTGTTTCTGTGCACTTGCATTTAAGGATTAAGGAAGTAGACAAGTTACTTTAGCTTGATTCTGAGAATTAAAAATAATTTTTGCTATATTTGATGTTTTTATATTTCATAAAATTATGCCATAAATATAATTAGACCTATATATTGGAGTTCACATATTGAAATATGCAATCCTTCACTGCTTACTTGTCAATTTATTTCACCAAGATTTCACTGAGAGAAGGTCTGGAAATGAGAATTTATGACCCAATTTCTGCTTTTAAAAAATATTAATAAACAATGTGGTTTTAGAAAGACATGTTGACATGAAATAGCTATAGAAATGTTTTCATATCTGGTTACATTCCCAAATGAGTGGTATAGGCATCAGGAATGTTACAAAATTCAGAAAAGGGAGCAATTAACCAAGACTTAGAATAGTCTACTGCTAAGATCTCAATTACTTTGTTGAGTTTGAGGAAAGCAGAGGCCTCAAAATGAGGTGAGAGAAGTGTATTCTGTATGGCACAGCTATATTTTGGCCAAACCACATAATGTAACAAAGCAAATCCAAGAAATATTTAGGGATATACATGGCCTAGAATAAAAATGAAAAAAAAAGTTTTCTGGGACAAATATACATATAAGAATGGCTGAATTTTTATGAATGTTATTCCAAAACCTTAAATAGAGAAATATATTCTTGAGTATAGGCTTACAATCAAACTGTAATGTAAATTAGGAAGATATACTAGAATATTCATTTGGCTAAGGGAAGGAGTACCTATGCTGTATGGCCTTTGGGAGACAGGTACACAAGTCATGCTTGACTAAAGCAGGTTAATGTAAGAAGAAAAGCAGAGGTTGAGTATGTGGCTAATTGGACAGTATATTAAAAGACCTTCCAATTCAAACTTTAAAAAAAAAAAAACTATGCTAGCAGACAAAATAAATCTGTGTGCCACAATGAGCTGAATCTAAAATTCTTTCTGGACTAGGCATTTCTTGAAATTAGAGGATTGTGTTTTATGTATCTCAGGGGCCTCCAACTTGGTGCAATACTTGAAACATAGCATTGTGCGTTGAATGAATAAATATCACTTAACGACTGGCCCCTTTTTTGAATATAGAAGTAAAGCTGTTCACTACTTACAAAGCACTCTTGGCTCATGCTCATATATACACGTCATTGCTAGATAACAAACAATTAACACTTAGAGAGGTTAAGTGACTTGCTAAAAGTCAACAAGTTGATAAGAGACAAGGCTGTCTTTTCAAATCTATAACCTCTGATTCTGTATCTATTGAATACCTCATTGCCTAGTCCCTCTGATCTAAGAGGATAGTCAAGTCTCAAGAATTTAGAAATCTGCCAAGATTGGAAGTGAGATTATTTTAGGATAAAGCAACCTCTTTTGTGTCCCATTTATTTCAAGAACCATTTTAAGGACTTTAGGCACTATTTGTAGAAAAGCATTGCCTTTCTCCTTCAAATTTATGATCTATGTCCTCCAAGAATTCAGATCAATGTGATGACCAAGTGATTCATCTCCCTATGTCTTAGTAACTTATAACTGTCACTTTGAGAAACACTTACCTCATTCTTCCTTTCTGATATATCCTGGACACTCTGTGGTGCAAATACTGCTAAAATTATTTAAAATATCTTTAAATAGAACAGTACAAATATATGTAGAGTCAGTCCATTAGATTTTCTAACAGGTTGTTTTTAAAATCTATAGAAAAATAACAATTAATAACAAAGAGAACAAAGTGAACAAAGCCCTAGAAGCTAGAAGGATTTTTCTGAGACTAATTATGTGTTTTCTTTATGATTTTTGTGTAAAACATCCTTTAAAAGTCGCTCCACTTTCAGAATTTATCAACTACAATTGAAGTTTTTAGGTGCTTTTTATTTGTCTCAGAAGGTGGGGAAGCAGAAATAGACCAGAGTCAAATTTAATGGAGAATTGGAAAAACTTTGTTTGGACTTGAAAATAAACGTTAAATAAAAATATAATAATAAAAGCAATCATATGGATATAAAATTAGGGAAAATATTTCTGATAAAGACAGATTGTCCATTTTACTATAAATAAGACCACTGAAAAACACTATTAGAGAAGTTGACAAAAGCCTTCAGGTAAATGGCATTTATCACATAAAGTTTATTTGGAGTAATTTTTATTAATTTAGCATAAGATAATCCATATGATAATTATATATAAACATTCTTTAAACAATTTTTCTTACAGATCATGAAAATTGTTTATATGTACTTTCAAAAAATTATTTTTTTCTAATTAAGAGCAGCTAAAAAAATCTGAATCAACAACACTAACAATAGACAGCTGTGTTTACTAGGGGGTACCTAATTTCTCAAGGCCAACACATCTAAGTTTTTCTTCAATACATTCACTTTAATATTCATAGCTAGTGTAATAGGATGCTTGCACCATCCATGCTTTTAATCTTCTTTTCTTTAGGACCACTTCTTAGTTTGCAACATCAGGAAGTCTATTTTTAAAGATCAATATGAAACAACCAAGACACTGAGAACTGCTGATGAATTAAGTGGTATCACTTCAAATGTGCCATCAGAAACCATAAACTGTCTCCCTATTTGTAGACAGGAAAGTGTTTTGAAACCAATCAAGGAGCTTTGGCATTATGTGCATTGATTGCAGCTGGGGAAGATGCCAGATTGAACATCTGCCCCAAAATAAAATGAAAAGGGCAGTTGGTAAATGAAATGATACTAACAAATCTCAATGATAAGATGAGGATAGGGGATGTCTCTGAGGACCTCAAGAAAAGGTTGAAATGGACTCATTGTAATTAGAAATTTAAGGTGTAAATAGTAAAACTAGCTATCTAGGATTGCTACTAAGTTGGTGTGCCTTTAGAGAAGTAGATACATAAAATACCCATGCTAGATTCTTTAGTAGTAGGAGGATAAATTAGAGTAATAGTGTTAAAAATAAAAGGAAGCAGCTGGGACCCAGTGGGAAGATAACTGGATTTATTGTTAGTAGCCTTGGACTAGAGTACCGATGTAGTCAATTACTAAGAGCCTTGTAATCATGGTGAGCCATACTGGTTCTCTTCTCTGGTTTCCTTCCTGTCACCATACTTTACCCCTAACATTTCAGGCTTGGAAGGCACATTTCTGGCAAAAGACAGAAAGTACTCATAGCTATAACAAGCAGGTATAAAATATCTCAAACTATAAAGAACTTCATGTTCCTGATTAAATATTTATTAAAATTAAGAAACTTATTGAATACCTACTAGGTAACAGCAATGCAATATTCTGGAAGGATGCCACAAATGACTAATAAAAGGCAAAGCTGTATTCTCAAGTAGCACAATGTCCAGTAGAGGGAAGAGACAATCAAACAGGTTATTGCCAAACATTGTACAACTTTAGAGGAATATGTTCATGATGTGAGGAGGATGCTCTGTGGCTAGCTTGTGGTCCAGCGTTGGCTTGGGAAATTGGAAGAAAAGGTGAGTGGCAGCAGGCAGGTGAGACATGCTCTTTATTGTTGAGGGATACAGTAGTGGTGAAAAGCATGGCCTAGAGCATGGCAAGCACTTATATATGGCTCCGAACAATAGTGCCAACATGCCACAGGAAAGCGCAATCACATGGGTTCCCACAGGAGATAACACCTTGGTTACGTGAGTATGCTGACTCATGTCTCCCCGGAAGTCCAGCTAACCAGAGGGGCTGGGCTGGGATAAACACTGTGGCAGTCATCTTAGTTTGGCCTAAGAAACCTGGCACCTATACAGATGCAATTTCCCTTACATTCCATCCCCTAGGTAATAGGTTTCACAGCCAACACACAGGCCCATAGGGAGTCCCCTTGGGCACAAAGACCACAATAACAATACAGGGAACAACACAGTACTACCAGACCACAGCCAGTAGCTCCCAACACTAAAAGGGTCCAATGCCAGGAGGACGAGAGACAAGACGTTCCCACCATTGCTGTAGTGAGTCTCCAGTTAACTGTTGTATGGCCTGTACCTTGCCATCAACTTCCTTCAATGCAGGGGAAATATCCTCCTGGTGATCAGGTATATATACACAACATTCAGTATGTATGACTGCGCATGTGCCTCTTTGAGCTGCAGTGAGGGGATCAAAGGTCATGAGGTTTTGCAAAACTACCTTTCTCATCACGGTGACTTCACCCACCAGGAGGGTCAAGGCCTGCCTGGTTTGATTCAGGGCATGAGCAGTATGGTCCACTACTTTTATTTCTACCTCAATGGGTCCATCCCCAAAGGAAAAGATAGCTGCCACGTAGAATCACCATGGAGTCCATTTCGGCTGGCACCAGTGGGAGAACATGGCATTCCAGTTATGTGGTTTCTTGTTAAAGGTGGGGAGGACCTTCCCCAGGACATATGGCCATCCCCACATGCACCTCAAGTACACCTTCCAGTCAAACGAGCAGGAAGATAAAGCCACTCATACCAGGCGGTGTCCTACTAGCCAACCTTTGGCTTTTCATGTAGGTAACCAGACAATGAGGTCCTTAAACACGGCCCAGCTATCAGTGCAGACATGCAAAGGGGATGGCTGGCGCACCACTACAATCCACACAGCACGCAATTCAGCCCATTGGCTGCTCTGCCCCTGCCCTGTTTCAAACCAAATTTCATCATGATCCAACTGAACAGCCACTGCCATCCACTGGGCTAAGGGGCCATGACTGACTCCATTGGTATACCATCCCTCTGCTGGAGGGGGACCATGTCCTTCAAGGTACGGGGTCTCTTCCGTAGGTATTACCGTGGTCTGAGGGTCAGCTTCAGACACAAATTCAATACTGTCTGCAACTGTGCAGTTAAAGGGCTGGAGCTGAACTCTGCTCGTTGCTCCAAGTAAGCTCCCCACTTCACCAGAGTGGGTGTCTGGGCTACCCTAATTATGGGCTGGTTAGCCATGTCCTCACCCATCCTGCTATGGGGCATGTGGTGTGCACTAGCACCTTAGACTGCCCAGTTATAACTTCACAGGACTGAAGGGCAGCATACACAGCTGCCAGCTGCTTTTCCACCAAGGAATAGCACCCCTGGGGTTCCTTCCAAATTCGGGACCAAAACCCAATAGGGACCCACTGCTTATGCTGGCGTTGCCACAAACCCCAGCCCATCCCACTTGAGTTAATTATCACATCGCGGTCAAATGGCTAAGTGGTTTACTATAAGCATCTGGGCCTGTGCAAAAGCCCTCTTGGCTGCCATAAAAGAGGCCTCTGTCTCCGGGGACCAGTCCAACTGTGTCCCCTTTTTACACAATGAATGCAATGGCCGCAACTGTTGGGCCAAGCAGGGAATGAATATACACCAATACTCCAAAAGCCCCACAAGCACTTGTACTGTTTCACCATAGTGGGTCTGGGGAAGGCTTGAATCTTAGCTATAACTGCCTCAGGGATTGCTTTTTTCTTTCCTGACCAGACAACACCCAAGAATTTGACCGACAAGACAGGTCCCTGGACCTTGGAGTCGTTCAGCACCCAACCCTATTGTTCCAACAAGGTTAGTCTATTGTCATTCTCCAAGTTCCATCTGGTTTCTTAACCGGCCAAACAGGAGAGTTGAATGTACTGTGAACAGGGCACACTATGCCAGCCTTTTCCAGCTGCAATATGATTTGTGAAATGTCTTCATGCCCCCAGGGCAAATGATACTGTCAGGTGCATACCACATGACAACGAGGTGTGGGCAGAACCTGCAGTGGGTGATGGGGTGGCCACACACCATTAGCTTCACAATCCTAACCTGGAGGCGGAACTCACCCATGGAAGTGGTTAGGGTTAAGCCACACAGGATGTCAACACCCAGAATATATTCCTTCACAGGGGACACATACACAGTGTAAGGCCTGGGGACCAAAGGCCCTATCCCCAATGGAATAGTTGCTTGCTAACTATGACAGTTTAACTTCGACAGTTTGACCACCATAGCCATCTATGTAGGCTGTCTGTCCAGCAAACTGCTCAGGGTTTCCATAGATTAAGGAGTAGTCAGCTTTCGTGTCCACCAAGGCCAAAAGCCGCGGCACATTCCTAGGGGACCAATGAACAGCAGACCATGTGGCCTCCGGGAATCTGGAGTCCCCTCTAACTAGGTGCCTTGGCCTAACCCCTAGTCTATATCAAAGAGGGGGGTTTCAACCACAAAATGTTGCAGCTGTGCACTGCGAGTCTCTTTGGCAGGCGTCTCAGCTCCCCACCTCTTGGGTGCTTTCATGAATTGCTGGAGGGGAGCCAGCTGATTCCACAAAGCCAGAAATACCTCATTAGACTACTTGTCTATTTTCTCTTTACTCCTCCTAGTAGGAGGTCTAGCCACATCTGGGTTCGAGATACTTTCTGGGCCCCTTGTACTGCCTTCTTCTGCAGGGGGCCTGAGCTTGTGAGCCCGTCTTGGGTCCTTGTAGCATACATACTCATCCTTTCCCCACTTTCCGCTCTTCAGCATCTCCCAAAGCCGCCATGGCAGTGGTGACCTCATGTATCCACTTCCCCACGTAGGAAGTGAGCACAGCTGCCAGCGACCCAAACAAATCAAGAGGAGCTGTGACTAAGGTTAAGTCGCGTACGCGTGTAATGAAGCGTTCCTCATCGGCCCCCACCAGTTATCTACTGTAAAAATGCCTTGGTGCATTTCCAACTCCTGAAGAATATGAATTAAGTCTGCGTATAAAGTCCACTTACTCACCATTTCGGGTAGTTCTCCGGTGTCATCCCATACTATGCCCGAGGCATAAGCCATTCAAGCAAGGAGTGGTAGCCCTCACCATGGCGACGACTTGTCTGTAAGCCTCTGCCTCAGATAAGGATGTATAGTTATGGATGCCAATTGCTCCATCTCGCTTAGGGAGCACAAGACACTGTCCACCCCGTCATCCCATAAGCACAACAACCAGGCAGGCACAGTCTCCCCAGGACGCCCCCGGCACTGTTTTCCCAGCTCCCACAGCTCCATGGGGGTGTAGGCAGAGTAAGAGACAGGCTCCGTTACTGCAGGTGTGCCTGCGCTAACCCCGCCTCCCCCGTAGGCTGCGCATGCTCCATTTTCTGTTTTACGACCCCCGTGGGCTCTCAGCAAAGTGAGTACCCAGCCCTCAGTCTCACGCATACTTACAGTTTTGTCAGTGTCCAAGGTGGGACCTCTGATTAACTGTTTCTCCAACTCCCGAAGGCGAAGGCGGGCTTCCAAATTTTCCTCTATCTCTTGTAACTCCCTTACCAGGGCTTCTTGCCACAGGGCATACTTATGCTGCTCCTGGAGGGCTGTAAGGAAGAGCCACCCCACCCAACCAGCTGCTGCTCGTGCCCTAGGCCACAGCTACTCCTCCAAGGCCTTCACGGCCTTTTCCAGGGTGGCAGGCATACATTGTACCTGCTCTTAACCCTTGGCAGGGGCCCACGACATCGGAACATCAGCCACTGGCTGCCACATGCCCTCCCTGCTGGAGTGGAGGGGACACATACCCCTCCAGATCCTGCCAGACTACGCCAAGTGTGAGGACGATGCTCCATGGCTAGCTTGTGCTTTGGCGCAGGCATTAGAAATTGGAAGAAAAGGCGAATGGCAGCTGACAGGTGAGACATTCTCTTCATTGTCATGGGGTGGGAGGGCTGGAGATACAGCAGTGGCGAAAAGCATTGCCGAGAACATGGCGAGCACTTATATATGGCTCTGAACAATGGTGGCAACATGCCATGGGAAAGTGTGATCACATGGATTCACACAGGAGATAACACCTTGGTTACATGAGTGTGCTGACTCATGCCTCCCCGGGAGGCCAGCTAACCAGGTAGGGCTGGGTCAGGAAAAACATTGTGGTAGCCATCTTAGCTTGGCCTAAGAAACCTGTTGCCTATACAAAAGCAATTCCCCTTATACAAGCTAAGAAGTACAGAGGTGGGGCACAGAAATATGCTTCCGTACTAGTTAAAGATATAAGTGATCACAAGGTAAGATACCTGAATTGAATCTTAGAGGGCAGAGACCAATTGGTCAGATGAACAACACGGAAAGGTTATTCCAGGAAAAGGAAACAGTATTTACAAAGAAATCAAGAGAAAAAAGGTCCTGTCTTAGAGATGGCAAACACTTCAGTATGCTTGGAATGGACTATTTGTTACTGTGTTTGAAAAATAAGTAGAGGTAAATTATGATAGGTCCAATATGTTATTGTGAATTATGATTTTATTCTATAAGGCAGGTAACAAATATAAGTTAAATGGTTTGGTGAATTGCAGCTGTCCCCTTCATGTGGGCATGTGCTCTTCATTTTACCTCCATCCAATGCTGTGCTAGTAAATGTTTGACAGCTAATTTCTGAGGTTGGGTGAAGACACTGACAATATTTGCAGATTTCTGTCCTGTAAATATTCCCACTATGGCTGAATTCAAGCTACCAGCATGATGTTATTGACCTTGAAATTGGAAAAGATGCACATACTGTTTCTCTTGAGCCAGTACAAGCTGGCTGTAGCACACCACTACCTTTCGTGTTCCTGAAAAAAGTCATTACATGAAAGATGTTTGATCGTTTAGGAGTGATACAGATTATGGTAAACTGGAGAATGTCTCTTTTGTCTAAAGGAAGTGGCTACTATCAAGCTCCAAATGTAATCACCCGATGTTGCCACAACTTCCAATTTTTCAAGAAGTGTAGAAATATACATTTTGTTTGTGAAATATCACAAATTTTAATTGTTGATGAATCCAATTTTTAAAATACCACGAGGGCTAATATTTATTATACTTGAGAAAACAGACATATCCTGTGGGGAGGCCATGAATTAGTATAGGCAATGCAAGTTTCTACAGATTTTAATCTGAGAAGTAACACAATTGGTTACACTGGGTACACTAAACTGTCAGCATCATCAAGTTCCAGTACCATCAAAAGTGACCATCTTTGCTCCATATGGCTTTTCCCCATGGCTTGACTTGGTTCCAGATAGGTAGGTTCTGTGCATATGTTTTCCATATGCACTTCTATCCGTCTGTCCCTTTGGAAAGCTGACTCAGCTTTATCTCTTCAGGATTGAATGTGGCAGAGATAAGGCAAAAGTTTGATTGAATTAAGGCAAATGAAGAATATTGCTTTTTCTATGCTTCTCAGAGGCAAGCCAAGTAGTCCATAACTTGTCATAAAGCATATTATCAAATTGAATTAAATAATGAAGAACGGTAGCTGAGCTATAAAATTAATTCTGTACAACAATGTGCTAGAATTATTTCTTCAGGTCCATTTTCAAGATCTTTCCCTATTAGTGGTAAGAAGTTGCTAGGCAATCATGCCAAATCTCCCACTGTTTTTTACATAGAAGCTAGAAAATTGAATTAGCTCAATGCAATTTTCATTTTTTTTTAAAGCCAAGATTTTATCTTCTTTACAAAAATATTCAGATATGTTAGCTAAAACCAACATAACTATTGTTTTATTTATTTTTTTACTTGTTTACTTTTCCTGTCTTGGGAATAACATTCATTTATGTATATATGCATTGACACAACATACATGTATATGTTATGTGCCTATTCCATGTTAGGCTTTATAACAGAAACATTAAAAAATGCATCTCTACTTTAAATAAGCTCACTATATAGTGGGATGGGGGAGATACTGAGAAAGTTTAGACACACACACACACACACACACACACATCTGCTGTATACAGCATAACAAGTAATGGAGGAGACAAGAGCATCTATCTTTATGTCTACCCTCAATTCCTATGGTCATTTTAGGATCATTTCTGACTACTCCAAAGATGAGAAACAAGATCATTCTAGTAATTTAGATGTATACCTATATCAGTCTCACTCCAGAAATTTCACAGATGTGTTCAAGCTTAATCTATCATCTTCAAATATCTTTTATCTAAAAAAAAAAAACTATATTTTCTGCCAGCCTCTTCACTAACGTGATCTCTTTGATATTGAAAAGCCTGAATTCTCTCTAAAAAAAAAAAAAAAAAAGAAAAAAACTGAAATTGGGGTGGGACTTAGAAATTCCAAGAAAACCTTTTCTTCCTTTCCCTGCAACTGTCTGGGATGAATTATGAATTTTTAATGCCCAGTGTTGTCAAGTGCAAGGGGACATTATTTTCTGAATCTAACTCTAGGATACATACACCAACAAATGGAACAAAAAAATTTAATTTGGCACTGACTCAAAAAATCCAGAATGTGTTGCTTCTCTAACCACATCTGAATAGATGGGGGTGGTATGCATCGAATAGTTCAAAGGATAAAGCAAGGAAACTGACCATTTGACTGAAGGCAAAGCTCTATTTCCTTACACAAAGACTTAAGTCACCTGGAGGATCTGTATCATCCTTAGGATCTTTGGTAATAGGCTGTGTTTCCCATGGCTGCAGATAAGTGACAGCAGGGTTGTTTACTGTGCCCTGTGCAGATCTGAGAAACCTGGGTTGCTCCCTGCTAGGAGTTGCTTTCTTTGATTTTCCTTCTTTTCCATTAACTTCAAGAAAGGTGTGTTCTTCATGCTATCCCCATATTCGCAGAGAGAAGCAGACAGGATTCAATATACAGCTCAGCCTCAATATTTCCAACCCAGGAATAGGAAACTAAAATGCCATTTAGAGTCTATCCCAGTAATTTTATTTCACATGACCTGGAATATTGTTTTTTTTTTTTTTAAAAAAAAAAAAACTTATAAGACAAACAAAAATAACCAAGGAGTTTTATATATGTCCTGAAGAATATTTTTAATATTTATTTATTCATTTAATCCTGACCTGACACCTACTATACCACTTGCAGTACCTTACACATAATTGAACTTTTTCAAAATAACAATTTCAAAATTCCAGGACCAAGCTCCATAGAATTCAGTACATTTACCCTGGGCTGGTTTTATGTAACAGTTTGGTAGTTACACAATACCAAATGAAAAAGCTGACTTTGTTTTGTATTGTATCCTGGCCTCTCTTCTTGCATTATGGGCATTGATTTTCTAACCTGCCCATTAAATTATCCTCAATAAGGAAACATCCTTGCCCACTTATCTTAAATTGAGTCTTTTGTATCTTTTCTTACTAGAACTAGATACTCTTTTCTAAGAACTATTTTATATTCTTTTTCAAAAATGTTTTTAATTTCATAATCATTGATAACAGTCATCTTTTACCAATTTATCACATTCAAAGAGTTAGCAGCACTGAAAAGTCATCTCTTATTAAATCTTGAACATACATACTAGGGCTGGCGCTAGGGGCTGATAAGACCTTTTTTAATATTAGAACTCTGTGGTGTTTAATGGCAAGGGATTTATGATAACTAGAGTGTGTTAGTTCTTCAGACGGTAAGAATGAATTGGAAGAGGTTCCTTGCCGTTCCTCTACCCTCTGCAACACAAAATTCTTTGATGAGTTGAACAGTTTGCTGTTTGAATTGCTCTGTTGATTCCGGAATTTAAATTTTGTAATAACTCCCAAGATGGCTATGCCATAAGTGAGAACAAAAATTAGTGGTTATAGAGGTAGACTAGAAACTGAATTACTAGTTTCATTTGTTTTCCTGGAATTCATAAAATTTTACTGTGCAGTGCTACAGTGAAACACTAAGAAGAACACTTTAACCCATGTGTTCCAGATCCCCCAGGCTACAGCATGTTGTTTAATAAAATAAGGCAAGAAAAAAAAAAAAGAAAGATCTGCTAGGCACCTTATTAGCAATTTAGCACTATTTTTGCCCTTTTACCTTGGAAAATGTCCTTGTAACTCATAGACTCAGTAGGATTATAGAGACTAAGAGTAAGTGCACATCATATATTGAAAAGGAGTAAATATGAATTGTCCCATTGCAAAGTTGAGACTCAGAAATTTTTCATCTGCTATTCACTTATTCAACAAATACTTTTTTAAAACCTACAATGTGCCAAGAACTATATCTTTGTATATAGTGGCAAAAAAAATAAAGCCACTGATCTCATGGAGCTTAAACATTAGATAATATTTTGAGAAGATGCAAACTGTATCAATTAGTACTGATATCCCTGCATCTCTCTCTTACCTGTTTACTTGTATGGTATATTTCCACAAATATTTATTGATTGGGTCTTTGGTCTTCTGTGGTACTTAAGAATAGTTTTCTCAATTATTTTGAAAGGTGTTCTGCTCATTTATTTTAGCTAATATACTTGCTTGTTTTGAAATGAGTTGCAACTGAAAATATTAATTAACCAGGTGGTTATAAAATAAGCATTTTTAGTAGGGAAAGTGTTCATTTGATTACCAGCATTATTCAGTCCCTATAATTTTGCCTTTGCTTTTAGCTGTATCTTCCACAGATTATTTCCAAAATAATTGCTTTCTATCATTGAAGATCATCATTATTTAAATTTTAATTATCGTTATTATGAAATATTTTGGAATGTATGCTGAGGAGAAAGCCTTAGTAAATACATTTTAAAAAAATATTTTGGTATCCTAAAATTGCATATTGGTAAAACTCTGTTAATCTCTTTCAGAGATAGATATAAATATATATTTTTATAGGATGTATCCATCTTTTAGTTATTAATTCCATATGCTTCAACACGCATCACATAATTCTCACAAAGCACTGGTGGTGGCTGCATTACACATCCATGACTTATGGTAACCAAAATGGAAATTAGTTACACCTGCCCAATCTACTTTTTGAAATATGTTAATAAATTATGTAATTATTTCATTAGTCCATGATATTTATTCATCAGAATAACATATCTGAAAGTGCAACCCCAATATTTTTATATTGTTATGTGGCAAGATTCAAAGATATTTTTAACTAGATTAATCCTGTAGGTGCCTGTGACACTTGTCACGAATCATATGTTACCCATCTAGGTAGAAGCTAGGGCCTTATTTATCTCAAAAATCATTGTCACTGAGCAAGACTCCCCAATATTCCTTGAAGCTTCATAGTGTTCCTGACACATCTGTGTATAAAGAAGGTATTTTATTAATTAATGATATACAAATAAAAGCTGTCTCATCATCATCATTTTAGTTTCTAGGATATGTCTTTAGTTATACACACATGCAGCATATGTTAAAGAAACTTGATCTATTTGAAATATTTCCTTATTCAGGAATTTATAAGATTACTTTTTGAGTTGCTAATAGCAATTCGAGACATGGTCTATTGAGGTTACTTCCTTTATCTCTAAGAATTGCCAGTCAATGGCAGTTTTGTCCCTTCGAGATAATCATTTTTAGTATTAGTTGTGCTTTTATTCTAAAGACAGTTCTTTCTTTTTTGTCCTGAAAGTTACTTGGATTTATTGTTTTGTACTCCCTTGGGTGTTATTTATGAAATGTTCTAAACCAAAATACTTAGAATTTCTGCATCAAATACTTGTTGCCATCTTCTTTCCTTCCTTCTGTGTCTTCCTGTCTCTCCCTCTCTTCCTTTTTTTGAAATACTTATATTTTAACAACTTGCCAGTATAAACTGTTCAGTTTCAATTTATTTTTAACAATTAATTACCTATAATATTTAGTGAAACACATATATGCTTTGGGGGCATAGAACCCTGGGTTATTCTTGTAGCTTTGCTATTACCATTCATGCAATCTGGGACAAGTTACACAGGTTCTATTTCATCGTGTTTAGAATAGGCATAATATTATAATAACCGTTTCTTTGGTTTATGATGAAAGTTATTATTTTTCAAATGATTAGTTCTATAAAGATACAAAGTAGATACTCAGTAAATGTTAATTCTCTTCTTTTTATTTTATCTGAGATAGATGATACCATGATAAACAAGATACAGTCTTTGCTTATAGTTAACCAAAGAATATGATCTAAGCACATAAGTAACATGAATTCCAACCATACATATTAAAAGTTTCTTGCAATGTGTCATGGTGGTTCAAAGCAAGGAAAGATTATTTTTGTCAAAGAGAATTAAGAAAGCCTCCATGAAATAAGTTACTTTTGAAAAAAGACCTCAAATAATGGGTAGGCTTGGGCTAAACAGAAATAATTAAAGGGTATTGAGTTATTAAAAATTTCATCTGAGGTACTGACAGCATCAAGAAGTGCTGAGAGAGTATAATCATGAAAAAACAATGCAGAATGCAGTCCAGCTATCTTGGACCCTCTAACATGTTTGCACATAGTGAGGAATAACTTTGGAAAGTCAGTTTGAGGCTGTTGTAGAGACTTTTAAATTTCAGATTAAAAATTTTTTAAATTCCAATGCCTTACCTTTTTTTCTTTTACTTTTCCTCGAGTTCAAATATCCCTAACTGAGTCCACAAAGTGAGACTTTTCTTGGTCTTTCTTATACTGAAGGCTTAACTGTTCCAAACTAAGCAATCCATTTCCAATTTACTCGTAAAGATGAACTTTTGTAGTGAATGTAAAAAATAACAAATGTTTTATTTTTTAAATAAACTTTAAATCTTAAACAAAAGCATTTTTTGTTATATTTATTTATATATTTTTTCTTTTTTATTTCAAAATATTAAAGAGATACAAATGTGTTTGTTACATGGCTTGAATCAAGGCTATAAATGTGCCTATCACCTGAATAGTGTTCGTTATACCCATTAGGTAGTTTTTTGTTCCTCCCCTCCTCCTCCCCTGCTTGATTTCCAATGACTTTTACTTCCCTCTGTGCACTTGTGTGCCCATTGGTTAGTTCCAATTTATTAGAGAGGACACGTGGTGTTTGTTTTTACATTCTTGAGATACTTGGCTTATGATAATGGTTTCCACTTTCTTCCAAATTATTGCAAAAGGCATTAATTCATCCTTTTTATGGTTGAGTAGTGCTCCATGGTATACATATACCATATGTTGTTAATCCACTCATGAACTGATGGGCACTTAGGTTTGATGCCAGACCTTTGCAATTGTGAATTGTGCTGCAATAAACATTTGAGTGCAGATCTGTTTTTGATAAAATGACTTATTTTCCTTTGGGTCAATACCCAGTAGGGTTGGATGTAATTGTAGATCTGCTTTTAGTTCTTTGAGGAATCTCCATATTGTTTTCCATAGGAGTTTTACTAATTTGTAGTCCCACCAACAGTATATGTTCTCTCTCCCTCTGCACCAGTATCTATTTTTTTTTTTTTTTGGACTTTTTAACAAAAGCCATTCTAACAGGAGTTACATAATACCTCATGGTGGTTTTAATTTGTATTTTGCTGATGCTTAGTGATGTTGAGCATTTTTTCATATGTTTGTTGGTCATTTGTCTATCTTTTTTTGAAAAAATTCTGTTTATTTCTTTTGCATACTTTTTACTGAGTTGTTTGTTACTTTCTTGCTGATTTGTTTGACTTCTTTGTAGATTCTGGATATTAGCCCTTTATTGGATATGTAGATTGTGAATATTTTCTCCCATTCTGTAGGTTGTCTATTTGCTTTATTGACCTGCAGCCAACATCATACTGAGTGGGAAAAAGTTGAAAGCATTCCTCCTAAGAACTGGAACAGGTAAAGGGTCCCCACTGTCACCAATTCTATTCAACATAGTTCTGGAAGTCCTAATCAGAGCAATCAGGCAAGAGAAGGAAATAAAGTGTATTCAAATGGGGAAAGAGGAGGCCAAACTGTCACTTTTCACTGATAATATGATCTTATATCTAGAAAACCCTAAAGACTCCACCAAGAGACTCCTGGAATTGATAAATAAATTAAGCAAAGTGTCAGGTTTTAAGATCAATGTATGCAACTCAGTAGCATTTCTATACACTAATAACAGTCAAGTTGAGAGTGAAATCAAAGACTCAATACCATTCACAGTAGCTGCAATGAAAATAAAATCCCTAGGAATATAGTTAACCAAGAGGTGAACGATCTCTACAAGAAGAACTATAAAACACTGAGGAAAAGAAATCGCAGATGGCACAAACAAATGGAAAAACATATCATACTCATGGATCAGTAGAATTAACTTTGTTAAAAAAAAGTCCATACACAAAGCAATTTACAAATTAAATGCAATCCCCATCAAAATACCAATGGGATATTTCACAGATCTAGAAAAAATAATTCTATGTTTCACTTGGAATCAGAAAAGAGCCTGAATAGCCAAAGCAATCCTAAACAAATAGAATTAAGCTAGAGACATCATATTACCAGACGTCAAACTATACTGCAAGGCAATAGTAATCAAAACAGCATGATATTGGTACAAAAATAGAGACCTAGAGCAATGGAATAGAATAGAGAACCTACTTATAAAACCCTCTACCTAAAACCAACTGATCTTTGACAAAATAGACAACAATGTACACTGGGGAAAAGAAGTCCTATTCAATCAATGATGCTAGAAAAATTGGATAGCTAAATGCAAAAAATGAAACAGACCCCCTATCTCTCACCACTCACAAAATTAATTTAAGAAGGATAAAAGACTTCAATGTAAAGTATGAAAATATAAGAATTCTAGAAGAAAATGTAGGAAAACTCTTCCAGATATCGGTCTAGGCAAAGAATTTATGACTAAGACCCCAATGGCAATTACAGCAAAAACAAAAATAAATAAATGGGACTTGACTACATTAAAAAGCTTCTGTACAGTAAAAGTCTTTTTTTTTTTTAATTCAGGATATTATGGGAGTATGAACATTTTGGTTACATGTAATGCATTTGCCCTGCCCAAGCCAGGGCTACAAGCATGTCCATCCCCCATATAGTGCATTCCACCTCCATTAGCTGTGGGTTTACTCCCGAGTCCCCCCAACTGACCGGCACCCAGTGAGTATTACTACCATGTGAACACCTTAGTGTTGGTCAGTTAGTACCAATTTGATAGTGAGTACATGTGGTGCATGTTTTTCCATCCTTGTGATACCTCACTTCCAAGGATGGGCTCAATCTCTATCGAGGACAATACAAGAGGTGCTAGATCACCATTGTTCTTTCAGGATGAGCAGTATTCCATGGCACACATATACCACATTTTATTAATCCATTCATGCATGTATTCATGGGCACTTGGGTTGTTTCCTCATCTTTGCAACTGTGAATTGTGTTGCTATAAACATTCCAGTACAGATGTCTTTTTCACAGAATATCTTTTTTTCCCTTTGGGTAGATGCCCAGTAGTGGGATTGCTGGATCAAATGATATTTCTACTTTTAGTCCTTTGAGGTATCTCCATATTACTTTCCATAGAGGTTGCATTAGTTTGCAGTCCCACCAGCAGTGTATGAATGTTCCCATCTCTCCGCATCCAAGTCAACATTTGTTGTTTTGTGACTTTTTGATAAAAGCTATTCTACTGGAGTTAAGTGATATTTCATTGTGGTTTTGATTTGCATTTTCCTGATGATAAGAGATGTTGAGAATTTTTTCATGTTTCTTGGCCATTAGACTATCTCCTTTTGAAAAGTTTCTGTTCATGTCCTTTGCCCACTTTTTGATAGGGTTATTTGATTTTTTTCTTTCTGATTGTCCTGAGTTCTAGATAGATTCTAGTTATCAACCTTTTATCAGATGTATAGCATGCAAATATTTTCTCTCATTCCATAGGTTGTCTATTTCTCTAGTGATAGTTTCTTTGGCTTTGCAGAACCTTTTTAATTTGATCAGGTCCCATTTATTTATTTTTATTGATTTTATGATTGCTTTTGGGATCTTCTTCATAAATTCTTTGCCTAGGCTGATGTCTGTAAGAGTTTTTTCCAACATTTTCTTCTAGAATTTTTATGGTTTCATGCCTTAAGTTTAAGTCTATTATCCATCATGAGTTGATTTTTGTGAGAGATGAAAGGTGCAAATCCTGTTTCAGTGTTCTACATGTGGGTATCCAATTTTCTGAGCATCATTTATTAATAGGGATCCTTTTCCCCAGTATGCATTTTTATCTGCTTTGTCAAAGATCAGATGGCTATATGAGGATGGTTTTATATCTGGGTCGTATGTCTTGTTGCATTGGTCTATGTCTCCGTTCTTGTGCCAGTACCATGCTGTTTTAGTTACTGTAGCCTTGTAGTATAGACTGAAGTCTGGTAAACTGATGTCTCCCAATTTGTCTTCTCTGGTTCCACATGAGGCCTAGAATTACTTTTTCTAGATGTGCAAAAAATGATGTTGGTATTTTGATGGGGATTGCATTGAATCTGTAGATCGTTTTGGGTTGTATAGACATTTTAACAATGTTGATTCTGCTGATCCATGGCATGGTATGGTTTTCCATCTGTTTACATCCTCTACTATTTCCTTCCTTAGTGTTTCATGGTTTCCCCCATAGAGTTCTTTCACCTCCTTAGTTAAATATATTAGTATGTATTTTATGTTCATTGTAACTATTGTAAAAGGTATTGAGTCTTTGATTTGGTTCTCAGTTTGGCTATTGTTGGCATATATGAATACTACTGATTAGTGTACATTGATTTTGTGGCCTGAGACTTTGCTGAACTTATTTATCAATTCCAGCAGTCTGTTGGCAGAATCTTTGGGGTTGTCTAGAAATAAGATCACTTTGTCAGCAAAGAGTGATAGTTTGACCCATTATCCCCCCAGTTAGATGCCTTTGATTTCCTTGTCCTGTCTGATTGCTCTGGCTAGGACTTCCAGCATTATGTTGAATAGAAATGGTGATAGATGGCAACCTTGTCTAGCTCTAGTTCTAAGCAGAAATTCTTTCAATTTTTCCCCATTCAGTATGATGTTGGCTGTTGGTTTGTCATATATGGCTTTTACCATTTTGAGAAAAGTCCCATTTATGCCTATTTTGTTAAGCATTCTTATCGTACAAGGGTGCTGAATTTTGTCAAATGTTTTTTCTGCATCTATTGAAAGGATCATCTGGTCTTGGTTTTAACTTCTGTTTGTGTGGTTAATTACATTTATAGATTTGCATATGTTGAACCATCCCTGCATCTCTGGGATGGAGCCCACTTGGTCGTGATAGATTTTTTTTTGTTTGTTTTGTTTTTTTTGATGAACAGCTGCATTCAATTTGCTAGAATTTTATTGAGATTTTTTTGTGTCTATTTTCATAAGGGTTTTTGGCCTGTAGTTTTCTTTTTTTGTTGAATCCTTTCCTGGTTTTGGTATAAGGGTGATGTTGGCTTCGTAAAATGTGTTGGGGAGGGTTCCTTTCTTCTTGATGTTGTGGAATAATTTCCACAGGATAGGCACCAGTTCTTCTTTGTAGGTCTGGTAGAATTCGGGTGTGAAACCATCTGGTGTGGGACTGTTTTTAAACTAATTTTTTTCCATATAATTTTTATCTATATAGCTGGATAAAAAAGATGAAGTTATATGGAAGCATTTTTCTTTGAAAGCTTTTTTTTTTATTTTGAAGGAGATGAAACCTACATCTATACTATCGTTTTGGCATAAAATATTTCAGAATAAAGACATAATATGTTCTTCTCAACACTATTTATGAGAATAAAGAATGGAAGAATTGAGGATGCTGCTTAACAATACTGGAAAATTAGAAGAATTTATATTGCTTCATATTTGTCCACATAATACACACTAAATAGCTATACTTTCAGTACCATATTTTAAAGATTGTTTATTTTGACTGAAACATGCTTTTTTACTAAGGAGTTTTGGAATTAGATGATTATAAAATCTTGAAGTTTGTCTGTAGAAGACATTCTGCAACAATAGGTGAAGAAAAGAGACAGTCATCTTTCTTGGTATATTGAGGATATTCATGTATTGGCATACATTTTTTAGAAAGAATATAAAATTTTTGAAAGTCACTTAAAATACACAAGAAGTCTATTATAATTATACTACAGAGAAGAAAATTTTGATAATTGTTAAAAATAAATAAACATTTTTTAGAATTTCTTGTTTTTTATAATTTTTACAAACTATGAAGGCCTTTTAAATGAAGCTACACAAGTTTACATTAATTTTCATGTAAGGGTGAAAGTGGACCCTACTAGCTATACATGTAGGTTCTTATGTCACATTGTTGAAGGTAAAATCTAAACTCCTTTATTAAAGATTTTTTCCAGTTTGAAAATTAGATTTATAGTAGGATATTTATTGCCACTATAATCAAACATCTGAGAAGAGTCTCTTGCTTGGCCTAAACACTTAACACAGAACAATTATTCTACATTAGTGAGTGTAGAGAAGTAAATTGTTCTTCCAGATAATAATGGTCCTTTCCTACTTGCCCTCTTACAAAGCAGAACTAAATAACTCAGAACATTTTCATTCAGAATCTCAAGATTACCAAATTGTTACTCAACATGTAAGAAAAGTGACATTAGTGTCACATCTGTGTGGTAAGATTCTGTTGAATAAAAACTGTGCTGGGACTATAGGATTAGAGCTTTTAAACTTTAAAGAAAAGATTATATAATATATAACATGGTTTTCTATTAATAGTGACAGTTTTAGTCTTGTAGGGAAAGAAAATAAAACAGATTATTAAAAAACTAAGACTAATATAGGATGCTTGGCAATTAGTTTTTTAAGGAATTGCTTTTTGTATTCCTGTGTTAGATAACTGTATCATTTTTATTTTTGCAAGAATATTTGGAAGGTGAGCCTGAGTTAAGAGCCACTGCTGTAGGCTTCAGGACAGCTATAATTTATAAGGTATTTGCTAAGCTTCGTGTCTGTGGCCTGGATCTGTCATAAAATGAGTGCATGACAAAACTTGACTACTTCTGACACGTCTAGCATACATTTTAAGCAAACAACCTTACTCAGTGTGCTCTGAATAGGAACCAAACCATCCTTAAATAACATAATGGGACATTTGCATTATAAGGAGAAAGAATGGGAAAAATGACCTGGACCTTTAGGTATATTTAAGACATGTCTTAGAATAATTTCTATTGTACCAAGGTCCCTCACCTAAGATCTTTCATAAATGCACACTTCATTAGCCTTTGTATGCTATTAACCATCCCAGCATTCAGCATATAATTCTGTACTACTTGGCAACAATCATATGTGGTGTTTGAAAAACTAAAAATGAGAACTGTGATCTTGTAGCAAACAAGGGTGACTAATACTTAATGAATTTACACATAATTCATTATATGTAATCTACAGACACTTTTAAAACTATAAATTCTGCCACTTTCTACTAGATAGTAAGCTTCTTGAGGAAAAGGATTGTTACTTCTTTGTTTTATAATCATAGCACCCAGCAGTGTCTGGCAAATGTTTAAGTGGTTTTTAGTAAATAAATAATAAATGAAGAAAAGCCTGAATACTTTTGGTACTAAGGATTGTGGCTATTTTCATCATCAAACAAGAGTCATGGGATCACTGTGAGATGATGTTTGTTTGTATGCTTTATTTGAAGGTGGCATAACTTTTATTTGGAGCCCTGATCAAAGATGATTATAGCCCATACTCATAAATTCATTCTTATATCTCTCGAACCTCCTCGTCTGCTCTCAAGTCCTCAAGTCACATCTGTTTCGATGGAAATTTGTTCCCTTCATTCTTCAGTCTCATCACAGAACACACCACCCCTTCTTGTTAGGAATAAATGTGCTTGTTCCCAGAATACACCATGACCCCTATAGGCTTATTTAAGTTGAGGGTGCTCACTCCACTAGCACCCACTTAACATAAAAATGTCAGGTAAGGTGATATTCCCCCACCTCACACGTTGTATTTCCAATTGATCACTCTTGCATGTCTATCAACATGTGATAAACCCTTATTCTCATCATGTGTGGCACAGTCTCTAACCCCCTTTGATTATCATCTATTGTTATCACATCACTCACTCCTGTCTGTCATTCTTTCTCCTCTTCTGAGCCTGGTATTATCTCTTACTCCAATGTCCTTGTGTATGTCCCATCAAAGTTCTTTGACAAATATAGCAAGCTCCACTTTTACTTCACTTCAAGTAACCACACCTTGGGCACATTGTAAATTTTTGACTTGTCAAAGCATTTAGAATAATCTTGTATCTTCAGTTTTACGTATTTATTTAGTCCACTGGATCTGCCACTCAATCAAGGCTTCTATAGACTTTACTCAATTGTCTAACAACTTATCACCTCCTTTCCAATCACTTCCTTATTCAGTTTCAAGTAGCTTCTTATTACACTTAAAATAAAAGTCCAGCTTTTTACCTTGGCCTACCAGATCCTACATGGTCCGGTTACTTCCTAACTTTCTGATTTCATTCACCCTCATTCACAAATCTCTTCTTTATGCTCTAGTTTCATTGGTTGATTTTCCAACACTCTAGGCTGGTAAATTCATTCTTATCTCACAACCTTTAACAATTGCTTTTACATAAGATAGAAGACCCTAAAGTTAGATTTGAACACCACAGCTTTCCTTTATCACTGAGGTCTTAGCTTCAATGTTACCTTGTCAGACCCCTCCAAAAAAGCAGCCTTCCCCCTCCAAAATTCACTGTCCCTGATTATTCTCTGCCATATTACTCTTATTTCTTCATAGAATTAGCATCTGAAAAATGTATTATACATTAACTCCATGTGTTTAATATCTTTCTCCTTAGAGCAAAGACTTTCTATTTTGCCCATTGCTATATACTGAGTGCCTTTAAGACCTTTAGTAAAGATCCACTAATTAATTGACAAACACACATACACCCCTAGTTAAGCTCCTAGAGAGTATTAACCTTGTATTCCCTCAAGACCTTCTGATGTCTCTAGAAAAAGTGGACAATGACAAATATTGGTTGAAAGAATAGATCTTCAAATGAAGAAATGAAAATGCCAAATAAACATAAAAATTTAATCTCTGTAAAATACAGATTAAAGTAGCATTGAGTTACCATTATTACATATCAAAATGGCAAAATTAAAAACAAAAGTATCCCATACTGGTACAAAACTGTGAAGAAAAAACTCAAAGTATTAGTTCCATGTGTTCTATTTCTAGGAATTTTTCTACGCACTAAAAGATCTGTGATTTTTTTTAATTTTTTTTTTATTTCAGCATATCATGGGGGTGCAAATGTTTAGGTTATGTATATTGCTCTTGCCCCACCCAAGTTAGAGCCTCAAGCGTGTCCATCCCCCAAACGGTGCGCACCGCACTCATTAGGTGTGTATATACCCATCCCCTCTGGGCCCTTCCCATCTGCCTGACACCCGATGAATGTTATTACTGTATGTGCACTTAAGTGTTGATCCAGCAATCCCATTACTGGGCATCTACCCAAAAGAAAAAAAGACATTCTATAAAAAAGACACATGTATTCGAATGTTTATAGCAGCACAATTCATAATTGCAAAGATGTGGAAACAATTGAAGTGCCCATCAATACAAGGTGGATTAATAAAATGTGGTATATGTATACCATGGAGTTCTATTCAGCCACAAAAAACAATTGTGGTATAGCACCTCTTGTATTATACTGGCTAGAGCTGAAACCCATTCTACTAAATGAAATATCCCAAGAATGGAAAATCAAAGATCTGTTCTTAAATATTCATCAATAACATTACTTGAAGTAGTTAATAATTGGAAGCAACCTTTGTGTAAATAGCAGAAAATTGTTTTAATATATTTCTAAGATGCAATAATATAATTTCAAATGACACAATTATATAACATTAAGATATTTTCTTTTGTCCAGAAGTAAGAAAAAAATTAGTCTTTATTCTAGTCAGTATTTTCTATTTAATGAGATCTTATTTTTAGTTAAAATAAAAATCCTACCTCATCACACTGAGAAAGCTCCTGGTAGCCTGCGGTTCTGTGTTAGGAGATACAGAAAGAGATATTATAGATTTTCATAACAAAAAAAAAAAAAACCTCTGGGATAAGGGAGTTTTAAAGATTTTTTGACATCAAGAAACATTTAAGTTATAATAAGCAATTCATTCTCAAAAATATGTTTATTATGGGATTTTGAGCAATGATATATTTAATATATACCATTATAGGATAAAGATGAGTGTGTATGGTGAAGATAGACGAGAATAGACCTAAATTAAGATCTATTATCCTCACAGAAAATAACCAGCAATTCTATTGGTTCCTGATCCACAGTATCTTATGCAGCTGTGTTTTCTTCCTTGATGTCTAATTGTAAGAGTCAAGTTTCTAAAGAGGTTTCTGCAGACTCAGTTGAACATTTACTTCTAAAAAGGGAGTCTTAACCTATGACAGAGGTAACCCTGAGGCCTTGATATGCAAGTATCTGAAGAAAACATCTTTCCTCCAAAGTAACACCTCAAGGAATTTGTAGATGACACTTTTAAAACTATGAATCTGAGAATCCATTTAATTGTCTAAGAAATATTTTCAGTTGCTCACCTAGAACAGGAGTGGTTAACTAAGGCTGTGGGCCAGATCCATCTGGTTTACCACTTGCTTTTGTAAATAAGCTTTTACTGTAACATTGCTACATCTGTCTATGTTTTTACAGCTGGCTATGGCTGAGTTCACTAGTTGCAACAGAGACAATATGGCCTACAGAGACAAAGGTATTTACTTACAATTGGCCCTCTGAAGGGAAAAAGTTTGTAGATTCCTAGCCTATACTGTTCTTTTCATATAGATTTCAAATTAAATTAACAAAAGTATTGTTTAAGATCTTTTCCATAGTATATTATTCTTATTACTCATTTGACACCGTAATAAAATATACTAAAGTCTTATTAGAAAAACTCCTCTTATGTACATAGAAAAATAGTGAATTAAGTCTTATCTCCTAACAGCAGTTTCTTCTGTTTATATTAATATTCTAATATTTTGTCAAATATGATAATCCACATTAGGGCATATCCTCAATGCATCCTTTATTTGACATGGAATTCTGGAGTTATAACTAAAGCCAGGAACCATTAAATATTAACTATTAATATTTGATACAGATGCCATATAAAACTAGAACCCAATAGGTTATGTTCATTAAAAGAAATATAAATATTTGGCAACCTAAATTTTTCCATAAGGATGCATGTAAAGTGTATTTATTTATCTAATTTTTGAGTGGGTCATTGGATTATTGTACTTATTGAGATTTTATTATATTTGGACAGTTTTAATCAGATTATGAAGTTTTTTCCCTAGACTAGTTGTCTCTGAAAGGAACCTAGAAAACCATTTTGAAAGGAAATCCAGATAAAAGCTAGAGAGAAAAATTTAGCTAGAGCCTATTGCAGAACTGAACCATTTTGGACCCATTCAGACAATCTATATTCCTTAGTTACACACTCCACATGAACCCCCGCAACATAAACACATAGCCAAAGATCAGCAAAGGAAATGCTTTGCAAGTTTCTGAAGCAGTTTGTAATAGTAAGAATCTCTGTTTTGACATTATAATCCAGAACTTAAGGTTGGTTCTTAGTCTTGGGAAACCTCTGTCTGATCCATGTTAGAGCCATGCTAACTTGAAGGATGCATGATTAAAGGAAGATAGTAGCATATGACAATTGCAAGGCTGTGGAAACAACCCAGGTGCCCATCAGTACATGAGTGGATTAATAAAATGTGGTATATGTATACCATGGAGTATTACTGAGCCACAAGAAACAATGGTGATCTAGCACCTCTTATATTATCCTGTATAGAGTTGGAGCCCATTCTACTAAGAGAAGTATCACAAAAATGAAAAAACAAGCACCACATGTACTCACCATCAAATTGGTATTAAGTGATCAATAGTTATGTGCACATATAGTAGTAACATTCACTGGATGTTGGGCAGGCGGGAAGGGGGCGGAAGGGATGGGTACATTCATTCACACCTAATGGGTGCGGTGCGCATCATCCGGGGGATGGACATGCTTGAAGCTCTGACTTGGGCGGGGCAAAGGCAATATATGTAACCTAAACATTTGTACCCCAGTAATATGCTGAAATAAAAAAAAAAAAAAGGAAGATAGTAACAGAAAACTAAATTTCCTAAAAGGAAACATATTTCTTTTCTCAGTTATCCTATGTGGCAACCAGTTAACACTGTTTGCTCAAATTAATCTATTTCTTAGCTGATGAACTCTTGTTAAACCATCCTTTTATTAAGTTCTTAGGTCTGTGGTTAGGAAGTTTTTGTTAAGTTCTTAGGCTAATATCTGATGCCTAATATTAATGTTTTGTTCATATAATCACCTTAAGTTTTTACAATAATTTTATAATATGATTCATATTTAATGGATAAGAAAACCAAGGCATTGTACATAACATTTTTTATCTACTTTTTTCTTTTTCCCCATGTACAGTCTTTTCATTCAGAAGATGTATACATCCCTTTTAATCTTTTTTCCTTTCCATATCCTAATCATCCTTCAAGGTGCAGAGTTCAAGCCTCTGAAGTCTTGTAAAATCATGTTATGCTACATTAATCCTTCCCTTCTTTGGACTCCCGTAGACCTGTAACCTGTACCAAACTGTTCAGCATTGAATGACAAAATTGCATTACATATATTAGTCTACTTTCTCCAACAACATAACAAACATTTTATTTAGTTAGACCTCATTTAGGTCATTTCATTATTGTCTCCAAATCACCTTGCATTTGGAGTGATGATCTGAATTTTAAGAATGTATATTTTGAATGGTTTTAGCTACCAAGTGGAGAATGGCCCATAATTCAAACTCTCTTTGTTACAATACCTATCTTTATATAGTTTTGCTTTTAATTTTTTGTTTTCAATGAAATATTTGCTCTCCACCTGCTTTTGAGGAATTAATTTCAGGACCACATCATTTTTCTTCTTGATGTCTAGAAGGGAGCATAATGGTTGAGTTTTGTTCATATAGCCGAGGGAACCCATTTGTGTGTGATGTGGAAAAAAGACACTTTTCTCATACTATGAAATAGAGTTGGCACTTAATAATTATAGCGTTGGATTTGGGAGGTCTTGTGGTCACAGAAAATATTTCATAAGCTTTTCTTTCAGTTATAATTTGTTATTGTTTTTCAAAGGTATAAATTAATCCATTGTTTAGGATGACAGATACTCCTTTATTTATAAATTCTCAATAATAGTTTTGGCAGCATTTGGGTAGTTTATCTAAAGGTAAGTGAAGAGCAGAATGAGGAAACCGTTAAGGAACACTTTTCACTCATAAAAACTAACAATGACAGACTCAGCTCAAGTAAGTCCCTTTAGACTCAGTAGAAAAGCTACTAGGTACAGTTGACCTAGTATCTGAAAATTTGGATTCAAATAGGAAATACTGCCATAGCATCCTTTGATTATGTGCAATTCCATTTGTATTTTAAACGCATAATCACATTTCTGTTATTGCAACACAGCCATTTCGAGGCTCTTGGCAATATCTTCTACATTAACCATCTTGTTCCTGATAAGCCAACTATGTTTTGGTTAAAAGGACAATTCTTAGTACAATTTATTTTAGATATTTACAAGGAAGGAACTATGTTTAAATTGCATATAGTGTCTACCACTTAGTTTATTGTGATTTTTATAATAGAATTGCAGGGACCATATATCCAATAATGGAAAGGATTCCCTCTTGATATTGCTAACATATTGTCAACTGACCTCTGTTCAGATATGTCTAGATTTAACCTCTTTTTTCTTTAACAAATTTATTACATACTGAACTTTTAAAATATAAATGAAAATTGTAACATTGTATTTCCCTTATTAATAAGCGAGCAAGCATTCCAATTAACATATGCTAAAAATGCAAAACCCTACACTATTGGTCTATTGTCATTATTTACCCTTTGTTTGATCAATTAATTATTCAGTATTTATGATGTGGGATGTACCATGATAAACACTGTAAGGTATTAAGCAAAAGTAGATTTAATAGGATCCCTGTTTTTTAACTGGTAATGACATGGTATAAAAAGTTTGTACTCATTTATAACCAAACGTTGCTATATGTAATATAACAAAGACTGCAATAACAGAGGAAAGAACCATGTATAAGACAATGTAGTGTATCAGAACCAAGTAATTATTACTATTTGAGTGTTTTCACAGGCTGCTTCTCTCTTGCCCTTGTTAAATGATGGTAGACTTGCTACGTTCTCAATGTTCCAAAATAAACCCATCCATTACTACTCTACAATTCCCAGAAATGAAGCATGAAAGGTTCTATTTCTGTCATGCTACTGGCATTGACAGAATAGAATTTTACCGTCACTTTTTATACTTCCCTGTAACAAAAATATGCACACCCAAACTATTAACATTAAACATAATTATCTCTAATTTAGGGAAGGAAAATTGACTATTCACTAATATGTTCCAGGTACTGTGTTAGGTAATTTACTTGTGTTATTTCATTTAATTGTCAAAACATCCTTGTGAGGTACATTTATTATAAATGATGAAAATGGATCAGAGAGTAAGAAAATTGCTCAGTTAATAAATTTTTTCACAGTAAGGAATAAAATTGCCATTACGCATGTAATTTTATTTCCTTATTGTATAAGCACAGTAGATAATACATAGTAGGTCTTTATATTTAAAAAGAAGTTTTAAAATATTTATTCAGTCAGGAATTCATACTTAGAGTGAAACAGGCAGAATGTAGGAGAAAGTTGCAGGAGATAAACTATGGCAGGTTGAAGATAGATGCACATTTTTCATGTCCCTCTGAGTGAGAGGTGCAGTCTTTGTCACCTCTCCTTGAACGCGAGTGGGTTCTGTGACTGCTTTGACTGATAGCATAGAGAAAAACTTAACCCTCACCAGTTTCTTGACCCAAGCCTTAAGAATCTGCTAGATTTTACTTCTTGTCCCTTGAAATGTTCTCTTTAGGAGAAACTGGACACGACATCAGAAGTTATGACTATTCTGAGATCTTTGTACTGTAAGGAAATCCAAAATAGCCACATGAAGATGTTATTAAAAAAGAAGAAGGCAATACTGGTTACTTACCAGTTGTTCTGACATCCAAGTCTAGAGATGTGAAGAAGGCATCCTGGACATTCCAGACCCAGAAGATGCCACACATAAAAGAAGTGAGGTCCAAGATACATGGCTCTCAGCTATTCCAGTGCAATTGAACTATCCCAGCTGAAGCCCAGGCACCATGGCACAGAGATAAGCCATCTTCACTGCGCCCTGCCCAAATCCTTTACCCACAGAATTACGAGCCTAGTAAAGTGTGTGTGTGTGTGTTTTTTTTTTTTTTCAATTTAACTAACTTTTAGATGTTTTGTTACACACAAAAAAATCAGAACATAATGTTTGAAAGGATAAGCTGGGACAAGATCCTCACCCTCACCTTGTGGATAATGAGAAACCAACACAGGGATATTGTCAATGTAAAATGGGAAATGTGGAAGAGAAAAACTATTCTATTCTCTTTCTCTTACACTTGAGAACAGAAGGAGAAGGCAGAATGTTAAGAAAGTAAGGTGTGCATTTTTTAACTTGTAACTGGCTATTATCCAAATTTGTTTGACTTGTGTTAGATTATGAATATTAACTTCTTGGATGAGAATTTCTACAGAAAAATAGATAAATCACTCCAGAAGCATCCATCTAGAACACCTATCTATTCTTTTCTCAAATAGTTCCTTCTTCAGTACCATGGTTGTGCCTATCTGACCCATAGCAGCCAATGTAGTTCCTGGTGCCCTTGTCTCTAGTGTTTCAGGGGAAAAGAGTCAGTTGTAGGGGCCAAACAAAGCATGAGAATGGAAAATTTCTTCATGGGCTTAGGGGGCAGCATGGCAGAGGTGAGTTGGAGTCAAGCAGGCTTGGGTTCAATTCTCAATGGTGTGACCTTTGGGCAAATTTCTCATGTCAGTCTTATTGGCAGAGATAGGATAACCTTAGTCCCCAAGATATTGTTAAGCTTAATTAATATGGCCTATCCTTTCAGACTGAATACAGGAGCATCCTAAGTCTGTCTCTGCCTAAGGCCTGGCTCTGTCTGCATAAGTGAGGAACTCAATGAAAACTCTAAAATGTCTGGTGTCGAGTCACTGGGCTGTGAGAATTGATAATGTTATGCAGATTGGCCTGAAGAACTGCAGAGCCATTTTCTGAGGTGACAGGCAGCAGTTTTGATTAGTGAGCAAGAACTCAATGTAGACATGTGGCTCTTCCACATCCATTTAAATGTCAGTGTGTGCAGCAGCATATTAGTAAGAGATATGTTTCCTCTTCTTCCCTTTTATAAATAACATTGAATCTGTATAATTTCACTTAGTCTAAGTAATGTGATCCTGTCCTACATACTTTCTGCTTTGAGTTTTCTTTTTCTTTTTTCTTTCCTTGAAAAGTATTCTTACTAAAGTAATTTGAATGATTTGGTGATCTTAAAACTTATTTCTGTAAATTATAAAGGAGATTGGTAACTTCTGTTGCACTTAGATCTGTTTGGCTGCAAGGGACTGATACTCACTCAGATTATTTTAAATAATGGAAAATTACTTCAATGATCAGTAAGGGAGGCAGGGACTTAAGAAATATGAGGGAGACTCATAGTGAGAAGAAGGTCATATGGATACTAAAACTAGACCAAAAGCTGAGACCTGACAACCAGGTCTCTTTTCTTTTCTTCTGCCTTGGACTTAGAGGTTACTTTTTCTAATGCTGCTTCTCTTCCTTTAGTGTAATCACTTCCCCTACTACTCTTAACTGCCTCACCTTCAACTTGGTATCTACATAGAAAGTCTACTGCCATTGCCTATTTCCTTATAGCCTCATATTATTTATATCTTCTATTCTACCACTTGTCTTTCTCCAGGAAGCTTTTCAACCTGAACTGAAACTGCCAACTCTTTCAGTCTTACTTTTTGAAGAGGATTAACATGATTTACTTGTTGTATTGCTATTGTAGAGGTCAACCTTCAAGGCCAAAGTAGAAAACATGATAGAGCCCAGGAAATAGCTGTGCTTTGGTCATGAGCTGTAGCTTGGAGAAGTGATTTGGGTCAATTTCTCTTAAAAAGATCTATTGTAATAGTCACCATAATTGGCATATTTAACACAGTTTGAGAATTTTAGGGATATTCTTACCTACTTATTAAGTAGGATTATAATTAACTTCTCATTTGTTATAATCCTTCTAGCCACCACATATACCAAGAAAGCTTTCCTTATCCTCTCATTCCAAGGCTAGGTTTTTTCCCAGGTGCTATTACAGCATTTATTCAGTGGCCCTGTGATTGCCTCCGTTACTCCTCCTTTGGACTATAACTTAATTGAGGACAGAGATTATGTTATTGTTATCATTAAATCCTCAAAGTAAATGTTTGTCACATGGAAAGTGTTGTATATATTTTTCTTTTTTTACCTTAAATGAGTAAAGAAGACAAAACATGCTTAATTTGTGCACATTCATAAAGTAACCATTTAGAGGATACAATCAATTTGCTATGGAATTTCATGTTTTAAAATCTCACTCATTATCTGCCACATAGGATAAAAAACAATATTAAGCATTATCAATAGGGCACATGTCCTTTAAAATCTATACTAAGTGACTTTAATATTAATGATTAATAACTAATGATTATTTAAAGGTAATTGATATACCTTTATATTTTTAGAACATTTATTCTATTATTTTAAAATGTAGAACTTTTTATTATTGACTGGTTCTGTCATTTCTCCTAATCAAATATTTGACAGAAAAAAAGTATCTTCAAGCTGGCATATTTTTCCCAGTTCAAAAATGTTCTAGTGACATTTTAGGCTAATTTTATTTTTACCAGTAAAAAAAAAAAAAAATTGTCTTTTTCACTGAGCAAGTTTTATTGCCGTGGAAGAGTAACTGGGGGTGTCAAAAATAAGAAAATATGTCAGACATTTTGTACTCTTTCTGTCAACGGGTCATTCATTTATTCAGTCATTCACAAAGTTATCTCATTCTTTTCGAAGCAGTAGAATCCTAATTTACATTTTTAATGTATTTAAATGAACTAATTACTGAAAGAACAGCCAGAGAATATAAAACTCAGCCTGATGTAATAGCAAGTGTGGAGGCAAAATATGACAGCTCTTCTTTCTTTAAAACTGTCTAGGCTTCTTGATATGAATATCCAAGATGGACTGGAACTATTTGTGAAAAACAGAAGTTTCGCCTGCTGCCAAAGGCAGATATTTGTTGCTCTGCTATACTCCATACTGTCATTTGTGGAACTCTCTGCTATGGCTGAAATCTTCAACCTGATTAGAATATTCATGAAAGGGAACTCTTCTATTCAAAGTACAAAAAATAAAGAAATAAGATCTGCCAGAAAACATAAATAACACTTTTATTTCTGTCTAAATTTTTAAGAATAATATATTTCCCTGTTGAAGCTGTTGGAAAAATAATCTTATTGACATAACACTAAGTGCTCTTGTCATGCTGATAATCATGTCACAACAACAGAGAGCCTGTTTTCCCCAAAGAGGAGTGACTTGAATTCTATTTCCTCCACAGAGGCTTAGCCAGGCTCTAACATCACTGAGCTGGGATTGCAGGGGCAGGGAGAGGTATCTAGTACATAGAGGAAGCACTAGACTTTGACCATTTTCTTTCAGCATGCCATTTTCTTGCATTCACACTCCTTCCTCTAATATCTCTACATCGTACTGGTCATAATTAATTGCACCAAGATGTCCTTCAAAAATATCGAAAGGCACCTATTCAAAGAATGTTCTCAGAAGGAAAGGCTGAGGCCAGGCGTGGTGGCTCACGCCTGTAATCCTAGCACTCTGGAAGGCTGAGGCCAGCAGATTGTTTGAGCTCAGGAGTTTGAGACCAGCCTGAGCAAGAGCGAGACCCCGTCTCTGCTAAAATTAGAAAGAAATTATATGGACAACTAAAAATATATATAGAAAAAATTAGCCGGGCATGGTGGCGCATGCCTGTCGTCCCAGCTACTTGGGAGGCTGAGGCAGGAGGATTGCTTGAGCCCAGGAGTTTGAGATTGCTGTGAGCTAGGCTGACGCCATGGCACTCTAGCCCAGGGAGACAGAGTAAGACTGTGTCTCAAAAAAAAAACAACAAAAAAAAAAAAAAAAAAGAAGAAGGAAAGGCTGATTACTCTGTTCCTCTCTTAGCTTGATTGTGCTTCTCCACTAAATTCCAGGATCTATGACTAGGAAATTTAATTAAAATCCAATATTCTACAATTTGTTTCTTAGGCATGATCAGGACATGTTCAGAATGGGTATTTTTTTCCTCTTTATAACCAGTATAATCCTAATCTTTGATCTGAGGTCAGTAATACCTTGAGCTATATTTCCAATAAATACAGAACTCCAGGACTATATTACTTGAAAAAATCAAGTTTTCTAAAAATTATAGTAAATATAAAATAAAAAGGTTAATAATAATGATAATTTTTTTTTTTGTTTTTACTATGTGTTGCCAGGTATTGTTCTTTGTGCTTTATAAGAAATAACTCCTTTTTAGGTAGAGAAACTAAGGTGTAGAGTGGGTATATAACTTGCCTAATTAGGGCTGACATGAAGGTCAGTCAAGTGATGCACTTGACACCTGTGTAAAAATATCCGTCCTACTCAAAGTGATCTATAAATTCAGTGCAATCCGTATAGGTGTTCCAGTGACTTTTTTTTTCAGAAATAGAAAAAAAAATACAAAATTTCCTGTAGAACCAGAAAACAACATGCATAGTTCAAACAATATTGAACAAAAAGAACAAAGTTGGAGACATCACACTACCTACTCTCAAAATCTACTACAAAGCTATAATAATCAAAACAGCATGGCACTGGCACAAAAAAAAGACATATAGACTAGTAGAACAAAATAAAGAACCCAGAAATAAATCCATATATCTGCAGTCAACCGGTCTTTGATAAAGGTGCAAAGAACGCACATGGGGAAAGAACAGTCTCCTCAATAAATGATGTTCAGTAAACTGGATTTCCACATGCAAAAGAATGAAAGTGGACCCTTATCTCACCCCATATAAAAATTAACTTAAAATCAATTGAAAACTGAAATGTAAGGCCTGAAACTATAAAGCTACTAAAAGAAACAAAGGGAAAAAGCTCTATGACATTGTTCTTGGCAAGGGTTTTTGAATATGACCACAGAAGCAAAACAACAAAAGCAAAAATGGAGAAATGGGATTGCATCAAATTAAAAATCTTTTGCACAGTAAAGGAAGCAATCAACAGAGTAAAGAGACAACCTATGAAACAGGAGAAAATAATTGCAAACCATCTGATAATAGGTTAATATGTAAAATATATAAGGATCTCTAACAACTCAATAGCAAGAAAAAAAAATTAAAAATGGGTAATGGACCTGAATAGACATTTCTTAAATGAAGGCAAAAAATGTCCAGCAGGTATATGAAAAAACACTCTACATCACTAATCATCAAGAAAATGCCAATTAAAACCATGAGAAATCACCTGTTAGGCTGGCTTTTATCCAAATACAAAATATATTTTCCAGGATGTAGAGAATAGAGAATTCTTGCACACTGTTGGTGAGAATGTAAATTAATATAGCTATTATGGAAAATAGGATAGAGGTTTCTCAGAAATTAAAATAGAACTAAAGTATAATCCAGCAATTCTACTTCTGAGTATACATCCAAAGAGAATGAAGTTAGATATCTGTACTCCCATGTTCATTGAGACATCACTCAGAATAGCCAAGATATGGAATCAAAATAAGTATACACTAATGGATGAATGGATAAAGTAAATGAGGTATATATACCCAACAGAATACTATTCAGCCTTAAAATAGAAGGGAATTCCGATATTTGAGACAATGTGAATGAACCTGGAGGATATTCTGCTGAATGAAATAAGCCAGGCACTGAAAGAAAAATACTGTATGATCTCACTTATATGTGGAATGTGAAAAAGTTGAACTCATAGAAATAGAGAGTAGAATGGTGCTACCAGTGAATGAAGGTGAGGAGAGAGATTGGTCGAAATATACAAAGCTGTAGTTAGGATGATTACATTCTGCAGATCTATTTCACAGCATGGTGACGATAGTTAATAATAATGTACTATATAGTTGAAAATTGCAAATAGAGTAGATTTTAAATGTTCTAATCACACAAAAATAAGTTTGTGAGGTGAGGGGTAAGTTACTGGCTTTATTTAATCATTCCATAATGCATATATATATCAAAAAATCATGTACCACATAAATATATACATAAAATAAAAATAATTTTAAAATAAATGAAATTAAAAAAATTAGTGTATGCCAAAAAACTCAGTAATCAATCCACATAATATTTAGTGCACTGTTTTTAAAAATCAAAATCAAACAAATCCATGATAAGTAACATATCAAAGTTTTGAATATAGGCAGTTTGCTGCTGTGCATTTGTTTAATGGTCCAGGGTTATTGTGCAACTGGAACAATGGTTTCCAATTTATTTTCTGTTCTCAGATATGAGCAACTGTCGTGACTCCTTGTCAAGCACATTTACAAGGGTTCACAATGACTAGGAAACAGATTTGGCAACCCAGGGAGATGTGTTTATGTATGTACATATATATAAATATATATGCATATATAATATGTAAGTATGTTATATAGATATATATTATATAGGCATATATAAAATATGTATCTCTGTGTATGTATATTATATATAGATGTATACAGGCATATTTCCTTTTTTGTACTTTGCTTTATTTTGCTTCACAGATATTGCTTATTTTACAAATTGAAGCTTTGTAGCAACCCTGCTTGAGCAAATTTATTGGCTCCAGTTTTCTACCAACATGTGTTCTCTTCATGTCTTTGTGTCACATTTTGGTAATTCTCACAATATTTCAAACTTTTTCATTATTATTATATCTGTTATTGTGATCCGTAACCAATGATCTCCGATGTTACTATTGTAATTATTTTGGGATGCCATGAACCACATCCATATAAGATGGTGAACTTATTCAATAAATGTATATGTTCTGACTGCTCCACTTACTGGCCATTCTTCCATCTCTCTCCCTCTCCTGAGGCCTCTCTGTTCCCTGAGACACAACAATATTGAAATTAGTTCAGTTAATAAGCCCACAATGGCCTCTAAGTGTTCAAGTGAAAGGAAGAGTTGTATGTCTCCCACTGCAAATCAAAAGCTAGAAATGATTCAGCTCTGTGAGGAAGGCATGTCAAAAGCTGAAATGAGCCAAAATCTAGGCTTTTGGCCAAACAATTAGCCAAATTTTGAATTTGAAGAAATGGTTCTTGAAGGAAATTAAAAGTACTACTCTGGGGGACACAGCAATGATAAGAAAGTAAAACAGCCTTATTGCTGATGTGAAGAAAGTTGTAGTGGTCTAAATGGAAGATCAAATCAGCCATAATTTTCCCTTAAGCCAAAGCCTAATATAGAGCAAGGTCCTAACTCTCTTCACTTCTATGAAGGGCCAGAGAGGTGAGAAAGTTGCAGAAGAAAAATCTGAAGCTAGCAAGGTTGGTTCATGAGGTTTAAGAAGCCATCTTCATAACATAAAAGTGCAAGGGGAAGCAGCAAGTGCTGATGTAGAAGCTGAAACAAGTTATGTGGAAGATCTAGCTAAGATAACAGATGAAAGTGGATACATCAAACAACAGATTGTCAATGTAGACCAAAAATATTTCTATTAGAAAATACCATTTAGGACTTTCATAGCTAGAGAGGAGAAGTCAGCATCAGGCTTCAAAATTTCAAAGGACAAGCTGATTCTCTTGTTAGGGGCTAATGCAGCTTGTGACTGTAGGCTGAAGCCACTGCTCATTTACCATTTAGGAAATCCTAGGTTCATTAAGAGTTACACTAAATGTACTCTACCTGTGCTTTATAATGGAATAACAAAGCTGAATGGCAGCATATGTGTTCACAGCATGGTATACTGAATAATTTAAGCCCACTGTTGAGACCTGCTCAGAAAAAAAGATTCTTTTCAAAATATTAGTGCTCATTGGCAATGCACCTGGTTGCCCAAAAGCTCACTGTTTCTCTCCACTCCATATATAGATAGGTAGATAGATATACATTCCATATATATCTCTATATATACCTATATACTTATTTCTATATATTTTCCTCCATATAAATAGATACTATATTCTCATAGCCATCTTTCTCCAAATGTGTCTGTATATTTCTCTCTATACATACATATATACACATATATATCTTCATACATATCTCCATATAAATATATACATAGCCACATATATACACAAGCTCATATGTATACTTATATATGTGACATGTATGTATGTATGTAGTCGTATGCCATATAATAATGTTTCAGTCAACAAGAGACTGCATATAGTAGATGGTCCCATAAGATTATAACAGAGCTGAAAATTTCTATTGTTACTGACATCGTAGTTGTCATATGCTATAGCCCAATACATTACTCACGTTTTCGTGGTGATGCTAGTGTAAACAAAACTACTGCACTGCAAGTTGTATTAAAGTATAACACCTGCAATTATGTACAAGATATAATACTTGATGATGACAATAAATATGTTACTAGTTACTATACTATGTTTTTATAATTATTTTAGAGTGTACTGCTTCTACTTATGAAAAAAAGTTAACTGTAAAACAGCCTCAGGCAGGTTCTTCAGGAGTATTCCAGAAGAAGGGATTGTTATCATAGGAGATGACAGCTCCATGGATGTTGTTTCTCCTGAAGACCTTCAAATGTGACAAGATGTGAAGACAAAAATCAGTGATATTGATGATCCTGACCCTATGTAGGCCTAGGCTGATTGTGTGTGCGTGTTTGTGCCTTAGTTTTTAACAAAAAATTTAAAAATTAAAAAAATTAAATGGAAAAAAAGCTTTTAGAATAAGAATCTAAAGAAAGTAAATATTTTGAACACCTATATGATGTGTTCATGTTTTAAGCTAAGTATTACTACAGAAAAGTCAAAAAGTTGGAAATAATTAAAAAGTCTATAAACAGTTATAATAAGCTAAAGTTAATTTATTATTGAATAAAGAAAATATTATTTTATAAATTTAGTGTACCCTAAGTGTACAATATTTATAAAGTCTATGGTAATATGCAGTAATATTCTAGGCCTTCATTTTCACTATCATTTACTCACTAACTCACCCAGAGCAACTTCCAGTCTTGCATGCTCCATCATGGTAAGTACCCTATAAAGGTGTACTATTTTTTATTTTGTATAATGTATTTAACATACCTTTTCTATGTTTAGATACATAGATACTTACCATTGTGTTACAATTGCCTAGAGTATTCAATATAGTAACATACTATACAGATTTGTAGCCTAGAGCAATAGGCTATTCCATATAGCCTAGGTGTGTAGCAGGCTATATCATAGAGGTTTGTAAAAGTACACTCTATGATGTTTGCACAAAAAATCACCAAACACATTTCTCAGAGTGTATCCCTGTCCTTAATCAACACATAACTGTATGTATAAAAAGCTTGTATTAACTTTCTCCACTTATCTCAAAATGCAAGAGATTATTTAAATAAGTGTGTATGAGGACACACATTTTTCCTTTTGGCTCAGACCACAGTGTGGCTTGGCAGGGCACTGTGCCTAAGGTTACACAGCCAGTAGTTGGCAGAGCCAGGATTCAAACACAGGTGGTCTGGCATCAGAGCGTTCGTTTTAACCTCTAGACTTTCTATTAATGATAAATGTGCATAGTTTGCAGAAAAATAGATTTCATCCCAATGTGTTATAATATTCAAGTTGAGAAAGCAAGGAATCAGGTGGTGTCACGGAATTACTGATTATTCAAAATATCTGTGCAGACCTTTGTTACTTGGAAATATTTTGTTGAAATATAGCAGCTTGTGTGCTCTTCCTTCTCTCTGTGGACTAGTATATCTCCCCAAATTCAATTTCACTAATTAAGAATTTTTTAAAAGAAGGGAAATATGTAATTTTTAAATGTTAAAAGTACAATTATGATCTGGACATTTTAACATTTAACTCATGAAGTCAACCTCAAATATATAATATAGTAGTCATAGTACCATATCTATAGCAATTTTTCAAAGTACACCTATATATAATATATGAAATGTAATAATTGGTACTCATTTTAAGGAATTTATTAAACAAAGTAAGTATTGGATAAAAATATGTATTAGCAAAGTGTGAATATTACATGATGTGATTAATTTATATTACTAACAGCATCTCTAAAATACAGAGTCATTGGAAAATTTGTTTCTTCTAAAGTTATTATACAATTTGGAGTTATTTCTATTTTTGCAAGTGTACTTTTCTTTCTTTAATTAGTGAAGGTTTATTGTATTAAGGTTTTTAGTGGTTCATAAAATTTAGTTTCCATTGTTAACATAACTTGAAAATTACCACTTTGGCTGACTAAGTTTATGGAGCTGTGGAATTTTTTCTTTTCTAATTTTCAATGTGTTTTTTAATAAGTCCTAATCAGAATGTTTAAATTTGCACAAAATTAGACACATATTTACATATGTAAGTAGTTAATTTTCATTTTCTATTGATTGAAGATTCTATAATATATGTACGTTCAGAATTGTATTCTTAATTGTGGGGTTTTGAGACTTTTTTTTCTTTTGGTAATTTAGTTTATGCTAAGGATAGTTTTATACTAATTTAAGTGATGGCAGGGTGGGGATGAACTTCTCTAACTCTTAGGCAGTCCTTTTCACTGATTTTGGAAAATAATAGTTTTGGAGAGCTGAGAGTCAGGTATCATTATTATTAATACAGTACTGATATGTGTATTGGGGCCTGGGCCTTAACTTGGTGGCATTCTGACCTAGAATGTATCTATTGTTTCATCTAGTAGGAGCTTCAGGGTAGTTGTACCTCCATTTAAATAGTTCAGAGTTACACTTGGCATTTTTGCCAATAACAACTTCATATACTAATAACAATGTCCTCTCTTTCTGGATGGTAAGACATTTTTCCCTATGTCTTTAATAACATTATTTGTTGGTTCATTTAATAGTTTGTGAGAAGAACCAATGTTTGAGATTGACAAACCTTATTTATGCAAGTAACACACAGGCTACTTTTTTAATACTGTCATTTGCAAATTACTTTTTCTGATATAATCTTATTTATGTAGTTCTCATTGTACTAGATAGTTGAGTATGTGCAGAATTGATGCAATTCCTCTAAAATATCCAGTTTTTCCCTGTCTTTTCCCCTAGCACATGTATGTGCATTGCTTCACTCTCTGGCAAAGTACCAGGCTATTTTCAGACATTTTCAGTCTTCTCCATTGCTTCCCACTTCTTCCCTTACTTCAAACAAAAGTTCCAAAACAGGCTTATGAACCAAGGCTTTTCCAAATACAGTGTAATCAGCTGACCTATTTCATTTGCAGGCTCTCTTTTCCTCTCCACATTTCCTGTACTAACATGCGGATATCTTTTAATATAGAGATATTTGTATGTAACACCCAGACAGTTATTTTTTTCTCCTAATTTACAGAAGTCACACATCTTTGAATGCCATTTAGTTACTTTATTTTTCAACTTTTCTGGTGCTATACATTTTTAAATTGGGAAGCTTGCTAATTTTTTGAATGTGATCCATGCTTCTTTCACATCTCTGTGCTTTCATTTATGTCATTTCCTTTTCCTAAACTTGAGACTCTTCTGGCATGCCTCCTGCGATGTCCATTCATCATTTCCAGGTCCATTCTTCACCTCTAGACTCAGATGTCTCCATGATATTGCCCATTAGACTTGTCCTTTTCCTTCCCTGGATGCTCTGCCACTTTTTCTTGGCATTCTCTACATCCTATAGTGCATAAATATTCTTTCTCTACGTGGTCTCTCTCTACAAGATATTGCAGATGGAAGGATACTGTGCCGTCTTTGCATCCCCTATAATACAGCATGTAACACAGTCTTTATTGCATGATATAACTTGTCAATATGAGGAGTAAAAGATGAAGATTATATAAACTGTTAAGTAAATGTCTACAAAGGTGCATCTTCAGATGTTGTAACTCAGGAGTCAGTGAAGACTGTTCCTTCCTGAACCTGGTCCTTAAGACCCGGCTGCCTTTCTGTAAAGCATAGGTGATAGTAGGCTCTGAAAATTGAAAGGGGACTTCTCTATTTGTTAGCCATGGTTCAAGTTGCTTTAAGAAGGGCATGTTTTCTATTTTATAGAATGTATGGGAAATGATGTTAGCCCAATTTATACAAATTCTATCATTTAAAATGTCATTAAACAAAGAAGGATTTCTAAGGACTAAAGAAGAGAATATATATTTTACCTGTTTTTACTTTTTAAACAAATTCAGTTTATGCTTTAAAACTATTAATTTTATATATAGGCCTTTCTTTGAAAATAGATTATGAATATTATGTGTAAGCCTTCATCTCGAATGTTTAACAGTGAGAAAAATGTCCCTGACTTGCCTACTTATTCCATGGAGTGGTAAAATTTGGCCAAAATTGCTTAGACAGATTTTGAGAGGGACTCTCAAAGAAGATTTTCTAGACAGTTATAGTAGGTCAAACATTATAGTTGAATTGCAAAAAGGAAACTGTATGACTTTAGAAGAATGTATTAAAACTCTGTAAAACTTTATGAATAATATGCTTAACTTATAAAACTCAGTATTTCCAGTGGAATGGCCAATGAATGAAGCTAAGCAGGCATAACCTAAGAGAAAACGTGAATAAAAAATTGTAAAAAAAAATTGTGAGCACATATTGATGAAAAGCTAAGCATATGGGATATCTTTAAGTTGACTTCACTCATACGGAAAATACATATATTGAATTTGAATAGTTTGTGTCGTATCTGTGGAGTACAAAGAGGCACTATTTAAATTTTCAACATAAACAGATTGTGATGAGTTCATTTATTCAGCTAAATGTCAGTCACTATTCTAGGCACAGGGGATGTAGCTGTGAATGTTCATTTCTTTTACTTCACAAATCTTCATGATTCTTACATATGTGGTCCATTAACCTGATTAAATTAAAAGGCTTCTGCACAGCCAGAGAAACTGTCATGAGAGCAAACAGACAACCTACAGAATGGGAAAAAATTTTCACAGGCTACACATCTGATAAAGAACTGATAACTAGAATCTATTTAGAACTCAGGAAAATCAGCAAAAAAAAAAAAAAAAAAAAAAATCAAACAACCCTATCAAAAAGTGGGCAAAGGACATGAATAGAAATTTTTCAAAAGGAGACAGAAGAATGGTCAACAAACATATGAAAAAATGCTCAACATTTCTAATCATCAGGGAAATTCAAATCAAAACCACAATGAGATATCACTTAACTCCAGTGAGAATGGCCTTTATCAAAAAGTCCCAAAACAATAAATGTTGGTGTGGATGCGGAGAGACAGGAACACTCATACACTGCTGGTGGGACTGCAAACTAGTGCAACCTCTGTGGAAAGCAATATGGAGATACCTTAAACAGATACAAATAGACCTACCATTTGATCCAGCAATCCCATTATTGGGCATCTACCCAAAAGAACAAAAGACATTCTATAAAAAAGACATCTGCACCCAAATGTTTATAGCAGCACAATTCACAGTTGCAAAGATGTGGAAACAACCCAAGTGCCCATCAATACATGAGTGGATTAATGAAATGTGGTATATGTATACCATGGAGTACTACTCAGCTATAAGAAATAATGGTGATATAGCACCTCTTGTATTATCCTGGATAGTGCTGGAACCCATTCTAAGTGAAGTATCCCAAGAATGGAAAAATAAGCACCACATGTACTCACCATCAGATTGGTTTCACTGATCATCACCTAAGAGCACATTTAGGAATAACATTAATCGGGTGTCGGACAGATGTGTTGGGGGGAGGGGATGGGTGTTTACATACATAATGAGTGCGATGCGCATCCTCTAGGGGATGGACGCGCTTGAAGCTCTGATTGAGGGGGGAGGGGGGCAAGGGCAGTATATGTAACCTAAACTTTTGTACCCCCATAGTATGCTGAAATAAAATAAAAAATAATAAATTATTTCTGAAAAAATAAAATTACGTTGTGATTAAAAGTTTTCATTTGTACTTTTTTTCATCCCCATAAGTCTTAAAGTCTCTTTATGCTCAAATACCCAACTAGTAGCTCATTAACTGTAACCATGTTTGTTCCTTTTCATTGCAACTCTATTTTAAGCATGACCGAGAATCAAATGGCACATTCCTAAAGGGTAAAAATCAGTGCAAGTGAAGGATTTTAGGGCAGTGTGAAAAGCTGCTTTGCATCATAAAGATTCTGCTGAATATTTAGAAACAGAGGTGGTTGGGGGGAACACTTCACCATTTTTGCCTGAAGAAATCTGACGTTTATCACCTTTACGTTATATTGACAATATGATCTTAATCCCAAAGAACACTTTATAAGGTGGAAAGAATGTTTACTTAGGTTATTGAGCTGATTTAAGTTTGTATAAACATCATGACAATCCAGCCCTCAATCTTTGTCAATTGGTGGAGATCTAATGAAATACTGCTAACAAGTGCCTCTAGTGAACATGGCTTACAAAACATATAAACACTTTTTAAGGATTTTAGCACCTTCAAATGCTTCCGTTTGGCACAACTCTCCTCTGCATAAGGGATTGAGATTTAGCCCCAGATGTGTAAGTGGAAAACCTTGATTAGACATAACACAGCCATGGGCTATATGTGTATTCTGTAGAAGGGTGAATAATGGAATAGAGGATGAACTCTGAAATTTTATGAAGCACTGAATCAGTAACGATACGCTAACAAGAAAATGAAGATCTCCAGGATGCTTCTTCTTAACTACATGGGGAAATCTGACTGTTTTATAGATCTGTGACTTTTTAACCGCAAGTAACTCACATTCTGTTTCTTTTTGTTCTTACATGAGCACTCTGGCTCCTTTGGATGCAAATACATGTTGGTGGCCAGTTAATAATTAGACGAACAGTACAAAACCAGAAAGCATGCCATTTTTGCTATAAATCTAGAATATTAAAAGTTAAAATAGACACAAGTAGAGATATTATGGAAATAACCAGTGATATCAACCTGAATTTAAGACAATTTGGGATTTCAATATTCTCAGAACCAGATTCTCAAAACATTTTTCCTAAACATTTACAAGCCAATTCTTCATCACATGGTCATTTGGAATTGAACACAAACATTAGACTAGTGGTATAGCTATCTCAGTTTCCAGCAGTAATAACAAACAGTGTGGTTGTGGGAAAATATCATCACTGTCTTTTAAGATGATAATTTCAAAACAAAATTGGAGGATATGCATCAAATTTCCAGAAATTTTTTATTGTTAATCTGATATTGCATAAAAATGTCTAAATTGATCTGAGTCATTTTTGTTTTAAAACAACATAGCTCCTGGATATAATTATTCATTCACATATTCAATATAGAAAAATATATAAATAGTAGGAAAATAATTTTTGGAAATATCCCTTAGAATTTTTTTAAAAAGCATAAATTTTAAAAAGCATAAAAAGCATAATATGTTATAGGGAACATATTATACTCCACTAAGGATTTGACTAAAGACTTTTCATACAACATTTTCTGTATTTTAACACATTCTTTAACTTTTTTCTCTCAAAAACACAGAACAGCCAGCAGTAAGCTTCAGATTTTAGTCTAAAAAAATGGAATCTAGCCTACAAAGAAATAACAATTATTTTAAAACAATATTAAATATTTATATATTGGTTGAGCTTTCAAAGTATCTTTGTGTATATAATCTCATATCATATTCCCAAAGCCATATGCAATTTTTTTTTCAATTTTGCAAATGAAAAATCCGAGGCTGATGAAGGTTGAATAACTTGTTACATAGTTCAGAGGTAGAGCAGGATTTTCCATTTAAGTCACCGAACTGAACATCCAGTGTACTCCTGAAGACATGACATTGCTGTGGCATCAGTCATGCAAATGTTCAAACATTAGTAGTTTTTATACTTTGATTAGTTGAATAATTTTCATAAAAGTATAAATGAGCTATAAAACATTTAGAAATAGGGAAGCAAAATAAAGTTGGTAAACATTTCCAGTTATATTACATCAGCGGGTGATATACTAACATTTAGGTGAATTTTCTCTCAGACTTTATAGTACGCTTATATATGTATTTAAAAACAGGACCACAATTCACACATGCTTTTCTAATCTGCTTTTTTCCATTTAGAAATGTACCATTACTTCCTTTTCATATTATCACATTTTCTACAGAATTGTTTACAAACTCTTTTCCCTGTTGTTTTTTGTTGTAATTAATAATGTCATCCCTAAACAAGGCATCTTCTACACCCTGTAGTGAGAAGTAGTTAATCTAGTATGAAAAAAATCTCTATCCATTACATAAATCAAAATTAATACTACAGAAGACCTTGGATTTCCACTTCTTGCTGAGTGTTCCAGGAGCCTCAAGAATGAACATACTGTTTAGTTGTTTCTCACAGCAGGAATGAGGAGGTGAACATGATGGAAAACTTCAGAAGGCAAAGGCAGTAGGGTTTAATGAAGCTCATTTCTCAATGAGATGTGATAAATGGCAGATTTTCCTGAATGGCAGATTTTCCCTAATGCCAGTTATTTCTCTGATAACTTGTATAGATATTCCCAGAGCAGTGTATATATACAAAGATTTTGTGAAGAAAAATAAAAATTTGCTAGGTTACCAGCTGAGGTATGCACCAAATATTTGCATATTGTATATAAATGATGTTATATAAATAATGATGTTATGTTTTATATAAAAAATGCTTACAAAAATGATGTTTAAATGTTGTGGTATATCCAAGTTAAAGAGGGTGATCTCTTAAAAAGTAGAGAATCTGACTTAAAAAGTGATAAAACAGTTAAGATTGATGAGTGGCATTTCATAGTCATTACACCTTAAAATGTTAGCATTCATATTTTCAAAAATATTTAATGTGATTTTTTATAGCAGAAACAATATTTTCTTATGATACATATCATCCTACTTCAAGGATGACCAAAGTCCCAGCTTGTGTGGGACTGAGATTTTTTTTAAAAAGACATGGGACTATCAGAGATAAAATAGGGAATGTCTAGGACAAACTTGATTGTTGGTCACCATACATATAGTAAGAATAAAGGTCTGAAGGTGAATTAAAAGTCAAAACTATCACAAACTATCAAGATGGTAAGACCTGTTAGAAAAGATGTGCAGCTGGTCAGCTCAGGAAATAATTTCCTGGAGAGTTTTGTTACCTAGATTTTTAGGGATGATCTGGGATAACAGGCCAAGGGATAATACTCTACTTGGATCTTAGATGCACATCTGATATTTGTAGTAAATTATATAACCTTAAGGGAATCCCTAAAAGATACTTTTATTTCTTTTAATCTAATTCTGAAACCAAGACATTCAAATGTAAAATAAAAATTATGCTTTCTCAGGGATTTGTGGAAAACACATTAGAACAGAAGAAATAAATCTGTCTATATTCATAGATGACACAATTGTCTACTTATAAAATCCCAAAGAATCTACAAAAAAAATCTTCCAGAATTAATAAGTGAGTTTAGCAAGTTCGTAGGTACATTTGTGAAGGGTTTTATTTGTTTGATTATACTTACTAAACTTACTGAATGGTCCTAGAATTTTAAAGGCTTCTTTATTTCTATCTGTGTCAATTTTGGTTATATTTTAATATTTACATATATTTTCATTTCATCTATTTCATTTATATTTACTAACTTTGGACCTAAAATTGCTTATAATATCCTTTGATTGGTTTATTTGTTTAATATCTGCAATATCTCTAGCAATGTTTCCTGTGTCTTTTCTGATTTTGGTTACTGGAATCTTCTCTTACATTTGTACTACTAACTCATGCCAGAAGTACGTCATTTTAATTAGACATTTCAGAAAATTGATTTTGTTAATCTTTTTCATGTATATTTTCTATTTTATTACTATTTATCTCTGTGATATTCTCTCTTCAACATTTTCTAGGTTAATCTTGCTATTTTTCTAAATTCTGGAGTGGAATCTAAGCTCATTCATTAGTTTTTAGAGTTTTAAAAATATATTAAGTATTTTAATGCATCCCACAATTTTATTGTGTATTATTTTTATTAATATTCAATTGAAATGACTTAATTTTAAAAGTTTTATCTGTTTTTCTATGTATTTTCAGATTGATTGCACACTTTTACCATCACATCCCACTTCTTCACACACAAATTTAGAAGTTATATAACATTTATATTCTTTTAAATGTCACCTTAGTAATTATAACATGCATAAATCTTCCTATATACTCCTGTCCATGCCAATGGCATTATTAATCCACATCCATACTCTCAATTGTGTCACATTATTTACCATATAAATTTAGAATCATTTGCTTTAAGCTTCCAATCTCGCTGTGAGTTTTTATTCTTATCTACCATGACTTTCTTCAATGCTCCATCTGCTCTAGACCAAATTCCCCACTATTACTCCCTCTTTGCCCTGTTTCTTCCTCTTTATCCCATGTGGAATATTCTCATTTAATGTCTATATTTAGACTCTTACAGCCCTCAGTTTCCAGGTCACATCATGTCAATGTCTCATAGATTTCCCTGGCCCTCCAGTCAAAACGTAGTTTTCTATCCTTTCAACTTCTTGATCACTACACGTGCATCTCACTAGCAAGTTTATGTTACCTGTGTTGGAGTGCATGACATTTCTACTCTCCTGGAAAATACACATGAGTTTCAATTACAATGTTTTTCTCATCTTTGGGTTTCCCACCATGTTTGACCAGTTACCTGGCATGTAATAGGTATATTGAAAATGTAGAAGGATTGATTGAAAATGAATTAATGAGTGAATGAGCGAATGAATGAATGAACCAAATGGTACATTGTCCTTGGCTGATTGGAAATTTGCATTCATTCAGTGACACACTAAATTGCTGCCACAAAAAAGTGGCATGTTTCTTATAGCAGATAGTCAGTGATTGATCCTATTAGATTGGAACAGCACCTGTTTCTCTTTTAATGTATTTTCAGTGCATATCAAGCATGCTTGATAATGTGGGCTTTAATTGTTCTAAATTGGTTTGAGTCTACTGAAATAATAAATGAGGTAATTTTGTCTTCAAAGACAATGGACTTTAATGAGAATATTTCTGTATCTGGCAATTTGCAGTCATAATTTATTTATAGTAGAGATTATGATTCATCATTACAATTTCTTTCAAATTTTGTAAGAAAAATCATCTCTATGAGCACAAGTGTCTTATTCTGGCAGCTGTGCTTCACTAGCTGATATTTTCTGCAAGCCCTAAACTTAGCATTAGCAGTTTTCAGCTTAATTTTTCTTTGTTTATATTTGGAATATTTCCACCATATAAAAACAGTCTCATCATAAGAATTCAAGGAAGAAATATATGCAGTTGTAACGGAGCTTGTTAGCAAACTCTAGTCCTCTCTGATCCCAGGTGAGCATATTGGTAGCAGGAATCATCCTTTCTCCATGGTGAGAATCTATACAAAGAAACTAGATCAAATTATTTTCTTTTCCAAAAGGCTCATTGTTCCCGAAGGGTTTCTTTAGAAACATTTGCTTTGTAAAGATTTAGACACTTCCCAGAGATTCTACAGAATGACATTTTTTATTGTATTTTCAAGGAATTGTAATCTCTAGTTGCTGAAGAAGGAATGGGTTGACGTTATTGCAGCACTATAGTAGTATTTTTAACCAATTTCAATTTCTGTTTATTACCTCCATTCTATCTGTGTTCATCTTGTGACAGATCTATCATGCATCTATAAGGCAATTTAGGGGCTGAGGAACACCTAGAAATGGCTGATTACCTGAAACGTTATAACTGCATACAAAATCCTTGGGGAAAAATAAAAGACTCGGCCATAAAAAAAAAAAAAAGCTGGGAGAAGAGGGTGGCTGCCTAACTTGTTCCTTCTTCTTCCAAAATTATTTGACTAAAGAGTGTCCAGTATATTCAGGTCATTTTAATTCCCATATCAGTTCATTTTAACATTATTTATACACACTTATTCTCATTTGTCTCATTTGTATGTAAATTAATTCCTATGAATGAGAAAGAGAGAAGTCAGAACTTTTCCCAGGTGATGAGTCAAGTAGTGTTCGGCATCCTGTAGCACAGTGAATATGGAGGACACATAGAATTGATGCTGAGAAAAGGCATTCCAAACTAAAAATTTAGAGATGGAAATTTCAGCCTCAGATTAAAACAAGCAAACAAACATATACACATGCAAACATAGGACATGAAGCAGCCACAGTTTGTGTGAGTGTATGTCTGTGTGGCTACTATAAGCAAAAGATAAAGCAATAATGTCCTTTATAAACAACCTACAGCAGTGAGAATAAAGCATACTTTGGAGTTGGACATTCCCCATTGCAAATCCACTACTTACTAGTGTTGGCAAATCACTTTACCCCTCTGAACCTCAGTTCCTACTTTTTTAATGGAGTTAATAAAACCTATGCCATAGGCCGGGCCCGGTGGCTCACGCCTGTAATCCTAGCACTCTGGGAGGCCGAGGCGGGTGGATCGCTCGAGGTCAGGAGTTCAAGACCAGCCTGAGCAAGAGTGAGACCCCGTCTCTACTAAAAATAGAAAGAAATTATATGGACAACTAAAATATATATATACAAAAAATTAGCCGGGCATGGTGGCGCATGCCTGTAGTCCCAGCTACTTGGGAGGCTGAGGCAGTAGGATCGCTTGAGCCCAGGAGTTTGAGGTTGCTGTGAGCTAGACTGACGCCACGGCACTCACTCTAGCCCGGGCAACAGAGTGAGACTCTGTCTAAAAAAAAAAAAAAAACCTATGCCATAAAGCTAATGAGAGAATTAATTGAAATGACATGTAGAAAGTGTCTGACATATAGAAGACATTCAGTAATATCAGTTCCATCTCACGAGTATAATATTTTAGTTTCCCATTAGAAAAATATAGAACTTATTTGCATTGAGAAATGTCTGAATGTAGGATGGTCTCAGTTTTTAATATGGCCTATCTTGAACTGTTAAGTTTTAGGATCTTGCCACCATTATACTTTGGTTCTTCCATACAGGAATCATTCTGAGCTGTTTCTTGTCTAAATCCTTGGTTCAAAAAATCTGTTTCCTCATGAAAACCTGGTTCCGTTATTTACCTTAGACTTCTTGACTCTGGGTTTAAAATTCAACTTTACATTGGATTCTAAATTTGCAATCCAGTAATGGTGCTCTCATTTTTCCACTGGCCCCTTGGTAAGATATAGTTTTTTTGACTCTCCTCACTGCCAAGATGTAAGAATCCCTGGATTTCTTGATTCTTCCAGGTTACAATTTATTTCTATCATCAAAAGTGGCAAGTTATAAATACACATGGTGGTAGACTGTGACCTGGGATTTAATTTGAAGATCATAATTTTCCCATAGCATTAAAATCAGCCTTAGGTTACATATAATTGAAAATCAATTATTGGGTGGGTATTATGGGAGAAGCAAGAAGTAAAAGACATGATGCTTTTGTGGAAATAATGTTCTAGTTGGTTAGGTAGGACTGTCACAGACTTTTGAAATAAAGTACATGTTCCTGAGTATCAGTGAAATTTGTAGCCAGTCATTGAGAGAGTGGAGCCTCAGTGGTTGGTAGACAAAAGGCAAGCATTAACATTTGTGAATGGGAAGTATGCAGGAAGAAGAAGTAAATTGTGAACAGGTGACACATCATGACCCTAAGCATCAAAATGAAAATTACTGGCCGGGTGCGGTGGTTCACGCCTGTAATCCTAGCATTCTGGGAGGCTGAGGCGGGTGGATCGCTCGAGGTCAAGAGTTCCATACCAGCCTGAGCAAGAGCGAGACCCCGTCTCTACTAAAAATAGGAAGAAATTATCTGGCCAACTAAAAATATATATAGAAAAAAATTAGCCGGGCATGGTGGCACATGCCTGTAGTCCCAGCTACTTGGGAGGCTGAGGCAGTAGGATCGTTTAAGCCCAGGAGTTTGAGGTTGCTGTGAGCTAGGCTGACGCCACGGCACTCAATCTAGCCAGGGCAACAAAGCGACACTCTGTCTCAAAAAAAAAAAAAAAAAGAAAGAAAGAAAATTACCACTGCTAGTGATAGGGAAAAAAACAGCTCAGCTCCAGGTAAGTTTTCCCCTGAGAGTAATTCTGTGAGATAGTATCCTTGACATCTATACTTGGATATAATTATTAAATTTTCATTTTAAAAATCATCAAACAAATGTAAAAAATAGAAATTTTCGCACAACTCTTTCTTGGGTGGAAATTAAGATAGTATGAAGATGACTTAGATGTAAATGTCATTGATACTTATGAAAATTATAGCATTTTTCCTTTTGAAATGACCAATTTGATACAGCATGGAACTAGTTATATTAAAATCACTTTACACATGGATATCCAGTTTTCTCAATGTCGTTTGTTGAAGAGACTGTTATTTCCCCATTTTACACTCTTGGTATTCTCGTCAAAGATCAGTTGACTATACATGCATGTGTTTATTTCTGAACTCTCTATTCTGTTCCATTGATCTGCATGTCTATTTTTATGCCAATACCATACTATCTTAATTACTGAAGTTTGTAACATATTTTGAAATCAGGAAATGTGATGCCTTCAGCTTGTTCTTCTTTCTTAAGATTGCTTTGGCTGTTTGAGGTTTTTTTTGTGGTTCCATTTGAATTTTAGGATTTTTTTTTTCTATTTCTATAAAAAAATGCCATTGGGATTTTCATAGGCATGACACTGAATCTATAGATAGTTTTGAGTAGTATGGGCATTTTTACAATATTAATTCCTCCAAACCATGAACAGAGGTTGTCTTTCTATTCATTTTTGTTTTTTTAATTCTTTCACCAATGCTTTGTAGTCTTCTGTGTACAAGTTTTTCACCTCCTTAAATTAGTTCATTCCTAAGTATTAATGTTTTATTCTCTTTGATGTTATGGTAAATGAGATTTTTTTTCAAATAGTTGATTATTAGCATATAGAAATGGAACTAATTTTTTATGCCAATTTTGTATTCATAACTTTACTGAATTTATTTAGTAGTTCTAAGTTTGTATGAGTGTGTGTGTGTGTGTGTGTGTGTGTGTGGTCTTCAAGGTTTTCTACATATGAGATCATGTCATTTGCAAACAGGAATATTTTACTTTTATTCTTCTGATTTGGATTATAATGTTTTTGTCTCTTTTTCTTGCCTAATTGCTCTGACATCTAGTGCTACGTTGAATAGAAGTGGAAAAAGCGGGCATATTTGCCTTCTTCCTGATTTTAGAGAAAAAGTTTTCAGTATTTCAGCATTAACTATGATGTTAGCTGTGGGCTTTTCATATATGGCTTCATTATACTGAAATAAATTCCTTCTATTCTTAAGTTTATTTACAGTTTTTATCACGAAAGTATGTTGAATTTTGTCAAATGTTTTTCTATATCTATTAAGAGGATCATGTGATTTTTTAGCTTCTTTCTGCTAAAACTATACTTCTGTTGCTGTACTTCTGTTGTAGTATATAACATTACTTGGTTTGTTTATGCTGAATCATGCTTGTACCCCAGGGATAAATCCCATTTGGTTATGGTGGATGATCTTCTCTTTAATAAATGGTGTTAGGGAAATTAAATATCCAATGTGGAAAAAAAAATTGTACCCTTACCTTACACCATACACCCAAATTAACTCAAAATGGGTTAAAGATTCCAATGTAAGACCTGAAACTGTAAAACTCCTAGAAGAAAACATGGGGGTAAAGCCTCATGGCATTGGTCTTGATAATGATCTCTTGTATATGACACCAAAAGCACAGGCAACAAAAGCAAAAATAGACAAATGGTATTACGCCAAGCAAAAATCCTTGTCTATAGCAAAGAAAATAATCAGTTTAATGAAGAGTCAACCCATGGGATGAGAGAATATATTTTTAAATCATACATCTTTAAATGATTAATAATCAGAGTATATAAAAGATTTAATAGCAAACAGTCTCCTTAAAAAATGGGAAAAAGGACATAAATAGGCATTTCTCTAGAAAAAGACATACAAATGGACAATAGGTATATAAAAAGATACTCAAAAATCACTAATACTCGGGGAAATGCAAACCAAAACCATAATGAGATACTATCTCTCATCACCTGTTCTAATGGCTATTACCAAAAAGACAAAAGATAAGTGTTAGCAGCAATGTGGAGAAATTGGAACATTTTTGCACTATTGATGAGAATGTAAAATGGTGCAGCTAGTTATGGACAACAGAATGGAGGTTCCTCAAAAAGTTAAAAATAGAACTAACATATGATCCAGCAATCCCACTTTTGGGTGTACATCCAAAGGAAATCACTATCTCCAAGAATATCTTCACTCCCATGTTTATTGCAGCACTATTTACAATAAATAGCTAAGATATGGTGACAATCTAAATGTCCACTGAAGGATGAATGGATAAAGAAATTTAAGTCAATACATACAGTGAAATTTTATTCAATATTTCCAAAAAGAAAGAAATCCTGCTATATACAACAAAATAGATGAACTTGAAGGATATTATGCTAAGTGAAATAAGCTAGTTACAAAGTAAACTCTGTTACACTGCATGATTCCACTTACATGAAGTATCTAAAATAATCAAACTCATAGAAACAAGTAGAATGGTGGTTACCAGGGGCTGGGCAGAGGGGGAAATGAAAAGTTGCTTTTCGGTGGGTATAAAGTTTCAGTTGTACAATATGACTAAGTTCTAGAGATCTACTGTACAACATTGTGCCTATAGTAAACAATACTGTATTGTGTGCTTAAAATTTTGTTAAGGGTAGATCTCATGTTGTGTTTATACCACAATAAGAAAGAAGTCAATGTAAAAAAAATAACTTTATCAGAACATTCTGACTTTCTCTATTGTGCATGGTCATCACAAACCTGTCCCTTATGGGGAGAATTGGCTCAGATACTGGGAATGCTGTTAGTGGACTGCCTTCAGTTGCTCAGCAGCAGATAAAAAGCCATCTTGCTTAAGGTCAAGCCCTTTCATGGGTGGACCAACTCTGATGACTGAGAAATGCAGGGTTTAAGGACATTGCCATATGGACCAAGGTGGGACAACTACCATAAGCTATTTCAGCTTCAGGTTTCCCCAGAGCAGTTGGGCTTCCATTGCAGCTCAATTTCTCCCTTTGTCCAATCTTGCTTACTTCACCTCCCTTCCAAAGTCTGTTCATCCTAAAAGCCTTCCCTAGTAAACGGTCTGAGTATTAAAATCTCAGAATCTGCTTCCTGGAAACTCAAACAGCCAAACATGATCTTGTTCTCCCCATGGAATCTAATCAAGATGTTTAATCTTGCTGTCAGGCTAATTTCTCATCCCAAACTAATTTGCCAGGCAATTTGAATAAAATAATATGATGTATTTTAGTCATATAAATTCGCAATAAAAAAGTAGAAGAGAAAACCAATGTATTTCCATTTTAGGACAATAAAATTTGTACTTGATGCATGTGCATGTGCTAATAGGATTTAGCATACTGTCAAGTTTCTTTTCTCTTTGGCCAAGATTTCTTAAACGTAAATTATATTAAAATTCTACTTGTCAAAAATAATTTTCATTAAATATGGTTTTTGTCCTTCAACTATCTAATTTTTCCCCAGTGAAGTTATTATATATTTCATATACATACATATATATAGGTCTATGTGGGATAGTATGGAGCTTGGAATCATGAGCACTGCACTGGTGTCTGGAACCTGGGTCCACAAGGGCCAGCCTGGAGGCTGGGTGTGCAGATGCTGGCTGAGAGGCTAGGTCTGCAAAGTGTGGCCTGGGTCCTGGGTTTGTAGGGATTGGCCTTGAACCTGGGTCCACCAGGGGCAGTCCTAGAGTTTATCAGGGATGTAACAGTTCTGGGATCTAGTGGGACAAACCTGGATCCTGGGTCTCCTGGAGTAGGTCTCAGCCTTGCATCTGCTGGTGAATAGGTTGTAGGGGCCAGCTTGGAGTGTGGAGCTCAGGCATAGGCCTGGAATTTTGCAGACTCTTACCCAGTATCTGCAGATGCTGGCCTGATACCCAAGGTCAGGGGTGCTTATTTGGTACCATGGTAGGCCTGAAGCCTGGGGCTGTATGGAATTGGCTGGAACTTGGGGTGGGCCTGGAGCCTGAGGCTGTAGGGGCTGGCTTGTTGCTGGGTAGGCCTGGATCCTGCATCTGGAAGTTATGTCTATTGAGACCATTGTGTATAGCCTGGTGTTGGGATGAGCCCAGAGATCAAGCCTGCTGGACAGGCCTGGAACCTGAAGTTGTGGAATATGGCCTAGTGCTGGGGCTGGCCTGGAGGCTCCATCTGCAGGTACCAGCCTGGAGTCTAGGGCCATGGGAGCTTGCCTAGTACTTAAGGAGGCCCAGAGTTAAGATGTGAGGCAAAGTCTGGGGCTTACATTCTTCTCCTTCTCCCAAGCAGAGAGTATCTCTCTGTGTGCTGTTCTGCCTGGTGGTGGAAAGGAGTGATATGGGTAGTGTAAAACTGTCCTTCTTCCTCTCTTTAATGAATCTTTTCTTATTTCTATGGTACCCCTAGGTGCTGTAATCTCTTATCTTGTTTCCTTAGTTCTTGTGAAGGTGTTTTGTGTGTTTTGCATAGTTGTTCAAATTGGTATTTCTGTGGTGAGATGAGCACTGGAAAGTCCTATTCCACCATTTTGCTGAAGTCAGCCCAGCAACAGAATCTTTAAAATTCATCTTATATGTGCCTTTGCTTAAAATAACATTTTTCCCGTCAATCTACCTTGGCGTTTTGGCGTTTCTTCAATGGGTTTTCTCTACATTTATCTTCACCTACACCATGTCTCTGATTCATTTATTATCCCTTTTCTTCTCTGCATCACTGTTAATTTTTTTTCTCATTCCTTTATAGGCAGAAAATAAAATTCTTCTGGATTTTTCCTGCAAGTTATTTTAATCATTCTGTTCTTCAATAGGTTTGTGCCAACACCATGGTCTTTAAATTTCAACTTCTAAGTGGCTAAAAAAAAGTATTTTGGCAAACCAAGATCATCCTTTGAGAGTAATTCTGGGACCAGGTATTATGATAATATTATCTGAGCTCTTGGAGAAATTAAACAAAACTGGAACAAGTAATAATTTTAATCAGCCACTTAAAATGAATCTCTCTCTTTTGGAGGATATATGTCATCATCTCTTCTCCCTAATTATAACTGTCAGTATATTGTTTCCATGACACTACTGATTAACACTACCTATTTTTGACAAATGGAAAATATGACAGAAATAAACAGAATACCTAAGGTTTTAGTAAATTTAGTTTTGATAACACTATTCTCAGAGGCAAGTCATTCCATTGCCTTATGGTATTCATCTTCTGTTTATCAACAAAGTGATTGTGTTTGGGAAAGGGAGGTGTAGATGTCATATAGAACACATGATTTGCATCATAGTACATATGAAGCATCTAGGTGTTCCAATGATCAATCACTGTTATTCCCACAACTTTACATGAGACACAGATGCAAATGCACAAAGGAACAAAATGTTAAGATCATCTTATTGTAATAATCAAAATCAACCTTTCGATATTTCAGGAAATTACTTATTTCAGCCTTCTTGCCCTTCTCCATTTCAGTAGCTCTTCTAACAAGATGAATGGCAAAATATGGAAGAGAAGAAGCAGCCCCAGTTATTTTCTCAAATGAGATTTTTGTTTCAAACAATTGTTTAAATTTTCTATCTGTAAGACTTATATGTCAATTTAAATGTATTTATCTGCTCTGCTCTGTCATCGTCACTGATAACTGAGAGTTGGCAATACAAAAGAGGATCAGAGTTTACGGGTATAATGTGGTTGGAGACAGGCAATGATTTTATGACCTATCAGAAAGGTAGTTCTTCATGAAAATACATGGGACTGAGAAGAAAAAAAGATGGCACTGGGGACTGAACATGAAAAATTAGATGATAATGACTAATGAAAGAAAATAATTTTTTCTGCCTCTCAGGGAAAAAAGATTTCTTTGGAAAATTTGAGCTGCAGATGAGAACAGGGTAAACATTCATTAATTCATTCATCACATATTTAATGATTTCCTGCTTTGTGCTAGGCAGTGTGATAAGCACTGAGGATACAATGGTGAGCAATTTAGACATGGACCTTCACGGAACTTATAGTCTAGAAACAAAGAGTGTTTACTCTATGTCCACACTAGGTCTCTGAAACAAATTCCCTCATCATTTAGTTTGTGGAGACAGTATTGCACCATAGTTCAGGAGATAGTGGGAATAGTAAAAAAAATGCAATAATAATCTCTACTATTAATGAAATTGGGAATGTTGTGGGGAAAAAATGAACTTATATATGTGTCATATCTGTAATATTTTGAATATTTTAAATATGCCTATAGTAATTTAAAAAAGGATGTGAAAGGAGAATTTAAGAAAAATCTATAAAATAATACTTTTATCTATAAATAAAGCTGTTGAATTGGCAACCATTTGTATTTATATTTAGTTGAATGGATTCCTAAACCCTGTTTTAGCACAACAATTATGATAAACATTGGTGGAGGTTAATGGGAATAATTGCCCACTTAAGCTACTGCTGCTGACAGATAAATCCCTAGTAAAAAAATGATTGCAGCCAAGAGCATAATCACCCTGCCCCAGGGACCTCTAAAGTCTTAATCAAAATTGTTTTTTTAAGTCATTTTTAACAATTATCTTTACTATTTGAAAAGTAATGATCATGATCTATTGAAGAGATATTTTATTTTACATTTAATCTCCAAAGATATAGGACCGCTTGTGCCAGGTTCATTTCCTTTCATTTTACAAGTATTATCTCCTTTAATTCATACAAAATTCCATGTTGCCTTAGTCCATTTTGGCTGCTATAACAAAATACCACAGACTGGGTAACTTATAAATGACAGAAATTTGTTTTTCACAGTTGTGGAGGCTGGGAAGTCCAAGATCAAAGCACTGATAGATTTTATGTCTGGTGAGGGCACATTTCCTGGTTTATAGGCAGGCTATCACCTTCTCACTGTAACTTCACCTGGTGTAAATGCAGAGAAACTCTCTAGGATTTCTTTTATAAAGGGACTAATCCCATTGATAAGGGCTCTGCCCTGATGATCTAACCACTTCTCAAAGGCCCTGCCTCCCAATATCATAACCTTGGGGGTAAGGATTTCAACATTTAATTTTAGGGGGACACAGATATTCAATCTATAGCTCTGCAAATTTGTATTTTATGTTCTTGAAAATTAATTAGAGATATGCTACTAGAGTAAACATCAATAACTTTTTTATCAGGTAGAATGGAAATTCAAAATCTCTAGGTAGTGGTATGAGACATTAACCTAGCCATTAATTTCTCAGTGGAGCATCTGGCCTGGAGAAATAATTGGTTTATTTGTTATTGATAACCTATTAGATATTTTTCATAAAAATATTATGATTAAACTGATTTTAGATAATATAATGTCAAGATGAAATAAGACAAAATGAAATGAAGATTGGACTCATAAGAAGATTTAGAATTTAGAATCCAAATTCCCTTTTCTCCTAATGTAGTCAGGAATACAATCCAAAGAAAATTTTATACTTGATAATACAGGTACTTACTACTTAATAATCTTTAAGGATTATTTAGTTGGTAAATTTAACATGTCTGAATCTGTATAAGAAGGAAATCAATGTATCTGCAAGTTGCTCTAAATAGTAATATAAATATTTTTCCAAGAAAAGGATATAAAATCTATATTTCCCTAAGTATTAAACATAAAAATTTTAAAGAGAAAAATTTATGGATTTTATAAAATAATTCTTGGATTACCAGTATTTTATATGTGTGTTTGGTAAATCATAAAGATTGAGCTATAAAGAAAATAGGAAATTCAAGAAACTTTGGAAGAAGCTTACATCATATAGCCATTTAAAAAAGCAATAAAATATGAGTCATTAACATTCAAACTATTTTGAATGAACATGGGTGGCCAAAGAAATTTAACTGGGGTCCCAGATATGATTTTATTGTTTGCATGCATATGAAACCAAAAAAATGAGTCTCCAAGGTTATAAACATTTCCAAAATGTAATATAAGTATTTTACATTCCATAGATTTATCTTAAAATTAAAGTCTTGGAACAAGTTCAGTAAATTGTCTCTGTACATCTTTCATCCTGGAAAAAAACCCTACATTAGGATTAAAAATATCCAATCATACCAGAGTTGGAAATTGTAAGAACTCCAAGAAAGAAATATGTGGTTTTAGTTTTTTTTAACTATTCCATATTCATTTGGGCTATCTTTAAGAAAATATACCTATATATGTAAATATATATAATATATACACACTTGTGAGTTTATTTCCATTCTAGACAATGTCTCTTATGTAGTGATGTAGTAACATGTACATGTTGTTTCTTTGGTTAAGGTTTTTCAGCTTTCTTTTTAGGTACCTAAAAATTAAGATGGGATGAAAGTAATTCAATTATTTTTATATCTTGGTACTTGGCACTATGTAAATCTCCTTGGGCCTATTGTGTTTCAGAAGAACAGAAATTCCATTACAAGCAATGCCAATGTGTTTTTTAATAGTTATTCTGGTGAAGAAAGGAAAACGATGCATGTCTTGGGAGCCTAGGTTGTTTCAGACATTATCTTTTAGCACAGTAGTCTTAACAATAATGATGAAATTTGAAATATGCTGTTGCAATAATGTTTTAAGTGAGGCACAGAGAGTCTAAGTAGTTCTCCTGAGGTTATATGACTAAAAAGTTTATGTGAAGAAATAATGTACCTCTGTATGATTCCCAGATTTATGTCTTTTCTGCTGTACTGTGCTATTCAGCCTTACATCAATTACCTTCTATGGAAGAAAAAGTATATATACTTATAGTCTGAATTTAGCTACAAATGATTCAACTAGAATTCTGCGGAGCTAACATTAATATCCAAGATTCTGCTTATTGTAGAATTGAGCAACTATAAAGACTGAACAATAAGACATGATTATAGAGATGGAGACAAAATTAGATGCAAAGGAAATTGCTCTGATGGTTATGCTATAGCTGGAGTGCAACTTTGAGATTCAGCTTGATGGTCTTTTGCATCATATTTCCTTGGTAAAATGTAGAAAGATAACGAGAACAAAGCTAAAATAAAAACAAATAGATTCCTTAAAAATAGGGAACACACAATTGGATGTGGAAAATGATGATTTATCATTAAACGTATTCCATAAAAATACACTGAAAACACAACAAATACTCAAAGACGCATATTATATTTGCTGAATCCAGAAATATACTCAAAAATATAAATGACTATACAAGGTTAATATTAGGTAAAAATGACATTGATATAGAATTTACTATATACATCTATAAGAGAGTAATGTGTCAGGTATGGCACTGGTTTTGACCATTTTGTTTTGAATTCATGGAAGAGATGAAAGTTGAAGGATGAAAGAATTTCACAATAGATAAGCATTATCTATTTTTTAAGAATAAGGTATATCTTATTTCCATTTTTATGGATGAGAAAACTAGAATGTTCTCATAAATTATAAAATTTTATATGTAAAATCCAATTAAATGACATAACCAAAATTAGTATGAGACTTTAGAGCTGGAGTGATTAAGAAAATGTTATTGATTGAATTGGGATATGGGTTGGGATTTGAAATGCAGGATTTAGAGGAACAGCAAAAAGGTGTTTGGCCTAGAGAAAAAGCATATACCTATTTCATTTACTAGCAGCAAAAGTGTATATAGATAATTTAGGGAGCAATGGGGAGCCTGTGTTAACGAGAGAGTAATGTGTCAGGTATTGCACTGGTTTGGGCCATTTTGTTTTGAATTCATGGAAGAGATGAAAATTGAAGTATGGAAGAATTCCACAAGATATTGATTTCCTCATCAAATTTATCTCCACTTATTAGAATGCTTCACATTATATTTTTTCTCTTATCCTTTTTTTTTTTTTTAAAAAAAATCTTACTTGGATATTTCATCTCCCTTATCAGTAAAACTTGTATCATTTGATACTTTCTATACCACATATATTTTGAATTTTTAACATCATCCCTTTGAAATTCCTTTCTTTTTTTTGAGGCAGAGTCTCACTCTGTTGCCCAGGGTAGAGTGCCGTGGCGTCAGCCTAGCTCACAGCAACCTCAAACTCCTGGGCTCAAGGGATCCTTCTGCCTCAGCCTCCTGAATAGCTGGGACTACAGGCATGCACCACCATGCCCAACTAATTTTTTTCTGTATATATTTTTAGTTGTCCAGCTAATTTCTTTCTATTTTTAGTAGAGACGGGGTCTCGTTCTTGCTCAGGCTGGTCTCGAACTCCTGAGCTCAAACAATCACCTGCCTCGGCCTCCCAGAGTGCTAGGATTACAGGCATGAGCCACCGCGCCCGTCCTGAAATTCCTCTTTATTATAGGTATATGAACTCTAATTCAACCTTTAAATGTTCTCATTGCAAATACGGTTATTAAAGATAAATATAATAAGGAAAGAAATGATGAAGAAAAGTAAACACTCACTGTTGTTTCTTTTTTTTAAAGTTCTCTAAATTCATTTCTTTCTTTGGTTTGTCTCATGAGTTACAGGTGGCAATGCACTCACTGTAAGATTAACTTAGCTTAATTAATTAGGAGCATCTTCCATTCATTTTTCATTTATACTGCTGTATATAGGGTCATATTTTTATGGCAGACTAAATGCAACTGTGAAGTGCAGGAAGACATTCATTAGCAAGCACTCATACAACTAACTCTTTGACCCGTGTGGTCAGAGGCTGTATATTACTAGGATCAAAACCACAAAATAAAGTAAAATCTTAACTGTGATAAATTTCACAAATCAGGAAGATGGGGGAAACTGGAAAAGAGTCAAAGTACTTCCATACTTTTTTAGTTGCTATTTTTACCTTGTTACACTTAAGCCCAGAATAAGTAATATATTTGAATTCTTCTGAGTTTGTTTTCTATTTCCACTTTGACTATACATTTAAAGAAAAGGAAAAGGCTTTTTATAATTTAAAATATTACATATCCACCAGTTTCATTTTTTTCTTCATAAATATTGACTTAAAAAACATTTGTTTGTAATGAATGTGGTTTTAGCTCTTGACGATAAAATAAAATTTCTATTTGTTTCTTGAAGTAATATGCCTGTTTCTATATATAGTCATCTCTTGGTATCCATGGACAGATTGATTCCAGGACCCCATGTGGACACCAAAATCCGTGGATGCTCAAGTCCCCATATAAAATGGTGTAGTATTTCCATATAACCTAATCATAGCCTCCTGTGTAATTTAAATAATCTCTGAACTACTTATAATACCTAAAACAATGCCTACACATCACTTCATTCATATGGATTCCATGTAGTACTCAGTGCATGGGAAATTTGAGCTTTGCTTTTTGGAACATTGTGGAATTATTTTTTCTGAATATTTTTGATCCATGGTTGGTTGAATCCACAAATACTAAAACCACAGATAGTGAGAGCCAATGGTATTTATTTTAAATGAATTTCTCATTTGAAAGGGACCAAGTATGAAAAATATGACAAAAATGTAGATGATTATTTCTAATAATCTAGTATAAAATGTAAAACTCTAAATATTTAAATAAGTACATCTGGTATAATTGGCCCTCCTTCCTCCAGAATTAGGTATAAGTCTAATTTTGAGGTATTTTTGATACAAGTAAAACAATATAAGATGGCATTTGATCCTTCAGACACATATGTTTTAATTTAATGAAAAACTTATAATAAAAAGTTTCAATTGTTTCAAAAGTTTCAGTTGTTTCATCTCATGAAATCATTTGTCATGTGTTGGCTTATCTATTGCTAAGAAAAAAAAAAAAAAAAAAAAAAAAAACAACACCTCACACAAGCACCTTAAAACAGGAGTCTCCAACCATTTTAGCACCAGGGACCGGATGGGGTGCGGGGTGGCGGGGAGAGATGGTTTTAGGATGATCCAAGCGCATTTCACTTATTGTGTAGTCAAACCTCCCTGCTAGTGATAACCTGTATTTGCAGCATCTCCCCAGAGCTAGCATAACTGCCTCAGCTCCACCTCAGACCATCAGGCATTACATTGTCAGAAGGAGCGGGAAACCTAGATCCCCCGCATGTGCAGTTTACAGTAGGGGTCACTCTCCTGTGAGAATCTAATGAGGCTGCTGATCTGAGAGGGGGCGGAGCTTATGGGGTGATGGAAGCTATGGGAAGCGACTGTAAATACAAAAGAAGCTTTGCTATCTTGCCTCCTGGTGTGAGACCCCCGTTACTAATGGCCATGGACAGGTACTGGTTTGCAAACCTGGGGTTGGGGATGGCAGCCTTAAAATATTTAGCTATCACTTATTTTGCTCACAAATCTGTGGGTTGTCTAGGCTGTAGGCATTACTCCTGTAGGGTCTCTCATGTGCCTGTAGTCAGCTGGGGCTGGGATCATTTCTAAGTCTTCTTTGCTCACATGTCTGACACTTAGGGAAGACGCAAGCAGGTAGGGTTCCTCAGGTTCCCCTGCCTTCCCCCTTCCCTCCCGGCGGCTCCCCTCCACTCAATTTGAAAACTACCACATCATGTATGCAAGTTATTACCTTTCATTCTTCTGTTTGTAAGGAAAGTGTCCGTTTTTATTTAATAACAACTTTAATGTTTGAGTTACTGAAAACAAATAATTCACTCTATTTTATCAATCGTGATTGTCACAAGATGACTGAAAACACTTTTCACTCTGTGGGCCAAGTTAAATTCAATTAAGTGTGACCTTTAGCTAGCTGATGTAATCAGTAAGTAGGAGCATTGATTTCCAATGTTTGTTCAAGAAACATTTGTTCAGTACCTAATATATGCTCATTGATCACGTAGGTCTACTGTTAAAGAAAGACAAGAAAAATAAAAGCATACCTAATGCAACAGTGCTTTTTTTCCTAGAAAAGCAACTAAAAACTATATGAATGTTAACCTAAGGTTAAATTTTAAAGGTCAATTATTATTATTAATAATGTAAAAAATTAAAGAATTATAAAAACAAATTAATTAAATAGGCTGGGTGCAGTGGCTCATGCCTGTAATCCTAATGCTTTGGGAGGCCAAGATAGGAGGATTGCTTGAGTCCAGGAGTTTGAGACCAGACTGGGCAACATAGGGAGACTTCATCTTTACAAAAAATTAAAAAAAGAAAAATTAGCCCGTCATGGTGGCATGTGCCTGTAGTCCCAGCTACTCAAGAGGCTGGGGCAGGAAGATCCCTTGAGCCCAGGAATTCAGGATTACAGTGAGCAATGAGTGGCCCACTGCACTCTAGCCTGGGTGACAGAGCAAGACCTGGTCTCTAAAAAAGAGAGAATTAAAATCAAATTAATTAAATATATGTGTATTTTAAAATAATTAATGACAAGAAAAGCACATTGAGCAAAAAATGTGTGCAATACATCAAAAAGCCTCTCATGAAGTGAATATACAAATGACTAATAAGCATATTTTGCTGAATATTTAACCTTATTAATAATCAAAGAATTGCAAAAACATTAAATATCATTTTTCTATAAAGCTTCCAAGGATTTAACCAGGCTTTCTTCTCACTTAACTTGAGCTGGTCCTTGTGACTCTTCAAGGAGTATAATGTGGTGGAAATGACACTGTATGACTTCCAAGAGTGGGTGAAAAAAAAAGCAACTCGGCTTCAATCAATTTCTCTTTGGTCATCACTGTGACTGACTTCAGCCTCCATGTAAGAAGTCTGGCTATGAAAAGAGGGTGGGAGAGAGAGAGGAAGACACTTGAGGACCTGAGACCACTGTTGGCAAATACATGATAAATGGCATATGGAAAATAGTCATTGGTTGGTGAAAGTATAAATGGATACAAACTTGGAAGGCAAAGGGGAAATGTAAAATGTAGAACCATCCTTAACATATAAAAACCCAGAAATTGACTTCAAAAAATTATTAAGGATATGTGCTAAGATACATAAGTAAATCAAAGAATTTTTCATATAAGAAATGAGTATAAGACAAATACTTAAATGATTAGTAAAGCACTTCAGATATGAGAAGTAGAGAGTCTCAAAACAGATTGATTTTTAAGAACTCAGACTTGATTTTAATAATGAAGAATGGTTATAATGTGGATAGGCTGAGAAGATAAGGAAAATAAAAATCGGGGTCATACATCCAGTACAATATCCATTGTGCCCTTAGCTGACTCTTAAAATTCTCTTCTACATCAATCTTTCTTTTTTTTCTGAATTGGTAGTGCATTTATATTAAGGGCCAAATTCTTGAGCACATAAGTGCTTTCTCATTACTTTTTGTTCCTTTGCTTCATCATTAAATGGTAAGCTCTCTAAGGACAGAAGCAATGTCTTCTTTGGTATCCTCCATTGCACAGTGCTGGGTCAATGGGACCTGTTTAATGCATATCACTTATGAATTTGTTGCTTGAGCAAACACCAAGGGAGGCACAATAGATAAATTATTCAGTTCTGTGTATAGACAAAGCAACTACACAAATTTTTTTATTCCACTGACTACAAAATTGGCTACATTTTCCTTTATTTTTCCTTTTATATAGTGACCAGTGTAAATGAAATCACAGTTCATCAAAAGATAATAAAAATAAATATTATTTGGTATTTTGTAGCCTAAAACTGTGTATTTTCCAATTTTCAGTGTTGGAATTGGGCAAACACAACCTTAATAGTCTAATATGATATATGTATAAAACAGTTTACCAATGAAAATTAGAGTATTATTTTTTATAAATAATATTTCTTTTTATAGTCATACATACCATACAGAGAGAAAGTCTATTTTTTGCACATCCATTTACATATGTATATTTAATATGAAGCTATATGATTCATTATACTATTAATGATTTTAGAAATATCTTATTAATTACATTTCCAGATGTGAGAAAATACACCTAAATATATCTTTAATTTTATAAATTCTCCAGAACATTTTATGAATAAAGGAATCACAGTTGTAACAACCAGTTGACTAAAATGGGTGACACATTTATCCATTGAGTTTATTTCTTTTCATATATGTAAAAGTAGCTGCCTTTTACTTTTACAGCATATATAAGCTTATGATACAAAAGAAGATGCTTTCTGCAAAAAGGAAAGAACACTTGCTTTATAATGGAAAATATTTTCATTTTATGAAGGACAGTTAGGGGAAAAAATATGCATGACATCAAAGAAAGCAGAGAACATAGTATGATTATGCACATATTTAATGTACCATCCAAAGAGCTACATATCCATATATTTTGTTTATTTAATAATTTGTATATTATATCACATTAGAAAATAGAGTGCCCTTTGTAGATTCAACTCTAATCTCAGGAAGGACTTTTTGGTATCACTCATGTCGGGAAAGCTGAGCTCAGTTGAAAGTTGGTAATAAAATGAAACTTCATGTCTGAATAAGAAAGAAGTATATGGCACACATTTGCATCCTGGTTTTTCTTGTTTTTTTTCTTTTTTTCTTTTTTTGCAATGAAATACAAAAACACTGAAATGAGATGTAAGATAAATTAGAAGCTTGTTTGAAAGAACAAATCCTGTCACAATTTCACTGTGTTGCCCAATAATTAAACATGTCCAATAGTTCATCATAAAGATGTAAAATAATATAAAACATTAAATTGCATCTCATGGGGAATCTTCCTTCAAATTGAAGAAATAATAAGGCTTTCTTTTTGTACACTAACAGAAAAATCATTTCACTACTAAATTCAGCCACTGAACCAAAGGAGCACAGAGCAAATGAGGAAGAGTTAAGTAAAACTTGAATTATACAGAAATAACCACTACTGAGCTATGTCAAAATATTTAACATATCTTCATCCTTTCATTTCAAAATTACACTCATTTTGGCAAGAAGAAGAAGGTTTTGGGCCCCTACTTTAGTTATTTGTGAAATATAAGTCAGAAATACAAGAGTGGAATATGGTTTCACTTGAACACAAGGCTGAATACCAAAAAATAAAAATAAAAATAAATAAATAAATACCAGTTAGTCCTCTCACTTGTGAAAAAGAAAGGAAAAAAAAAAAAATTTCTGTGACTTTAGCCCAGGAATAGATATTCATTAGATGGTAAGAACAATTGAAGAAAACAGTTGCTAGTGGATCCAGAGAAATTCACCCAGAAAGATATCTGTATTGAATACTTCTATTACATAGTTAAAGCAAGAGAATAGTTTACTGAATTCTACTATTTATTATATAAGTAAAATATATTCCGTCTTCTACCCAATCACATATCTTACCCAGTATGTCACACAAAATAAAAGCATTTCATAACAGAGAGGTGAAGTGTACCCTCTAGCACTGGGGTTGAGTTTTTGAGCAATTTAGCTAACTGCATAGAATTTGGTGGAAGTAACCCTAAACCAGTTCCCAGTCTAGTCTTTAAAATGACTGGCATAATTCTCTTCCACTTTTTTGGAACCCAGCTGTGATACAAGGAGGACGTTCAAACAGCCCACATGAAGAAGAATCAAGGCCCAGCTAGCAACCTTAGTTGAGCTCACTGCTAACACCTGCTACCAACTTCCCAACCATGTGGGTTAGACATCTTGAAGAGGGAAGAAAACATTTGATGAAATAATGAAGATAATTTTCTTACATAAGGTAAGATGAAAGGCCTCATATTGAAAGGCTTATAATGTATCAAATAGAGGATTCATAATAGCAAAAAATACTTCAACATATTTTTGTAAAATTTAAGATGATTAATGACAGAGAACAATTATATTATAAAAGCTTCCAGATAAAAGCAAAAATCACCAAAATGTAATCAAATTCCTGACGGACATTAGATCCCTCAATTGCAACACTGGTTGCAAGAAAACAGTAATATAGTTCAAAAACTTTGAAGAATTAGGTTAGATGACAGCCCCTAACTATTAATTTATTTGGAATAGGTCTCAACTTTTGGACCAAGGCCATACTCTTTTTGGGGCTGTATCTAGCCAATGACTTAGCAAGGCTGTATTCTAAGGGCCTAGATATTCCCATCAAAAGTGGTATTCCTAAAATGGCCAATGTTTATTTATGAGCTCCCCCATGGACTGGAAGAGACTGTAATCATGTCTATGGCATTGTCTGATTGCTCTCCTTGCGCAATCCTGCTTACTTCCCTTTTTATTTCACAGTTGTTGCTCTTTAGTAAAGCTTTTGCACTCTTCTATCTCAATGTCTGCTTCCTGGAGAACACAACCTGTAATATCATCTATTTTATTATTCTGTAATCTTCTTAATATTTATTTTAAATATTTATTCTTAATATTGCCAATTGATTTATTTTATGATTTTCTTGTTCTTATTTCCAATTGCTCATACATTTCCATGTCTTTAAGCATATTTATCATATATATTTTAAATTATTGCTTCATCTGCTTTGTAAAGTATATTCTTTTAGAGTTTTGAAATCCTTTAATGTCTCAGTTATGTAAACCCGTGTACATCTAATGTGCATAAGCCCAGGTTCCATATTCCAGGGTGACAAAGAGTGAGTTTCAGTTACTCTGTCTGATGATGTATATTATAGAGGGATCAAAACCTCAATCTTTATCAGTCTGTTTGAATTTTAAAAGAAAGGAAGGGATAAGCCCCAGGCCAGAGAGGCTCAGAGATCAAATAACTCTAGCTGATTAATTTTGGCTGCTAGCATATTACCAGGTAAATATTCAGGTCAAGATTTTATCTTTTTTATTTTTTTTATGAAAGCCAGAACTCTATCTGTGAAATTTTAGGGAGTACAGTATTGGGATGAGGCAGTCTCCCTGCCATGGTCTGAATGTGTCTCCTCAAAATTATATGTTGAAATGTAATTGCCAATGTGATAGTATTAAGAGGTGGAACCCTTAGAAGGTGATTAAATCATGAAGTAAAACCTTCATGAATGGATTAGTGACCTTGTAAAAGAGGTTTGAAGGAGCTGTTTGCCCCTTTTCCATCCTGCAAGAACACAGCAAGAGGTGCCATGTATAAGGCAGAGAGTGAGCCTTCACCAGACTCCAAATTTCTAGTACCTTGATCTCTGACTTTCCAGCCTTCATAACTATGAGAAAGAAATTTCTATTATTTGTAAATTAACCAGCCTAAGGTATTTTATTATGGCAACAGGAATGGACTAGATATTCCCTAAATTATAAATCACAAGCCCTTGAATTTGGAGGAGAAGCAAGGAGACCAGCTGTTTGCACTTCACACACATGCAAGGCTTTTTTGCTACTCTGATAGTACCCATTGGCTAAAGATGGAGATGCTGGTTTCTTTGAAATAGGAAAGGAAATAATGGCCCAAGAAATTGGGCAGAGACAGAAGAAAATCTTTAAAAAACAAACAAAACTCTTCCCTAATTATGGTCTTCTGCTGATTCCAGTGCTCCTCAATTCTGAGAGCATCCACACATCCTCTATTCGTATGAGTACACACAGCCTCCAGTCTCCACTAAATATTTCTTACTTTTCTTATTGTGTTGTTATTTTTTAGAATCCAGTTCTTCTTCTATCTTCTATCTTCTATCTGTTATAGGGGGTTGACTTTTATGGGAGGGATTCAGAAGCATATGGTTAGCTGTCAATTGGGAAATGAGCAAGACATTATTTTCCTCTGAGATTACTTTTATAATGATTTATCATCTTGAGGATTTCTGCACAATTATGGTATCCTATACTGAAACCTCAAACATACATGTGGTATAGAAATATGCTGAGTTCCCATGGGAACAAAACATTACATTCAAATCCCTGAACATGATTTAAATCCTTGTTGCTCAAAGAATGACAAAGGGCCCAGTAGCACTGGCATTACTTGAAAACTGGTTAGATACTAGGGTCCATCCCAGACCTACTGAATAGGAATCTAGGTTTCAACAATCTCCTAGATGGTTTCTGTACACATGAATTTTGAGAAACACTGATCTATATAGTCTTTTGATCTACCTTCTACCTATCACTCCAACTTTATCTTTTCCCACTCCATGCTCTGACACACTCTATGATGCAGCTCCAATATACATATTTTTTAATCATAGCCAACTCTCTCTTTCTACTAGGCCCTTGAATATACTGTTAGATTTGCCTAGGGCACTATTAATTACCTTCATACCAAAATACTTTTTCCAAAGTCAAATTCTGTTTGTAAAGACTCTTTTCTTCTTGTAAGTCTTTCAAGAGTGCTGTCATCACCTCTACTACATGTTATATGCCCCTCCCTTATGGCTCCCATAACATAACACCTTGTGCTTCTTCCATCGTAACTCTAAACATATTCACATGATAATTCTTTTGAACCCAGTAGAGTAACATTATAAAATAAATCAGTATAGGTACTTTTGCTACTTTTCCCCCATGATATCTTCAATGTCCATCAGAGTGACAATATATGACAGGTGAACAATAAGTGTTTCTTGAACAAATGAAAAATGATAAGAATTTTTTTCATTTTTAATTATTATGGCTACATAATAGTTATATATCTTTATAGGTTACATGTGATGTTTTGTTACAGGCATACAGTGTGAATTAATCAAATCAGAGCAATTGGGGTATTTGCCACCTCAGACATTTATCATTTCTTTGTGTTAGGAACATTGCAATTCCACACTTTTAGTTATTTTAAAGTATATCACAACTTATTGTTGATTGTAGTCACCATGTTGTGTTATCAAATATTGTTCCTTCTATTTAACTATATTTTTGCGCCCATTAACCAACCTCTCTTTATCCCTCCTCTCTGGTACCCTTCCCAGCCTCTGATGTCATTCTACTCTCTGTTTCCATGAGATCAATTGTTTTTAATATTTAGCTCCCACATATAACTGAGAACATGCAAAATTTGTCTTTATGAGCTTGGTTTATTTCACTTAAGATAATGTTCTCCAGTTCCATCTATGTTGTTGTAAATGGCATGATTTCATTTTTGTGGTGATATAATATTCCATTGTGCATATGTAGTACAAATTCTTTATCCATTCATCCATTGATAGACACTTAGGTTGATTCCGTATCTTGGCTATTGTGAGTAGTGCTACAATAAACATGGGAGTGCAGATACCTTTTCAATATGTTGAATTTCACTCCTTTGGGTATATACCCAGCAGTGGGATTGCTGGGTCATATGGTAGTTCTATTTTTAGTTTTTAAGGAAGCTCCATACTGTTCTCCATAGTGGTTGCACTAATTTATATTCCCAACAGCAGTGTAGGAGGGTTCCCATTTCTCCACATTCTCGTCAGTGTTCGTTATTGCCTGTCTTTTTTATAAAAGCCATTTTAACTGAGGTGAGATGATATCTCATTATAGCTTTGATAAGGACAAGAATATCAAAGCTTAAAGTATTTGAATAATTTATTCTATCATACAGTTCACAATTAAAGGATACTAAAGTCTGACCACACTCTCAACACCTAATTTTCCTCCCTCTTATCTCAGAATAGATGTTTCACTTCTTGAAATAGTAAATCCTTTAGATTTTTTAAATTCCAAGGCTTTTAAATTCTTCTAGCATATATTTAACCAATTATTTTGCCCCTCTTATATCTGTCATCTTTCTAAATCCAGTTTATCCTTCTTCTTATTCTATATATACATACATCTTTCTTTCTCTTAAATACAAAACAATAAGTACATTAATAATTTTTTTCTTATATCAAGGTTTCTGGAAGATTTTCAATTTATGTATTTATTTATCAGGAATATTTTTAGTTTAATACTTGTGACTAAATGATGTCAAAATTTGGTCCTGGCTGGGCGCAGTGGCTCACGCCTGTAATCCTAGCACTCTGGGAGGCCAAGGAGGGAGGATCGCATCAGGTCAGGAGTTCAAGACCAGCCTGAGCAAGAGCAAGACTCTGTCTCTATTAAAAATAGAAAAAATAGTCTGGCATGGGGGGCACACCTGTAGTTGCAGCTACTCGGGAGGCTGAGGCAGTAGGATTGCTTGAGCCCAGGAGTTTGAGGTTGCTGTGAGCCAGGCTGATGCCACAGAACTCTAGCCCAGGCAACAGAGTGAGACCCAGTCTCAAAAAAAAAAAAAAAGGAAAAAGAAAAAAGAAAAAAAATATATTTGATCCAGAAGATTAAAAAAAAGGACTCTTTGCCATCATACACATTACAGAATATTATATAATATATGCCCCTTATGGAGAATTACAATATGTTTTTTGTGATATCCAGTAGATAATCTGGGGCCAAAGATAGAAGTGAGTGACAGTTAGGATACTTTTACTACTATCCTAAAAAAGGATGATTATAGCATCGTTTAAGCCATAGTAATGGAGCTAGAGACGTGGTCAGGATGTAGACATTTCTTACGGTAAAGCCAAGAGGGCTTTCTGATAAGATGTAGAATATGAGAAGAAAAGAGTCACAAAAGATTCTAACATTTTTGTTCTAAGCAACTGGAAGAATGACTATGTTTTTATCTATCTGGAGAAGAGTATGAGAGGAGGAAATATACTTGGGCAAGTTTGGGGTGCTGAAAAAGGAGAAGGCATTATTCTCTGAGGACACCTACAGACAGGAATATGGGTAGATGGAAAATGGTTTGTAGCAGCTTCCAGAAGTGGCCCTGGAAATCATCTTCCATGGTGTTGTAGACTGCTTACATGATGGGTAGTGACTAAGTTGTGGTGTAGGCATTACTTGATTTTACAAACGCTAGCAAAATATTCACTGACCTTCACTACCCCTGCCCTTCTAGCAGATGTGTAAGTCTCTGATTAATTTTGTTAAAACCTTCCTGTTTTGAATTCTAGAGTGGTTTCTGTTTCCCAGGCCAAGCTAACTGATACTAGGATAAATAATGTCCTCTGAGAAAATCATATAGTTATCGTTAGAGCAAGAAGATGAGGGAATGTTGATTATAAAAACAGATGACATGGGGAGTTTTGCTGATCATATAATCTGAGATCTAGAGACACAGTGGAAAGATTTCAGAAGTTGGAGAGGGTTAGGAGATGGAGTTAGATGGGAACTTATGTAAAGCCTTATGACATCGGGAATCCAAGTGCTGGTGGCTGAGCATGATTCTTGGGCTTCTGATGACTAATGTGAACAGAGGTAAAGATGTGGTTAATTTTGATAATTTTCAATAGAAATTGTAATATTGTAAGAGTTGGGTTACATAGTACTGGAAAAGAGATGTGGGATTTGTCAGGACCATAAAATATTTGTTTAAAAAATGAATTAATGTTTGCTACAGAAAGCTTTCAAAAAGTTGTATTTAGTAATATAATATTTTATTGTTGTTATTATCATTACAACTGAAACATATATTGAGAGTAACAAATATCCAAATAGCTATTCAATTATCAAACAAAAATATACATAAGTATGTGGCAATTATAGGGAGGAATAACAAAATTATAGGAATATAACACAAAAGATACAATCTTAGAAAAAAACCTTAATGTTCTGATGGTGATTTGCTCTTAGATCATTGCTTAAAAAATATTAGTCATACATTTAGTGATTTTCAGGCATTTGAGAAAATGTTGGTGGAAGAAATGGATTTTCTAGCTTTCTGAGTGATAGGAAAAAAGAATATAAGCAATACCAAAACAGAGAAAGTATGTTTGACACATACTCCTACAGAAATCTTTTAGGAATATGCTCCATATTTACCTCTTCAACCATCAAATCATTCAATGCACTTATATCTGGTACTTACCATGGATCAGCAAATATGGTTGATGTCATGGAAATTAAAATAGAAAGAAAGAACATCATTTAAGCAGATTATGGAAATACAACATCGAATATTCTAACAGTGTTGATGAACAAAGCAGTGAAAACACAGAAGAGACTCATCATGTCTGAGGATGCCAGGGGAATTTTCACAAAAGTGAGAGCTTTAACATGCTTCTTGAAGATATAAGAGGAAGTTTTTAGCTCCAGGCAGAGGGAAGAACATGTGCAAAATCTGGATTAGCACAAGACCATTGTTGCTTTAGTCATGAAAAAATACAGAAAAGCTGTGGCACGAGGATCAAGAGGCCATAAGACAGGAAAGGCAAACAAACTTAAAAGGACTTCATATGTAATGAGGTAGCAGTTTGTGTTTTAATATGGAGGCAATTCGGAGTCAAGGAAACTGTTTAAATAAATTATATTTGTGTTTTTGAAAAGAATTATACCAGCTGTGTGTTCTAGAATGAGTGGGTTAACTGTTGTCCATAGGGTGAGGATTATGTAGAAACACTACCGTGTTTCACATAGTTCTTAAGACAAGTGAATATTTCCACACAGTGTTATCTGTTTAAAAAGGGCAATTCTTTATAGTAACAAAAGGCAGTTATATCTAATTTATAATCTCCACTATTTTTCAAGTAGTCTTACTTGATATCAGGCAAGTATTACATTCTATTTATATATAAATAGAAATATGTATCTTTATAATTTTATTTATGTATAAAATTATATATATAGATATGTGTATATATACATATATATAGAGAGAGGGTGGACACTCTTTTAAAATAATATAAACTCATCTCTTTAATTTTTCTAAAGAGAAATCTGTGACAAAATTATCTTCTTGAGAGCAAATAATCTAAAATGCATTAAGCCCTCAATCTGGAATGGATTCCATACTCTTAGGCAGTATTTGTATCTCACCAGTTGTTATGTAACTGATTAATAACATTATGAGTTTGATTGTCTCAGCAGTCGTGGTTGGGCATGGGGGAGGTGTCTCAGGAATATATGCAGAGGCCAAGGTCGTCCAGGGAGTTTGTTGTTTTGTGTGTGGTTTGGACAGCTGTAAAGACAGCATTTGTAGTGTGAAAGAGAGATTGGGATATATATGGAAATTGGACAGTTCTTGCTATGATAAGTGGCCAAGCTCCTTCATCTAACTGTCAGGGTGTTACGTGGATGATGGTTTATAACCTCTCATTGACAAGGGGAGTTTCTTCAGGCAAAGACACGCACTCTCAATAGGGCCATACCAGGCAGCCCACACACAATGACTGGTTTTTTAAGGGTTGCAAAGGCCCAGTCCTCTTGCTTAAATTCAAGACAGCTCTGATGGGCCATCCCAGCTCTAGAAAACTCCCTGTAGGATTGTTTGAAGCCTGTTACTACTATGTTGTAGTTCAACTTCTGCCTCCATCTTCTCCTGCTTCCCTCCCTCTCTTACAGGTGCTAATCTTAAGATCATTCCCCACTAAACCACCTACACAAAAATATCTGTCTTCTATAGAGTTAAACTTGAAACACTACGTTAGCCGATAAAAATGTAGGAAAACAGAGTGGAGATTTTACATATATAATTGCTTATAGGGACATTGTTAAAATCCAATCATCTATTGACAAATAAGTTCTCATATTTATCAGTTTCCCTTAGAGCAGTTGGCCTGTATTTTTCATATGTGAATCTTTTGTTCAGACTTGCCTTCCTTCAGCAAGTATTCACTAAATTGTGTTGTGTATAAGGGACTGTGCTTGGCACTAAGAATATAAATTTTGAATAGAATATGGCCTCTTCCATCAGAGATTCTGGTTAATTTAGAAAGGCTACGGATCACAGAAATAAATCATGCTGAACCATATATAGTTCATGAGGGAGCGTCACATGATTCAAAAATTGAAGGATTTTGGGTGATATATGATATGGCCATATTTGTATTTGTAAAAAAAGACACATCACTTTGGGAAAAGTATGTATTATTATAGAATGTATCAGAAGAGAAGGATACTGGAGGTAGGGAGGCAAAGTAAAAGGCAATTTAAACATTCCAGGTGATCTATGTGGAGCTGAAGAAAGGTGATGAATAGGGATTTATATGAGAGGATGCATATAAATTATAGTTAGGAACAAACAATTTATAGAACTCTGGGCTACTTGGGAAGAGAGTGATTGCTGGATTGACTATCACTCTCAGTATTCTATCTTGGTCTTTTGATTGCCCCTTGTTACTGAACAAAATAAAGATAAAAATAGAAAATACAGTTTGGTGGAGGAGAAAGGGCAGTAATTGTTTCAAATTTGGGCAATGGAAGCCATTAGAGTGTATAAGATCTCCAAAGGAAAGAATACATAATGAAAGCAAAAAATAACTGATGAGAGAACAGGGCAGAGTAGGGCAATAAATAAATAAATAAAAATAAAGGACTTATAAATAAGATCCCAAAGGAGCTAGGGGGAAAACCGAATAAGGAGGAGAAGATGATACTATGGAAACTAAGGGACAAGAGATTTAAGAAAACAGTAACCAGTCTTGAGAGCTACACTCAAATAAGAAGAAAGTAGAAAAATAATTTTTGATCTAGCAATCAGAGCATTACTGTAAGGCCTAATTAGTGCAATTTTAGTGGAATAATGACCCAATAGTAAGAATTTAAACATTGGGGACTGACAAATAAGCAATAGTTTTGTTTTGTTTTTTAACAAAAATAATGAGTTTAGACTATTCTTTTGGTCGTCCTAGAAGTATAAGAAAGAAGAAATAACAGGCAGAAAGAAACGACATGGTAAAGTTTTTTAAAAAATACTGTATTTTGATTTTTAAGATAAAACACTTGACATATTTATAGGTGGTAGAAAAGAATTAGAAGTGGAGGAAAAGACTGTCAATATAAAACAAAAGGTGGAAATAGTATCCAGAGCAAAGGTGTCATACTTTGGACATGAATAGGTTTATTTCTTCTGAGACAAAAGGAAAACAATTATTGAGTCACAAAAGTTTGCAAGTTGGATAAGAAAAAAACAATTTATGCTAAAGGAGAAGAGATTAGAAAACTAGAGGAGAATGTAGAAGATTTTGAATACAAGCTCTGAGTAATGTGAAAGACCATAAATGGCTGGCTATAAATAGAATAATTGCTAAGAATCACTGAGAAGTCAGAAGTGTGTATGAACTGTAATTCAGTAAGGTTACCAATCTACACAGTTAAATAATTTTACCCAGTAATTTTGTTCAAAAACAAAATGAGGTAATTATAGAATAAATAGGATTATTTGCACATCTGAAATGGGAATGTCTACCTTTGTCCTTTCACATATTCCTTGACCATTACTTTGGGCAACTCAGGGAAAAATCCAGTATGGGGTGGGTGTGTGTGTGCGTGTGTGTACACAAGACACAAATTTCAGATGGTAAATAGAAATCATGATCATGGAAGTAAGAAAAAAAATCACTAGGAAAAAAATTTACAATCTGGTTTTAAGTAATAATTCTCTTTTTTTTTTTTGAGACAGAGTCTCACTCTGTTCCCCAGGCTAGAGTGCCATGGCATCAGCCTAGCTCACAACAACCTCAAACTCCTGAGCTCAAGTGATCCTACTGCCTCAGCCTCTCGAGTAGCTGGGACTACAGGCATGCACCACCATGCCCGGCTAATTTTTTCTGTATATATTTTAGTTGTTTGGCTAATTTCTTTCTATTTTTTTTTTTAGTAGAGAGGGGGTCTTGCTCTTGCTCAGGCTGGTCTTGAACTCCTGAGCTCAAACAATCCACCTGCCTCGGCCTCCCAGAGTGCTAGGCTTACAGGTGTGAGCCACTGTGCCCAGCCTTACGTAATAATTCTCAAACATGACACCAAAACTTCTGAACATAAGTGTTGTGACCAAAATATGAATGTAATCATCTGTGCCTTTAAGATCTGATCAGAAAATATCAAAACAAGGCATAATCCTTTAGGAAGCAACCAATCTGATATTTTGGTAAATAACCTAATGTTCACCTTTTCTTAACTGGTCCTGTGTGAATATTTCCATGCCTATAATAAAGCTCTGTCAAGGGTTCAATTTAGTTGTTTCTGTTTCTGTAACAGTGGAGAGGCAGGGATTTCTTATGATTAGAAAAATTGGCATTTTTTCTTCAGAGAAAGAAGTAACATTTTAAGTGGGATAGGCTCAGGTTGATTCATTTTATACGAAGCCAGGAGACTTAGCGAGTTAGAGACGAGTGATTAAAAGGCCATGATCCACAGTGCACAGGAGCCATTTAGTCTAGAAGATTCATGAGACGGCCATCACACAGCAATAGCTAAGATTATCCACTGGAAATAGAGCATCAGTGGCTCAGGAAAAACCTTAATTACTCCAGGATATGAGTATGCATTTGTGTGTGAAGAGGAGGGCCCTCAAAATTAGGTCAGACTTGTTTTCGTAGATGAATTGTCAAATCCTTATCTTTTTGAGTGAATTAGTCATCAGTTTTATAGAAAATATATCTGAATGCCCAATTGCTCACAATTATGCTTTTTTTTTTTTTTCAATTTGTACCACAACAGCTACTCCTATGCAAAATTGTCATTGAGTTTTCAAATGCAGGAAAAAACCCCACAGGCTTAGGCTTATATAACCAATAAAACTTATAAACGGTGCATCAAAGATCAGCAAGCCTCACTGTGTACATGTAGTTTAAGACCACAAAAAAGGTCTAACGATGCTTGAGGAGCTAAACTGTGGTTGCTGTGGAAACGGAGCTCAGCTTTAAGGTTTTACACTGTGGTGCGCTGAAAATTTCAAGCCGACTATGCAGTAATGTCAGCTTTTTCAGTGAATATACAGCGTCAGTTACAGGAAACCGTATGAATGGAAGATAATGAGTTCCTAAGATTGCACATTAAACACACACACATACATTTAAGTTTTTAGAAGCATAATTGCTTATGTTTTTAAAAAATATTTCATTTTCCCTTCTCTGTTTTTTAAAAAGTCATTTTCAATGGCAAATTTTTCACTCTTCAGTGTTTATATATGCCATTTTTAATATTATCTTAAAGGTTTCTTCTTTTATTTTCTGACAACAGTGGTTATGAATGATCTTTAATATCTCTCTCATCAATGATTCCACTGATGCATAATAAATAAATCATGGAGACCTTAGGACGTGAGAATTTTTAAATTATTTTTTCCCATGGCCAATATTGAACAAGTATGAATTTGAATATGTAGAGACATAAAGACATAAAGTTAGCTATAGCGAAAGTTATACCCCTTTTAAGTCAAATCCATAAACGATGTACAGATATATCTTCATATCCTCAGATAGATGAGTACTGTTATATAGGCAGAAAGCACGTCATGATATTTCTCTATAATAATTGTATTATCTACATTTCCCAGTGTGACCCAACTAATAAAAAGAAAAGCTAAAGGACATGGGTTATAATAAAAGTACCCTAAAAGTGGCCCTTATCTCAGAGGCTACCCCAGCACTTTCTTATATTTCCCTCCTTCCTTTGCTTGGAGTCTCTGAGTTACTAAAACATTCTCACCACAGCAACTGACGTTCTCTGACTGCACTGATGCTGGCTGTCCTTCACTTCCCTGTGGCCTTGGTTTTGCCTTCTGCCATCTTTATAGGTGATGCTGGCTCACTTTGCTAACTTGGAGAGTGACTATTGCTTTATGGTTAATTCTTCCATTAACACAGGGCTGACCCAGTAACTATTATGGAACCAACGTTTTTTCAACCACTGCACTGAGGTTATGGAAAGACTCACTCCATATACAGAAGAATTCTTTAATTAAACACTCAAACAGAGATCAGGATTTTTTTTTTTTTTACATTTTTCAGTGAGTAATCTACATTTTTAGTGCATTAATGCTTTTATTTATTATTTCAATTTAATATGTAATCATCCTCCCTATCCCCTTGTGAAATTTTGCACAAATCCCACCAGGACACAAAAACTAAAGACAGTATAAACCACACTTCATAGCAGAGTGTTCAAAATTATTCTGCTTCACCATGGACATTGGTTGTTTTTCCTATATGTGTTAATTATCTCATTTTTCTGTTGTGTAATTTTCTATGCATTGTTTAATTTAGTCAAAGATTTCTGAGAGAGTTGTAAATTTCCTTTCAAGTTCATTATATACATTGTGTAGTTACCAATTTACTTCATAATGCTTAGTCTTTTATCCAACCTTTCTAAGATAGTTATGTAGAATTTACCATGGGATTATCCTGTGTCAACATCTTGGAGATTCTCTTTACTTTTCTCTTATTGGACCTCCTGTTTCCTCATGTGATTTCTTTTTCAAATCTTGATTTATTCATTCTTTTATCTAGAACACATCCTCTAGTAGTTTCCTGAGAAACATGATGCAGGAAATAAATGTTAAGAGGCTCGCACATGTGAAAACATCTAAGTTCCACTTTCATGTTCAATTTGATGTGGGTTGGGTATAATTACAAATAATTCTCACATATAATTCTGCAAGTTTTACCCATTGTTTCCTTTGGGAAATCACTTCACCTCCAACACATTGGCTCTTTGGAATTGAAATCGCAATATGACTCTGTTCTGGCTATAAGGTCAGGCTTCTAGTTTAGAATATTTTGCACTCCTGGCCATGGTGATTGTTTAAGAAATGGCCATGCAACTCCATCCAGCAGGTGAAGTCAGAACTCTAGTTGGGATTTGACACATAAGCCTCAGGAGAAAGAAGATTTATCTTCTTCTGGAATCATGAACAATAGGGTCTGTGTAAACCTGAAGCTATCTGCAGCGCTCTCCCCGGCCACATGGAAGAATATATTTACATGATGATGCCAACACAGCAAGGCAAGCAAACTTGGGGTTAGTAGAGAGAAAGAGGAAAGGGGCCTTAAAAGCAATGTTTTCATCTCTAGAACCCATCATACTGAAGCTAATATTTTCTATTTTATAGAGCTGTGTTGAATTATAGTTCCATTACTTACAAATAAAACCAAAACAAAAAGCATAATTAGTACCTATTGTATATTAGTTCCTGTGTCTGGCACTTTTTTCTCTGGTTATATATTAGGTTCAAACATAAAATAATGTCTTTATGATGGACATGTGTATATGTATATAGTCAGACCCTGCATAATGACATTTCAGTAATGATGAACCACATGTATGATGGTAGACTATAAGATTATAACCCAGCTGAAAAATTTCTATTGCCTAGTCATAACACAATGTATTACTCATGTAATTGTGGTGATGCTGTTGTAACCAAACCTACTGCACTGCCAATCATATAAAAGTATAGCACATAAAATTATGTACAGTACAGAGTACTTAATAATAAACAACTCTGTTACTGGTTTATGTATTTACCACACTCTACTTTTTATGTTTATTTTACAGTGTCCTCCTTCTACTTAGAAAAAAAAAAGCTAGTAGTAAAACAGACTAAGGCAGGTTTTTCAGGGGGTATTTCAGAAGGCATTGTTATCATAGAAGATGATGTCTCCATGTGTGCTATTGCCCCTGAAGACCTTGCAGTGGGACCAGATGTGGCAGTGGAAAAATGATATTGATGATCCTGACCCTGTGTAGGCCTAAGTAATGTGTGTGAACAGACCTTAGTTTTTAACAAAAAAATTTTTAAAGGTTAAAAAGTCTTAAAAATAAGAGAAAGCTTATAGAATAAGGATATAAAGAGAGAAAATATTTTCATACAGTTGTACAATGTGTCTTTTAAAGTGTTACTACAAAAGAGTCAAGATATTAAAAAAATTTTAAAAGTTTACAAAATAAAAAATTATAGTAAGCTAAGGTTAATGTGCTATTAAAGAAAGAAAAAAAATTGTATAATTTCGTGTAGTGAAGTGTACAGAGTTTATAAAGTCTACCATAGTATATAGCAATCTCCTAAGCCTTCATGTTTACTCACCATTAACTCACCAACTTACCCAGAGCAACTTCTAGTTCTGTAAGCTCCATTCATGGTAAGTGCCCTACATAGGCAGACCATTTTTGAAAATTTTTTATACTGTATTTTTAGTGTACCTTTTGACTATTTAGATATGTTTAGATACACAAATATTTACCATTATGTCACAATTGCCTATAATTTTCAGTACAGTAACATGTTATACAGATTTGTAGCCTAAAAGCAATAGGCCATATCATATAGCCTAGATGTGTAGTAGGCTGTACGAGCTAGGTTTGTGTAAGTACACTTTATCCAGGGATGGGGAACCTGCAGCCTCAGTGCCACATGTGGCTCTCTAGATCACCAAGTGTGGCCTCTCAACTGAATCCACACTTCACAGAACAAATCCCTTTATTAAAAGATTTGGTCTATAAAATTTGGATTCAGTCAAAAGGCTACACTCAAGGATCCAGAAGTCCACATGTGGCCCCGAGGCCACAGTTTCTCTACTACATGACATGTGTGTATAATATATGTGTTTATAAAGACCCCATAACTTGTGCTCGTATACATTGATCTCATTAGTCCTGATGAGCGTACTGTCCAAGGAAAGAGAATGTGTCAAACTCCAGGCTCCTGAATTCCTGCTCGTTCCCACTTCCCCATCACTGTCAAGTTGTCCTGCAAAGTTCTCACATCTTTTAGCTTTCCCATGGCATCTTTCTTTAGCTCAGATTGAGAAAAGTTATTTAAATGTTTATTTCTATAAATGTTTCAAATGTATAAAAGTAAATAATAACATTTTGCCAGTTGAACTAGATACAGTTCCCTAAACTAAAATTCCAGTTGTTTTTTTTAATAAGGTATAACTGATTTTTTGGTAAAATATTTATTTTGTAAGATTATTAAATATTTTGGTAAATTCTCTTTAATAAAAATGACAATGGAAAAATTAAAATACTAAACAGCAATATTCACTACTTGCTCACATATTTTTGTAGTCCTTTTAAGACACTTTCTACTTTATGATCTTGTCAAAAAGATAAGAAAGAACAGGCAGAGAAATCTAAAACTTATCAGAGTGGATAATTTGGTGTCAACAGTGTCATAGAATGTGTAGTCTTATTTTCTTTGATGGATGTTTCTTCATCATCATAATTTCAACCTAAAGTTACATCAAGGCCACATCAACATACCTTTCTTTGATTTATCCAACACACGACCATTTTTGAATTGGAGATATTCTCATTAAATATGGAAGTTTTTCTTATGAAATATTTTTTGTGTTCTATAGTGAAACATCCTTTAAGGACCTCTTGTTTTATAGTTTAATATAGTGAATACTTATAATGACTGTAAGAAATGATTAAATTATATACAGTGTTCATAGGTCCCCTTGAGATATGTGTTTATTTTCAAATGGGACAATTTCTGCATTTACTCTATAATAGATGTATATATTTCTAGACTCCAGATTTGTATAAGCTCTCTCTATAATCTGCTTCTCAGTTTCTACAGTAATTATCTCTAACATGCTGTGAAGATAGAGAGATGGTTAGGATTCCATCTTTTTATCTCCATGTCCCTGGGTTACTTGTAATGTAATTGACTTACACTTCTACCATCAATGCTCTGAAATGGTGGTGTATCAATACTGTATGCAACCCAGGCAATGAAAAATAGTATAGGGAAGGTGGAAATTCATACTTGTGCATTTATTTGCATTCCCCACATCTGGATTATTCTAGAAGATTAGAACTGATGTTTTTAAGAGTTCAGTTGTCACAGAACAACAAAGTTTAAAGGACCTGATCAATAAGAGCTTCATTGGTGTTGCCCATATCACGATTTTCTGGACCAGGGGACCATTCTACACTATCATGGTTGAGATGGTCTTGATTGTACTAGTAGTTAATGTTATTCAAATCCAATTAAGTGCTTTGCTACCAGCACCACCACCATAAATGTACCCTACCTGGTGTCTCCTAGCAGCACCTCCCTGTGCTATGAACCCTCTCCTATTCTCATTTGACTTTAGAGTACTGAAAATTTTAATTCCTCATCACAAATTTTGAGGGCCTGTGTATTGAAGAAACTTCACTTTTGAAATGAAAATTTTAGACTACCCAAAGAAGTTCATATTTCTCCTTGCTCATAGCAGTGTGAGGAGAGAGTAAATACCACTGTGGTTCACTCTATTTCTATTTCTTTTTCTTTTTTAATATGTAATGTAATGTAATGGTAAACAAGGGGATTCTAGCACCAGACTGCCCATATTCTTTTCCCAGCTCTGCTACTTACTATTTGTGCGACCTTGGGAATATTATTTAACCTGAGACTCCTTTGCCTTATCTGGAAAATGAAGATTGTGTTAATGCAGTTGCTGTGAGCATTAAATGGCTTGATATTTATAAAGTGCTTTAAACAGTATTTGGCACATAGTGTCAGCTATATAATTGTGATGGTTGAAGAGCAGTTCGCATTTAAAATACTGAGTCTTTAAGTAACATTGCTGCTTTAAAAATATGCATACTAGTTTTAAGCTCAGAATGGGATAAGAGTAGATTCTTAAAAACAGGGAGGGCTTCCACTGAGATGAAATTTACAGATGTATGCCATACCCATGCTTTCTCTTCACGTTCCATCTCTTCCCTAGCACAGCTTGGCAGCTACCCAAAGGCCTGGGGCCAATGTCAAAGTCTATTCAATTGTTCAGTTTAGTTGACTTTGTGGGTACTGGTGCCACCCCTGCTGTACCTTGTGAAATAATCAGAATCCCACTGGTGCTTCCCCAGGAGGCAGTGCGGCTCACCACTTACAGCAGGGGCTCTGCACGCGACTCGAGTGCTCAGATTCCTGCTATAGCACCTACTGTGTCCTCTGGTCAAGTAACTTCCATTATTACTTCATCTGAAAAATGGGAATAATTATATGATCATCTCAAAAATCAGTGGGGCTTAAATAAAATAATCTAAGCAAAATAGTATTAATGGCTAATTTTGATAAAATGATTACTGTCTCCTGAGCTACCTAGAGACCAAAGTAGATAACTGTAGTGCATGAGATTTCTTACAGCAAAGAATGTTGAGAATGAGTAAAATTTGGGGGATGTTAGTAAGAACACTGAATTGTGTCTGTGAGAGCAAGAATAAGTTCCATCTTAGGATATAGTGTGATCATTGCCTCTGCTTTTCTTCTTTGTATTTTTTGCAATCCCTGGAAAATTCTAATATTTGATGTATTCAGAACATGTAATTCTTGTTTGATTCCAGGGACTGTGAAATGAATAAATAATATGTTCGTACTTCAGGCTTCATCTGGTTTTATTCAGTGTTGCTATTTTTGTTCACTTGCTGTACTTTTGTGTGTCCTACTTCCTCCTCTACCTTCTTACAGATAAAAATCTTAGATGATTTCCTTTAATCTTAAAAAGCTTTTCATAATGATAAAAAAAATATAACTGTAGCTCAGAAGCCAGGTGCACTCTTTCTTCCTCCATAGTGACAAAAATGCTCTTCTCAAATGCTTTCATTGTATTGAGATTCCTTCAGCAGCCATGTTCTTGCTTTGGCAAACCTGGGGAGAGGTCACTCACTTCCTTCACATTCTGTGGCTCTGTGAATTCAAAAAGTATGTCTAAAAAGGCTATGAAGCTAGTATCCCTTTACTCTCCCTAGCTTCACTCTGTCTTGGCACAGAGGAGTTTTATTAAAACCTGCCATTGACTTCTTTATTATTTACTTCCTGTCTTTACCAATGTCTTTCTTAACCTTTCATCCTGTCATGCAGTGAAAAAGATTTAAAAGTCACTTAAATAACCCATAACCAATATTGAAAATGCTTCCTTCTTCGTTTTTATTAACTTATTTTTCTTTGAAATTGTGTTTTTAAAGTAGGAGAGAGGGGCATCCAGAACAGCTGGTCATTTATTATCTTTCTTTGCAACTGTTGATAGACAAGATCAGTTAATTTTCCTTGAGAGGCAACTTCAGGAGAAATTATCAGGCCAATCTGCCCATTTCAGTGAGCTATTCTGAATAGTCCCTTACACCACATGACATTGAGGTTCACCTTAGAAGCCGGTGAGAGTTGGCTAAGGAAATATGAGCCCACCATAAATATAAATTATGGGTTTTTCAAACTAGAAACACTGACCTTGTAAATCTTGAGAATCTATAAAATTGTCTGTATTCCACATTTTATAAGACGAAAAAGGCTAAGAGAGCTCAATTCTGAGCTACAAAAGACCTGAAGCCCATTCCCAGAATGGCTTAGATAATTCTCTAACCTGAGGAGATGAGATTTTTTAGGAGTGACTCATTGCCCCGTTATTTAAGATAAGAGTATTAGCATCAGATCCCCATCTGCAGTGTGTAAAGATGAAACATGGATTAGGCATCTTGATGAGACTAAGTGATACTGCACATCTGTGCATTTTCATTTTCCATGTTATCTCAATATTTTTCAATTTAATATATGCCAGCTATATGTCAGGCCAAATGCTTTACATTTTTTTTTTTTTTTTTTGAGACAGAGTTTCACTCTGTTGCCCAGGCTAGAGTGAGTGCCGTGGCGTCAGCCTACCTCACAGCAACCTCAAACTCCTGGGCTTAAGCAATCCTATGGCCTCAGCCTCCCGAGTAGCTGGGACCACAGGCATGTGCCACCATGACCGGCTAATTTTTTTTCTATATATATTTTTAGTTGGCCAGATAATTTCTTTCTATTTTTAGTAGAGACGGGGTCTTGCTCTTGCTCAGGCTGGTCTTGAACTCCTGACCTCTAGCGATCCACCCGCCTCGGCCTCCCAGAGTGCTAGGATTACAGGCGTGAGCCACCATGCCCGGCCGCTTTACATTTCTTATCTTTAACCTTCATAAAAACCTTATAAGGTATTTACTTTATAACCTCAAACTGAAAGGTTCCAGATAAGCTTCTAATGTAATTTTCATGCAAATGATCAAGATCCTACTAATTTTAGGGAAGACAACTAGAAAGTTAGAAAAATCACTAGGCTTATGGTTTTTGATGGTGACTAAATTAGGCCATTTATCACATATTCTCATTCATAATCCAGTATTCTAATGCAGTGGCTCTCAAAGTGTGATCGCTAGACTAACAGCATCAGCATCACCTGGGGACTTGTTAGAAATATTGATTTTCAAGCCTTACCCAAAACTTACTGAATGAGAAACACTGATGGCAGAGCCCAACAATGAGTTTCAACAAACTCTCCTTAAAGTTTGAGAATCTCTGTTTTAGTTCACTAGTTCCAGTGTCCTTAAGAATCATCTATGCAGACTGTTAAAAATGGAGATTCTAGCAACCCTCAGAATACTATAATTCTGATTCAAGCTATATGGTAAAGTTGCATGAAAAGGAGGAGCCCAGTGATCTTGATGTAGTCAGTTCTCGTAATTACCTGGGTGAGACAGAATTGCTTATAGTAAAAATTGTTTGGCCATCTCTCTATATGCAAAATGAAGGCCAGTTGTTTATATTCTTAATGTCTCTATTAGGCTTGTGCAAATCAATTTACCCAGTCCCCAAAAGTATAGTTTTCAAATTATTAAATGAAATTTTTTGCAGTATGACTATAAAAATACATACGGAATATTCAATGTTCTTTATGATGTTCCTTACGATATTCTTGCACCTGGAAGGTTATTTATCTGTATTTAATCAACTTTATGTTTGTAACATACTACATTAACTCAATCCAGTTTTCTTGTCTTTTTAAAAGAGCTCTCTCCTTATGATGTTTGAAATCATATTTATACCCAAAGACAAAAATCTTTGATAATTCTGTTTTATGTAGCTTCCAAAATTGCAGGCTAGTTTATGTAACTATGTTAATATTCTCATTCCATAGACTGATGCTGAAAGAATGTGAAGAGTTTGTTGGTTTATTAGACGGGACTGCTGCACTGATGGTATCACAAGTGTTTCTTTAGTATGGGAGCTGCCAGCAGAAACTCCAGTTTTAATGAAGCTTCGCACAGGCTCTTATCTCTTGCTGGGACGGACTCTGTTATAAATAGCTTGGCCATTGACTCATCATTAGACTCATATCAGGAATCAGCCCAAGCTCCTCTGGCTTACTCAGAGATACACCCAGCTTTGTGGCTCATATTTTTATATTCATATGGAGTAGATAAAATTCATTTAATGGCCTTATTTTCCTCTGCTATTTTATATTACCAAATGGAGGTGTGATCATTTTGTGATTCCTGGGTGGCTGAATTTTTGAGATATGCTCTTGCTGTGTGAGCAACTCATCAAGTGTAAATAGTGGTATTTTACATCCTTATCACCAGATGAGAATACCTCAAAGAATGAACAGCATGCCTTCTCTCTCTCTCTCTCTCTCTCTCTCTGTGTGTGTGTGTGTGTGTGTGTGTGTGTGTGTGTAGGACAGGAAGGAAGGAGAGAGGATAGCTTGAATTTATCAGAATTTTCCAGTGAGAAAAGGAAAATGCCAATATCCCATCATTGGAGATTCTACAAGAAGGTGATGCTATCTCATCCACTGTGTCTTGTATAGATCTGACAGCCTTTCCCTGTATAACATTGGGAGTTAGCATTGCTAAAAACCATGAGCAAATAAGCAAGATTTGAGTAAGATATATAGGGGTATATGAGTTGCATAATAGACAGGGTAATATTAATACTTCTAGCTTCCATACAAACCTCTCCTAAATCAAAGGGCTTTAAGTGTGTTAATAAATCTTTTCCCTCATGTCATAATTAGTTGTGGGTAGCATGGGTCTCCTGGAAGCCTCTTTTTGAAGGGGTAATGATGATCTGGGCTCCTTCTACAGTGTGGCTTCACTATCTTGAAGTCATTTTCTTATGGCAGGACAGAAGAATGGTTTACTTTTAGAAATACAAGTTCCTTATTTCTTCCTACTTTTTATTTTCCTAAACTAATCACAAGGTCAGAACCTCGCTGCAAAAACGGCTGGCATATGTCTTAATGTGTTCTCCCAAACAGGCAATATAATTGGTGAGTAGCCAGCTAGTCCTTCCTGGTTGCCAATACCTTTTTCATTATTCCTCGTATATATAGAGCACTTTCAGTGTTTCCCAAAGCTGTCAACCACAAAATTCCATCGATCATGGCACACAGCTCAACTTCTAGGATCTTTAGGTGATGTTCATTCTTCTCAATTAGATCTAGATATGACTTCTTCTGGTCTAAAGATCCATTGTCAAAAGAGGTATATTATTTGCACACCCTCCTCCCATCACCACTTAATTATTTCAGGATGAAAAAAGGAGAGCATAATCACAAAATGATCTTATTCTGAAAGTAAAAGAAAAGTTACTGGTCTGCAGTTATTCAAAATCCTGCCAGTCAGACTATATGAAAATCCTTTTTTCCTGAGTTGAGTAGGCCCCTTGACTAGACTCGGAGTCAGCTATCTGGGAGGACCTCCCTTGTTACTTTTTCTCCATATTTTCCTTGAGAATACCTATAGGATGCTCCTCCTTGTCCATGAGTGTTCTTAGCCACATCCAAAATATGTTTTTGAAGCCTTATTTCTCCTCTTAGAAGGTTAAGGATCCAGGAATTGTTTTAAGTGATTGTCAAAGCTTTCACGTCCTTTTTTAAAGCCAGTTTCTTGGATGCTATATTTTCTTCAAAAACTTAACAAGGTTTCTGATTTATTAATATTTGCTTTGAGTAAGTTCCATATGTCAGAAACCATGCCCAGCGTTTTCCACTAGACATTATTTTCCTTTCTGTTCTGTTTCTTTTCTCTGTGGTCTCCATACAATAGTCTCTTTCTAGGCCTCTGCCTAGATCAACCTCTGCCACTATAAATGATCAAAATAATTCCAAAATATATGGACAATATCATGAAAAATCAAACAATATTTTTGTAGCTATAGATATTGGCCAGAACATTTGCTTTCACTTGTTTGCTCCTCCATTACAATAAACAAATTAGCAAACAAAACAACAACAAAACCATAAGGGCATATTTTTTTAAATTTTAGCTTAATATTTTATCCAGGAATTCTAGGTGAGTCCTAGAATATAATTTTTATGACTAGCGGCATTTTAGCCACCATTTCTTCTATTGTTACTGCCATTTACTGCTTCTTGGGTGTATTACTCAATCCCTATAAGTCTCATCTCTAAAATAAGGGTAGCGATATCTTCTTCCTAATATACCTTTAAAGATTAAATGAAATAACATATAAATGTGTTAGTAAAGCATCTAAGCCCTCAGCATATGATAATTATTGTCGCTGCTGTTACCACGACTGTCATCCATACTTGAAGTATTACATGAATGTGGTATCTGTTGTATATGCAACATATAAAGTGTTCATTGACCTGGATATAAACTAATGATTAAGACATGACCTCAAAGAGCTCTGAGTTTAGTGACCACTTCATGAATGATCCACAGCAATTTGAGAATGTTCAATTTTTATGTTCAGCATTGCTTTCTTTCACCTGATCAGCTCATAAATGTCCACAGATTAAACCAATCCTTATTTACTCAATAAACAGCATTTGGAATAACAGATGGCTTTGAGTTGTATGCATATTCTTTCTTTGGGCCTTAGTGATATATTGAGCAATCATTTGCTATGTAATGGTTGCTTCAGGAAATAGAGCAATTTATTCCAAAAGTACAGGGCAGACACACGGTACATGGGCACAATGGCATAAACAGACATATGCAGGTGGCAATGACATCAACACAAACAGCATACGTACTAGCAACATATTTGAAGCACCAATCTGCCTTTGGGCTCCAACAAGCTCTACCCATGTTGCCATTCTTGATTTAAGAAGACATTAACATTTATTTTTAACTTTTTGTTTTAGATTTAGTATTCTCAATCAAGGCACTGAATAATACATATGGTTAGCCTAGTTCTTCAAGGTGTATTCTACATGATTCCTGATTCATCAGACAATTAGAGTAAGAAAAATACCTTCTAATTGGCTTGTCACTATCTATACAAAACATATTTTTTTCCTAGATAAGACTTAGCAGATTGGAGACCAATAACAAAAATCTATTTTAAATATATATTTTATAGAATATATTTCTGGCTTCCATATAAAAATATGGTGCCCACCATTGCCAGATTTGATGAGTTTTTTTTTTTTTTTTTTGTTAATTGTTTTGGCATTGTCAGAATCTGACAGACTCTACAACTGTGTTGTGATAGGAACTATAAGTTACCCACCCTCAAAGTTCTTTTCTAACATTAGCTGTTGTTTTCTAAATCAAACAGTTTTCTTTCTCTGACTTTCAAGGGATCCAAGATAGTACAGTTCAGTCACGCATGTGACAAGATAAGAATCATGTCTTTTTCTTTTTAATCACTACTTTCCTTTTTTTTTTCTTTTTTTGATTTGTTTTATTTTAGTAGGTCAAAGCACAGTATTCTTGTGTTCTAAAAGAGAAACAAAGCAACTACAGCTTGAAAGGTGTTTCTTGAATATTCTACGGGACCAGGATTAGAAAGCACATTTTTACATTCATTTTTATGCTGCTATTATTATTTAACATTTAACCATTGCAACTTTCCATTCTTTAAAAAGAATTGAATGAGCCGGGCAATGTTTTTTTTCACATGTCCACAAGCTATTTTTTTGTAGGTTAAATACTTTCATCCAGAGACCATCGTGTGCTGGGGGAAAGTGAGGAGGCTACAGATTCCTGCAGGGTTAAGATGTAATTATAAACTTAAAACACAGACATGATTGATATTTTCCTAGGTTTGTACTTTGATCTCAAAGAACTCCTAATACAATTGCTATCATTATATCAGCATGGAAAGTACTATACATTTAATTTTTAAATAAATTTTATTGTGTATTTAAGGTATGTAACATTTTATGGGATGCATATACATAATTAACAAGTTAACATAGTGAAGCAAATTAACATATCCACTATTTCACGTAGTTACTCTGTTTTTGTGGCGAGAGAAGTTTTCTAAAATGTACTTATTTAGCATAAATCTCAAATACAGCAAAATTTTATTACCTATAGTCCTCATATGGTACATTAGATCTCTAGACTTGTTCATCCTACATATCTGCTACTTTGTATCCTCTGACCTACATCTCCCCATTTCCTCCTTGCTCCCCACGCCCCCATCCCTAGTTACTACTGTTTTGTTCTCTATCTCTGTATATTTGAGTTTTTTTAGTTCTCCGTATAAGTGAGATGATGCAATATTTTTCTTTCTGTGTCTGGCTTATTTCTCTTAGCATAATGTCCTCCAAGCTCATTTGTGTTGTGGCAAATGGTAAGATCTCATCTTTTTGGGGAGTTGAAGAACACACCATTGTGTATATACATATTGCAGTTTCTTTATCCATTTGTTCATCAACAGACACTTAGGTTGTTTCCATATCTTAGTTATTATGAATAATGCTGCAATGAACATGGGAGTGCAGATATCTGTACAAGGTGGTGATTTCATTTTGGGGGGTATATGCCCAGAAGAAAGATTTCTGGGTCATATGGTAGTTCTATTTTTAACTTCTTTAGAAACCGCCATACTGCTTTTCATAATGGTTGTACCCATCTACATTCCCATCAACAATGTACAGGAGTTTTCTATTCTCCACACCCTTGCCAACACTTGTGATCTCTTGACTTTTTGTCAGTAGCCATCCTAATGGTGTGAAGTCGTATCTCATAGTGGTTTTGATTTGCACTTCTCTAATGATTAATGATGTTGAGCACCTTTTTATATACCTGTTGGTAATTTTCATATCTTCCTGGAGAAATGTATATTCAGGTCTTTTGTTCATTTTTTAATCAGGTTATTTGCTTTTCTAATATTAAGTCACATGGCTTCTTTGTGAAGTTTCGATATTAACCTCTCATCAGATATATATCAGATTTGCAAATATTTTTCCCAATCCATAGGCTGCCATTTCAGTTTGCTAATTATTTCCTTTGCTGTTCAGAAGCTTTTTAATTTGCTATGGTTATATTTATTTATTTACATTATTGTGGCCTGAGCTTTTGGTGTGATGTGCCAAAAACCATTGCTAAGGACAATGTGCAGGAGCTTTTCCCCTATGTTCTCTTCTAAGAGTTTTACAGTTTCTGGTCTTACATTTAGGTCTTTTATCTATTCTGAGTTTTGTGCGTGGTGTAGGATGAGGGACAAATTTTATTCTTTTGCATGTGGAAGTACAGTTTTCTTAGCACCATTTATTGAAGAAATTATCCTCTGATTGTTTCCTCTTGGTGCCCTAGTCAAAAATTAGTTGACCTTATATACTTGGATGTATTTCTGTTCCGCTAGTCTATGTTTCTCTTTTATGCCAGTATCATACTGTTTTGATTAATATAGCTTTGCAGAATAATTTTAAATCAGGAAGTATGATATTCTAATTTTATGAAGCTTTTTTCCCCTCAGAATTGTTTTGGCTATTTGGGAGTTTCTGCGCCTCTATATACATTTTAGAATTATTTTTTTTCTCTTTCTGTGAAGAATGGTATTCAGATTTTGATAGGGATTGCATTGATCTGTATATTGCTTTGAGTAATAATGGGCATTTTATCAATATAAATAATTTTGATTATTAGCATGGGATATCCTTCCATTTATTTGTGTCTTCTTCAATTTTTAGTAGTTTTTAGTATACAGATCTTTCACTTCCTTGGTTAAATTTACTTAAGTATTTTTTTTTTTTTTTTTGATGCTATGGTGAATGGTATGGCTTTCTCCATTTATTTTTCTGTTGTTATTTACATATAAAATGTTACTGATCTTTGTATGCTGATTTTGTATCCCTTGATTTTACTAAATTTATTTCTTTATTGGTTCTATTAGATTTTTTGTGAATTCTTTTTTTTTTTTTACATATAGGATCATGTCATCCTCAAATAGAGATGATTTTGCTTCTTCTTTTCTAATTTTCTCTCTCTCTCTTTTTATCTAATTTCTCTTGCTAATAGCACTTCCAGTGCTTATTGAAGAGAAGTGGTTAGAGCAGGCATCCTTATTTTATACTGGTTCTTAGTGGGAAAGCTTTCAGTTAGTCCCCACTGATTATAATGTTAGCTGTGGGTTTTTCATAAATGACCTTTATTGTGTTGAGGATCTTTCCTTCTGTACCTAAATTGTTGATAATTTTTAATCTAGAAAGGATGTCAGATTTTGTCCAATGCTTTTTCCATGTCAATTAAGATGATTTTGTGATTTTTGTCTTTCATTCTGTTAATGTAATGTATCACATTGATTGGTTTGCATATGTTAAACCAGGCCTGCATGCCAGGGATAAATCCTACTTGGTCATAATGTATAATTTTGTTGATGTATACAAAAAGTCTCACTCTTGTCTTCTTCACTTTCTGCCCTCAACTTAATGTTCTCCTTTGGGTTTTCATCTATTCTACATCACAAAAGACGTCTCTTAAAGGGAACTACTCTCACCTGTTTATATTTTGAAAATCCATGGAGGTTTTTCTATCCTTCTCTTTTCCAGATCTCAGAAACATCTGACTCAAATAAGCCCCTTTTTTATTATGGAAGCATTCTCTTTTCTCAGTTGTTGAGAAGACATATTCTCTCTCTCTCTCTTTTTTTTTCCTACCTAATTTTCCTCTTTGCTTTTTGACTTTCTTGATAGTCCTCCACTATTCATCCCTAATATTAGAGCAATCCAGGCTTATTCCTTACCTCACCTCTCTTTTTTCAGCATCACGCATATAAATATAGGTTATGAAATCAGACTGAGTTTGAATCATAGATTCACCAATTATTAGCTGTATTTCTTTAGGTATGCTATTGAGGCTGTCAGTGGTTCAGTTTCTTGAATTGTAAAAAGAAATAGAAACAGTGTTTGTTAAAGTGAATTTTTAGGATTAGATGAGCTAATGTAAATAAAACCTGAAATCACCTCAGGGATGCCTATGATTCTTATGTTTGGCCTCTTTATGTAATCCCACATTTCTTTTAGGCTTTGTTCTTTCCTCTTGTTTTTCTGTTCTTTCTATTTGATTTGTTTAGCTCATAGATGTTATCTTCAAGCTCTAAGATTCTTTCTTCTGTTTGATCCAGCCTATTCTTAAGGCTTTTCACTGTGTTTTGTAATTCCTTGAATGAAATTTTCATTTCCAGAATTTCTGTTTGTTTTTTCTTTAACACTTTGATTTCTTTAGAGAAATTTTCATTCATTTCCTGCATTGCTTTTGCGGCTTCTTTTTGTTGGATTTCTATTCTCTCTTGTATTTCATTGAACTTTCTTACAATTCATGTTCAGAATTCTTCATCTGTCACTTTAACCATTTTGTTTAGGTTGGTGTCCACTGGTGAAGAGTTATTGATTTCTTTTGGGGACATCTTTTAGATCTGTTTTTTCATGTTTCTGAAGTTTTTCCGCTGATTCCTTCTCATCTGGTCTCTTGGTTGGGAGCTGGGGGTGCTAGAGCTGGTTTATGGCCTGTCTTTGAGTCCCTAGATATTGATCACTGACTATACCAGGGGGAGGAGTGCTGGTCCTGAATTGCCTTTGGGGTATTTTAGCAGGTTTGATTAACCTCTTGGATTACCTCTGACCTGTTGTCTTCACCTCTTCCCAATGGAGTGTAGTGATTTTGGTCCCCCAGCTTAATCTCCGAGCTGGGGGATTATACTTGTGAGTATGAATCCACCACTCCCTAATAGCTTGAGATGGGAGGCACTATGTTTAGCTATAAGATTGTTTCCACTGTCATTGAATGTAGTCTGCGTGGAGGAGCCAGTTGCCAAGGTAATATATCGTGCCCGTGGTAGGCTCTGGTCCCCCAGGTGGGGTATATGAATGCCCCTAGCTTTGCGAGGGGCCTTGTAGCTTCCAGGGGTTGCTTGGACCCTGCTCTCCCTGAGGTGGGGGGAGGAGCAAGATAGATGTTGCCTGGGATGCCAGAGCCTGGCTCTGGGGCTTTGCTGAGCCTCTATGGGCTCAGAAGTTGTTTATCTGGTCATCAGGGGCAGCCACTGATATGAAGTTCAGGGCTATGTCTCCAAGCCTGAAGAGCTGCTTCTGATGGGAGGGGCCTAATCATGTGATTGTTGAGGCCCCTAGCCAGACTTTTATGTATAGCCCTTACTAGTATTAGTGGACCATACACTATTTTAAATTTTATTTATATATATGAATGATATTTTAGTTGTGATTGTTATTATTATAAATGGTACATAAAAAGTTTGGATTTTTTTTTTCTATAATTCCATCCTCAAGTTTACCATTGAGATCCAGAGTTGGTAACTACCTGACAAATTGATACCTCTGCTTTGATATCTAATAGCAATATAAAACATAACATGAGTCAAGCAAAATTTTCCATTTTTTATCCACCCATAACTTTTTTCTCCTTCAGTCTTCAGTCTCTTTAAATGACATCACTTTCCATTCTTTTGCTCAACTAAAAAAATGTAGAAATCACCTTTGAGTTCTCTTTTTCTTAACCAAACATGCATTCATGTTTTAAATATATTCATTCATTAAGCAACTATTTGTTGAGCAGTAACTTTGGACTTATTGCTCTGAATCCTAGAGCACAATAGTGAAAATAGTAATTAAATGCTCTACTAGGCTGGATCTTGTATTTAGATAGGGAAAGATAAATAATAAACGAATACATAAAATATTCAGTAGCAATAGGCACTATGAAAAGAATGGGGATAGGGTTATATAAAAGGGAATGGGTGACTTCATGAGATTTTGGAGTCAGAAGAGTCCTCCTAAAGAGAAGACATTTAATCCAGTACCTAAATGACAGAAGAAGAAGAAAGATGAGAAGAAAGAGCCAGTTTAGGATGTAGCTTTGTCTTATTTAAGGAAAATAAAATGGCTGGTATGTCCCTGTAGTGCCTGACAATGATAGTTGTTTGAAAAGAGACCAAACAGGTAGGCAGAGGCAAGATCATGTGTGGATATATAAACCAGCTTAAGGAATTTGTAACTCATTCTGAATGCAGTGATAATCCTTGAAGGAGTCTAAGGAGGATGATGACATAGACCAACTTACCTTGTAAAAAGAATCACCCTCCTCCATAAACAATTCACATTGTGTTACCTTCTTGCTTAAAACCCTTTAATGGCATTCATGGTTATTTGAATAAATGAATTCTTTGCATATAACACATACATAATAAATACAAAACGGATAAATGATTAAACAAGCAGAATAAATTTTACATAATTGGCCAGATGAACGTGAACCTCTCCGTAGGACTGATGTGGAAGCTGACGTCTCTCAGTGCTGGTGATCCCAGAGGAAGAGAACAAGGAGGAAATGACAATTTATTTTATGACCTAGTCTCAGAGATTGTCTGTCACTTTTGTCACATTCTGTTTATTAGAAATGAGTCCCTAGGTATGGGCTACTCTGAAGAGGAACAGAAGTAGGCACCACCTTTTGAAGAGACAAGTATCAAAAAAGCTTTAAATATACCCATAATTTAAAACCAACACAGTTACCTAAAATAAGTCCTAGATTTATAAATCTTTATATTGTTAAATAATTTTACTTTAATTGTAGATACATGTTGATTCTTTAAAACTAAAGAAAGCTAGAATCTAGAAGAAATAGATGAGTTGCTCTATTAACTCTTCAATGCAGGAAGAAATTTCTTGGATGATTTAGCCAGTGATGGAAATAAGCAAAAAGGGAGGCACTTAGCATTTTATCCAGCTATAGGGATATTATTTTTCACTAATTTGTAGCAGTTTGTTTGTATTGTAGTAAAGTAAAAAACTTTAGTAATTGATCATACTTTAATGTCATTAAACAATTTTCTTTTACAGAAAATATTTCTTGAATTATTATTGCCAAAAAGACATTGGCCCTCCTGATAGATAGCCGGTTATGATTACTAAAATTGTTTTGCAATGTATGTTCCTTGGCCAATATAGTGTAATTTCCTGAGGCTGTCAATATGTGCTTTGATTTTGTACTTTCATAGTTAAGAGGCAGCAATTGTTGTTCTTTCATTTTAGAATAGTCAATGGATTTTTTTTTTTTTACTTTTGACCCACTAATATGTTTCAAGGACTGAAAATAAACCAACTAAAGATATGTTTTAGATGTTATCATTGGAAATGTTTCTTCAGATGTCAATAGATATTCAGAGGTCAGGAAGAACTTAACTTTGCAATATTGGAGCCAGGATACATAATTGCTTTTAAAATTGTAGTGCCGTTGGCACTAAACTTTCACAAACCCTAGAATTACAATGTACAGCCTTGCTTCAGAATTGAAAACTGTAATCTTGTAACTAAATTCTGGTGGAAAGTACCCAGACGGAGAAGACTAAAGATCTAGGTTCCAAAGACTCAAACAGACCCCTCAGCCCTTTTGATCTCATTCCTTCATTAAAAAATAGGAAGTTAGGGCTCACTGAATTCTAAGGCTAACTGGAGATCTACAGTTCTGTGATTATTATCTTGTGGTAGAAATATAAAGTATCATTAGTTTGCTTGGTATGAAAATATCAGTGAAAACAATGAGCTGTAAAAGATGCAAGTTTATTTCCTACATGAACAAGTTAGTCTAACACTCATAAGAATGTTTTTATGAAATGAAGATACCCAGAACATAATTTACATCAATAATAAAGTTTTATGATAAGATCAAGGATGACATCTAACCTAAGAACAGCCTTGAAGGCACTATGGTAACCAACCAAAGAAGAATCTATTAGGTATATACTGAGAATTTAAGCAATTAAAAACACTTTCTCTATAACATATAATATTAGCATATTATGTAAGATCAGGGATATGATCTATATTTAATGTTACCATTTAATGATTTTATAGTGAGATGATGACAGTTAATAGCTTTCTAAACATATTGTTACCAAAGAGATTAGTGCAGGAAAGGAACTCAATTTTTTAAGTATCAGCTAAGCCATAGAGCTAAGATATTTACATATATCATCCCGAATTGGTTCATAAAATTATTTAGGCTAAGATTAAAGATTATTAGCTTGGGTAAATGTTTGCTATAGAGAGAGAGTTAGGAGAGTTGACAATAATTATTTGCTATGTGACCTGAAGTTGATCATCTGTTGTGGATATTCCATAATGATCTCATCTTTTCCATGAAGAGTTTGGAGTGGTGGATCTCCTTATACAGTTGATAGTTACAGGGTTTAAAGCCAAACCTGGATTTCATTGCCTGCTACTGTTGTGTAATGTTAGACAAGTTAATCAAACTTATTAAACTTGAATATCCTTAGTTTCAAAATGGTGATAATATGACACATTGTTCAGAGTTGTTTTAAGCATTAAATGATACAACACACATAAACTATCACGTATGGTGTCCAGTACATGGTAGGTGCTTTGTATATGGAACCATATCCTTATTTTCTCTTTGACATCAATGCCATCTTTTTTATGTTCTTATTTAAGTTTTCCATTATTAGGACTAACAAGATTGGAGTAAACATCTATTTTAGGGTTGCTTTTCTCAAATTAAGCTAGATAGAATCAATGATCAAAATGATTCCTCCATCAGTGTACATTGTTAGTAGTGGTGAAAGAATTTTATATTTGCATTTTTATAATAGTAATGAAAGTTAATGAATATACATGAAGAACCATTTGTATCATGTGACCCCATCACCTTGAAATCACTGTTAACTTGAGGAGATCTGATGATATTTAAGATGCATAATTGATACTTTGGTTAAGCAAAGACCAAATCATTTTCACTAAAATTGAAAAATCCAACTACATTAAGAGTACCTCCCCCCACCACACACACTTTTTTTTAGTCTAGGATCTTAGATTTGCTTCTCAGTGACTGATGGAATGGACTGATGCAGTGGACTGAAGAAAACTCTAGAAATGCCACCCACTGGGAATTTAAGCCTAACTACACGTTATATAAACTTTTGCCAGAGAGATCAAATACACAAAGTGAAATATTTCACTTTTCTTAGTCTGATGCTCCACTCTGAAATCTCTCTGGTAATGGCATATCTAGTACATTTCAGATGAAAAGACATTTGGTAAGTGATAAAATGCAAAAGCTATTTTACTAATCATCAACACAAAATAGCATAACAGATAAGGCAAATTAAATATAATCCCGGTAGTTTATTATAGGAATTTCTTAGGTGGTAAAATGCTCCAGTTTCTGAAGGATGTTGAAGTTCTTTCAAGGACCTGCGGTAGGGGCCCTTGCCAGTTTATTTTATGGGCTCTAACTGTCAGGATGCCCATCCGGCTCCACACTCACCTTCTGCTGGCAAAGCTGCCTGGCTGGCTAACCATATCATCTGGAGCCTAGGTGCTTGCATTCTGGATCAGTGAAGTGTTCACAGGCCACCTGCTGTGTGCACAGCGGTTGATATAGCACTTTACTTTTAATATGTAAAAAAATGGGAAAGCTATTGGATGGTTTCACTCTTGATATCTTTTTTGTGTCCATGTAATGCTATCTGGGAACAACTTATCACCTTATGGGAGATGTGACATATTAGTTTCGGTTGTGGAAAGAAACTGAAAAAAAACAAAACAAAACATTTCAGGGCTTGTTTTGAAAACTTCCCTCTTAAATGTTGAATTATAGAGTGACCATATATCCTAGTTGGTCTTGATCACCTTCAGTTTAGGTCTGTTGTCATAGCATCATTATTGAAAACTTCCTCTTTCATCTCCACAATGTCCTGGTTTGGACAATTCATCCTATAACCTCCTTAACAATGATATTAAGCACCCAAGATTTTTCTTAAAATTCTACTCTTGCCTATCGTTAAGCACTAAATTTAGAACTGGATAAGTAAGCTTCTCAAGTGTGGCTAAAAAATAGTCTGATGATCTTAGAACAATATTTTTCATAAGTTAGTAGATACTGGTACAGGCCAGTGCTGAAAGAAATTGGCTGAAAGATATAACCAAGTGATAGTTGAGTCTTTTGGCGAGTGGAGGTAGGGGATTGAAGTGACAATGTGAGGAGCTTCTATAAGCAATAAGTAGGCTTGTTTCCCAAAGATCATATTGGATGCCATAATGGAAAGAGCTGAAATCAGAAGTTAAGAGGCCAAGGGAATATGGGCTCCAGCAAATAAAGCTGAATAGCTGGAAACTCAACAGAGAAATTTGTCCTGTGCAAAACTTGAACAGTTGTTTTGGTGAGAAAATTTGTATTAACAACTCCATCAGCAATAGAAGCAGAGAATATGAGTTCTAGGAAGGGTCTTTTGGTCATACCACTAGCTCCTGGTCAAAGGTATCTGGGGATTCCCATTTAAAAGGTGTATTTCTGTTACAAAGATGGATGGGTAATGTTTGAGCCATCAATTAATTTTCATTTTCCTGATTTGAAACTCACTGAGCAACTTCCTTTGTTTCCCTGTGAGAAGAAACACATTATTCATATATCTCAGGGCAAATTAGTAAATTAGCAGTCTCATAAATATAACAGTGGAAGAGAGCCTTAGTGTAACTAGCTCCATTTTGCTTTAGGCCCCCTGTGTAATATCCCATAGGTTAAAAGCTTCTGTTTAGCTCTGCTCATAGGCTAGAAAAAAGATGATAACTGGGCTAGAAGGAAGATGTTAACTGTCCCTTTCCCAAAACTAACTCCTGGGGAGATAAGAAAAGTATACACACAAGTAACAGTGCTTTGTTAAAGATTTGTTGGAACATCCTCACCTGATCTTTATCCTCCAAAGCTAACTGACCAAGAACAGAGAAGTTTTACAACTTCCTCGGACCCTTGTGGACACCCAGATATCTGCAGTCCTTGATTGCCTCTTGCAAGCCAACTCTCCCGACCTTCATCCTCAAGATAAAAAGGAGCTTAAAGTTCATACTAACTTAAGATGGTTCTTTGGGACATTAGTCTGCCATCTTCTCTGTTTGCTTGCTCTCTGAATAAAAGAGAGCCACTTTTCTTACCCTAACACCTCCCGTCTTTACTTAGAGACTGCCTTGCTGTAAGTGGTACGAGTTTTAACTAGGTTATGAAAATATATATGAAAGATTAAGCAAAGTAAGTTTTTTGTAAAGTTAGTCATGGTGAGAAAATCCCTAAATTTAAGTCAAAAAGAGGTATGAGCACACTCTGAAGAACACATCTTGATTTTCTATATCACTCTAAAAACTACTTGCTTACTCACTGTCATGAAGTCAATTGATGCCAAGTACTGTAAGTGTATTTCAAACTTTATGTATTTGAATACTGAAATTTGAAAAATATTATTGAATACATTAGGTATTCAAACCCATACAGTAAATCTGTAGTGATGTAGGAAGGAATAGAATATAAGTTTTTCAAATGCTTGTTTGTTGCTCAGTTTATCAGCATACACATTTTAAAGCTATAGATTAAATCAGAGGGAAAAATATATGCTTATATCTTTTCATAAGAAACATAAAAGTATTTAACCATACCAGTCATGAATTTCATTTTAAAAAATACTTACCATGATTTGTCTTGGTATTTACAAGGCAGTCAGAACCATTAACCTGAGATAACATTATTTTCAGTTGACATTAAACATTTTAGGCTTATTTTAGATAACATTTAAATCCTAGACTTAATTTAACAATTGGATGCATCTTTCCATGAATCAATGCTTTTTCCATCTTTGAACAGTCTTAAGTGTAACCTGTTTTTTATTTTCTTTGCAAAAGTAATATATTTGTACAATGCAAAATTCAACAAGAATGAAAGAAAATGGAATTAAAACTAAGTCTTTCTCTCTCCTTATCCCCCACAGAGCCTAGTTCCCTTCTCCAGAAGCATCTACTATTACAGTTTTTTTGTATATTGCTCCTAGAATTTGTTATTTGAGATCATATACATTTACACACAAAAAAATTTTTATTGTTTTTACACAGAAAGGTATTATACACTACATATTACTTTGTATCTTGTTTTTAAAAGCTTTCTCTTTATATAAAGCATCCTTTTCTATATCAGTTTAAATGGAACTGTCATGCCTTTTCAATGGTGCATAGTATTCCACTGAATATATGAACATAATTGATTTGAATCAGTTTGAGTCCATAAATGTGTATATTTCCAGTGCTGCACTGAATTTCCTTGCACGGCTGTTATTTTGCTTGGGTGTGAGGAAGGTAAATAATTGAGAGTGGAATATCTGGGTAAAAGGATATGAATATTTAAAACTTTCATAAATATTGTCAAATTGCAATAAATAGCATTTTGGCTTATATTTCTCCTAAGTGCATATAGGGATATAGAAAATGTATCTTTCCTCTATCCTTGCCCACAATATGGAATCAAACCTTTAGTTCTTTGTCCATATGTTAAGTTAAAATAGTATCAATTTGTAGTTAAAATTTACATCTTTCTTAAATTAATTGTGGCATCTTACTGTGTTTAAGATCTACTTTCTATGAAATGTTTATGTCTGTTGCCCTGTGGTTTCAAAAAGAATGACAGTGGCTTCGATATCCATATTCCCTTTGTCATTTATTAAAGAACCATTTTCCAACCATCCCTGTGGGTAGATAGATGGCTACGTTCTTAGTGAAAGGATATGAACAGAAATATGTGTGTAATCTTTCACTTGTATTTTTAAAAGATACCTTTTCTCATTGCTTTTTCTCTTTCATAATGAATGAAATTTGTGCAAAATGGAGGGAGATAGACCAGCTGTTTTAAGTCATGAATAGAAGTCACATTTTTTAGGAAGGACACACAACAATATAAGGCCACATTATACATACACTATTTTATGAGACAGAAAAAAAACCATAACTTTAAAAGCTATCTTGTTTTAGCTATTATTTTTGGTATTTGTTACAGAAGCTTCATCTATTTCTTAACTAATATAGATAAATTATATTGAACAATTGGTATTTTTATTAATTTGTAGATGCTATTAAATACAAAAAATAAAGACTGAATCATTCATGCAAAATTTCCCCCTCCAATTTAGTATTTAGTCTTTGAATTTCTTTGTTTTTTCTTTTATGCTAAACTGACTTTTTTTGTTTTTGTGGTGGCAAATTTATCATAACAACTTCCTTTATGGAATCTAGATTTTGAGTCATTCTTATGAAGATTTCTCCACTCATTGAATGCTTATTTATTGTTTTACTTGTTTTTTTAAACTTAGTTATTTAAAAAGTCATCTTGACATTTACCTCATACCTTACACAAAGATCAATGCCAGATGAATTATAGACAAACGTGATAGGAAAAACATAAAGTTTTAGAAGAAAACATAGGAAAGTAACTTTTGACTGTAATGTATGTCATTTTTAATAAGAAATAAAGAGTGTTAACCTAAAGTAAAAAAGGTAAATTATACACGATTAATATTAAGGACTTCTGTTTATCAGAAAAAGTGAGTAAAAAAGGCAAGACAGAGTAGCAGAAGATATTTGCATATTTCTGGAAAGGCTCCTGTATCCCAAATGTCTAAAGAACTTCTAAAAGTTAGTAAGATAAAGTCAGACAACCCAACGGATAAATGGACAAAAGACATTAACAGTCACTTAACACAAGAGAATAATCAAATGTGCAATAAGTATGTAAAGAAATGTTCACTATCATTACTCATCCAGGACATATACATCCATCAAAATAGCTAATATTTTAAAATACTTACAATATAAAATTGTTGGTGAGGATGTGAAGCAACTGAAATTCTCAAAAAGTGCTTCTAGGAATGTAAATTGGAAAACTATTTGGCACAATCTATTGTGGCTGAACGTATGAATATCCTATGACCTAAAAATACTATTCCAAACAGAATTGTATGCATATGTTACAAAAAAAGTACAAGAAAATGTATAATATCCCAAAATGGAAATGGTGAACTTTTATCAATAGTAAAATAGATAAATATTGTATGTTCTCACAATAAAATACTGTGAAGAAATTAGTATAAATGATACGACATTCTACAACTACATTAAATGATATGGGTGAAATTTGCAAACATGTTAAGCTGTACAGTCTTAACAAGGGCAATATTACCTCCAAGAGGGTGAAAACTGATTCTTGGAAGTGAAAAAAATTATTACTCTTATGTATATATAAAAGCCCATGTATATAAAAAGGATACAAAGTTTCAGTTATGCAAGATTAATAAGTTCCTAAGACCTAATGTACAGCATGGTGACTACAGTTAACAAGACTGTAGTGTAGGCCGGGCGCGGTGGCTCACGCCTGTAATCCTAGCACTCTGGGAGGTGGGCGAGGTGGGCGGATCGTTTGAGCTCAGGAGTTCGAGACCAGCCTGAGCAAGAGCGAGACCCCATCTCTACTAAAAATAGAAAGAAATTATACGGACAGCTAAAAATATATATAGAAAAAATTAGCCGGGCATGGTGGTGCATGCCTGTAGTCCCAGCTACTTGGGAGGCTGAGACAGGAGGATCGCTTGAGCTCAGGAGTTTGAGGTTGCTGTGAGCTAGGCTGATGCCACAGCACTCACTCTAGCCTGGGCAACAGAGTGAGACTCTGTCTCAAAAAAAAAAAAAAAAAAAAAAAAGACTGTAGTGTATACTAGAAATTTGCTGAGACTAGAATCTTAAATTTTCTCACCACAGGAAAGAAAGAAAGGTAGGAAAGAGAGAGAAAGAAATAGAGAGAGAGTGGTAACTATGTGAGGTGATGGATATGCTAATGAACTTGATTGTGGTAATCATTTCACAATGTATATATATGTATCAAAGCATCAAGTTGCATGCCTGAAATATGTACATATGCTATTTGTCAAGGGCACCTCAAAAAAGCTGAAAATAAAAGCACAGATGGACATATAGTGTATAACAGAATATCAGTGGCATTATAATTTCATGGGGTGTTGATTAGCAAATAAAGATCTGAGACTCCTTTAGGTACAATAACCAGAAAAAAATTTTGAGAAATAGTTAGAAAAAAAACAAACTATGTGCAAATAAATACAGACTGAATGATCCCATTTATAAAAATATGAAAAATAGATGATTGCTGTTACATGTTGGTGAATGATTATACGTGATCACCTCTGGTTGGAGGGGGTGTGTGTGACAGGAAGGAAATAAGAGGATCTTCTGCAACACTGTTTAAGTTGCTTTAAATTTATGAAATTGTATACTGTATATTTAAGATTTGTTAACTGTTCTTTCTATATGCTATTATAAAATTATGAAAAATTTTAATCATGATTGTTTTCTATTTGCATGTGTGTATATGTATGCCTGTCGTTCATTCATTGTTCATTAAGTTTATATTTAAAGATTACTTATATATCAAAATAACTTTACAAAACATGATTAATCATGTTTCTTAAGAGAATATCTTGAGTCCTCTCAGGAACAATGAAAGAATTATTATCATGTGTTTCTTCCTTCATCATCTCATCTATCTTGTAATATATTATTTTTGTAAACATAGGTTTACAAAATTTGTAATAGATATAAGAGATTATATTATTTTCTTAGTATTTACCTTTTTATCTTTACTTATGTGTTTAGTACTAGATTCATCAATTTTGAATAATACTTTATTTATGTAAAGGGTTATTGGTAACCCAAATCATTAAAATGAGGAAATAAGCTATTGCACTACTTTGTTTCACTCTTTATTTCCCTCCAATTTTTTTTGTAGTTATAACATTTCTATATTTTCTGAGTTTTTAATATATACATTCTCGTCAGTATTTGCTTTAGCCCTGATTGTGCAGTGTGGCCCTGAGAATCACTACCTTGCCTTTTTCCAGGACCAGAGCAGGAGGACTAAGGCTGGGTTTTAGCCAGTAGGATATGCCAGAGATATGCCAGTTTGATTTTTATTTTTTAATGATCAGCATCTGCTCTGGTTAGTCACAGAATCTGTTCCAACTGGTCAATGCCTGAAGTGTTTTGTTTATTAAATATTTTCAAAATAATCCCAGCCAATGGCCTCATCTAGCCTTTATTATTTAGGATAGTTCTTCCTTGTATTTTATGGTTTGGAATCACAGATTTCACAGTCATCAGAAATAGTGCTTGTGTTTTTGTTTCTCATTCTTCTTCTTGTTCTGAGAGAAGAGAGGAGAAATTCAAAACTTTATAGTCCATCATTCTCAACTGGAATTCCTAGGTATGATTTGTGGAATGTATTTTTAGATATGGCAAAAATGAAAATACGTTTTTCTCCCTGTGTTCTACAGTCTGAAAAAGTCAGTGTTGGTAATATATTAACTATTTTCCTATACAACCAGGAATAGCTAATACAGAATGCAATTTAAAAGAGTTGTGCTGTAATAAAATGTAGTACAGTAACTCAAAATATCCTTTTTAGCATCCTAAGATGAAATCTTTCTAACTTCCAAAAGGAGGAAGGTTATGGTCTTTATCACAGTATGCCATCCTTGATCACCTCAGCCAAGTTGGCTTCCCTTCCTCTGAATTCCTTTCACATTTATATTCCTTTACCACATATTTGTAACTTTATTATTTTGGCCATAAATCTGTTGACTTGCTTAAACCTTTTTTTTTTTTTTTTTTTGCTTTCAAAATATTCAGGGAAAAAAGTACTCTCATTAACGACTTGAGAGTTATATTAAGGAATTTGCCCTGAGTAGGCAGATCAGGAATAAACTGTTTTTACATGCATTTCTTGTGATGGTACAGTAACATGACAAGCGATTGCTTCCTATTCTGCTAGTATTAACGTGGAGGAGGAGAGAAGAGTTTACTGTGTCTCCCACTGCACCTTGCTAGGTTCCAGAGCCAGCCTTGCCATTGGATTTTGCTTTCATAAGATGGGAAGTGGAAATGGGGACAAGGTGACTTATTCTCAGACATAAGAGGAGTGTGAAGGAGAGATACACCCAAAAAGAGGTAGTAGAAATGAGGTATGACTGAGGTCCAGATTTCAAGGACTGTTTTTCAGTGACTATATTGACTATATTGATGTAGGGTGACTTGCTAATATTTAAGTCAGAAAATAACCATACTCCTTTGAATTTCCTTGTGCCTACAGATACCATACAAACAGTAGACAGTAATACAAATTTGTTGAATTAAAGAATGAATTTTGTTCATATATTTGTAAATAAATGAATTTTAAAAGCTTTCTAAATTAATGTTCTATACCAATATTTAATGGATATTCCTAATTTCCAAAATTCATGTCCGAATTCAGTACTGACTCATCTTAAAACACCATAATGATATGTATATTTATTGCATATATTGACCAATTACTATATATCACTCATTGCTGCAATAATTTAAAGTTTTAGTAAAGTCTATCCAAGCCAGGAACACTTGGAAATTAAATCCTTATCCTGACTCTATTGAATAAAATGTATTATTCGTTATGGTCAAATTAGAATTTTCTTTACTAATACAAATATTAGAAATGATCAGTGAAATTTGACTAAATCAATTAAGAGCCTCATTTTACATATTTTAGCACATCTAAAATCTAGCAAGATATCCAAAAGTAGAAGGAAAGTTATAAACAAAAATAAATAGGAAAATTTTCTGTAATCATATTTAATGGCTATATTATTTAAATTTTACTGTATCTAAATTTATGATGTAGAAATATCCCCTATATCTAGTTTTAGTTGAAGCATAGTTCAGTTGGAGAATAGTTCCAATAATTTCATACTTTAATGTTTACAGTAAACAGTCAGCTTCAGAATTCATTTCTTAATCAGTCAATAAATAAAAACATATCTGGTTCAAATTTTCCAAAACTGATAAATAACAAAAAGTGTCACCCAAATCTTTAGTTAATTTTACATTTTCAATTAGAAAACTTCAAAAGATTAATAGTGATGAGCAGCACATTTGATTGCTTTGTCAGAACCCCTTTTGTTCTATAAAATTTTGAACTAAATCCTATTCTGTTTTACAGGATAAAGGGAGACTAAAGTAACCCAAATACTCTCTCCGTATGCTGGGTTACCACTCCTTCAGTCCTCGGTATCTGTTGGTGACACTGAAATGCAAAAGGACATATATATCTCTTTCATTTTTGAATGTTTTACACATTTGCTTCTCTCCTCAGGACCAATTTACCTCTCCCTTCAAATACATGTTGACCTAATGAAGTTACTTCTTACCCTATTAATAATATTAAAATAATTATATGAGAAACATGTCATCTTCCAAAAAAGCAGTTGGTAAAACCTCTTTTGAGGTAACGATACAATCTCTCTTCCCTCTTTCTACAATGTATTAGATGTCATTCATTCTCTAGGAAAGGCAGGCCATTTGTTTATATGCTAGGTCACTATCCCTTTTGTTTACTCTAGGACTTTTTTTCTAGAATTATCCATTTTTTCTCATATACCATTTATTTTTCTTTCTGTTGGATTATACCCATCAACATATATACAAACTGAATATAATTTCTTCTTGGTTATAAACAAAAACAAAAATTAAAAACCTTTGACCACCTCTCCATCCAGTTTTTGTTTTTTTTTTAATTTCAGAATATTACAGGGGTAAAAACGTTTTGGTTACATGAATTGCTTTTGTACAATTTGAGTCAAAGTTATAAGTGTGTTCATCACCCAGATAGTGTGAATTGTACTCGTTAGGTATTTTTTTTTAATTTTCTTTTTATTTCTGATATAAGAAATCTACCCATGAACAAATAGACAAAGTTATCTCATATAGTCACATCCTACTGAAATAATAGGATAGTAAATAGATCCTTTAGTTTAGAAAATAAACAGTATTTACAATTACAATCTCTAAGAAGGCATTTCAGACAAAATAGCTACAATTAATAGCTAATTGAGTGCCAAGCACCATGTTAGAAATTTCAACATTAATTAATTTATGGAGACTTTCATTTTGAAAATCTTAAATGTCAGTAGTAATCATTATTGTTTAGTGTATTCTGGACAATTCTGCAGTGATAAGAAAGCTGAAGCTAAATGTCTATAAGGGTGCTTTTGTAAATGAAAAAATTATTTCTATAGTTACTTTGGTTTTAAAAGTTATGATTCAATTTTTTATACCTAGAAATTCAAAATTCTTATTGCTTATCTTTCAAGTTAGACTTACAGCTTTTAAAATTGTGTTTTTCTAAATGGAAAAATCTCATAATCACGTGTAAAAGCTTCTATAGCTTAGTTAATTACCTCTTCAAAAAGTTAAATACCAGTGAAAATTTTAATATTTTCACTTTTTACAGTACCTTTATCCTCTACTAAAAAATAATCTGAATACATAAACAACTCTTAGAAAACTGTAATAAATTTATTAGATTTATAGTGTTTATATATATTCATAGTATATATATTTTATATATTTACAGTATATATAAAGTCTTATTAAATGTTTAACAATCAATTTAGTAAAGTTATATTTTAAATCACAAGTTTAAAATTAATTACATTGTCAAATGTTTTAAAAGCTAAGAATTTCTCTAATGGACTAAATATTCATAAAATAATAAATTATTTATATACCAAATATTCAGATTATTTATTAGGTTATCTTAATATTATGAGTTTATTTCTCCTTGATGGTTCTGTATGCATTTCTAAATCTTTCCTGACTTAAAGATTAATAATTAACATTCACAGTAATGCACAGTGATTTTAGGCCAGGTTAGTCAGACAACTAGTCAAAATATACCTGGAATAACTGAAAATACTGGACTAAATATGCAAATATACTTTAAGTCATCAGAGAACTAGCACGCTAGTGACAAATTACCAGGCAGTGATCCAGAAAGAAACAAAAGTCCAGAGAGGTGAACCTGTCCTTTGGAGATACTTGCTCCCTCCCTGTAAGGGTTTGCTAATTGCAATCAATACAGCTGACAGAAGAGTAGCATTTCTGAGATAAAAGTGAGAGTCCAGGGCCACATGGACATCTTCAAGACACAAAAACAATTTGGCTTATTTTCAGGAATATAAAAGTTTATTCCATATTGAAAAACTTGTGTTCTTTGTCACATTAAAATAATAAAAGATAGAAATCATTTTTATTTAGGATATACAGAGGAACACTTGATATAATTCAACATCAATAAATGATAAAAAAACCTTAGCAAATAAAGAATAACTAGGAATTTCTTTAATTTGATAAAAGTATCTATAAAAGTCTATAGAAAACATCACAACAAATGGTGAAATTTTGGAACTACGCTCCTGAGATTGAGAACAAGACCAAGAACCCTATGAGAACCATTTTTTGTCTTCATTGTACTGGAAGGCCTATGCATGTCATTAAGGCATAGAAAGAAAATAAAAGATTTAAAGATTGAAAAGGAAGAAAAACACACAATTTATCATTGCCTTAAAATTTTTATACATAGAAATAATCCAACAAAATATATTCAAAAATCCTCATGAAAAAGTAACTTGTCAAGAGATAAATAATTATACAAATGGAGAGATAAGCTGTGTTAATGGATTAGAAGACTCAATGTTGTGAACAGATCAATTTTCCCTAGTTTTCTTCTGTATGTACAGTGCAATCCCGATCAAAACCCGGCAAGCTATATTTTGAACCTGGTACACATATCCTAAAATTTATATGGAAACACACAAGGCTAAGAATAGGCAAGATATTTTTGAGGAAAAACAAGGAGGGAAGACTTATCCTACAAAATAGCAAAGCTTATTATAAAAAATAGACAATTAGACCAATATACAAAATAAAGCATCTAGAAATATTCATATGTGGATATTTGATTTATAACAAAGCTGGTACTGTAGAATCATGGATGTATATATTTATACACATGTACACACAAAATGTAAATGTGAAAGGAAAAATGCAAAGCTTTTGAATTATTTTAGGATAATTATCTCACTTCAGGGAAATATTTCTTAAATAAGATATTGTAAGTACTAACTATGGAGGAAAATACTTTTTAAATTTAACATATTAAAACTAAGAACTTCTATTTATCAAAAACAATTATGCCAGTGAAAAATATAGGCATTAGATTAGAAGATATTTGCAAAACCTAAGATAAAGATGATATGTCATAACATGCAAGTTTGACAAGAAAAAGACAGTAAGTAGAAAAATGGCTGAGAAAGTTGAACATACACTTCCTCCCCAAATTATCAAAATGCCCAATAAGTAGTAGGTGGGTAAATGCAAATTAAAACTAATGTGATACCGGCCGGGCGCGGTGGCTCACGCCTGTAATCCTAGCACTCTGGGAGGCCGAGGTGGGCGGATCGTTTGAGCTCAGGAGTTCGAGACCAGCCTGAGCAAGAGCGAGACCCCATCTCTACTAAAAATAGAAAGAAATTATATGGACAGCTAAAAATATATATAGAAAAAATTAGCCGGGCATGGTGGTGCATGCCTGTAGTCCCAGCTACTCGGGAGGCTGAGGCAGTAGGATCGCTTAAGCCGAGGAGTCTGAGGTTGCTGTGAGCTAGGCTGACGCCACGGCACTCACTCTAGCCTGGGCAACAGAGTGAGACTCTGTCTCAAAAAAAAAAAAAAACTAATGTGATACCAATACATATAGTTACCATACTTAATTCAAAATTTAAAAATTGATTATATCATGTATTTGTAAGAGTGAGTAGCAATAGGAGTTCTCATTCGATGCTGGTGTGACTGAAACTTTGGTATTATTTACTTATATTGATGATACATGTGTTCTATATTCCAACAGAAATGCAAGCATAAGTGTACCAAAAGACAAATTCAGGAATGTATTTACCAGCATTATTATTGATAGCTCCAAAATAGCAAATATCGAAATGAAGTGTAATAGAATGGATAAATAAATTGGGAACTATTCATAGTAGAGAATTTTATATATGAATGGAAATGAACAAATTATGACTACATGCAACAAAATGGATGAATCTCACAAGTATAATACTAAGTAAATGAAGTCAGACATAAAATATTACCTACTGTATGACTGATTTATATAAAAACACCAAATAGGCAAAACTAAACCATAGCGTAAAGATACTTTAAAAAGAAAAGTAGTGATTATCATAAACATCAGAATAGTGGTTATTCTTAGGGGAGAGGGAGGAGGCGGTTATTGTGAAATCTAGGAACTTCCACATTCATACGTTCCTGGCAGTGTTCTTTATCTGTGGTTGATTACATACTTCACTTTATAATTATTTATTAAGCTCTAAGTTTGTGTTTAATGCACTTTTATCTATGGCTATTATATTTCACCATAAAAAAAGTAGTTTTCATTAAATTATTTACCTACAGAGGAAAAAAAAATAATGTCATCCCAAAGGGAGCTTTCCATCTTAGTGTACTGAAGGTTTTGTACACTGAGAACCTCTACAGGGAACATAAAAAACAGGTATTTCTAGAAAAACAGGTTTCCATTATTATAGCAAGGGTTCTTCAACTAAAATGTGTATCATCCACATAGGTCATATGATTATCTTATTATCTTCTGTTAACAAAAGTCCATAATGTTACCTCACTGACATGAGGTGATTTCTTCATTGTTTCAGTTGGATTAGCTTTCATTTTACTCTCTGGACATTTATATGTTGGATGACATATAAATGTCATATAGCTTTGCATTTGACAAAATTTTAGATGTCATTCAAGCCTCTTCTTGTGACTAGAATGATCTTAGGAGAGGTCATTTCAGAAACATGAATTAGGAGGAGGAAGCCTCAACTAGTGTGAGTCTGTGGAGGTTCATTGTTACACTCCATTCTTTTCTTCCAAGGAGCTATTGCAATAGAATAGGTTTCTGTAGCTCATTTCTGATGGAACAATAGAAGTCAAATATAAGCCAAATGCTTTAATCTTTGTAACACTGTTAGCACGGATGGGCAAGTGGCCCCCCATCTTACTTACGTTACTGTTGTAGGAAGATGATGAGTAAGCAGATTGTGTAGATTGTGATGGCAACACATCCTAATGAAGCAGCATAGAGTGGTGTTTAACAGAAGGAGCTATAGATTTGAATTCACTGCTTTCCAGCTGTGTAACACTGGAGAAGTTAATCTATCTGTTCATTCATTTCCTCATTGATAAAAATGGTAACAATAATAATATTAGTAATGGTGTTATCGAAACTGCAAGGGAGTTTTGGCTTAGGTACAGTTACCACACAAAGATCCAATTAATGAGACACTGAGACTTGCCAAGGAAGGAAGGAATTTTTTATTATGAGAGATGTCTGTCAAAAGAATGGGAATCAGGTCTCAACTCTGTCTCTCTGACTGATGGAGATCATGGGCTTTTTAAGGAGAGGCCACGTGCATTGGGATGGGTTCTGAGGTGTGGTGAGTCTTGGCATCAGGAAGTCTGCCCAGGAGTCTTCCAGAAATTGTGTCATTTCTGGGAAACAGAAAGGCCATCAAGCCCTACTGATCTAAGAATCTAAAACATGAGAGGGAGAGGATTATATAAAACATATAGGGGCATTGAAATTTGTTCATAGAGCCAGTTACAATGGAACCTTTATCAAAGCATGTTTTGAATATAAAATGAATTCATATATGAAAATACCTTTAAACAGAAGATGGCATACAGTGAGACATCAATAAATCTTAGCTATTAATCGACCTGAAGAGTTTTTTGTATTAGATTGCTAATATATTTTTTAAAAAGACTCCTTTTAATTCTCATTATTTGATATTCCATTAAAGTGATGCTAATAAAATGACAAAGAATATTGTGCAAGGACAGAGATAAAATCTATGAGTAAGAGGGAAAAACAAGAAATGAAAGCAAATCCCTATAAATAGTGAAATCTATAACCATAGTTTTCAAAGCAAGCAGGCAAAAGTGACCTGGAGATTTGTAAACTAGATTCCCTGGTCCTATTTGCAGAACCCCATTTATCCTCCTTGTGATTCTGATGGATGTGGTCCTCAGACTAATTTTATAAAAATATTGCAAGTTACTTAGACAAGCCCTCTAACTTGACAGTGATGAAAATGAGGATTGGTGAAAAAAATACGGCTTGTAGCAGTATACCACAGCAAATTAATGAAGATGCTAGGAATAAAATCCAAAGCACTTGACTCTAGGAGCAACAGTTTTGCTGCTGTAACACATTCCTTCTCTTCTAAAGAAAGAAGCATAATGGATAGTGATATGGAGGCCTGCTAGGCTTCTAGGAAACCTCATTCAAAACCTTTTTTTTTTGAGACAGTCTCACTCTCTTGCCTGGGCTAGAGTGCTGTGGTGTCAGCCTACCTCACAGCAACCTCAAACTCCTGGGCTCAAGCGATCCTCCTGTCTCAGCCTCCCAGGTAGCTGGGACTGCAGGAATGTATCACCATGCCCGGCTAATTTTTTCTATTTTTAGTTGTTTGGCTAATTTCTTTCTATTTTTAGTAGAGACAGGATCTCATTCTTGCTCAGGCTGGTCTTGAACTCCTGAGCTCAAGCAATCCACCCTCCTCAGCCTCCCAGAGTGCTAGGATTATAGGTGTAAGCCACCGCACCCGGCCTGGATTCTTAATTATAAAAAAAAAAAGAAAATTAAGTGGAGATTAATCATTCATCTTTTTTGCTGATAAACAGAATTGAAGAATGCTTCCTGAATGTTTTCTGAAATCTACAAGCCAGTAAATCCCTTTTCATCAAGCTGTCCCATGTCCTTGGTCACAGGGGAAATGCAGGCGCAGGAGGCTTTGCTCTCCCAAGTTTACGATACAGCACTATGAAGCATCCAGAAGAAGGAAGGTACCTACTCACTGGCCCAAACAGCCCAAGTGTATAAGAACGGGGAATTTCTGATGGGCAGTTACAACCCTGTACTTACTGCTGAGGGTGTCTGGAGTCATGATGCTGACTCTTGGCAAACCTAACTAAATTGTACCAACTGCTGATCAATGCAGTTCCTTACTGGGTGCAACACATAAGGAGCAGTCTGTATTATCTTGTCAAAATTATTTATAAAAAAATGTACAGACTGATCATTTTCACCTGGTTTCTTTTGTGTTATCTTGATTTCCTTTCCAGTCTGGTTTGGTTAAGAAACGAAGAGGAATGCAAAAGATCCTTCTGTGGATGAGAATATGGCTTTCCAGACACCAAGGTATCACACATACTTTGGTGGTTTGTCATCCAGTAATGAAGCATGTTGTGAGTGACCAAAAAGCACTTTGGACGCTGATCCTGGATGTTTCAGATTTTCATGATGCTTGCCTGTGCTGTCTCCTCCTATGCTGTATCCCTTACTTTCACTAGAGCATGACATGAGGATATTTTTCTTGTTAGTCCTTTCATTAATCCCAACAGGCACAATTGATGCACCATGTCACCGCTGAGATAAGTCACTGCAGCTACAAAGCAGTAGAGCAAAAGAGAATAGAGAGAAAGGACGAAGCTTTCTCTACACATTTTTCTAAACTCAGATTTTTTTTTTTTTTATGGGCCATGTTTGAAGAATATGGAGACAAGGAAAGAATGGTTAGTTGGCATTTTGTTCTTTTAACTGAGGCCAATCTAGAAAGTATCTGTTCTGTCAGACAAGGAAATAAAGAGATCACCAGATAAATACTTTTCCCACCTTTGTGGTTTACTTTCTGGAAATAGTAACAACTGCTCTCTTATGTATCTTCCTAGGAATTGTGTGAGCACTTAATCTTTTATCCTCTGAAGCCTCTGAGATAGGCTAGAACGGAGAGTCTATTTATACTAAACCCAATCATATAATGCATTCCTGGCTGATAATTCTCTTCCTACATGCCCAATCCAAATTGTATTCAGCAATGTTGACAAAAATTTTTTTATCTCACAAAAGGTAATGCAATAAACTGTCAGAGTAAAGTGTAAAAATGACTGAGTAATACAACCTTGCAAACATAAAACAGTGCCCTAAACATGAGCATTAAGTCTCTCTTGTCTAATGAAAGGATTAAATTAAATTTGCATGTTTTCTTTTATTTGGAAAACACTATCTTCAACAAAAATCCTTGTACTCACAATCCCAAGTGAAAAAATATTAACATGTTGACATATTTTATTCTGATCTCTTATAACAAATGAAATAATATATTACTGATAAAATTGGAATATACATCTACTATTCTATTCCTTTATTTCCATCCCCAGAGAAAACCATTACTAAGAATTTAGTATGTGTCCTTCCAGTACATATTTTAGTATCTTTATATTTATTAAACAACATAATGTAGCAATACATTTTTTGCTTTAATTTATATAATTGCTATAATGTTCACATCTTGCAGATATCTTTACATTTTTTCCCATGTCACATTAAGTTTTTGAGATCTATATATGTTGAAACATACAGGTATACTTCATTTTTTATTGCTTAGCCATTTCTTAAGATAAAGTCCAAAATAAATCCTTTTTAAAATAATAAGAGATTCAAGTCTCAAATTCTCCCCTACTCTGTGTGTTTATTATTCTTAGTCTGCAAAAGCATCAGCTGCTCTTCATCACTTTTGTTAATGTCATTGGCGGTATTTTATTTTATTATAAATTTCAAACCTGTTAATTTCACATTCCCCTCCTCTCTCTCTCTCTCATTTATCCTTTCACCTTTACCTCTGGGCAAGACAGCTAGCTATCACTCATACTATAATCTCTTTTATATAGAATAGAGCTGCTTTTACTGAGAAAAATTGCATGTGTGGCCTGTGATCATTTCTCAACAATGAAATGTAAGAGTAAGTTATAGATGCCATTTCCAGGACAGTTGAGTAGAGAGCTGATTTTTGTTTTTGTTGTTTTTAACCTTACCTACACTCAGGGCCTAGGGCATAGGAAAAGCCTTAGTCTCTAAATTACTATGTGTAGAAGACTTGTACACTGACATGAAGCACCCACATTCAACTATTACTTGAGTGAGAAATAAACTTTTATTGTAGTAAAGCACAGAGATGCGGGGATTTGTTTGTTACAATAGCTAGCATTACTGTAACCACTGTATTAGTCTATAGAAAACCCCTAAGAGGAATGAAGATCTCACTTTACGCTGCTAATTATTCTAACCATCTTAACATACCCCTTATGTTCCCACAATATCTTCTACTTGAAAACTATATAGGACTACAGTCTATTTTATTTGATAATGATTACTAGATTCACTTAGGAAAATTTAAGTATTTCTTCTATATACTACTCAAAGTAGTATTTTGTTGAAAATGCTCCTACTCTCTCTAATTCTGGACTTTGAGCTTCTTAAGTGCTAGCAAATGTTGGGTTGCTTGATAAATATTTGCATAAAAATAAGTAAACATGTGGCCCTTAAGACAGTTGGTTTAGAACTCTATTCATCACATATGAAGAGAGATTTTTAAACAGATTTTATTAAAATTAGAACATCATTACTAAATATATGTGTGTAGGACATTCTGATGACACTATTTAGGATCAAAAGGGCACATTTAGCCTAATTAGAATGAATATTTCTTAATTATCTTAAGGGTAAAACCAAACATACAGGTTTATTAGCCATTTGAGATCCAGGCACATCCTTTCAGAGACAAGGAGAAAAACGTTATTCTAATGTTTGAAGTGTCAGACTTCAGTGCAATTCAAAGGAAATATAGCTGAAAAGAAGAAAGTATGTGTTGTTAATGTATTTTTCATTTCTTTATTTCTCATGTCTATATATAACTTAGAAATATTTCTAAATATTAGAATTTGTTATAAATTATTAAACATAATAAACGGTTCATTTTAAATCTATTGAAAACATCCTCCAGTATTTGGAAATTTTGCTATGATATCTAATTTATTCAGATTTACTCTGTGCCAAGTCCTAAGACCTACTTACGTGGTAAACATTTGTTGCTATAGTTATTTTAGGTACTCAGCATCTACTTTCACTTATTCTAGTAGCAGCCTCCCAAATGACAATTTCGTCTTCCTTCTTTTATGCATCCTTGGAAAGGGTATATTATTAACATTTATTGTTTATCACTAGACAAGATATGGACGTATAATCCTAGCTAGGCCTGTTAAACTCCATCACAGCTTTAAATTGTAAACTGAGTGGTACAGATAATGGGAAGGGATTGGAGCTGATTGACCAAAGCATCAGCAGAAGACTGTGAATTTGTTCTTGCTCCCTCAACCTCTGGAGCTGTATTAGTTCTCACCTTGTCCTAGCCAAGGTCTTTGGCTCTTCCTTCAATGAATTCTGCTTTCTGTAATGTTAGCCAGGGCAGAGCTCTGTAAATTGCAACTAAAACACCATGAAAAGACTTCTTACAATGTTTTGGTTTCAGCATTACTCAAACAGCTTCTGATCATTTTCTTAGGCCAGTTTAAATAACATGACTAACATTTGTCAAACTCTTTTAAAATATAAAACAAGCAAACAACCCCGGCAGCTGATCTCAGATCCCCAGTGCATAGATTGCAGAACTGATTTAGCATACACGACCCATAAAATTATGATAAGAATGTTATGTATTTCTATATATAAGTTTAGACTTTTTAAAGATTTTTCACATTATCTTATTTAATCCCCATAAGAAATGTGTAAATTTAATAGAAAAGGAAATATTACTCCTATTTTCAAGGGAGGATGTTAGGTTTGAAAAAAAAAAAAGAAGTCATCAGAGGGCCACTGAAGTTTAAATAATCATTTAAATAAAATAATTTTGTATGCTAAGTCTAAAAGTACATTGTGAAACCTAATTTGGGGAAAGTCCTTTATTTTAGTGTAATTATCTTTTGTATGAGAAGCCATCCTGCTTAAAACAAAAATAAAACTGATTTTTCAATTCAGTGTTTGATCTCTCAATCATCCATCAATAAGTGGTGGCCTCTCATCCTTCTTATCCTTCAATAAGTGTTATTCTTACTGGCCTTGCTAACATCTTTAGTTCTATAAGAGCTGAAGTAACTTTCTATTTAAACAATGTGCAGCAACATACGGTATTATTCTGACTCAAGGATGAGGTTAACGATGGTCTTTTTATTCTTGATGGGGTCATGAATTTCTGCCCTAAAGAGGTTGAACATAGGAGAAAGGAATCCTTATTTTCTAGAGTCCATGATATCTATCCAACCATCAAAAAGTAAGAGAATATGAGCTAGAGGTTGATAAGTAATCATTCAGTGTATCTACACACCTTTAAAACCATTATACAATATTACTAATATTGTACAATGCTTTTATATATTTATAAAATGATATGTATGTGTATATGTATATGTACACATGCTTATATCATAGAAATAGATTGGGCTATATTATTTAAAAATCAGAAAAATGATATTTTATAACCATTATTGGTTAAAATATTCCTGGGCTATTTTATGGCTTAAAAATTATCTCCATTTCCTTCTGCTTTTTTCCCGTTGAAAAAAAAGGAACAACTAGCTTTCACCATTTCTAAAATACACTTCTTATCTGTGAAGATTATTCTTAAATTGTTCCTCAATTTTCTTTTTCCTGTACTAAATTATCATTTTTAGTTTTACTTTTTTTCTTATACGCCTTGGTTTTCCACCTTCAATCATCTCCTTTGCTCAACCCCTGCCAAACTCACTACACATATTAAATTGATTTTGATGTATTCATTTTGGTGCCCAGTGGGTGCACAGAAATCTACAAAGTGTCTTTTGTCAATTTTCTTGTGATCTCAGCCAAGTACAGAAATTCCAGGATAAACAGCATCCATATGCTGTGTTAGGTTAAAAGATAAAGCCTGCAAAGTGTTGACTTCATCAAATAATATTTGCCCCTATGTGGATTTTTAGCTTAATAGAAGACTGGGAATTTACACAGTTTCATTGATCATTCAGAAAAGTATTATATTCTTGTCAGATTGTCTATGCCCATTGTATCTATGACTTCTTAGCTTAGATGATAATATTTTAGGCATCTCTCTTTTATACACACATAAAAATTAAAAAACATAAATTCTACAATCAGATTGTATCTATACTTACTAATTTGTGTATTTTCACTGCCAAGCTAAAAAAACAGTTAAACAACCAGCCTGTTTTTTTTTTTTTGTCTGACAACTGCTATACTTTTTTTTAATAATCAAGCATTTTCATTAAAGCATTAGTCAGAAGAGTAAAATTTTTGTCAGTAAACATAGACTTTCATTTTCCTTTATTGGTTTGAAGCATGAAATTTAAGTTGTCACATTTCAGCTTCTGAGATAATGTACTCTTCCTCCAATCTAGCTCCCTTTTCCATTCTCAATCTGAGATTGTGAACTAATATTACTAGTTGCTAGTAAAACCACCTTGCAAAGATTTTATAGGAATAATTGGTCAACACTTTATCCACTGTACCTATTTTTGTGATACCTGTTATACAACTATAATTACTCACCCTCTGGATCCTGGTATAATAAGTCTGCTTCCTCCAAGCTAAGTCATATAACCACTTTAGTTTTCAGTTTCCATATCATATACATTTAGCTTCCAAATTGTGCCATTGTGCAGATTAAAGGAAAATATTTTATATAAGATTCTTGTACATTGTGTAGCATGTGATAAGTACTGACAAAATGAATTCTATTATTAAATGCATAATATTAGTATTTATTAAATGCTATTCATAAAATGGAGATACGCAGCATAGTTAGGCAAAGCTAATTTCTATAAATGATAGACCTCAATAACAAGTTTATCTTATTTTAAAAAACGTAAAACTTATTTATTTATTTATTTATTTTTTGACAGAGTCTCACTCTGTTGCCCCGGCTAGATGCCATGGCATCAGACTAGCTCACGGCAACCTCAAACTCGTGGGCTCAAGCAATCCTCCTGCCTCAGCATCCCGAAAAGCTGGGACTACAGGCATGCACCACCATGTCCAGCTAATTTTTTCTATATATTTTTAGTTGTCCAGCTAATTTCTTTCTATTTTTAGTAGAGATGGGGTCTCACTCTTGCTCTCAGGCTGGTCTCGAACTCCAGAGCTCAAACTACATCAAAAGATCATAACTCTGAACATGTCTCTGGTTCCCCTTTAAACTGAGAAGAAAAAAAAAAGCCTATAGAAAGCCAATGCATGTAGCTACCTCCTTAAGTTTGGGCATTTTTATACAGTTTTTATTTTTTTTTGCTTATACAATTTCAAAAATTACATCAGTAGAAATAAGTGGATGTACAAATTGTGCTGGGAGACAAATAGCTTTTGATACACATATAGGTGCGAATGGATCACTGGAACCTTGGTGTAAATGAAGTAATACAAGATAAGCAGTACTTTGAGGAGTAACTAGACATTTTGAAACTATACATATTATTTTTCAAAGAATAATCATAATTTTGACTCCTTGAATGATTTAAAAAATCAATTAAAATGCAAATCACTATAAACGGTAGTTTTTATAAAACATAGATATTTAAAATATCATAAAGTGCTTACAATTTTATGAAATGTTTTCATATTTTGCACCTGCAAACAATGTCTAATTAGCAATTAGTGTTGGCTGAGCCTGAAAATTTTATTAGTATAATAAAACTTTAAATCCCCAATTAAAATCAGATGTATTTTTATAATCTTTAGTATTCATTTTCAAACTCAAAATCAACAATGCCTTAGTTATAATAAAACATAAAATTAATGAGATAAGAGTGTAATACAAGATTGTATGACTTTGAATATTAAAAACATTATATTTAAATTTTGACTTATAATATTAAATGACATATGGTTTGTCCTTTTCGAAGGAAGGTTATGTGTGTGGACAATTTCTCCTCTTTACATGTTCTGCTCTGTTCTCATGACTTGATTAGTTACTTTATATTTTATATGGTTCTTTACACAATGCATCCATTTGTTGTAATTTCTCAAAAGCAAATAGGTAATTTATTTTGTCTTACTAAGGATTATACACATAATTTCTACATGACAGTTCTTTTATTCATGCATTCTTCATTTATTCATATATATTCCTTATTTATTTTTTGTTTGTTTGTTTATTTATTTATTTATGTAGTTTGAGATAGGGTCTCCCTCTGTTGCCTGGGGTAGAGTGCAGTGGCTTCAATCATAGCTCACTGCAACCTCAAACTCCTGGGCTCAAGAGATCCTCTTGGTTCAGCTTCCTACGTAGCTGGAACTACAGGCACGTCCACCATGCCAGGCTAATTTCTTTAATTTTTAATTTTTTTGTAGAGATGCGGTCTTATTATATTTCCCAGACTAGTCTTGAACTCCTGGGCTCAAGTGATCCTCCTATCTCAGCCTCTCAAAGTGCTAGGATTACAGTGTTTATTTATATTTATTGATTACATATTTATATGCTTGGCCATGAGCTAATTGCTGGAGAGTCCACTATGAAGAAGTTTGATTTCAAACCTTAGAAACTGTGACTCAACTGGACACATAACGTAATAGACTCTATTCTATATAAGAAATGATAAAGGAAAATGTGAAATTATACTAATGAAAACAGTGTGGTAATGACACAAGACTTGAACAAGTGAAAAGACAGAGGAGCTAAGACATCAGCCCCTGTGTATGTCAGGACTTCATAAACATTACAAAAACTGGATCATTGTATATAGAGAAAATTAAATTTCTATCTAATTACACATAATGACTTGACCTTCAGATGAATTAAAGACATAAATGTGAAAGAAAAACCTGTAAGGTAATTATATTAATATATGAGAAACTTTGTACTGATGTAGGGGTAAAAAGGACTTAACATTTTCAAAACTATGAATCACAAGAAATATATTGATGAATATGCTTATAAGAAATTCTATTTGGCAAATCTCATCATTACCAAAACCAGTAGAAAGATGAAAAATTGTGAGGATTTCCAATAGTTTAACCTGATACAGGTATATATCTCGATGTATATAGATGTTGTTTCATCGACTCTTTCAAACCAACAACCAAAAGATAGGAACCCAGGGTTAGCACGTATTCTGGCAGTATGGCATAACCCCACACACAAATCCAGATATGCCGTTTATTCAGATTTTAACAACTTTTGTTGAGATATAATTCACATTCCATGAAATTCATCTAAAGTGTACAGTTCAATAATTTTTCGTAAATTCACGCAATTGTGCAACCATCACCATAATCTAATTTTAGAACATTTTTATCAGTCTAATAAGAAATCCATACCCATTAGCAGTCACACCCATGTCAACCCCAGGCAATCACTAATCTGTTTTGTATCTCTATAGATTTGTAGATTCTAGACATTGTGTAAAATGGAATTATACAATGTGTGGTGTTTTATAACTGGCTTCCTTTAATTAGAATAATGTTTTAAACGTTCATCCACATTGTAACACTACTTCATTCCTTTTTATTGCCAAATACTAGCCTATTGTATGGATATAGCAGATTTTGTTTGTCTATTCATCAAATGATGGACATTTAGGTTGTGCAGTGGGTTGAATACTGTCTCCCCCAAATTCATACCCACCTAGAAACACAGAATTTAACCTTTTGAAAATAGCATCTTTGCAGATATAATTAGTTGAGGTCATACTAGATTAAGGTGGAACTTAAATGCAATGACTCATGTCCTTAGGAGAAAAGCAGAGGACATACAAATATATGCAAAGGGATGAAGGCCATGTCAAGATGGGGGTAGAGATTGGAATGATGTAGTTTTAAGATAATGAATGCCAAGAATTGCTGGCATCCTTCAGAAACTAGAAAAGGCAAAGAAGGATTCTTTCCCAGAGTCTTTGGAGATAACATGGTCCTATGAACACCCTGATTTTACACTTCTAGCCTCAAAAACTGGGAGAGAATAAATTTCTGTTTTAAGCCACCCAGGGTGATACTTTGTTATGGCAGCCTTAGGAAACTTATACGGGTTATTTCCACATTTTAGCTGCTATCAATAGAAAAAAATATACAAAGAATAAGAACACGCTATTTACAGAAGTAAACTAATATGCTAACAAGTATATGAGATGTTAAAGTTCCTTAGTAATCAAAGAAAGAACACATCACTCCACAGCTTATAAACTATTTTATAGAAAGTTGAAGGATGCTAAGTATTGGTGTGGATATGTCTTTAAATGAGAATGTAACTATATGACTATACTTAGTCAAATAAAATAAAAACATACTTCATGACCCATAAATTCTGCTCCTGAGTAAATACCTCAGGAAAACTCCCCCAAGTGTCCTTAAAGAGACACACATAAACCCATTTGTTAAGGTGTTGTCGAGATGGGGAGTGGTAGGCAGTGTCTAAGTCTACTACTGGGAAATTTTGTAGTTCCATGGCTTATTCAGCATATATTCCAGTGCTTACTTTATCAGATGATGAAACTGAGATGCAAAAATATAAAGTGAGTTGCCGAAAGCAACCTAGCAAATGATTAATAGAATCCGGAACCTTGTTAATCTAAATCCTCTTTCAATTATTAGTAAAGATGTGCTAAATGGTAGCTATTTTAAATAGCTCTACTTTTCAAATTTCTTAGTCATCTTTTGGTTATGAATAATTGATTCTGAGCATAAAATAATGGCTTGGAAAAATGCATGTGTGCAGAGATATAAAAATTCTGCATATGATTTGATTGTATATGATTGATTGAAATGATAACTATATTAAACCTAGTTGACTGTAAAGTTGAAGATGCTATAACTTCTTTAAAATTATTTTTTATTAGGGCACAGATTGTGGCAGATAGAAGAGATAATGGCTCCTAAACGAGGTGTGATAGTCTGATAACATTATAATTTTCTATTATGGGATAGAAACATTCAATTGTGAAGGGCTATCATCAGCTTGATTAAACATTTCTGATAGAATTATTCATGTTTCTTCTTAGTTCTCACTAAATACACGGCATAATCACAGTATTAACTACTATCTTGACTATTGTAAGGCTTACAGGTATATAGTATTCTTGCTCATGAAGAAATTATAACCATAGTTACAGAGACAAACTATGCAAGAATAAAAGTATGTGAGTGTGTTACAAGCACTTTATAATAGCAGTAACAAAATAATAGATTGATATGAGGTTGAATTAGTTGGCAAAGTGCTCCTGAAGAGTAATACACGGGAGAAAGTATGGAATTTTGATTGCTAGAAAGTGAGAAAACATTCTAAATGCAAGAAAGACCACTTATTGATATTATGGAATAAGCAGTGCTAAACAAAACGTCTGCAGGATGAAAATAAGAATGATAAATGACGTTATCTGTCAAAATCCATGGATTAATGAAAGTGAGTGATCAGGTGTGTAACTGGCTTTATGAACAAATTTCAGTGACCCCTATATGTTTCTTAATAATCCTCTCCCTCTCATGTTTTAGATTCTCAGGCAAGTAGGGCTTGATAACCAGAACCCTGTAACTTTTAACTAACTACTTGACCTTCTTGAGTTGTTTCTCAGAAATGGTGAATTTTCTGCCAGAAAAAGGAGTTGAGATTCTAAAGGCCTCTGGGCAGACTTCCTACAGCCAAGCCTCACCATCCTTCAGTACTACTGCCCCACGCACTAGCCCCTTTTTAATTTCACCACACCCTGCCCCATGAACTAGCTAGCCCCTTGTCACCACACCCTGCCCCATGCACTAGCCCCTTGTCACCACACCCTGCCCCATGCACTAGCCCCTTGTCACCGCACCCTGCCCCATGCACTAGCCCCTTGTCACCACACCCTGCCCCATGCACTAGCCCTTTGTCACCGCACCCTGCCCCATGCACTAGCCCCTTGTCAACACAACCTGTCAAAATGCACTGAGCCGCTTGTTAATTTCCCCTCTTTAAAAAGCCTAGAAAGACATATTTGAGGCTGCTTTTCCCCTTTAATATGACGATATCTTTCGTATTAAAATTTCCTTTTTTCCTTGGTAATCCTTGTCTCAGCAATTGGTTATTCTATGGGCCAACCGGACCTAGGCCAAAAGCCCCTTGCAGTTTCGATAACAGGTGTTTTAAAATGAATTTTAAAATGGAGACTTTCCAAAATCAGTTATGAGTAAGCAAATGACAAGGTTTCAGGATAATGAATAGAAAGTTAGAAGACTCTTCGAATTCCTCAAGATTTAATTTTCTTTTCTCTGTTAAGAGAGGAGTCTTTATATATAGTTTTTGTTAAATAATTGTTTTTCTACTTGCTGTCTGTGCTTTTCCCCCATGTATAGTTTCTCAGTAATTAGAGTATCCCTGTTCAAAAGAACGGAATTTCAGCTTTGTAGATGTATATTTATAAAGAAAAATGTAACAATATTAATTCACCTTTAAAGACATTAATACGTATTGCCATCCTAAAGAAGAAAACAAAAAAAAAAAAAAGAGAGAGAGAAATAAAAAAAGGAAGGAAGGAAAGAAGAGAAAAAAGAAGGAAGATTGACTTTGCTAAAAATGAAATTTTTCACAAAGAAAATGATTGATGAATTGGGCTATGTTGAAATTACAAACTCTGTTCCTCAAAGGGCACCTTTAATATAATATTCAGAATGGGAGAAAGTACTTGCTATTTGGTAGTATCTCCTAAAGTTGAAGAAACATTTACTCTTTCAAATTTATTAATATAAAATTGTTTATTATGTCATGTATTAACTTATTAAATCTCACTGAAAGTTATCAATCTCACTGAAGGTTTGTCTATTTCCTTAGGTTGTCCTCCCCACCCCCCATAAGAAATCAATTGGACTTTGTTGATTCTATTTTGTTTTTTATTTTATTAATTTTATTTCTTATTCTTAATATTTCCAGTCATCTACTCTCTTTGTGTTTATTCTTTTTTCTTTCCTGATGTTTTAGTGCATTTATTTTTAGCCTTTCTTCCTTTCATTATCTACTTTAAACAAATGCTGGACGTTTTCTTCTAAGCTCTAAGCAAAAGCTTAATTTCACTATATTTTTCGATTGCCTTCAAAGCATAAGTAGTGTTGTCATGCTTAATTCTGAATTTTCAAGTTATTTGGATTTTGGCTGGATCATGGATTATTTTCTTAGTATTTTATCAGCTTCTTGGTGCTAAAGAAGTTTTTATTATTTGTAATGTTCTGTAAAATGTCAGTTGTTTTTCCCTGAATTGATGGCTCTGATGATCAGCCCAATATATTCTTGAAGTCACAAAAATGTCTTTTTCCATAGGTGAAATTGTTGCATCCTTTGGGATTTTTTCTTAAAACGTGTTTTATTCCCTTCTTTAGCTGTGCTGCCCTTTTCCAGATTCTTTCCAGTTTTTATTTTATTCTCGACATTGAAGGAAACACTAGATATAATACACAGTAAATATTTAACTGATGTAAAAACTTAAAAGCTTCTTTTTCTGCATTTGCCCAATGACCCATTGTATTTGAAATCTGAACTTTTATCATCTAAAATATTAGATCTCTTTTCATGACAGAGCATGACAGAGCATGCCAGTGCTGAAACAGACAACCCCTTAATTCTAAGGAAATCTTGGTGTCTTAAAATTAAAAGATTGATTTCTCATTCACAGGTCAGTCCAATCCAATCAATAGTGGCAGCCAGATTCCATGTGGTGATACAGGAACTCATACCCCCTTCATCTTATAGATTTTCTTTTTTAAAGAACATAAATTTATTCTCTTTTTTTTTTTATTTCATCTTATTGTTATGGGGGATACAGAATTGCAGGTTACATACGTTGCCCATGTACCGCCTTTCTCCCCAAGTCAGAGCTCCAGGAGTGTCTGTTCCCCAGATAGTGCGCGTTGCACCCATCATGTAGGTATATATCCCTCCCTTCCCCACCCCCCCCTTCCGAGTCAGCACCTTCAAGCATTACCATTCCCCAAACGGTGCGCAATGCACTCATTGTGTAGGCATACCCCCATTCCCTTCCCACCCCCCACCTCAGTCTGATATCCGATTGGTGTCGTTCCCAGATGTGTATTTAGGTGACGATCAGGCAAACCAATTTTCTGGTGAATACATGTGATGCTTGTTTTTCCATTCTTGGGATACTTCACTTAATATAATGGGTTCCAACTCTCTCCAGGAGAACCATAGAGATGTCGTATCTTCCTTATTCCTTATAGCTGAGTAATATTCCATGGTATACATAAACCACAGCTTACTAATCCAATCATGTATTGATGGGCATTTGGGTTGTTTCCACATCTTTGCCATTGTGAATTGTGCTGCTATAAACATTCGGGTACATGTGTCTTTGTTACAGAATGACCTTTTTTCCTTTGGGTATATGCCCAATAATGGGATTGCTGGATCGAATGGCAGGTCTACTTGAATCTGTTTAAGGTACCTCCATAATGCTTTCCACAGGGGTTGCACTAGTTTGCAGTCCCACCAGCAGTGTATGAGTGTTCCTGTCTCTCCACATCCATGCCAGCATGTGTTGTTTTGGGTTTTTTTGATAAAGGCCATTCTCACTGGGGTTAAGTGATATCTCATTGTGGTTTTGATTTGCATTTCTCTGATGATTAGGGATGTTGAGCATTTTTTCATATGTTTGTTAGCCATTCTTATATCTTCTTTTGAGAAGTTTCTATTCATGTCATTTGCCCACTTTTTGATAGGGTTGTTTGATTTTTTCTTGCTGATTTTCCTGAGTTCTAAATAGATTCTTGTTATCAGTCCTTTATCTGATGTGTAGTATGCAAATATTTTTTCCCATTCTGTAGGTGGTCTGTTTATTCTCGTGACTGTTTCTTTGGCTGTGCAGAAGCTTTTTAATTTAATCATGTCCCATTCATTTATTTTTGTTGCTGCTGTGATTGCCTTGGGGGTCTTCTTCATAAATTCTTTACCTAGGCCAATGTCTGTAAGAGTCTTTCCTACATTTTCTTCTAGAATTCTGATTGTATCACGCCTAAGGTTTAAGTCTGTTATCCACCATGATTTGATTTTTGTGAGAGGTGAAAGCTGTGGGTCCTGTTTCAGTCTTCTACAAGTGGCTAACCAATTCTCCCAGCACCATTTATTGAATAGGAATTCTTGTCTCCAGAGTATATTCTTTCCTGCTTTGTCAAAAATTAGGTGACTATATGAGGATGGTTCTATATTTGGATTTTCTGTTGTGTTCCACTGGTCTGTGTCCCTGAACTTGTGCCAGTACCAGGCTGTTTTAAGAACCACGGCCTTGTAGTATAGTTTGAGGTCTGGCAAATTAATACCTCCCATTTTGTTTTTGTTGCTTAAAATTACTTTTGCTATACGGGGTCTTCTCTGGTTCCATACAAAGTGTATAATTATTTTCTCTACGTCTGTGAAGAATGATGTTGGTAATTTAATAGGGATTGCATTGAATCTGTAGATCACTTTGGGTAGTATAGACATTTTAACAATGTTGATTCTTCCGATCCACAAGCATGGTATATTTTTCCATCTATTTGCAAGTTCTGCTATTTCTTTTCTCAGTGTTTCATAGTTTTCCTTATAGAAGTCCTTTACCTCTTTAGTTAGGTATATACCTAGATATTTTATTTTCTTTGTTGCTATTTTGAAGGGTATTGAGTCTTTAATTTGGTTTTCCGATTGACTGTTATTGGCATATATAAATGCCTCTGATTTGTGTATATTAATTTTGTAGCCTCAGACTTTGCTATATTCGTTAATCAATTCCAGGAGTCTCATGGTTGAATCCTGGGGTTTTTCCAGATATAGCATCATATCATCAGCAAAAAGTGAGAGTTTGATCTCTTCCTTCCCTATTTGGACTCCCTTGATTTTGCTCTCTTGCCTGATAGCTCTCGCAAGGACTTTCAATACTATGTTGAAAAGTAATGGGGACAGTGGGCAGCCCTGTCTGGCACTTAAATTTATTCTCTTAACAGTCCTGGAAGTCAAAAGTCATGAGTCTTACAGGGATAAAACCAAGGTGTTGGCAGGGCTGCTTCCTTCTGGAGGTTCTAGGGGAGGACCCATTTCCTAGCCTTTTCTAGCATCTAGAAGGGGCCTGTATTCCATGTCTCATGGCCCCTTCCCCATCTTCAGAGCATAGCACTCCAACCGCTCCATCCCCTGTCCCATCTTCTACTTCCTTTGACCTTCTTGCCTTCCTTTTATAAGGGGCTTTGTGATTATATTTGGAACCTTCCCACTGGATTCTCTGCATCCAGCTATGAAATGAATGGGGATTAGAGGATGTCACAGGATATCTGGGGGGCCAGATCTGCAACTGCATAACATTTCCATCAGCAATTAGCCATAGTTTGTCACATAGCCTCCTATAGATGGAAGGTGGCTGATGTAGAAGCATTCATTTTTCCTTCCGCATCCAGTTGAAACAGTCATCAACATAGCAGTAAGTTAATTGAAAATGACAAAAACAAATTACAGCTTGACAAATTGCCTCAATCTATGGCTAGGTCTTCTATTAGCAAAATGAAATGATGCAGTTCCAAATAATTGAAACTCCAATTGGGCTATAAAATTGGTTGTCATTTGCATACTTCCATCTTCAGTAATATAGTCAGAGCCTTAAATATCCCTAAATTTAATATCTTTTGGTAATGAGTTATAAAACATTATCAAAGGCAAATTGGTTTTTTAAACAAAGTATTGGGAAAACTGTCAAATATTCTTTCTGTTTGGACTTTTTTGAGATTGCAACTACATAAGTAATCTAAACTTAGCGTGATATAGTTTTTAAATGATTCTCAAAGGATTAATTAATGTTTTTCTTCCTTTTGAACTAATTGACCATTAGTTTTTTTAATCTTTCTTCATAGTTTGGAAATATATTAATGATAACAGTTATCCTCGTAATAAGCACTCCTTTCAGATTCCAAATTAGTAGAATCTGTTCTTCATTTATTATTTAAATGAGTTTGCCCCTTTATACTCACAAATTTATTTGTAGTGTATATATTAAATGATATTTTCAACACTTTATTTGACTTAGAAATAAAATCAGTTTTATACATGCTAACCTTTGATTCCACTAAGGTTTCTAGTTTTCTGCAAAGAAGACATACGTGGTCTCCACTTTTATCTGTTATTGATCTTACTTCTTCTAGTCCTACATATTGTGTGCGGGCATTTAGAATGAATAGCAAAGGATTATGATTCTTGCTGGAATGTTTATTTTCATTTTGTGTGTGGTATCCTTAATTTGGCTTTGCTGTGTGTTCTCTGAATTACTACACTAAAGCTGTATCTTTTTAATTTGCTTTTCTAAAAATTTCACTATATCTTCTAGCGTTATTATACTCTCCTTTTTAGTCTTATTTTTATTATCTTTTCATTGCTGAACCTTCAGCTTTTTAATTCATGTCTAATTTTGTCACATCTGTCCTTTCCAGAGTAAGAGATCTATTAAAGTTTTCATTTTAAAAGCACAATTAATGTTGTGTACCCTCTTGTGTGATATTATGATTTTCTAAAATTCTATTTTTCAAGACTCAACATTTCATTGAGGATGTTGATTCAACTACCTCACTCTGAAGTCTTCTGTTTCCTAGTTGAACTGATTATTCATTCTCTGCCCGCTCAGAGAGATTATGTATATTTTTATCATTGCATTTATTTCACTCTGCCTTGTATTATAATACAATCAAGGCTTACATGTGTGTAGTTAGTCTCTTCTGTTAAAAGTGGGCAGGAAATGCTAGAGTGGCTTAGAGTGAAAACCCTTAGTGGAACCATAGTGAAACAGGAAAAAATGATTTCTGCTACTCCTAATGTATAATATTTCTTTCTGGCTTTTATAACACCTAGCATACAGTTTCTGTGCAATCAGAAGTTACTCTAAGAATAGCAGATTCTTATTAAATCAATGCAATAATGAAATAAAATAATCTAGAGTGTCAGGAGTTATTTTCAAAAGCATAATGGAAAAAGCATCAAATAAACTACCTTAACAATATCTATTATTATATATTTTAGTTTTCCCAGTTTTAATTGTGACTGTATGTAAGCCATATGAGAAGTTGAAGACATAATGAGAAGCAAAAAACAAAAATAATCTTGAGCATTAATTGAATTCAAACATACCTAGCATTTAAAAGCCATACTTTACTTTCTTTGACAAGATTTTCTCTGGCAAGATTTTGATATAATCTCAATGGAAGACATCAATTTGCTGAGTATACATTTACCACACAGCCTTCTACTTAGGCATAGAACCGCGATTTTTCCAATATGGGATATAAACATCCTGACAGCATCCAGATGACTCAGTGAGTTTCCTCAGTGAGCTGGGGATAGATATGGGAACTCAGAGAAGCTGAGGCAGACAAATTTTAAGGCTGAGTATTTACAAAAAGGGATCCATGTAGAGAAATATTTTCAGAAATCTGAATAGTGGTACCTTAGAGTCTTTGGCTGAATATTGATTTGCATAGGTAAAGGGTGGGACTGGACAAGATTGAACAAAGAAAAACTGCAGGGCAAGTTTTCAGTTGAACAATTCCAAGAACTCACAAAGGCCTGGGAAATATTTGTGTTTCTACTAGCCTGAGTGGAGGTACCTCGTTAAATACCTGGCATTCAGTAGAAAGACCAGAAAGGTCTCAGTAGAAGTTCCAAACTAGCTTTAGAGTAATCTAGAACATGATATTGAAGCTTAAAAACAAGATAATGTTTAAGTTTAAAGCATTGAATAGCATATCAAAAATAAACTTCAACACTTTTAAAAGAAGATATTCCAAGCATTCAAAAATGTAATACATAATGTTTAGCATTTAATCAAAAAATACGAAATATAAAAAGAGGCGGCAATATGTGACTCTTAATCAGGAGAAAATGCCATAATTAGGAACAGCCTCAGAAATGTCAGAGGGATGTCATTAGCACACGAGATTTTTGAAATAGGGGAAGGAAGGAAAGCGGAAAAATAAAACCAATGTAATTTGAAAAATTATGTTTTACATTTTAAATTTTGGGGGAAAATCTATTACTTTCCTAATACAAACTAAGAAAAAAGGTAAGTTCAACAAAATCTTTTTGCTGTATGTTCAAGTGACTTTCTGATCATAACAAGTCTGCCTACCACCTTCCCACTACACGGTGACTTCTGAACCTTCCTCTTCCCCACTCTCCACAGAACCAACCATCAACTCAGCACTCATCAGTGGGCTTTTCTGCTACCTGAGATGGGGCCAGGTCAGTTTTGAGAGGATGGGTAAACATGATAAAAGACAATTTCTAAAAGAACCCAGCTTCCTGCTTCAGCCTCTGTCCTATCCCTGGGTTCTCTAGCCACTGAAGTTTCATAAACAGAAGTTCTGTCTTGGAGAAGGTCCAGGGAATAGAGAGAAAAGCCGCTTGCTAGAGGTGTCTGCTATTTGAGGCTGCCTTATCAATGGCCAAAATCCATGACAAACTTCTTATGGAGAGATGGGCAGAAAGGGTACAGAGAGCATATCAGAGGAACTGGTTTTATACAGGTCAGCTCCTCTGCTCATATGTTGCTATGTGGGACATACCTCTATACTACTTAAAAAAAAAAAGAAAAGAAAAGAAAACTAACATTTATAAGTCAGGCAGTTCCAATTACTGAATATCTACTATTTTATCAAAATTATCAGGCAAGTATTACTATTCTTAATGTATAGATAAGGAAACCAAAGGACAGAGAGGTTAAATAATTACCAAACCCACATAACTAGTTAGTAAAGCAGCAAGCCTGGTTTTAACCCAATTTACCCTCAGAACCCACACTCTTAACCAATTGGCTACATTCTTTTTCTTCTTTGTCCCAGTCTATTTTATAATCACCCATTTTAAAGAGTCACAGGATACCCATACCTTAATTTTTAAGACCCACAAGACCCACTAAATGCCAACCTGATAATACTCCCTTTTTCAGATCTCTATTTTAATGCAAAATTCTATTGTATTCCCATGATTTCCCTGAGAAAACTGGTAATTTAGAAGAAGAAATGAGCACCATTCTACTGCAGCTTGAGCAATTCCCAGGTCTCTCCTTACCCTCAGTAGGAGAATACCAGGAAGCCACATTGGTGATGTCATCTCAGAAGTAATCCCCACTGTTCCAGCCTTGGTGCATCCATCCGTAGGCACAAGGGTAGACATTGGCTAACTATGGTAAAATTAGGCAGAAAATGACATTGAGAATAAAAGAAGAAAAGTAGATCTACAAAAACCTATTATTAAAAATACAAGTAAGCATACAATGAAAAGAAGGTGAATATTGAAAATGACCAAATAGAACTTCAGGAAAAAGAAATCTAAAAGATAATTTCACTTAGTGAACTTAGCATGATTGGTGAAAATGGAAAATGGAAAAACCACTTTGGAAATCAGGTCAAGAATTTATTACAAAATTAAACTTTTACCTTCTACAGACCACTGAAAATAAAGAAATACAATTTTCTCTGTTTGCTCATGACATCATTATCTACATGGAAAATACTAAGAAATCTAAAAAACAAGCTATTAAAACCAATACATAGTTGGCAACATCACAACATACAAAGTCGATTTTTAAAAATCATTTGTATTTTTAAATGCTAACAGAGCACAATTAGAAATTAAAATTTCTGAAAGTACATTTATAATAGCAATAAATAACATGAAATATCTAGATATATAGCTAAAATATATACAAAACTTGTATGCTAACTACAAAACATTTATTACAGAAATTTTTAAAAATCTGTGCAAATAGAAAGACATATCATGTTTATAAATTGAAAGTCTTAATATCATTAAGATGCTAATTCTCTCCCAATCAATATGTAGACTTAATGCAATCCTAAGTAAAATCCCAGTAGGCTTTTTTTTTTTTTTTAAATAAAAGTTAGCTACCAAATTAATACGGAAATAAGGACTAAGAATATCCTCCTCCCCGCGAGTAAACTTTCAAAAACAAGAACTTACTTGAAGAATTTTCCCTACCTAATTTTAAGAGTTAGTATAACAGTATAACATAGTAATCAAGACAATGTAGTACTGGTGTAGAGATAGGTAAGTAGATCAATGGAACAGAGTAGCTGATGAAAAAATAGGTCCAATATGTATGGTCAAATGATTTTTGACTAAGCTATAAGGCTCAAAAAGCTGTAATTTGATTTGTGATTTCAGTTATAATTTCATTTGCACTTTCAAATGTGATTTCATTTATGTGACATTCTGGAAAATATAAAAGAAGGAACATAAAACTGATCAATGGTTGTCAGGAATTGGAAGTTAAAGGAAAGGATCGATTTTGAAGAGTCAGATGTGAACTTTTGGTGTGATGGAAATATTCCTTTTTTTAATGTTTTATATTTTGAATGTGTTGTGATAATTTAAAAACTTTGAACAATCATTAGACATTTGATACTATTAATGGATGAATTACTTTTGATTTGGGGGCAAGGATATGATGTAAAATTGTAGTTATATTTATAAATGTATGTACTTATCGTTACATTGTAATATATATAGATGAAATGTTATTGTGTCTTGAGTTTTTGCTTCTACATAATCTGTTGTGATTATTGGGGGAGAGGAAGTGAATGGTTTACAGAGGAAAAACATTGTTGAACCTAGGTGATAGATATACGAGAATTCATTGCACTATTCTTACTACTGCTTTGTATTAAAAATTTCCTAACCCAAATATATGGAATAGTCATCTGTTGAAAATTAATGGCTATTCTTCTTAAATTTGAAAAAAAGAGTTATATTTGACTTTTATGTCCTGATAAAATTTATAAAAGTACTGCCTGAAAATTGTTTGATGTGGAAAAAAAAAAACTACAAAATCTTTTACTAGTATATTATTTTATGAAGACAGTAAGAGGCTTCTATTATTAATGTTATAGATTTCCATGATCCTTCACTGAAAGTTAGTGACTTTTAATGACACTGAACTGTTATTTACCATCTGAATAAAAACAATAATGCAAGAAGACAAAATAAGATAACAGGGAGCAAAGCAACAAATGAGTCATTTTGTCAGTGGAACAAATTGATATTTCACACTAAGCACCCTACAGGATGTGTTAAAGACCCCTGCTGAGCTATACAACAGAAATACAGTGAGCCCTACAGATGGTTCCAAACCAAAGGCTATCATTAAAAAGAAAAAAAAAAAAAGACATCCAGTCTTTTAAAGAAAAAGAAAGATAAAAAAGAGAAGGAAAGGTCAGTGATTTTTTTTTTTGTAATGTTCAAAAATTATTTCGACTTCATTATAAACAAATACATTAAAGTGCCAGTCATATCAATGATACTCTCAGTGTGTGATTTTCCCTTTAATTTATGCAATTATGCATAATTTTTGCAATTTGTGGTCTGCCAAAAAATTAAGAACTGACAATATTTACCGGTAGTTTTATAATTAAGAACCATAGAACCATAGAATACAAAGGCAATATACATAACCTAAACATTTGTACCCCTGTAATATGCTAAAAAAGAAAAAAAAAAGAAAAAAAAAGGAAAGAACTAAAGTATATGACAGGCACATTCAGTGTAAATTTTAATAGTATAGTACAAAAGAGGGAGAGTTTAGCCTGAACAAATAAGGACTTTATAACTCCCCCGACACCTGTGACTTATATTTCTGCCTCACAGGGAAGCTGAAACTTGAAAGATGAGAATGAACACTCAAAAGCAAAGGTGACTGAGGCTGCATACTCTCAAAAAATCTGAACAAATCTTAGCCCTGGGGTCTCAACCCATTACTATTAAGAGTCCCTGGGCCAAGAGGACCAGATTCCTCCCTTAGTTACACACACTCAAAGTGCTGGACTAACTGATAAATAAATAAATAAACAAAAAACCTTTCTCCTTTTGGCAAACCAAGTAGTCGCACCTGATTTGAGAACTTTACGGTTGAAAGATTCTAGGTACCCTTGAGATACTAGTAATAAAAGGGTACAGATTTCTAAGCATCTTTTTTTTTTCTTTTCTTTTTCTTTCTTTCTTTATTATTATTATTATTTTTTTTTTTTAGGGCAAGGCTGTTGCCCAGGCTGAACTGAAATCCTAGGCCCTCATGATTCTTTTGCCTTAGCCTCCAGAATAGCTGGGACAACGGGTGCATGCCACCCTGCCTGGCTTTCTAGGCTTCTTTATGCAGGAAATGGTTCCATCAAGGATAAGTACAGTCACTTAATCCTGTGATCATATCATTGCCTTTTTCATTTGCAACTAAAGCCCACATAAGCACAAGTAGTGATATCACAATTCTTATCAATATAAAATGCCCACTCCTAATGGTTGCTGCAATCTGGGAAGCATAAAAATTATGGATAAGGAGATCTGCCTTTAGAATTTGCTAGACATTTAGAAAGAGTACAAATAGAGCCCACATACCTTATATCTAAATATTTTAACTCATATATCAAAATCATTTGAAGTTAGGTGAAATTCTGAAAACGTATACTTGGTTTTTGAAAATTTAATTAAATCTTATGCATACTTTTGTAAAAATAAAGTGATTCACGATTTTAGTATTCAATGCCCATTTACACCCATGTAAAAAATCAGTATCGTGCTTTGTTCATGTTATAGCTTTACCTACTTATACACAAATATAAGAGAAATATTTAGGTGCAAAGTGTTCCTCAGCTGCCAGACAACTGTTGGGAATACATTGCTAATTAGTGAGAAATCTCCAAACCACAAATTGAAATAGAAAGTAAAAGCAGAAATTAGATGCTGGCCAACACTGCGAAATGGTACTTTTGGTTATGCAAGAATACATTTTATTCAGGCCTTCTGAAAGAAGGATTTGACAGGTCTATTTATTATCTTTTACTTTCCTCAGAACTGCACTGCTCAAATTCCGACTGTGATTCAAAACACTGTCTGTCTCCGACCTATAAACCTTCATAGCATTTAGATGCAGTACCTTCTGTTTCCAAAATATAAGTGAAGGATGTGTACTTGAAATTTGTTGGGATCTGAATGCTGTTAATCATAAGAGTAAAAATTTAGGATTGCAGGTGACACTGCTCTGAGGCTGAGTACTGCCTTCCTTAGGCGCACAAATACTTTTCATTAATTTATTTTGTGTGTGGATTCCTGACATGCAAATTCCACTAGTTGTGGGACCTGTGGGAGCGGCTTCTCTTGCCTGAGTGGAGGGTCTACACACATTACAACGTCAGAGTACAAAATTAGCAAAATATGTGAAGACAAAAAATAGATAGTGATGAGTTTTGAAATTTAGGCAGAAGGGTTTATGTACCACAAAGGCAACTGAAAACTATTTTGTTTATTGAACAAAAGAACATTCTAAAAGTGGCATAAAATTCATTTGCTGAGATTCTGTGATACTAATATTATTTCCAATCTTCCTAACAGCCCTTCAGATAATGAAAATGATTTTCAGTTATTTATACAAGGATCTGCCTCAAATTTCTTTTGTGGGACATAAATTCAAGTAAAATTAATGAATAAGTAAATAAATTTCCCCCATTACATAGACAGTTCATGATTAATCTGTAATTTGGAATTATCTGCTTTTTCCAAAGACCATGACCTACCCACCATAGCATGCCTTCTTAATATCCTATTTATCAATCTTGATGACACATTCAAAGATTCTTATTCTATGTGTGTGGATGGACAAAGCTTTATTTGGAATATGTTTACTGATACCACAATGGCACTTTGATTTAGTCTACAAGTTGTGATACAAAAATGTCAATATCTTCATTGACCATTGTTTCTAGTTTCTAAAGTTTAACTAGCTAAGAACAAGTCCAGGACATTAGATAGTTTAATCAGTTTTTAATTCATAAGCACACAATACTCTATAAAGTTCTCTGACATCTGAGGGTCTATACTACCTTGTTTCTATAAACATATGAAAATATGGCATTTGCAATAATTTTATTGAGTATATTATTAGGGACAGTTTAATCAGCATTTATACTATCTAAGTGGTAGAATCATGCAACAAAATTAAAATATTCTAAGCAGAAATATATATTTTTTTTTACAATTTAAGCATAGTGAAAGTCAGTAACAAAAATCCTTATTTCCAGAGAAAAATGAAAGGGAGAGGAACATTTCTAGAAAACTTAAATATACATTCAAGTCTATCAAATCCATATGTTATACATATGTATATTTTGAGGGATTGCACAAAAATTCTGTTTATATATGTTCATACATACATATATATAGATATATGGTGATACATTATTTATATTTATTATACCTTCATACACACATGTATGTGTATACATGTGTGCATACTACCTATATATTCATAAAAATTTTTATAGTTGTATATAGAATTAAATGCCATATGAAGAAGTTAGTTTTCAGTGACCCATGTGGTCGCTGCTGTGACTGTTGTATATTCTTAGCAGAGCACCCAGAGCTTGGTAAATTGAGTGATGAGTGTTGCAATTCAGATACAGAGTTAAGGTTTTCTTACATTTATAAAAAGATGATCGTCACGATCATATTGTAGTCTCAAAGTGCTCTAGACATCGTCAGTGGTTTACATGAAGTGGCCATGGGTGTCTGGAGCACCCTGAAACTGTATCAAAGTTGTACATATTTCCAAACATTTTTAAAATGAAAAGACACTCTCGTGTTCTCCTCACTCTGTGCACTTTGCTGTTGGTGTGACAAGGCATTTAAAGATGTTTCTGGCATTTTTGTTTTAATTTGTAAGGTGGTGTTAACTATATGGTTATTGGCTAGAAATCCTGAGTTATCAACTGTACATATCTATAGCTTGTAAAAAGAACAAAACAACCGAGACCAACTCTTGTTGCTCCTTGCTTGGCATTGAGGCCATGGGGAAAGATGCCCTTTGGAGGGGCTGTAGCTCAGGGCACGCACTGTGAGCTGGACCTGTTGACACTGCAGCGGGCATCCATTTAGCTTCAGGTTGTCTTGTTTTTGTATATAGCGACATAGCATTCTGCTGCCATTCTTAGCTGTGGACAAAGAGGGGTCAGCTGGCATGAGAAATGTTTGGTTTCTTTTTTTTTTTTTTTTTCAGTTAAGTACGGCAGTTTTTAAACTTGTTTGTTTTAAAGCAAACTGGAGAACTTATTGTCAGCAAAGCGGAAGAGCCACTGCATCAATGAAAATTCAAAAACCTTCTATACTTAAACACATTTGCAACGTTCTGTTATTTTTTGTATTTAGAATGCTGAAATGTTTTTGAAGTTAAATAAACAGTATTACATTTAAAAAAAATAAAAAGATGAATAATTATGTTAAATGCACAAAATAATTTCAATTTATATTGAAATAAAAGCAATGTATTGTAGATGTTCTTTAAGTATGGGATAATTTTATGTTGCTCTCTAAACTGTACAAAAAATGCAAATGGCCCCAAAACATTCAAAATAATACTCAACTCATGCAAAATTAAAAAAATTTCAACTAAAATAATGAATCCCATTCTCATCTACAAAATTGTTATGAGTAACAAGCTTGAAAAAATCCTTGTCTGGAAATATGTATAAAAGAACAAATATGCTCAACATTGCTATTAGAATTATGAATCAAGACAATATTTGAAGGGCATTTTGGCAATATCTTTCAAAATTTAAAATATGTTTTTACCTAGACATTCTATTTCTAAAAGTTTATCTAAATTACATACACAAGAATGCAGACATACTCAAGAGTATTCCTTACATCATTGCTCCTATTCATGAAAAAATTTTAAAAACTTATTAATAGTACATTGGTTTTTGTGTAGTAAACCAGGTATTGACCTGAAATGATATCCTATGTTTTTTCTTATGTTTTTAATATAGAAAAATCAAGTTAAGAGCCATATGGATTATAGGATCATATTTGTGCCAAAAGAAAAGGGTACATCTTTATATTTTTCTCTGTTTCTTCATTTTCATACTGGACTGTGGACATGGTGACTGAGATAGAACAGATGTGAAACTATAACAATGAAAGCATGTTAAGGATGGCAGAATGAGAAATAGTAGGAGCGTTTGCCTTGATGGCATTGTGGAACTATTCTATTAGTCCTGGAATGTTTGCTTCTGGGCTTCTTGTAAAGTGAGAAAAATACATCCCTATTGGCTAAATGTAGTACATGTAGCCAAACCTAATGTTAAATCATGCAGCACTAGTAATCTACTTTTCATGTTGCAAACAACTGAACTAGTCCACTTGTGCTTATGTCATTTGGCTAGATTTGATCAACACATTAGTGAAAGTATCTTGGAAATGAATAGAACTCATCTGTTGTCCACAATGATTTTATCATCTATCAGAGGATAGAGGGAGAATATATGAACTTTGCAAAATATGGTATATAAAATGTAAGAGTAGTCTCTTTGGGTGTTAGAACTATAACTCACTATTAAAATGTCTTTTGCTTTTTTTTATTTACCTGAGTTTGAAAGATCAGTGATTTTTAGAACTCATTTAAGATTTCTAATGTTTTCTTTTCTGGTTATTTCAATTTGTAGCCAATATGCTGAGAGACAAATAGCTATTAAGTAGTCATGGTGCTTGGTATCAACATTACTTATCATATAGATTCCCCATTATGTAGTGGTAATTATTCTAAAATGCTAAAAGCCTGAAAATATATAGTGTTTTAAATCATTGTTACAAGGGGCTCATTATAAAAACGATAATGAAAATCTAACCCAGACAAGTTTGGATCGATTCATGTATGTCTGGGGTCCACAGTTCCAAGCATCTTCCCAACTGTTAAAAAATCAATTGTTAAATATAGAAAATTGCAGTAAAAATGCATCTTGTTTGTTAGAATGTGTTGTTTCAATTACATTTTGTACTGAATTTCAATTTCCTAAATCTCTTATCTTCTCTAACCTTAGTGGGAAACAATCAAATCTCATTTCTTCTTGCTAGGAGACATACCAGAAAACAAGTTTTCAGTTTAAAATTATATGATAAAAAATATCTCCTCATGTAAACATTCTTGTGGAAAAATACCTATTCTTCAGCAATGTCTGGCCATTGTAGACCCAGGGGTGTCTGCATTACTTTTTGTATTAAATTTCATTACACTGTAAACATCAGGAAAGTAAGAGACATATCTCACTCTATTCCCACTATAGTCAGCATGAATAAATAAATGAATGAATAATTTAATAGAATTTTTCAGATTTCTCTGTCTTTAAACATTTTTCTCTCATTTCTCAAACTGCTTTCAGTATTTTACTTTTAACTCTTTCTTCAAGAATTTAAATGATTCCAAAAGGCACATAATATAAAGTAAAAATATAATTGTGAGCAGTATACACTTCTAAAAATATCCATAAGAAAGATGGCTTTTAGATTGGAGCACCTGTACTGGGTCCTGATGCTGACACTTATGTTTCACTTACTGATCTTCAGGCTGACACTTAGATGTTTATTTTTAAGTGAGTCACCAAAATCTCCAGGAGCAGTACTTTTGTTTGTTTGTTTTCTTTCTGGACATAAGAATAGTATATCATCTCCTTAGACCATTATGATGTGTTGCATGCACTAAGTAACCAACTCATGCTAGAAATTATGATTTTTTTAATCTATTCTACCTTACAGTACAAATACTTCGTTGAGCTAGTAGCACACTACTTTCCCTGCATCAGCTCTCAGTAGGTCCTCACCATTCTTTGGCAAAATTTAGTTACTAACCATTTTCCAAATGTTATTATCTATTTTTTACATTTCTAGACCTATTTATACTAGTTTAAACTCTTTCTCAAGATACAACCTAAACATCTTCTGGGACAGATAACTGACCTCTAAGTCAACTGGATACAAGCATATGTAGTTTCTGTATAATGAACAGTAGCTTGAGTTTCATAACAAGTGAAGAATAAGCATGCAACAATTGCTAACACTTTTATAGAACTTATTTAAAACGCTACTTCAACGGAAGATACATGTTCCTTGCATCTTGCTCCACTTCCCTTTCCTCAACTCAAGATAGAATAAAGACTTGAATGTAAGACTCAAAATTATAAAACTACTAGAAGAAAACAAAGGGGAAATACTTCAGGAAATTTGTCTGAACAACGATTTTATGGCTAAGACCTTAAAAATGCAGGCAACAGAAACAAAAAATATACAAATGGGACTTAATCAAATTAACCCTGTACACAGCAAAAATAATAATGATAATATAATAATCAACAGAGTGAACAGAAACCTGAAAAATGGGAGAAAATATTTTCAAACTATTCATCCAACAGGGGATAAATATCCAAAAAATACAAGAAACTCAAAAAACTCAACCAAAAGATCCCCAAATAATTCCTTGAAAAAGTGTGCAAAAGACATGAATAGACACTTTTCAAAAGAAGACATAAAAATGGCCAACAGGCATGTGAAATAAGTGCCCAACATTACTAATCACCAAAGCAATACAAATTAAAACCACGAGGAGGTATCATCTTACTCCAGTCAGAATGGCTATTATTAAAAAGACAAAAAAATAACACATGATGGTGAGGATATGGAGAAAATGAAACTCTTATACACTGTGGAGGAGAACATAAATTAGAACAATCTCTATGGAAAACAGTATGGATATTTCCCAAAGAACTAAAAATAAAACTATCATTCAATCCAACAATTCCACAAATGGGCATTTATCCAAAGAAAAAGAAATCAATATTATCAAAAACATACCCGCATTTGTATGTTTATTACAGCGCTATTCACCGGAGCAAAGATATGGAATCAGCCTTAGTGTCCTTCAAGGAATGAATGGATAAAGAAAACGTGGTATATTTTCAGAATAGAATACTATTCAGCCATAGAAAATAATTAAATCCTGTGTTTTGCAACAACATGGATGGAACTGGAGGCCATTATCTTGAGTGAAATAAGCCAGGCACAGAAAGTCAGATATTACATCTTCTGACTCATAAGTGGGTGCTAAAAAATGGGTGTGCATGTGGACATAGAGAGTATAATGATAGACAATGGAAACTTGGAAAGGTGAGGAGGAAGGAGGGAGGTGGATGATGAGAAATAAATTAATGGATATGCTGTACATTATTTGGGTTATGGATACTTCAAAAGCCCTGGTGTGACCACTATACAATCTATGCATGTAACAAAATTGTACATGTATCTCATAAATTTATACAAATAAAAAACTATTAATAGAAAAAAATCATAACTCACTTATAGGAGAGAGTATCTAACAGTATGCCACCAATGCACATCTAGACATCTATCTAGCCAGGTGGTCAGTCAGTTGCATTTGTGCAGCATTGTTCTATGCTAGCTCCCTGATGTCTCATTCAGCTTTGAACTGTGTGAGCATTTCTTACTAGTGGCCTGAACATGGTGCTTCAGGTTGAGGACCCCTGGCATCTCATTGCTATTTCAATTGCTCAAAAGGAGCTCAGTTGGGTATGGTAGCACACGTCTGTAGTCCCACATACTTGAAAGGCTGAGGTGTGAGGATCACTTGAGGCCAGAAGTTTGAGGTTGCAGTGTGCTGTGATCATGCCTGTGAATAGCCACTGCCTGTACTCCAGCCAGGGAAACATAGCAAGACCTCATTTCAAATAAATAAATAAATAAATGCAGGGTTGGTGGCTCACACCTGTAATCCTAGTGCTTTGGGAGGCTGAGGCAGGAGGATCACTTAAGGTCAGGAGTTTGAGACCAGCCTGAGCAACATATTGAGATCTCATCTCTACAAAAAATAGAAAAATTAGCCAGGCATGGTCGCTGTAGTCCCAGATACTCAGGCGACTGAGGCAGGAGAATGGCTTGAGCCCAGGAGTTTGAGGATGCAATGAGCTATGATGACACCATTGCACTGTAGCCCAGGCAATAGAGCGACACTCTGTCTCAATAAAGAAAAACAAAAACAAACAAAAAAAGGAAAAGATGCTCAGACAGAACCCGTTTGAGGAACTACATCCTCTTTCTTATTGTGACAGTCTGTCTTTACAAAGCTGGGGGACAGAAGTATATCCTGAGTATGAAATCTTACTAAGCTGTCCAGTCTTCATGTTGTAATTAATATAATATTATGTTGTTTTGTGTCTATGAGGGCTTTAGAAGAACACTACCCCTTCTAGAAGTTCTTTTTGGTGATGAGGAAATCTAACTCTTAATCCATCTAAGGAAAAAGCTATTTTTGGTCTGAAAAACTGTCATATTTTGACACTCAAAGTGATATTTCATAGATGTCTATTTTAGAAATACCCATACAAAGAATGAGGTTTAATTCCATTTTGCAAAATTTTGGCCTAGATGTACTTATTTGCCTCAGACTCAAATTTCACACTCTTTCTCAAGGCCAATTTTGGTTTAAAAACTTGGAAAATGAAGTCTAGAAGTCTATAGAGTGCAAAGCCACCTGTTCATTGCTGTGCATAGCATTGTGCTTGCATTGGAAGGAATTAAAGGATGAAGAAGAAACACTTCTCAACGAGCTTGTAACTAAATTTAATGAAAATATTGAGGCTTGGGAAGTGTGGAGGCTGCTGTTTTCTCAATATTCACAGTTTCTCTTGGAAACCATGTCTGAGAGTTAGAAAAGCTCTGAGTGTGCTTGTATCCAGTTTGAGTCAGGAATCTACAGATTTTTTTAAAAAGGGAAATGTTTGGTTTGTTGGCTTGTTTCTACCTCATTTCTAAAATTCACATGGCACATTACTTCAAGGAAAAAGTACACAAAGCTCACAAAAATGTTTTCCAAGCTGGATTCCAAGCCACTACTTCCTCAGTGTCTCTGCAATTAAATGATCTCATACATACAGGAGTGCCAGAGAGTTTTGACAAAAAGGATCAGAGAGGAGACTCCTGAGTCCTAAAAATCACATTCAGCATATATGTTTTAATCAAGCAATAAACTATATTTTAGTTATATCAATATGCTCACTTTAAACAAGCCATCTGCCTGTATTTAGATAAATCTAATCTATATTTTGAATGCATACGATTTATTAAAACTGCAGAAGAAAACCAGTAGTACCCATGGTAGCAAACCAACTTATTTCTTTTACAATCTTTTTTCTGAGTAATGGATAAACAAGTGTTAATACAAGATCCTAACACTAGGAACCAAAAGACCACCTAAATGATGATGTAAAGAGATCCATTTTTTTGCCTTGGGAGGCATTCACAGGTGAGCTAAACAGTTCAAGGAGGGAAATGCCAATGAGCTATCAAATCAATATGGTGAAGTATGGAGATTGATCTCATCCCAGAGTAAGTGCATTAATGAGCTCCTCTGTATGACCTTTGCTCTGTGGTACAAATTAAACTCCACTGCAAACCACATTCTTGAATGGGGGCCCTCAGTCTTTGTTTGCTTTTAATAAAGTACACTTCAGGCAGATCTCAAAGATGATGGCAAAAACTTATATAGCTCATCTTTTTTACAGGCTAGGAGGTTTTACAGAATTAGTATATTGGTCTAAAATTATGGGCAAGATGGCATAAATGCAAGCTTTAAAAATAAAGCATATTCCTTTAAAAAAGAAAAAATTAAAATATTTTTTGCTTTAATAAAGTTTATTTTATCAAGCTGATCTTCTTTGTCTCAAAATATATACAACCATGCATTGGGTTCTGTTAGTGGCAAAGACTCTGTAACCTTTTATTATCTCATGACAAAAATTTGTTGTCATTAAATGAAATTTTTTTAATTTATGTGAAAGAAATGAAATATTCATTTGAATTACTGTGTACATCACTTCACTTCAGAACAGCAATTCAGTCTATTAATGGTAGTCCATAAACAAAAATAAAATAAATTACACTAGGAGAAAATTGATCTAAGAAGACGGCAAGAATGTGATATGTTAATTTAAAATGAATTCTTTTTAGGAAAGCAGTGAATAGTGCATTAGAGCTCTAAGTCACATAATAAACACCAGGCAGGTCTAGGAAAAGTTAATTCTCCTTTATAATGGATATAATATCCTCTGTACTCGTTGACTGAAAGTACGCCTGGGACAGATCAAAGTGACTTATATTGTTCCTTTTAAAGTCTGCCACTGATAGAAATTTACTTTTTATTTTACTCTGATGAAATGTGATGTGACTATGCATGGCTGAAATTAATTCAATCAATCTATTTTATCATCATTTATGTATAGGAGAATAAATTGTAATGCTGATGTAGTCCTCATTTGTAAATGAAAGGACTATGTTCTGACCATGTATATCTGTCTATTCCTAGACAAATTTAGGTAATATGAACAGCATTGTAGATCTTAGGCAGGTTAGATAATTTAAGAGCTTTTGAGGCACCTGAAGAAGTATAAATATGGAAATATCAGATTATGATGCAAAATGGTAAAAATACTTAGTGTAATATATTTGAAATATATAGGCAATTGATTTAAAACAAAGAAAGGAAAAAGCCAACTTTTAATAGGCAGGTATTTCTTGATAATCTTAATAAATACAGCAACAGTTTGCTAACATAGATATGATTGGATTATCTATCTATCATTACAACATTTATTTTTAATTATTGAATTTATAGATATCACTTTTTGCATAAGACTTTTTATAAGTTTCTATGATATGTTTCATTTATAATACTTTTAATTATTCAACAATGACGAATAGCTTTCTGAATTATACTGTTAAACTTCCTTTCCTGCTAGTCTCATCTCAGTCATTTTTTAATGCTGTTTATTGGACTTCATAATCACTCACTCTCTTAATATTTGCAGCGTTTTTGATTCAATTATCTTTTGCTTTTACTAAATCTTTGCACTGATAGTTAACTCCCCCTGCATGATTATTTATTTCCCATGTACACTTACTCTTCTACTTCTGTCTACAAATATATTCATGTAACTCATTAATAAAACTAGAAAAAGTCTTTCTTTCTTTAATATTATATATAAAGATAGATTATGTTATATACAGTCTCATCACCACCATAAAAAATGTAAAATGTCACATTCCTCATCTTGCTAATATATTATGCAAGTTGAACTCCCATTAGACATCTATGGCATAGATGCATATATTCATTGAATGTATGCATTTATTGAATGCTGCATATATTTAATATCTGGATTCTATCAGGACAAATTCCTAGTGTGTTTTCTTGCTTTTATTGACTCTTCCTCCAAGAGCCATTGACTATTAGTTACCATTGTGTTCTAAAAATGATTTTCTGTATTCGTGTGTATGATCTCCAACTCCTGTCTGGTTTTACCCATCTTCTTCTGAACCTTTGCTTTGCCACCTTATGTATACTCCTTCTGAAACTTTTCTTCCTTAGATTTTATGAAACTATATTAATCTTTAAGTTAGGACATTACTTTCTTCCTCCCAGTATGTGTACTTTCCTAGAGATTTGGCTTCTGGGATTCTCCACCCACTTATCACTTTCTACTTGGAATTCTCATATTCTTATTCACTTCTGTGACTTCATTTGTATTAAAAAATAAAGGCTATCCAGTTGAAAATTAGGATACCTGAGAACTAATCTTTTTTTTTTTTCATTTTAAAAAGCCTTCTGATTGGTTTTATAACACAGATATAAAACATGCACAAATCATACTTGTAAAACTCAATAAATTTTCATAAAGTGAACACATCCATGTAACCACCCAGGGCGAGAAGGAGAACATGACCCAGAAACCCTAGTTCTGTTCCTAATTATCACCTTTCTTCTTTCTCCCCACATGTGGCCACTACCTCGACTTGTAGTGCCATTTTGCATGTTTTTTGAACTTTATATAAGTGGAGCACTGTCATAGTATTCTTTCGTGTCTGGCCTCTTGCTTAACATTGTGTAGCAAACAAGCCGTAGCATGAAGCTGTGACTCATTTATTTCACTGCTCTAAAGGATTCTGTTTTATGAACACACCATATTACACAGTACATACAAATCTATTCTAGCACTGATACACATTTTGGCTATTTCCACCTTCTAGCCAACAAATATTATACTGCCCTAAACACCCTTATATGTCTTTTGACGCACATGTGCATGCTTCTGTTGGCTAACGTGGTAGGTGGAATGAGAACTAATCTTGCTTTGACACAACTAGTCAGTGACTTTGAAATTGCCATTCCATTTACTTTTGCCTCATCTTTCCTTCTTTTTTTTTATTTCAGAGTATTACAGGGGTACAAATGCTTTGGTTACATAAATTGCCTTTGCACCACCTGAGTCAGAACTACAAGCATGCCCATCTCCCAGAGAGTGCGCACTGCATCCGTTAGGTGTGAATTTTCCTATACCCTCCACCCCCTCCCACCTGCCAGAACCCCTAAGAAAGTTCCTTCCCATATGTGCACATAAGTGTTGATCGATTGGTACCAATTTAATGGTGAGTACATGTGGTACTTGTTTTTCCATTCTTGCGATACTTCATTTAGAAGAATGAGCTCTGGCTCTACCTCAGATAACAGTGAAATAACACATGGAGGAATTTTGTTGCATAATCCTGACAGACTGTTTCAGAGCTATATGACATTACTAAAAGTAGACCCTGACCAGAGGTGGAAAGTACACAGGTACACATTCCCCTTTTACTTTTTAGCAATTCCAGGTTAAGGCTCAGCACTCTTTTTTTCTTACTTGCTTTGTGAACTTGCTAGTATGGATTCATTTTTGTTCATATGTTTCTTAGTCCCTTGGAATTTAATCAAGCCATATGTGTGTGTATGTATATATATATTAGTATATATATTATATATGTGTATACATACACACACATATAATATATATTAATATATACAAAGTAATAAACTTACTTTGATTTGTTATTTGTTTGTTTTATTATTTATTTATTTATTTTAGGGTCTTGCTCTATCACCCAGGCTGAAGTGCAGTGGTGTGGTCATAGCTCACTGTAGCCTCAAACTCCTGGGCTCAAGCAATCCACTTGCATCAACCTCCCCAGTATGTGGGACTATAGGTGCATGCTACCATGCCTGGATAATTTTTTAACTTTTTGTAGAGACTGAGTCTCACTATGTTGCCCAGGCTGGTTTCAAACTCCTGGGCTCCAGTAATCCTCCTGGCTTAGCCTCCCAAAGTGCTAGGATTACAGGCATGAGTCACCATGCCCGGCCTACTTTGACTTCTTTAATACCAATCTCTTTAAATATGACAACCATATTTCAATTTATGCAAGACATATGTGTACATAATTTTGTACAGGGATCATATTTTATAGAGTATACTAAAACTTTCACTGTGTTTTAGGAATCATTTTCTTTTTTAAATGATTATATTTTCAATTTGTCTTCCAAATTGTTTAATGATATCAACACCAAAAACTAAATGGCTAAATGATATTTTCTCTATATAGGAAAGCAAAACTGTGATTCTTTTTTAAATACTAATTATTTTCTAATTATAAGTAAGATATTTTTGGCAGAAGTATGTGTAAAATAGAGAATTTTTTTGAGAAAAAATCACTTATAATATTGTCTGTCAGTGTTTTTAATATTCTCAATACTTGAAAAGTCTCATTTTTATCATTGAAGTAAACATAATAATAGAAATAAGGCAATGTTAGTTAACTAAAGACTATAAAAGTAAAATATTATAACTAATATGGATGGTAAATATTAAACCTAGCTTGTAATTGAGGTAATATAATGAGATAGCAGCATTTTTAATCTATAAATTAGAAAGTCATCAAAAAGTAATATAGGAATTCTCATTCACCTCTGTGGAATGGAATGAAATTGTGAAATATACATAAGAAGCCTTAAAATTTTTATATCCCTTGACCCATATTTCTGAAACAATGCTTAGAGATACATGATTGCTCTTTGAATTCCTCTTTATAGTTGCTCATTATTGGAATCAAAATACATGGTTAAGATAGTGGATTTATTAATTGATTTATACTGCCCAAATCTATATACTGGAATTTATTAAATAACTGTTGACAATACATTGCTAATTGGAGAACAAGCTATACAGTGGTACATACTATTGGATTATTATTTATTGTGGGTGATGAATATGAGCTATACCTATCCTAAGGTAAGTGCAATTTTTTCTGGAAATGCTCAGCTGCTTCATGTAAGACATGTAATTAGTTGGATTTTCTAAAGTTATGGTTGTGCCAGGAAATTAAAATTAAAAGGAGAAAAAAAGAGCTAGAGCATTGAGAACACTTGTGAGGTAATAATTGTAATAACAGAGCATGTTTTTCTTAGCTAGGTAAGGAATAACATAGCAGTAGGGAAATAAAGTAGACAGAGAAAAACAATGGCCAGATCAATATACTAATCATGAAAGGGCAGGGATTGTTACAGTGGGGGATTAAACAGATAAATTAGACCTTATTTTTATAAGCAGGAACATAAGATTTCAATAACATTTGGGTATTGCCGATGTTTTCACAAGTTTGGTATTTGCCTCTTACTTTACAATATTTTTGATATGCAAAAGTTTTAAATTTCTCAGTGATGATCTTTTATTTATTATTGTCTGTCTGCTCAGGAAGTTTCTTTGTAACCCCAAATCAATTTGTTAATGCACCCATATTTCCTTCAGTGTTCTTAAGTGAGTTTATGTTTTATATTTTAATCTTTATCTCTAATTTGCTTTGGTTTAAATTTTATCCTTCCCTGAAGTAGAGAATATCTCAATATCCCAATCCTGTATTTTGACAAAACCATTTCTTTCCTATTAGTTGACTGTCATTTTCTATGAGAAATATCTGCAAAATATGTGAGAGCCTACTAACCTCTCTCACCATCTCCATAGCCGTCCCTCACCTCCGAGCCCCATCTCCTAGTCTGGAACACTGCAACTGCCTTCCAAAGCGTTCCCTGTAATATTCTCCACACCATGGCAAGGTGATCATTGAAAAAAAGTGTCAGACCAAGAGGCTCCTCTGTTCAAAACAATCACGTGGATTTTCATCATGCTATGCATAAATTTAAAAGGCTTTGTTATAACATGCTCTGGCCTATTGTTTTGGCTTTGCTTCCTACTTCTGCAGTACATGCCAGCCGCACCAGCTTCAATATTGTTTTTAAACCTAGCAAGCATGCTTCCTGGCACCTCTGATCTCTACTGTTTCTTCTTCCTGAAATGCTCTGTGTGTACTAGGTTTGTTCTTACATTTCATTCTGGTGTTGTTCAAATATTATAATAGTCGTAACCACTGTGCTGCTTAATAAATAAAGCATGTATCAATAAGTCAAAGATCCTATTTACCACTTTCTTACCACATTTCTTTTCCTCCATTCCTGAAAGTAGCCTATATTTCTGTTCTCTGATTTTTATTTCCATGTGTGTCTTTGTACTTTTGTTGTATATGACTAAGCTATCTCATGTCTAATGTATAATCTATAGTATAAGGTATCTCACGGAATTTGGGGGATATGCAGAAATTAAATTTAGAGAACATGCAGCCAACAGAATGGCTACCCACATACCCACACCATGGGATTGTTCCCACAAATTCTATTCTGCTGCCAATCAATAAAACTAGGAACCAGTAGTACATCCCAATGGCCATAAAAATACCCCTGTTGGCTGTGAGCCAGGGCTGATGCCCGTAATCCCAGCATTTTGGGAGGGCAAACGGGAAGGATCACTTGATCCCAGGAGTTTGAGGCCAGCCTGGGCAATACAGTGAGATCCTGTCTCTACCAAATAAATAAATAATGGTTTGTGCCTATAGTCTCAGCTACTCGGGATGCTGATGTAGGAAGATCACTTGAGCCCAGAAGTTTGAGGTTGCAATCAGCTATGATTTGTGCCATTGCACTCTAGCCCAAGTGACATAAAGAGACTCTGTCTCAGAAAAGAAAAAAAAAAAAAAAAAGAAAAGAAAAAGAGGGGGAAAAAGTACCCATCACTTGAATTTTGAAGATTTTGATGATGAGAAGCATGTCAACTCTACCTCCAAGCCTTGTGTGGATAGTGTTGCAGAAACATTTGCTTGGGGCATGCTAAAGAACATGTGAAATTCTGGCTGCAGAGGAATTTAAGAAATGTTAAATTTGTCATATCTGTAGGGGTTCAATGGTATTGAGTGAGACATTTTGCAGTAAAGTCTACAGTTGACAACTTTGGCTCCTCAATATTTATTTGTACATTTCTCTAGACAATAAAATAGCAAAAACATCATGCCCTAGCTGAACAACTGTACATGCATAATGTAATATGTGCTAACTCTTTTCCCAAAAGTAGAAACCTATGTCTTATCAAGTCACTGCTTTCATGACTGGTTATCTTTCCTCTAGTTCATATACTACCTTGTCTTGAAAGTTTATAATATATGGACTAAGTTTACTGAACTGTGAATAACACAGCTTATATTTCAGAGAAAGAAAATTGAGAGAGGAGAATAGTTAAGTACATGTAAATAGAGCAATTAGGGGAGGACGTGTGTTAACTACAATTGTTCCTGGTTCAACAAGTCCTTACTTGGCTATTGTTCGTATTTATGACTTTCTTTGTCTATTGTGTAGTCCTCACCTTGCACCTAAGTTAAGGTTCTTTATCTAAAGGTGTTACTAGATCTTCATCCCTGGTTAACTTGAGTTCTCTGAGTTTCTTCTTGTAAGGATTTGCTGGACATGGGAATGGTATAGAGAGTGGTCTAGAGCATGCCTGGGTTTCCAGACACATGCCTTCCTCCCCATATATAGCAGTAACTCTTTCCTCTTGAGAAGTAAGATCAACTACTGTGGGTACAAAATCTTCCCCTTTTTGCCTATTCAGTGGCATAAAGACACTAAAATGGCAGAATAGCATTATAACATGGAATTCAGTGGACATAATTTCATGATCCCTGGTAGAAACTCTTCTCCCTTAGGTGCAAAAAACTTTAAAACATTGGAGTCCAACACAGAAATAAAGTAGACATTTGTGAATGGTTCACTAGGCCTAATAGTGCAAAATTCTATTTTATGAGTAGCACCATATAATTAATGGTCACCTGTTCAAAGTATATATTGCATCCTGTTGGATCATATCTCAATCTCACAAGATTTTCTTTCTAACATGTAACACTGTAAGTTGGTGTTCAGTAGACCATTCCATTTATTCAATAAGAATAGCTGTTTTCAGGTTCTGGAAAACATGGTAAAACCAATGAAACACTTACAAATCAGCACATCACCTTAATTAATTAACCTGAAAATAATTTTCTTCTGGAGAAGCAATGTCATGTGAGATAATATGACTCTGAATAAAGTGTTGAGAAAGTCTATGGTCTGTGAATGGTGATGCAGCCAAAAGATTGACAGTGAAAGAAGGTAAATATTAATCATTGTTATGTATATTCCAGTGAATAATAATTGATATTCTATCTATCCATTAGAGAAGGCATTTAGTAGTCAATCTGCCATCAACATGATGGTGAGCTTGGGGTCTTCCAGGAAAAGAAAATAAGCATGATGGTCAACCTGGGCTCTTTGGTGGGGAAGTCCTTGTTACCAAGGCTTGTATGTATTTCATCCCTGCTATCTTTGAAATTCTGTTCATGAGAAGTTATGGTAAGCACTGTCATGGCTAGGGAAAAAAGACTGTAATCTGTGTGGTGGAAGATATGCCAGATCATTGATTAGATGGCTATCTCAGAGAAGAGCACTCTTTGGCAAGCATTCACACAGGATATGCATATCTCTCACAATAGAGAGAGAAAGATAACAGTGCAGAAGAATAAGGAAGAGGAAGCCCTGTAAATTACACCTCCAGGATGTGTTTGAGCCAGAACCTATTTATGGAATGAAGGCTCAGACCATACCTATTGGAGAGATAGGTTTAACTTGTTCAAGACTGACCTCTTGCTGCTTGGCCCCCTTGAGAAGTTGTCGGCTGCCTCCAAAGCTTCATGGAAGCCGGTCAAGGCAAATCTTATTGAACTGCAAAGTTTGGATCCAAGTCTTTCCAATCATGTCAAAGGATGGACGAGTTTCTCCACCCTTTACCCACAAACATTGAGCTGAAAGAATAGAACTGCAACCACAGTTATACCATATTACATTGCTATCTTATTCTGACTCCTAACTATACCATGGGAGGGTTTGGTACTTTCCTATTCATCTTGGTAAAGGCCTGCATTCCAGGTGTTCAGATCCCTTCAAGGATATTGATGTATGACCCTGCTAGATCTCAATAAAACACCATTGAATGAATGAGAAATTAGGAGACATGTACAAGTGCTAGAGATCCTGATTCTGAGAGCTGCCTTGGTGTTTACTTATGTTCCAGAAATCTCAGAAAAGAGAACTCCTTCTCCTTTCCCACCTACATTCAGTTTCTTTCCAGCCTGTACCAAGTACCCACAGTTATCAAGACTTGTTTGTGGTACCCCTCATCCCTTCCTCACATCCCCACTCTCACTATGCCCTTTTCCTCCTCTTTTTGCTGCTGCTTCTCCACTTGCCTCTCCAGTTCTTCTCTCAACCTTCTCTGCCCTGATTCATGTTTCTGAAAGTTGACCTTTGTAGACTGGTCACCCAGGTTCTCTTGTTCTCAATGTTTGGATGGATTTAGCCAGTGGGAAACATGGGCAGGAGATCAGAATGTCGGAAGGGAAAGAGACCACATATTTACACTCACTCCACTGCCCAGCTCCCTCCCTGCTGCACCACTGTGGGTGCATTCCCCCAGCTCCAGGTCCTGCTGCAGCTCCTCTCCCATGTCTCCAGCTCTCTCTGAGCTCTAGTAACATCGTTCCTTCAGCGGTCATTGATTTTCTTCACTTGCTATTTATTCCTTTAACATCTAGTTTCATGCATTAGTTCATTTTGTGCTGCTATAACAGAATACTTGAGACTGGGTAATTGACAAATTTATTTATCACAGTTCTGGAAGCTGGAAAGTTTAAAATCAAGGTGTCAGCGAGTTCAGTGTCTAGTGAGGATCTGGTCACTGCCTCCAAGATAGTGCCTTGATATTGCGTCCTTGGGAGGGGAAGAACACTGTGTCAGAAGGTGGAAGGACAAAAAAAAATGTCCAACTCTCTCAGTCAGTCAAGTCCTTTAATAAGGGCTCTTAGTCCCACTCATGAGGGTGGAGCCCTCATGACTTATTCACCTTTCAAAGACCACATCTTCCAGTGCTGTTGCAGTGGGGATTAAGTTTCAACATGAATTCTGGAGAGGACAAAAACATTCAAACCATAGCAGTTCATATCCCTTTTATTAAATTCTTTTATTTATGCCCTTTTAAGTGTGCCATTTTTTTTCTCTTGAGACAATGACTGATACATTGTCCACTACTTCAGATAAGTGCACTATTTCCAGTTGCCTAAAGCTAGTATTCCTGGCCTGGACACAAGTATGGTACTCACTCTCCTTCTGCATGCTCATGTAGAGTATTATAAGTACATGAGTATTATAAGAACATGAGTAGAGTATTATAAGTACATGTTCATGTAAGTATTATAACATTTTCTGTTATATGTATGTTTTTTCTTTTCACTGAAAATAATATCTTCTATGTTCTTTTCATTTAAGCCTTTTTTCCCAAATATCTATTCTGATTTATTAATTCATATCATTAGCTAAGGATAAATTAATATGTTATTCTTTCCTATAGTCCTCAAGGTTTTAATTCAAAAGAGTAGAGTGAATTTCAGATAGTTCAATGGGGTCATTGGTATAGAAACATGTTTAATTTTTTTTCTAGTATCTATGTGCTTCTTTATGACACGCAGCTATTCAGTAGCAGCTACTATGGTTAAAAATCTTCAAGAGCACAGATACAGCCTGCATTTAAAATCTTTATGATTCCCATTTCTTGTTGGACAATATACATATTCATCAGCATGGCAGTTAATGTGCTTTAATCTCTGAGCCCTTCTCTCAAGAGTCCATGAATTTATCCGTGTTGTTTTTCCATGATTTGATTTTTGTTATCTAGTTTCTAGTTTTGTTTTCTTCCAATTCCTTTGTACATTTTTTGTAATCTGATGAATTTTTACTTATTCCTCAAATCTAAGACCAGATGGTCCCCATTCTATGAAGCTTTCTCTGATTCTGATAGGAGAAAAACAAATAATTCAGTCTACTGTAATTCAAAAACATTCAGCACGTATAATTATCATGAAACATAGGATGTTCTATAGTAATAATTTTAACAAGTTTGTTTTTGAATATATCTTTTGACTTTATCAAGGACAGGCACTGCATATAGATTCTCTCTCTAATCTCAACAAATACTTGAACTATTAAAATTAGAATTCAATTAATATATGCCAAATCCATTAACTAGCTAAACAAAAATAAGTCAATAGAAGGAAATAAGGACTTCTTCATTGTTACTAAAAATCCCTTATTTATGTGTTTGGCTTTAGAACTAAAATTGAGTGGAAAAAATTTACCAAAGTTGATGAAAGGAGTAGATGAATGAAAGGAAGACAAGATCCTGACAAGTTATAATGCAGTAATGAAAAAGGTGGAAGTTATGTTCAAAGAAAAGATATTAGAGTACTTTTAGCTGATGTTTTTTAAAGTTCTTAGGTATTTCTAGTTCATTGGGAGCCAGAAATAAATGGAAATAGATTGAAAGAATAAGACACATTTTTTTCCATAGGAAGGGAAAAGACATTTTTGGAACAAAGCCAACTTAAGTGTCCTTGGACACTTACAGCAGCTTTGAAATTAATAGAGCAGAAGGAGTGGATAACAGTGGGAGTAAATTAGGGTTTAGACAGTGAATTGGATGGAGGAAAGGAAGAATAGGTATGAGTAACTAACTGAAAATCATGAGGTTGACTTCACAGATAACAGGAGAGAGCTTGGCAGTATGCCTCTTCATAAGCAACTCCCACTTCAATTTATACCGTATGCAGACTGTTTTTGTGTGGTCTTCTGCATTTGTCTTTTTTCTTACATTATGAATTTAACATACCTTATTGTATGCATTGTATATCAAAATTGTGTTTTGTTTTGAAACGGCTACAGTTTTCATTGCAAACCTTTGGTAGATAAAAATAACGGATATTTTGACTCAACTTGGTCTATACCTTTAAATTTTAACTTAGGAGTTTTGAGGACAAAGCTTAGAAATATCAGTAAAGTATGTATTAAAATAGTTCTGTAGAGTTGGGTGAAACATATCACACATTTTCAGCACAACTAAAATGATACGTTTTACTACAAACCTCAAGGTGTCAAGAGGATTAAATGAGTGAATATATGTAAAGTATTTGTAACAATGCCTGACACCTAATAATTCTTCCATAATATTAGTGGATTTTTTATTATTATTAATACCTTTTGCATGAGGAATCAAAGAGACTTCTGGGAGAAGTTATTCCAAGGGAATGAATGGTTGTTCTGAGTACATTCTATCGTTTGTGGGACTTTACCCAGTTCAGCACTCACATGGGCTCGTGTTTAAAATACAGAGAAAGAATAGGCTGTAGGTAAATATTTGTAAAACCTCAGAACATTAAAGTTTGGCACCTATTCTAGAAAAATGTAACATAAAACAGAAAATAAACATTTTCCTTACTTATAGCCCAGGACATAGAATAAGGGTGGCACTAAGAACTCCAGATAGCAAAGCACCAACTTGGTAATTCTAGAAGTTTCACAGGATCAGCAGCAGAATAGTAGTGCTTGGATTAGGGTCAGGGGGACATCCGGGGGACAGCAGAGGGCAATGTTGGCAGACCAGGGAGCACACCAAACATCTCAGGATGAACAGCAGCAGCTGTCGTCCAAGTCCCATGTACAGCCTTGGGAGAAAAAACATAGCAAAATCAGACAAAATAAAAAAAGAAGAAGCTAGAAGATAGCACTCAGTCGAAGATAAATCTTCTTCCTGGTATATATATACTGAATACACACACACGGACACCTGGTCTCTCCCATAGGTTCTCACACAGGAGAGGCTTCCAGGGAGATGTGATTTATTATTTTTAGCATCACTATGTCCATGCTTAGGTTGCTGTGGTTCAGCCATGAGGGTTAGGCTCTAAATTCAGCTGACATTTTTTCTCATCAAATAACAATAAAAAAATCATCCATAAGTCCACTATTAATTTTTAATTAAGTAAATTTAAGTATTATTTACATTATTCTATTATGACTGATGCTATAATAGATGACAGTGTATGTGTATCTTTATTTGTATGTGCTATTGCACTCTTAAAATTGAACAGCATATTTTATATTTTAATAGCATTTAGCAAATAGCTATTCACATTTTATATTTCCATATAAGTTTACAAATAGAGAGTTTTCTAATTTTCCACGTCACTCCTTACTCCTACTTTTCTAAGCAAAATGGCTTCAAAGGTCTATAGGAAATTGGGTTCTGGGAAAGAATTGGGCTTTATTGAGATATGACAGAGAGAGTTAGAGTCAGGCTCTGCCCCTCATGACCTGGGAGAAAGTCTAGAGAATGGCTTGTAATTTCCAAGCCATAAAAAGGAACACATGTGGGGAAGAGCTGAGCTCTCAGAAATTCATGAACCAGATGGAACAACCATCATCCAGGTGTGTGGATATGGAGTCTGCCTGATCTAGAAAAGGCCAGAAAGCAGCCAAACCTAATCAAAATTAAAAAGCTTCTGCACAGCCAAGGAAACTATCATTCGAGCAAATAGATAACCTGAAGAATGGGAGAAAATATTTGCATGCTATACATTCAATAAAGGGCTGATAACTATTAATAGAATCTATATAGAAGTCAGGAAAATCACCAAGAAAAAGTCAAACAATCCCATTAAAAAGTGGGCAAAGGACATGAACAAAAACTTTTCAAAAGAAGATAGACTAATGGACAACAAATATATTAAAAAATGTTCGGGCCGGGCGCGGTGGCTCACGCCTGTAATCCTAGCACTCTGGGAGGCCGAGGCGGGTGGATCGCTCAAGGTCAGGAGTTCGAGACCAGCCTGAGCAAGAGTGAGACCCCGTCTCTACTAAAAATAGAAAGAAATTATCTGGCCAACTAAAATATATATAGAAAAATTAGCCAGGCATGGTGGCGCATGCCTGTAGTCCCAGCTACTTGGGAGGCTGAGGCAGGAGGATGGCTTAAGCCCAGGAGTTTGAGGTTGCTGTGAGCAAGGCTGACGCCACAGCACTCACTCTAGCCTGGGCAACAGAGTGAGACTCTGTCTCAAAAATAAATAAATAAATAAATAATGTTCAACATCTCTAATCATCGGACAAATGCAAATCAGGACCATAATGAGCTATCACTTAACTTCAGTCAGTGAGAATGGCTTTTATCAAAAAGTCCCCAAACGACAAATGTCATGGATGTGGAGAGTTAGGAACACTCATACACTGCTTATGGGACTGCAAACTAGTACAATCTCTATAGAAAATAATGTGGAGATACTTCAAAGATCTAAAAGTAGAATTACCATTTGATCCAACAATCCCATGACTGGGTACCTACCCAACAGGAAAAAAGAAGACATTATATAAAAAAGACATCTGCAGTCAAATGTTTATAGCAGCACAATTCACAATTGCAAAGGTGTGGAAACAACCCAAAAGCCCATCAATACATGAATGGATTAATAAAATGTAGTATATATATACCATATATAAAAAATGGGGTGAGCTACCTATTGTATTATCCTGGATGGAGCTGGAGCCCATTCTTCTAAGTGTAGTATCACAAGAATAGAAAAACAAATACCACACGTACTCACCATTAAAATGGTACTAATCAATCAACACTTATGTGCACATATGGGAAGTAACATTCATAGGGTGTAGGAAGGTGGGAGGGGGAGGAAGGGATGGGTAAAGTCCCACCTAACGGATGCGGTGTGAGGTGTCTGGGGTATGGGTACACTTGTAGCTCTGACTTGGGTGGTGCAAAAACAATTTATGTAGACAAAGCATTTGTATCCCCATAATACTCTGAAATTAAAATAAATAAGTAAAAATTGATTCTCCTACAACTAAAAAAAAAAAAATATTTTTCCCTGTTTACAAGTATGTAGTATTACCAAAAGGGTAGTGGAAAGGAAGACTGGCAGCCTGCTTGTTGCATCTCAGGCTTTCAAGATTTGAATCTGACTCCCTTTCCATCACCTGTGAGAGTACATCTGTCAACCCAGCCGCCTGATTGCAGATCCCTTCCCAGACTTGTCAAATGCATGAGTCAATGCATTCACATTTATTGCTTAATTCAGGCGAATTGTGGTTTTTTGTTACTAACATCCAAATAATTTCTCACAACGAAGGGCTTCTTAGCAACTTCTAGGGCCTGGGACATGTAAATGTACTTGGTATTTAGTCCCTCCGGCAAGCACATCAGCTGACCCTGCAGAATTCCAGCTGCCTCCTGGGGCAGGCGCTTCCACAGCAATTCTGCAGGAAATCATCCCCACTTTCCTCTTCTCAAGGTCCTGCATTGCTGACCCTGGACAACACACCAATATCCCACTCCAGACTTCATCTCCTCCCATTCCAGAATATCCAGCTACATTCTCTTTCATGTGAGAGGCTGGATCAAAATGTATAACAAGTGTTTAATACCTTTTTCTGGAACATAAAACATAAAGGCCGTTTACAATCCCTGAGACCAAAAGCCCAACACTTCTTATAAGAGAGGAGGGCAAAATTAGCTTTCTTCCCCTTGGAGTCTCCTCTGGCAATGAGTCGGAGACAGCAATCAACAGCTTGGTAAATTATCCTGTGACAAATGTAAATTACCTAAAGCAGAGTAAGAAGGAAATTACCACTTCCTGTCATTTTCAGCCCTAATTCCTTCCCACACTGAGTAAGTGCCATGTGCCCTAAACATGAGTAATAATCAGCCTATCTCCAGACTCCTCCAATAGAGGAGAAAAACAGATCTTGTTTCTCAAGGCAGTGGTGAGGTGGCAGCTGCCACATGCCCCTGAACCGTCCCTTGGCCTCTAATAAAATGCAAACATTTCTTTGTGACCACAGGAAAACAATAGTCTACTTTTAGCTCAGGCCTTCATGGATAATGGAAGTTTTCAAAAATAGTCCTCAAAAACTCTAGTCTCTTTCCCTATTATAGCCCTATGTGCTAGGTAGAATAGTGCTTCCCCCTACCCCTCCTACCCCGGCCCAAAGATATCCCTCTAGGAATCTTCACAACATACGGATATGTTGCCTTAATGGCAAATAAGACTTTGTAGATGTAATCAAGTTAAGAATCTTGACATGGGGAGATTATCTTGCATTGCATAAGTGGACCTAATATATCCATAAAGATCTTCATAAGGTGGAGGCAGGAGAATTAGAACCAGAGAAGATGTTATAAGGGAAGTAAAGGTCAGAATGATTCAATGGGATAATTCCAACCTCGGTGGCTGTCTTTAAAGGTAGAGGAAAAAGACCAGGAGTGATTGAATACATGCAGCCTCCAGAAACAAGAAAAGACAAGGAAATGGATTCTTTCCTAGAGTTTCCAGAAGAAACACAGGCCCACCAACCCACTTTGGACTTCTGACCTCAAGCACTTTAAGGTAATAAATTCATGTCATTTTAAGCTGTTGCATTTGTGGTAATTTGTTACAGCAGCAACACCACCACTCAACAGATACAGCCCTTGCTTTAAACCTGCAAATTCTGGAGATGGTTCAAGTGTTCAAACCCACCACAGAGGCTGCTTCCAGGAATGAGAGTTCCTTACACACCAGAAAGTAATTTGTGGTCCCAGAAGTTAAGCTCTGGGGTACTTTTGATCTCTACACCCATAAGGTGCCAGCCCATTCATGACTTTTGTTTGCCCTGACATTGTGTGTATGGCGTAGGGCTTGGTTTTGTTTATTTCTAGACAGTCTTACTCTCTCATGTTCGATGTCAGAGGCCACTCCAGAGACCAACTCTGTACAAGGTTATTGATGTCCCTGGGTTTGTACAACTCTGATTGAGAGCACAAAAAATTCAAAAAAACTTTCCAGCCAATTATGTCCCATCACTATTCTCCCATCACTATTAAGGCAATGAGCTTTTCTGCATTTATGAGCCCTCCTGTTATTCCTTATGTACGAGATTTGGGATCAGGTAAGGAAATCAAGTGCCAGAGCAGAGTATTACTGGGAAATCAGTCCTGGGCCCTGTCCCCTCCTCATTTGGATAGGTCTCCTGTTAGCCCCCTTGAGCATGTAAATCCCATCCTAATGACTCATCTCCTACAATTTTCTGAAGATATGTAATGACTTGGGATCCCAAGAATGAATTATCATGTGACCTAAGTACAGTCACTCAGTACTTTAGAGCCACAACCTCTTTCTTGGTGTGAAATTTTTGGATCTCAAACACTTGGAAAATATCAACACCTGAATTCTTAAGTTGTGGTTTTTTTACGTATTGTTTAAATAAGTGTCTCTGAACTTCAATTTTGGACAGTCAAATAAAGTTTTAGATTTGTAATAGGATTAAGTATGTTGTTAAGACTAAAACCTAGTTTCCCAGGTCACTGTTCTGTGTTGTGGGCCTGACTCATTGCCCACCAACCATGTGATTTAGGGCAGATCAGTCATCTTCCTGATGCTTTAGGTCCTTAATCTGACTGAATTAAGATACGTAGGACATCTACCTCATGAAATCACTGAGAGGATTAAATGAGTTATGTATGGAAAATTCTTAGAATGCTGTCTGGTATTATATTAGTGTTTCCATTTATTAATGTGACAGTGGAATAGAAGAATGGCTGTGAATAGAAGGAAGAAAACATGGACATTTGAGCATGAGTATTTTAATTAAAACTCATTAACACTTGAAGGTGCTCCTTCTGAATAAAGAGCCTCAGCCTGTGGAATCACTTTTATTCATGGATTATATTAATTATATCAATATTTATTGAACTCTTATGTGTCAGACTCTGTTCTAGTCTTACATTCTAGTGGATTAGATTTAAATAAGAAAGAGAAAATATCAATAAGTTTACAAACTTATATAACTGGTTTCTTTTGTACTTGGAGTTACCTAGCAAATACTTCCCAGTGATTTTTCCTCTAGCACCTTAAGGTCAATTCATTTTTCAAAAGTGCATGTACGCAAGTTTGAAAAACCTAATTCCTAAATAACTCTGACATAGGGTAAATTTCAATGGGTAATATTATTAGCAAAACAGAAGAATTTGAAATTGTTTTAAAAATCGTTCCCTCATATAAAATCTAGATACTAGCTGCTGGTATAAATCTCTTCAGATATGGTAAGAAACTGATAAAATTTTTTCCTATATTTCAAAAAATTTATGGTGTATAAGTGTTTTTTGTTATGTGGATGAATTGTATCATGCTGAAGTCAGGGTTTTCAGTGTACCCGTCACCAGAATAATATATTTCAAGTCATAGTACTACAGTTCTTTTTCTGGGGAATGAAACTAATGGGGCACCCACACAAGTTTAAAAATTGTAGAAATAACATTGAGCAGAGGCAAATATTTATCAGGGTCAAGGACTTAACACTCCTGTTTTGTTTTTTAAGGATTATTCTCTGTAAAAGTTATTTATATAGTTAAAAACTTTAAATTAAAGACTACAGAGTATTCCTACTAATATTTTATGACAATAAAGATATTAGGCAAATAAATAACCAAAGGCAAATGCCGAAATTAAGTCTTTTGCAAGGGGTCCAAGGCCTGACTAGAAAATGTCTCACAAGGTAAGTTTAGTCTTCTATGTTTCACTTAAAAAATTCACCACTGTGAAAATATGAAGTGCATTTTTATTTTTTCAATACTATGCTTCATATTTAGTCTTGCCAAAATCCTTAAATTCAATAAAATATTATTTAAGACTAAAATAAGTATTTCCTTGGAATAATTTGTCTCCCACCTACAGAAACTTACACCCTTGTTATAATTACTTCAGCACTAACAACTCCTCCTCTTAACACTCGAAGTGTGCAGGCTCTGAGAAGGCAGCACACAAACCTGATGTTTTTAAAAGGAATCTAATAATAACATCATAATATTTTTCTCTTCCAGATGCCCACTTATCATCACTTACTTTTATTTTTTCCTTCTTTTACTGACTTTTCCCTCTAAATGTTCAGTATGTCTATATTGCTTATTCTGAACTAAATCTGTAGTTATGGAATTTATTTTATTGCTTTGTCATTCATTCAAATTTCTAAGAGCAAATTGTAAAAAATATCAGACCCAAATGACCTCAGATAGATTTTAGACTTTATTGTAAATTTGCTGCTTATTACATCAACAAAAATCTTATCAAGTTTTATGAGTTTTATGGTTTTTTTGTGAATACAAGGATGTTAATAGTGACAATATTTATTGAGTGTGTATTATTTAGTGCCAGATACAATTATGAGAGCTTAACATTTGAAAGCCATTTGGCAATTACAACCGTATGAGATGGTTGTGGTATTCAATCCATTTTAAAGATGAAAACTGTGGTATAAAATGTTTTAATAACCTGAGGATGAAGTTTAATTTTTTTTAATTTCAGCATATTATGGGGATACAAATGTTTAGGTTACATATATTGCCTTTGCCCCACCCAAGTCAGCCAAGTGTGTCTATCCCCCAGACGATATGCACTGCACTCATTAGGTGTGAATATATTCATTCCCTTCTCCCCCTTCAACCTGCCTAACAGCTGATGAATGTTGCTACTATATGTGCACATAAGTGTTGATCACTTAATACCAATTTGATGGTGAGTACATGTGGTGCTTGTTTTTCCATTCTTCTGATACTTCACTTAGTAGAATGGGCTCCAGCTCTATCCAGGAAAATACAAGAGGTGATAGATCATAAGGGAATTCATCAAGACAAGACCTGCCCTCCAGGAAGTACTCAGAATAGCTTTACACACGGATCAGCACAATAGGCACTCATCAGTGTAAAATCATCCAAAACTAAAGGTCAAAGGCCAGATACCTCGATGGCTCAAGAGAGAAAACAAAGCAACAAAGTTCAACTCAACAGGATGAACAGAAATCTGCCCCACTTATCAATTCTTTCAATTAATGTGAATGGCTTGAACTGCCCACTAAAGAGACATAGGCTGCTGAATGGATAAATATACACAAGCCAAGTATCTGCTGTCTTCAGGAAACACATCTAAACCACAAGGATGCATTCAAACTCAAGGTGAAGGAATGGAAAACAATATTCCATGCAAATGGAAACCAAAAGGAAGCTGGTGTAGCAGTTCTGATTTCAGATAACTTAGTCTTCAAATCAACAAAAGTAATGAAAGACAAAGATGGTCACTATATAATGGTGAAAGGTATAATTCAACAAGAAGACATAACAATTCTAAATGTTGTACACCTCACTCAGGTGCACCCAGATTCAGAAAGGAAATACTACTGGAGCTAAACAAAATAATAAACAGCAGTACCATAATAGCTTGGGACTTCAACACCCTCTGACAGAACAGGACAGATCCTTTAAACAGAAAATAAACAAAGAAACAATGGACTTAAACAGAGCTCTAGAACAAATGAGCCTGACTGACATGTACATAACATTCTACCCAAAACCCATTGAATATATGTTTTTCTCATCAGCTCATGGGACTTTCTCTAAGACTAACTATATCCTAGGCCACAAAGCACATCTCAACAAATTTAAAAAAATAGAAATTTTATGCCATGCATCTTCTCAGACCACAGTGAAATAAAATTAGAAATCAAGTTCAACAGAAACTCTCATCTCTACACAAAGTCATGGAAACTAAACAACCTTCTGCTGATCAATTATTAGGTTGAGGAGGAAATTAAGATGGAAATCAAAAGATTCTTTGAACTAAGTGATGAGGGAGACACAACTTGTAGAAATCTGTTGGCCGGGCACGGTGGCTCACGCTTGTAATCCTAGCACTCTGGGAGGCCGAGGTGGGCAGATCGTTTGAGCTCAGGAGTTCGAGACCAGCCTGAGCAAGAGCGAGACCCCATCTCTACTAAAAAAAATAGAAAGAAATTATATGGACAGCTAAAAATATATATAGAAAAAATTAGCCGGGCATGGTGGCACATGCCTGTAATCCCAGCTACTCGAGAGGCTGAGACAGGAGGATCCCTTGAGCTCAGGAGTTTGAGGTTGCTGTGAGCTAGGCTGACGCCACGGCACTCACTCTAGCCTGGGCAACAAAGTGAGACTCTGTCTCAAAAAAAAAAATAAAAAAAATAAAAAAAAAGAAAAAGAAATCTGTGAGACACACCTAAAAGTTTAAATTAATCTTGATGGATTCTTAATTTCCTTAAAGGCTTGAGATTCCAGGGTTATCTGTCTACTACTTCATTTAGGCAAAATGATAGACCTTGGAAAGACATAAGAATCTCTTATAGAGAAAAATTAGAAAGCAATATTAAAATATTTTTCAAGGAATTTTAACTGCTAAAATCTACCCCTGGGCTTCTGTAATTTTGGCCGGTTTCAAAGGAAATATATTTGCTTCCTGGATTGATAATAGTGAGATAATTTGCCATTGAACTATTGAAAAATTTAACAATGTTTTATTTTTCTCATGCATGATGATTGAGATTGTGCAAAATTTTTCATGACAATTTATAAAAACACTTATTGGTAGCACCCTTACAAAAATGGTTGTAAATGCTAACTTTCACAATATGCTGTCAACTTCTCATGGAACTGACCATTAGTTCAAATGCACAAAGATGAAAAGATATATCTGGATCAAGGTTTAAAGAAAACAGAAGGTAAGCAAGAAACAAATATAATGATGAGAGCATTTACCTAATACAGCACTTCGGTACTTCACTGAGCTTTTACTCTCACTACTTTGTGAAGAAAGTGAATTTAGGAAAAATATATACAGGTCAACGATGTACGGTTAAGTTATACCCTGCATAGAGCTAAGCCAATGGAGTGTGTTGAGGTTGAAAACTGGTGGGGACTCCTCAAACAAGCCTCCTTAAGCAAGATTTCATTGTCCCTGGGGAAAGCTATGCCTTTTCCAATTCATCTTCCCAGAGGGGGCATCTTCTTCTAACGCAGGAAAGGAGTTTACTTAATAGAAGCAGCCCTAAATATGTGGGCTGGCAAAATATTGTGCAGCAATTTTTTTAAAAAAAAATCTAAATTATTTAACATTGCAGAGCGTTTTGTAGGTCACACTAGAATTTCCAGGGAAAAAGGGAAGATTGGTAGCCCAGGGACCAAAGGCACATAACTGAATCCAAGCTGTGGCCCCACCTCTATGATTCTGGCAGAGTGCTTAATTTTCATTTATTTGTGGAGGTATTCGTCCAAAATTATTTCTACATTATATTTTTGTTCTTTACATTTTTAGATTCATGAATTTATTTTCCATGTTGACATTCAAATTATCATGGGAAGTATATGATGTAAGTGTGTTTCCCATGTTCTTTGATGTCCCTGATGTGTTTTTTATACTGTTATAGCAGTTAAGTTTCATTCTTGGATCATCTCACACATGGAACTTACCAACCTTTATATTTATAAAAGAAAACTGCACACTAGAGACATATTATAGAAGAAGCTGAACAATGAGCTCTATGACTATTAAAATTATGATAAAGATGTGGGATGCATTTTCAATAAAATGCATTAAATAATTCAGGAGTCAAGAGGAGGAATATTGTTTCTGGTTTGGAACAGCCATCTTGGAACAGTCAGTGGCATCACTGAAAGTAAAGCAATTTAGCATTGTGATGTTTCATATATTGTAATCTTTCCTAGGGATACAATGATGAATAAATAAAAAGACAGTGAATAAGAACATGCTAACAGTGAGTTCTGTGAAATGCAACCTTAGGTTTAGAAAACAAAATGTGTCATTATAAGGATATAAATAAATTTTAATGTACCCTCAATGCCAAAATGAGGCATTATTTTATAGCAACATAATGCATGTGAGACTAACCTTTTAATTGCTCTACTATGCTAGACCACGTTAGTGGTTTCAGTTGACTGTTTACATAATACTGATAGAATAACATTTGAATGCTATTAAAGTAGGATTTGCTTAATGTCTTTTTGCCTGTAGGTATTTGAGGAACAACCAGGTGCATAACATTTTAGCTAAGTCACATAAGCCCTATAATTAATATAGGGGCACTTTGGCTTTATTGTCCAGTATTTTTATCATGACACTATTCCCAGAGGCAAAACATAACCTGTTTCTAGGGTAACAGTGTATAGAGGAGAAGGGAAAAGATTGAAAAGACAACCTGCGCTGAGTGAAATTAAAGGATTTTAAGTGTACATTAACTTAGCTACTCATATTTGTTACAGTTTTAAAAGTAAATATTTGTTAATTGTGACCATGAATAAATAGCATTTTTTTATGTGTGGTCATTCAATCATATTAGTGATTTATTTTTATTTTTTTTGTTTTTAGAAGTACATGTATCTATTAGCATCATGAATCACAACAAAAAGGAAAGAACTTACTGATTTTATTAGAATTTACTAATTCTATAAGTACCATTTACATTTGGGAAAGGAAGATGTATTAGTGAGAATTTTTGCTTCCCAACTTCATAATCCATTATGTTTTTGGTCATCTAATCCTACACCCTTGGGGTTATCAGTTGGTAAGTGGCACATCTTTGCTTGTTTAAAATGAAACAGACTCTGTCACTTGAAGTGAAAAAAATATACAATTACCTAGATAGATGTTTAAGCACTTGAAGTATTTTCTTAAAATTTGAGCAACAGTCTATAAAACCTGTGTATATGTACTAAGGTAATGGCACAAATTACCATAGCCTCTAAATGTAAATAATTTTTTTTATTACTCTAGTCAAATCAACTCAACCCAATTTACTTGTCAATGATTTAATATATACATGACGTTATAAATAAAATTCTGATGTAAATAAACTGAATCACTGCTTTTAGTTCTTTGAAAATAGAACAAAAAAATTGAAAAGCAAGCCAACATTCAAATAAATAAATTATAAAGTGTACTAAATAATCACAGAAAGGATCCTCTCTTCGAATATGAGGTATGCCATAGCACAATGTTATCTAAACTGGAAGCTTATACTGTTCTCTGAAAAGATAAACTTTCAGACAGAGACAGTGCATTGAGAACTAGGGAACACTGAGGAAAAGTGAGGGATGCTCCATGGTATCATCTTATATACCTGTGGTTAGGATCTCTTCATAGCTTCTTTTCCATGGGCAGACTGGTCTACTCTGAGAGTTTCTTGGTATCCTAAAATGAGGCCATAATTAGAGAATGATTTGGGCAAGGGGCAGATCAACATGGCCAAATAGAAACCTCCAGCAATTGTCCCTCCACAAAAACACCAAATTCAACAACCATGCAAGGAGGCACCTTCAAAAGAACCAAAAATCTGGTTATCAATCACAATACCTTATTTTAACATTATGTCAAGGAAAGAGGCACTAAAGAGGGCAGAAAAGACAGCTTTGTATTGCCTATGCTGCTGCCTCCCCCGTCCCCAAGCAGCACTGTGCCAGTGTGCCAAATGGAGGGAGAACCTGTGTGCCAAAGGACGGAGACTCAAGTTATTAGGGGACTTTGCATTGGAACTCAGGGCTGCCCTGTCACAGGGTAACACAGCATAGGGCAGAATTTGCTGGCACCACAGAGGGAGCATTTAGACAAGCTGGCCAGAGGGAAATCCTCTGCTCTGGTGGTAGAAACCTGAGCTACAGCTAGCCCAAAGACATAGCGGAAGAAGATAGTTCCAAAAATGTATTTTTCCTATGAGATAGGAGAATATTTTCAAAAAATTACTGACATCAAAATTTAATAAAATGCAGATTCCATGAAATGACATACAAGATGAGACAGTAAGAAACCAGATTTGGATGAATTGAGAAGTTCATGATAGGCATTCAAAATATAAAAAGAAGTGAATGAGAGAAGAAAAGAGCTTACTAGAATTAATATTGCAATGAAACAATAAAAAATGCATTAAAACCAGTGTTATCTACTCTGAATTGAAATGTAAGTTCTCTCTTTCTCTCTTTTTTAATGTCCCTACCTTCCTCTTCATTCTCAGAATTGAAAAGAAATTGCTTTGGCAAAGTTTAGCACATTAATGGGAGTGTCTTTCCAGTGGATGAGTCACTGCAAGTTTGGATCTTTTCTTCCACTTTTTCCTTCGTTGTTTTCGGACCAATAATAGGCAGAGATGGCTCTTGCATGGGATGAGTCCTGGCCATCCTTATTTCCCTTCTTCATTTTCTTCTCCTACATGACATCAGTTGCTCCACTTAAGTGGACAGGCTCTGCCCTAGATTTAAAAGAAAAAAAATAATCTATATTTTTTCTGATTATGATAGTTACATTAGACCATCATTCTCCTCATCTTAAAAGGATCTTAAATTTTAATTTGTATATTTAGGGGTAGGAAAAGTGAAACAGACAGATATATATAGTCTCACCTGCCTTAGTTTTCTAGGCCAGGAAATACTCCAATTTTGTTTCTATCAAGTAAAAGTGAAAAGAAGAGTGACTAGGAAAGGGCTATGTTGTGTATGAAAACACTGGGAAACTCTCCAAATCTGCAGAGGAATTGAACAAAGACAAAAAAATATAGAGGGAGATGACAGCTATAGAAGATAGAGGATAGCATCTGGAGAAACTGCCTATATACCAGTAAAAGAAGAAAGACCAAACACAATTAAAAATCAGTACAGTAAAAAGAAAAGTTCTAGAGTTAAAGACAAATTTATAAGTAAAAAATGCTCACAATGTACAATGGAAAAATAATAAAGGGATCCAAACCTAGACATCCAAACATTTAGAATTTTTAAACTCTACAAGTATCTTGGCAGGGAAAATGTATTAACCACAAATGATTTAAAGGAAAATTATAGTTGTGTTAGACTTTTCCTCTACAGCATTAATTTCCAGGGGACAATAGATGGATATCTCCTGTAGAGGTCATAGATGGGCTTGCTTTGGCTCACACAAATTTTCATATTGTGTATTTCATTTTAAAATTTTGTGGCTCTAGTTTCTCCTGAATAAAAGTAGGATTTGGCCACAGCTTGTCCTACATTTCCTCAAGGCAACAGTCAACTACAGCTAAGTCTGCCTGCATCACATTAATGTCTCTCCCAGCCTTTTTTCCCAGCACTGAGGGAAACTATCAGGGGGTACTTGTCCTAGGGTCTGCACTATCATTCTTAAATGAAGATACTTCTATGCACTCATGGCTCTATCAAAACTGCAAATATTAAATATGATGGAAAGACTACTTTAAGAAAAAATGAGAGAAAAATATTTCTGTGTAGATTCTTGTTTTTGAAATGCAAACATTCCTTTTATCCATGACATGAATATTCCTAAGCTTGTTTCATCAATTTACCTAACAACTTTGTCCTTTCTAGGCATTTGAGGTCTTAAACCCATTTGAGGATTTGAAGTGAAAATTTGGTGCCTAGTTGCTCTATCTTTTTGATAGTTAATTCAACAGAGCGATTTCCTCAGACATGCCACAGTTCACAGACTTTAAAACTCAAGTACCATTTCTAGGAGAAACAAACTAGTGGGGAAAGTTTTACACTCACCAAAAATATGAATCTAAATAAAATTTTATTTCATAATATTGTATTTGTCCCTGAAAACAATTTTAGGAAATAAAATATATTTTTTTCATAAAAACATAACAATAGAAAATAAAGAATACATGTTTGCATACAAATATAACAAATCAGGATGATAGTTTACAAATAATATATTGATATAAAAAAGCCTGTCAGATTGGTTAAATATGATAATAATGTCAATAATTGATAAAATACTCTCTAGACTATCTGAACCTGAGGATTTCTCCTCATGTCCTCTCTAATTATCAATTCAATATCTTTAATAATTACAGGACTATGTTGATTCTTTCATTTTGGTTGAGATTTCATAGGTTGCATGTTTGTGAGGAATTGGTCCATTTATTTTTTATGTTTATATTAAATATATTTCCCGTTAATTTTTTCACTCTTATTAAAAGAAACTTAAAATAACTTAAAAATAATCATTTCTGGGCCGGGCGCGGTGGCTCACGCCTGTAATCCTAGCACTCTGGGAGGCCGAGACGGGTGGATCGCTGGAGGTCAGGAGTTCGAGACCAGCCTGAGCAAGAGCGAGACCCCGTCTCTACTAAAAATAGAAAGAAATTATATGGACAACTAAAATATATATATACAAAAAATTAGCCGGGCATGGTGGCACATGCCTGTAGTCCCAGCTACTCGGGAGGCTGAGGCAGTAGGATCGCTTAAGCCCAGGAGTTTGAGGTTGCTGTGAGCTAGACTGACGCCACGGCACTCACTCTAGCCAGGGCAACAGAGTGAGACTCTGTCTCAAAAAAAAAAAAAAAAAAAAATAATCATTTCTGTAAGTAACATAAAAAATAATGGCTTTTGAGATTGTCTCTAAAAATATTAGGGGCTACTTAAAATTTTCATATTACTATTCCGTTTTTGGGAAAAAAACAGATATAAAAAGAATATAAGTAAGGGAAGAAGAAACTAACAGTGAGCATTGGTGATGCAATAATCATGCTAAATAAATAATCAAAGTAGCAAGATTAAATATTTATTATTTTAACATACCAACAGTATGAAGTTATATTGGAGTTTACTAGATTCCACTAAATAAAAACTATATCTGTTGTGGAATTAAACCATACAGTCTATTCCAATAATATATAGAAATGGATTTGGATTCTTTATCCTCTGGCCCTTGTCCAAATGCAATAGAAGCTCAGGAGTCTATTGCATAATATAGATGAAATAATAGTGTTTTCTCTTCTTGCTCAAGTAGATCATTTTCATACAAGCTGAAATTTATACATATAAAATAGTTATGCAAACTTATAAAACAATTCTTTCAAAGCTAAATTTCATAGAAAGCATACCATCTAAGAAAAGTGTACCTATAAATATTCTCTTTCATAATATGCAAACTGAAAGAGTACTTTTTTGTTGAAATAATACATTCTAATGTAATGTTGGCAAGCCACCAGGAAAAGTAGATATTTGGAAATGGAGAAAATAAAGAGTGGTAATATAAAGTATATAATCATTGAATTTGTTATTCTTTGTTATGAAATGACCTAGATTTTTGATACTTTAAATTTCAGAGGTGACTTTTGAAAACAAATAATTGGGAAACATTGCACAGTTATTCCAAAGAAGAAATATTGAATATTCTTAAACTTTTAATTTTCAAAGCATAGGACAGAAAAAATAATTGAATTGTTTCTCCACGTCTTACTCCATATTTCTATTTCTGTATAATACTACTATTTTGATACAATGTTTTTCTGTGATTTACAATATTCTGGAACCATCTAATTCAGTAGTGGTTGTTATGCAATGTGCTTAATTGCTAGTTCTACTTCTTGATATGTCACTTTTTCTCCTTTCTCTTCTGATACTTTATTTTCCAATATAGAGTAATTTAATAGGCAAGAGACCATGTTTTGATCCAAAATTATATTATTTTTAGAAGAAAGAAGTGGGCATTACTGAATTTGATCTTGCTTTTCTTCTTTGTCAAATTTCCACTGCTGTGTAATTGCTTTGTATTGTGTACACTTGAACTGTGCAACATGTGTGAAAATTACTAAGTAGGATTGCAGATTTAACTAATTAACCCCTACTAGTGAATAAGCAATGCAATTTTATTAAAGTTTCCTTGTACACAATAGCAATTGACCTGCATCCTTACCATACTAACTGATTTGTGCTTACAATATGAATTTAAAGCATTTCTCATGTATGATTAAAGGAGGAAAATAGTAGTTTGAATAAAACAAGTTTTGTGAGAGTTAGTATTCTAGTACTTTCTCTTGTGGTCAATATTAAATAATAAATCTTCTGGAAATGTAACCTTTATTTGACACGATAGATTTCTGAAAGTCCCTCATAATCTATAATGTGAACATCTGGAGTCTAAAAAGATACTGTTTTCATCCGAAAATATCAGTGTAGGATTTCTGTTTTGTTGTTGATGGTGGCTGTATTTGACTAGAAAAGTGGGGTGGACAGGGAGTAATAAGGAAGTATAGGAGAGGAATTTTAGAGTTTTTAAAGACTTGAAGATTTAATATGTTAATTTAAAAAATGTGCTGCTTAACTGAATGATGTATGCATTATTTCCGAAGCCATTGATTCATTTACTTATGTATTAATTTAACAAAGCAAGAAATATTCAGGACTGACAGTGCTCTAGATACTTGGTAGCTGAGACTCCAAGATTGGGAAGATTCAATCCTTGTCCTTTAAGAGTTGAATGGTAAGAGGAAGACAGATATATAAACATTTACCATTGACTGTTGTAATCTCTTTCGGGGAATAAATGTAGATATTTCAGTGGGAATAAAAAACTCAGTTCTGCCTTTCGAGTGGGGTAAAAGTCAGGGAAGATATCTACTCCATAGATGTAGGTATTTGGTGTTTGTTAACAGTATGTTAGGATAGGCTAATGTAAACCTCAATAACAAAAAGAGGCTCTTTTAAAGAAGCAGCTATTTTTAGGAGTCGGGCATTTCCATTGCAATGGAAATACTCATGTCATAATAAACTATTTGCATATTCAGGGAGGTAAAGGAAGACAAAGATTTTTAAAGGAAAACTAAGAAGGATTACATAATTTTTTAAGGTAGTTATGCTTGACTACAAAGAACTGTAACAAGGGTGATACCAGTCTGAGATTGGATAGACAGTTAGGCATATAGCCTTGAAGAAGTATAGTTTTGTTTAAGATTGTGATAGGCTTTGTGTAAGGTTGTCATTTTTGCAGTCTGTTGTGATAGTTTTGTCATCAGGCATACAAGTGTGAGAACTCTTCATAGCCTCCCTGGCTCTATTTGTCAGGGTTTTTTACAACACGAGTGACTCTATTTTGATTCTGACAACCTTCACATTAAAAATCCTGTAACAATACCACCCCCACCTCCATTTCAGTGATAGTAGAGAAAGAAGTTTATTTCTCTCACAGAATGTATCCGGGGCAGGTGTTCATACAGCAGGGCAGTCTTCTCCACACAGCTGTGCTGGTACTCAGACTGATGGTTACTTGAAATTTTTAACATATGACTTCCAAGAGCACCCTGGACACTATCTTTTCCATCAGCTAACCGGAAAGAGCACAGAGGATGTCTTGGAAGGTTTTATAGGCCAGACCTACGAGGCTCACAGAATTTAGGATTTTATCACATGCTATACTTAACTGCAATAGAGCTGAAAGATCTGGAGAAAAAGGAACTAAATTTGGTGGGACAGTTGATGGGGTTCTGCTCTCAGGAAATAGTTCAGATAAAGAGAACAATAACATGTTCAAAATCTCTTGAGTTTGAGCATGATTGGTCTATTCCAGAAAGTAGCATGTTGTACTTTGATAGAAGCCATGTAAAAGCCTTTCAATTTTGTTCTTTAGACGGTGGAGAAAAACTATTGAGTTATTTTGAGTAATGAGCAGATTTGATCATATTTTTATTATAGCCTATCAAAGTAATAAAATAATGCTTTAATCTTACTATAAATATGTTCCTTAAGCCAACCAAACAGTTAAGATTTACAATTTTTCAGTAATAGTAGGCAATCAGACACCTACTAGTCTAAAATACCAGCTTAAATATCATCGGACTCACCTGATTTACATAATAGATTAGCAATATTATTTTAGGCAAATTGGAAGAAAGGTTACATTGAGATCTGAATTAATTATTTTTATAATATAATCTTTCAGCTGAAAAAGTAACATTCCATTTCTCTAAAGAAAGTTATCACAAAGTGTAGGCAACTTTCTGCTCAAAGTACATTATACTATGAATCAACTTCCTTTTATTGAATTCATACCATGCTTTGTTAGACATACATACACACAAATATATGTAAGATTGATGATTCTCACCAAGATTAGTTTTAAAGTTAAAACTTTAGTGTACTAGGTAAAAAGAATAACTAACACAGCACAGTATTGACAATACATAGCAGCACATACACCATAAAAACAATCAAAATGAATATCTACCATATATATATATACATATATATATATATTCAACAAACTTTTTAGCACCTACTATGTATGTGGAATTGTTTTATATGGCTGACCTACATCAGAGAATAAATAAAAACTTGCCTTTTTGACACTGACATTTTAGAATAGAGACTAAAAATAATGAATAAATTATATAGTACAGGCATGCATTGTTTAACAATAGATATGTATTCTGAGAAATGTGTCGGTAGGCAATTTTTTCATTGTGTGAACATCATAGTTGTAATTACACAAAGCTAGATGGTATAGCCTACTCCACACCTAGGCTATATAGTATAGCCTATTGTCCCTAGACTGCAAAACTATACAGCATGTCACTGCACTGAATACTGTAGGCAATTGTAAATGTTAAATATTTGTGTATCTAAACATATTTAAACATAGAAAAGGTACAGTAAAAAATATAAAAGATAAAAAAATGCTACACCCGTATAGGGTATCTACCATGTATGGAGCTGGCAGGGCTAGAGGTTGGTCTGAGTGAGTAAATGAGTGAATGGTGAGTGAAGGTGAAGGCCTAGGACATCACTGTACACCACTATAAGCTACACTAAATTTTTAAACATTCTTGTTAAAAACTAAAACAAAAATACATACATTAGCCTGGGACTACACAGGGTCAGAATCATCAGTATCACTGTCTTCCACCTCCATATCTTGTTTCACTGGAAGGTGTTCATGGGTGATAACACATATAAAACTGTCATCTTCTGTGCTGACTATACCTTCTTCTGGAATACCTCCTAAAAGACCTGACTGACACTGTTTTACAGTAATTTTTTTATAAGTAGGAATACATGCTAACATAATTATAAAAATTGTAGTAAATACATAAATCAGTAATATAGTCATTTATTATTATTATCAAGTATTATGTACTGTACATAATTGTATGTGCTATACTTTGATCTGTTTGGCAGTGCAATAGGTTTGTTTATACCAGTATCACCGCAAACACATGAGTAGTGCATTTTATTAGCACACTAGACAATAGAAATTTTTCAGCTCCATTATAATCTCCATTAATCTTATAAACACCCTCATAAATGCAGTCTGTTCCTGAACAAAACATTATGCAGTGCATGATATATATACACATATGCATATACATGTTTTATATATATAATATACCCTAGGTACTTGAATTTGTGTATGTATCTGTGTAAATATATATGGTGTGAGATACATATACATATAGAGAGAGAGATAGGAAGATATATATATGGAGAAATAGAGTATATGGAGAGAAATATCAGAATATATTTATACATGGAGGGAGATATATAAGTATATATATGAATATATGGAGAAATATATGTATAGGGAGAAATATATATTATATACACACACACTTTGAAGTAGAGAGAGAGACAATGAGAGAGAGATAGGGAGATACATAAATATATATGAAGATATATTTTATATATATTGTATATGTCTCTCTACATATATCCTATGTGTGGGTAAAGCATACATCTCCCTATCTATGTTCTCCTGCACACACACACACACACACACACACACACACATTTATAGGCATACCTCAGAGATATTGTATGTTCAGTTCCAGAGCACCACAATTACAACTCAAATAAATTTTTTGGTCTCTCAGTGCTTATAAAATTTATATTTGCATTACATGGTAGTCTACCAAGTATGTAATAGAATTGTGTCTAAAAAGTACACATCTGTTAATTTAAAAATACTTGATTGCCTTCAGTGAGTGGTAATCTTTTTGCTGGTGGAGGTTCTTACCTCTATGTTTATGGCTGCTGGTTGATCAGGGTGGTTGCTGAAAGTCACGGTAGCTATGGCAATTTCTTAAGATAAGACAACAATGAAATTTGCCACATTGATTTACTCTTCCTTTCATGAAAGATTTCTCTGTAGAATGCAATGCTATTTAATAGCATTTTACCCATGGAAGAACTGTTTACAAAATTGGAGTCAATCCTTTCCAACCCTGCTACTGCTTAATCAGCAAAGTTTTTATAACATTATAAATCCTTTCTTGTCATTTCAACAATGTTCACAGCATTACAGAGGTAGGTTCCATCTCCAGAAACCATTTTCTTTGATTTTCCATAAGAAACAATTTTTCATCCATTCAAGTTTTATCATAAGATTTCAGCAGTTCAGTCACATCTTCTCATTCCACTTCTAATTCTGGTCCGCTTGCAATTTTGACCATATCTGCAGTGATTTCCTCCACTGAACTCTTGGTCATTCAAAGTCATCCATGAAGGTCCATGTCAACTTCTTCCAAACTTCTGTTAATGTTGATATTTTGACCTCCTCCCATTAATCATGAATGTTCTTAATGGAATCTAGAATGGTGAATACTTCCAGAAGGTTTACAATTTACTTTGGCCAGATCCATCAGAGGAATTACTATCTATGGCATCTATAGCCTTAGGAAATATAGTTCTTATTACTCCTTGATCCAAGCTTCAGAATGGATGTTGTGTTAGCAAGCATGAAGATAATGTTAACCTCCTTGTACCTTTCCCTCAGAGCTCTTGGCTAAAATGGAGCATATCCTCATAATATCCTGAAATAAAAAAAATAAAAAATAAATAAAATGGAGCATTGTCAGTAAGCATTAATATTTTGAAAAGAATCTTTTTCTGAGCAGGAGGTCTCAACAGTGGGCTTAAAATATTCAGTAAACTATGCTGTAAACATCATCCAGACTTTCTTGTTCCATATATAGAGCACAGACAGAGCAGATTTAGCAAAATTGTTAGGGGTCCTAGGATTTTCAGAATGGTAAATGAACATTGGCTTCAACTCAAAGTTACCAGCTGCACTAGCCTCTAACAGGAGAGTCAGCATGTCCTTTGGAACTTTGATACTAGACCTTGACTTTCTCTCTCTTGCTATGAAAGTACTAGATGACATTTCTTCTAACAGAAGACTGTTTTGTCTACATTGAAAATTTGTTGTTTAGCATAGCCACCTTCTTTAATTATCTTGACTCAATCTTCTGGATAACTTGCTTCAGCTTCTACATCAGTATTTGCTGTTTCACCTTGTACTTTTATGATATGATGATAGCTTTCTTTTCTTAAACCTTAATGAACCAACCTCTGCTCACTTCAAACTTTCCTCTGCAGCTTCCTCACCTCTCTGAGCCTTCATAGAATTGAGGAGAGGTCAGGGCTTTGCTTTGGATTAGGCTTTGTTCAGCTTAAGGGAATGTTGTGGCTGATTTTATCTTACAATCAGATCACTAAAACTTTCTCCATATCATCAATAAGGCTTTTTCGCTTTTTTGTCATTCATGTGTTCACTAGTACAGCACATTTAATTTTCTTCAAGAACTTTTCCTTTGCATTCACAACTTGGCCAACTGCTTGAAGAGGTCTAGCTTTTTGTCTGTCTCAGCTTTCAACATGCCTACCTCACTGAAGCTAATCATTTCTAGCTTTTGATTTAAAATGAGAGGCATGCAACTCTTCCTTTCACTTGAATACTTATAAGCCATTGAAGGGTTATTGATTAGCCTAATTTCAATATTGTTGAGTCTCAGGAAATGGAGAACCCTAAGGAAAGAGAAAAAGAGATGAGGAAATGGGTATTCAGTGAAGCAGTCAGCACATATGCAACATTTCATAAATTAAGTTTGCCATCTTACATAGGCGTGGTTCATGGCACTTCCCCAAACAATCACAATAGTAACAGCAAAGGTCACTGATCTCAGATCACCATAACAGATAAAATAATAATGATAAAGTTTGAAATATTGAAGGAATTACCAAAATGTGATGCAGAGACACAGAGTGAGCACACATGAGGTGGAAAAATGGCACTGATAGAGTTCCTTGATGTGGATTGCTACAAAACTTCAATTTGTAAAAATTGCAGTATCTGTGAAGTGTAATAAAGCAAAGCATAATAAAATGAGGTATGCCTGTATACACCTATATATAATATATATGCCTGTATATATTATATATACTTATACATAATATATATCTATATATAATAAATATATCAATATATTATATTCTGTTTTTGCATCATTGTGAACCCTCATAAACATGTCTGGCAAGGAGTCATGAGAACTACACATACCCAGGAACACAGAGTTGGTTAGAAACAACTGTTCCATGGTGCACATCAACACTGGATCACAAAACATGTAAACAGCAGCAATCTGCTTGTATTTAAATTTTTGGTATTTTATTATCATGGATTTGTTAAATTTTGAATTTTAAATAATTGAATTATATATTAACTTGATTACAGAATTTTTAGCACCCCTTTTTAAAAATATTTCATTTATTTTTAGATCAATTTTATTGTATTTATTTATGGGAAACACCATAATTTTTATACACACACACACATAAATTGTGGAATAATTAAATCAAGCTTAGAAACATCTGTCCTCTCACAAACTTGTCATTTTTTGTGGTTAGAACATTTAAAATCTACCTTCTTAGCAATTTTCAAATATACAGTACATTGTTATTAACTACAGTCACTGTGCTGCACAGTAAATCTCCAGATCTTAATCATTCAGTGTGACTTAAGCCTTATATACTTTCACCAGAATCTCTCTAAGCCCTCTCTCCTCGTCACCTCGTTCTACTCTCTTTGTCTAACACTTATACATCTAAGAGTATGAGTCTCTCTCACAAGAGATCGTATAAGGTCTAGTAGGCTACTGGAAAGACATTGGCTTTTATTTTCAGTAAAATGGGGAACCATAGAAAGGTTTTAAAGAAAGGAATGGAGTTATATCTTTTGTTTTTAAAAGATTATGCTTGCTGTTGTACTGAGAATAGATTAGGGGTGGGAGGTACAAAGAAAAACCCAAAATATTCTTTAATAGGCTCCTGTAGTAATCCAAATGAAAAATGACAATAGGTGGTAGCGTAGAGGTGTTGACAAGTAGTTGGATTCTAAAATATTTTAAAAGAATAACCAACAGAATTAGATGATGGGTTAGACCTAAAATTTAAGAAAAAAATATTAAGTCAAGTTGGTTCCAAGGCTTTGGCTTGTGCAACTATAAGGATGGTGTCCTCAATAGAGATAGGGAAAACTGTGGGAGGCAGTTTTATAGAGAGGGAAGATTACTTGTGGACTGTGTGAGATGTCCATTACACATCTGAGGAAAAATACTGAGTAGGTATAGAAGTCTGGATTTTAGGAAATAGATTTACACAAGACATAGAAATTCAGGATAATGATATCACTTGGAAGGGATTCAAATTTAATATTCAAAGTTGAATTTAATGAATGTGTATGCAATGAAGTTACCAAATTTATTTCACTCTATATTTTATTGCTATAAAACAAAGTCCATAAATTATATCTTCCCTTACATATTTATGCAAATTCCCTTGGTAAAATAAACCTCTTAGTTTCGAGCCTGCCATTGAACCACAGAAGTAAAAATATGTTACTAAGAAATAATCAAAAGAATACACTGTGAGCTCCCTCTGCTGTTACTGGAGAGTCAGTTATTTAGAAAATTGGTAAATATGCATGAGACTTAAATTAAATAACTGCTGGATGTTCATAAAAAAATTAACAATACAAATGGAATAGGAATTTTGACTTTAAATAGTATTAAATGTCTTAATGGTCTCTTCTGTTAAAACTTGATAATACATTAAGAAGGTTAACAAAACATTGGCCTGAAAAACACTTATCTCCTCTTTTAGAATGTAGTAATAACTATATAGTTTTTATTTAAAAAAATGAAACCAGTTACATATGCACCAACTAAAGTCATCAAGAAATGGATCATATTAATAGGGAATGCCTCCACTTTCTTAAAGAAGAATTACGAACACGTTGTCCTTTCAATAGAAGACAAAATATTTTATGCTTCGGATTTAATGATTTCATGTCCAGCAAGTAAAATGTAAAATGGCTAGTCAGTAACTGCCAGTTGGTAAAATGATCATGGACTTAAACTTAATTGCGATCATCAATAAAAACCCGTACCAAAAATTTCCTATGTAAGTGACAAGGTATAAGTGTTTTGAGAAAGTTTATGTCATATGTCTAAATATAGTAATGCTGTGGAATTATAGTTTAAAGAATGAGATATATGTGAATTCAAATATAAAATACATAATGCAGAACACTGTAATAGTGAGCAATGGTATATAAGGTTATTTATGGTTACTCTCCCATCTCTCTCTCTAGGTTCCATTTTCCGATATTTCTCATTTTAGAGCCTTAATAAAATAGTAATAGTTCTCCAAGTGCATCATGTACCTGTCCTTCTCTTATATGAGCATTTATCTCACTTTTTTCAAGGTACAGTTGAATGACCTCTTTGGTTAGGTTAGATGCTTCTCCTCTGAAATCAAATAGGACTGACATTTTATCCTGGCTATGCTACCTCATGCTTGTGAGTCTTTGGGAAAAATATGTAACTTTTCTCAGCCTTAGTTTTCCCTCTGTGTATTGGAAATACAGACAATGCATAGGATTCTCAATAATAATACATGAAATAGTGCAGGTAAAGCACCTAGTGGAGTCTGGAACACATAAGAGATACTCTGTATACTGTAGCTATTAATATTCTATAATGAATATCTTTCACAGACTATCACAATGTATTGTAGTGGTTAAGTTTTTTGTATCTTCATTACAAGACTTCAATTTCTTTAAGAGTAATAAACATCTTGTTTTCTATGCTCTTTTTAGAAACTAGCTAAATACTTGATATATTGGAAGTAAGCAATAAATATTATTGATAATGAATGCAGAAGAATTAACAATGTTCTCAAATAGTTATTTAAAATTGTAAAATTAATTTTAAAGCAAAAATATGTTAGAGAGTAACATACCATTACTTTCTAAGTCTGTGAATTAGTAAGTTTAATGGAGTTATTCAATTAGACATAATAGTAAAAAAAAACAACAGTTAATCATTTGCTTTGGATATAATATTATTCACTTTGTTGTTTCTTTCTACATTGCCCTTAAGTTATTAAATGCAGCAATGGACAGGGTACAAATGTCATTAAGATGAGAGTTTTTTTTTTTTTTTTTTTTTTGAGACAGAGTCTCACTCTGTTGCCCAGGCTAGAGTGAGTGCCGTGGCATCAACCTAGCTCACAGCAACCTCAAACTCCTGAGCTCGAGCGATCCTCCTGTCTCAGCCTCCCGAGTAGCTGGGACTATAGGCATGCACCACCATGCCCGGCTAATTTTTTTTCTATATATATTTTTAGCTGTCCATATAATTTCTTTCTATTTTTAGTAGAGATGGGGTCTCGCTCTTGCTCAGGCTGGTCTTGAACTCCTGAGCTCAAACGATCCGCCCACCTCGGCCTCCCAGAGTGCTAGGATTACAGGCGTGAGCCACCGCGCCCGGCCAAGATGAGAGTTTTTAGTTAATGCAGCCATGTCATTTCTTCTCTTTTTCTTTCTTTTCATTTTCCTTGAATCAATAAAGGCTCTCAAATGAAATGGAACATTGTATTTATGTTAATTTTCTTTCTTCTTGATTTTTTTCCCAAGCAGTGTACATGGTAATTATTTTCATTTTTAGGTATTGTAGTTTCTTAAAATTTGACACCTAAAAGTGAATAAAAGCTACCCTTACAAGTGAAATTACAAATATGCCAACAGCACCCAAGTCTATTTTGTGACTTTTTAATATTTAGAAGTTAGTTTGCCAGAATATGAGGGAAAAAATAATTAGCAAACAATTCCATGTGGTAATGCGAATTCCCCATAAAAATCCAGTTTAAAAGAACAATCACAGAATGTAAAATCTGTACTTTTCTATATAATTAATGGAAAACAAGGTACTACTGGGTGTTAACGATTTATTGTTTAGTAAGGAAAGGAAATAACATTTTAAACTGTGAACTAAAAGTAAAAGCACTAATCCTTCTAACTGAATGGACCCCTCTCAGTCCAGGGAACCCCCTCTGCCAAGGGGACCCAGAAATACTTTACAGCTGAGTTCCCAGCAATGATGGGATGGGAGAGACAAAGCACAATTACAAGCATATGATTTCCCTTCATGAATATTCATGACTCCTCCTATAGCTTGGTGAATATGCATACTTGATCACCTTAACTCAATGTAAAATCTTGTTCCCTTTTGTCTCTTCTTTGAAGCATGCATGCCTGGTTTCTGGCCAGGGCTCCACTTCCCAGCCTGTTGGAACGGTCTCTCAACATGTTGCTCCTCTTTACAAGAAATAAAGCTCTCTTTTTCCAAAGTATAATCTTTGCTAATTTTTTTTTTTTTTTAGTTAACAAAACTATTAAACTTTCCTGAGTTACTCATATTAAAATTCTGCTATTACTACTTATGGTGACATAAAATTTTCTCCCTCTTAATTCTGTTAATGTGATATATTAAAATAATTACTGGCATCTACCCAAAGGAAAAAAAAGACATTCTATAAAAAAGACATCTGCACTCGAATGTTTTTAGCAGCACAATTCACAATTGCAAAGATGTGGAAATAACCGAAGTGCCCATCAATACATGAGTGGATTAATAAAATGTGGTATATATATATACCATGGAGTACTACTCAGCCACAAAAAACAATGGTGATCTAGCACCTCTTGCATTATCCTGGATAGAGCTGGAGCCCATTCTACTAAGTGAAGCATCACAAGAATGGAAAAACAAACACCATATGTACTCATCATCAAATTGGCATTAGCTGATCAACACTTAAGTGCACATACAGTAATAACATTCATTGGGTGTCGGGCAGGTGGGAGAGGGTAGGAGGGGAGGGCATATACACACCTAATGGGTGTGATGCACACTGTCTGGGGGATGGACACACTTGAAGCTCTGACTCGGGTGGGGCAAAGGCAATATATGTAAACTAAGCATTTGCACCCCCATAATATGCCAAAATTAAAAAAAATTAAAAAAAAAGTAGAGGAAAAATGAAATATTTTTTTAAAAACATAATACGCAATTATGCTTCCAAAAAGTTAAATGTATGTGTGTGTGTCTGTGTGGTTATGTTAATGACCGATAAAAAGTCTAATTTATTTTATTACAAACATTTAGAGGAAGAGTTGAACTTGGAGTAGAAAGATAGATGGAGTAGATTGTTAATGGTCCTAAATATTAAAGGATTGAATCTGTATTTTATTTGTTCATAAAGAGAAGATATTTATACTGATAATTTTGATGTTATTTGAGCAGATTACTGTGATTTGGATCAAATTATTCTGGCAGTGGTATGTAGGATAAGTTTTAAAAGACAAAGAGAAGAGACCATGACTCTGTTTCATTCCAATATCCTCAATTGTGTTATAATAAACAAGAAGAAAGAGAAGACAGAGCAACACAAGTGGTTCTACTTGAAGTTGTCTTGTGCTCTGGGAGACAAAGCAATATCCTGTCAGGAAGATCATGTCCAGGAGTTTTAGTAGAGCAACCATGGAAACAGTGGCTCCCAGAAAATGGAAGCCACAGAGGCACAGACCTTCTGTGGGACCCTTGCTAAGTAAAAAACTCAAGTGAGACATAAAATTTCTCCTCCTACAAAATCTCAGTTATATACTAGGGGAAATCAAACCTTGGAGAACATGGGTTTGAGGTCATTGACACATATAAGGTTTTAAATAACTAATAGTCATGTAGAAGGTTTCTAGTAATTATGTGGATGAATGAAGAAAGAAATGGCTACTGAGGTTTAAAAAATATAGATCATTGATATTTTTTCTCTCATATTATTTCAGTGATGTCATTCTCCACGTTAAAATTCTATTATACATCTTACCTAGAGAGATGCTTTTCAGTATTCATCACATCCTTTCAACAGGTAATATCTGTGTATCATATGAAGGGTTTTAAAATAGTTTCTCACAGATTTCTGCCTTTTACTTGTTACAATAGTCTATTAGTTAAGTAACTAAATACTAACAAAGCATACTTACTTGTTTACATTAAAGTAGTACTTGCTCAGGCAGATCAAAGCATGCTTCATTTATTTACTCTTACTGTTTTAAAATTTTCTTTACAATATTCTCACATAAAATTCATACATTAAATATGAGTTAATTGCACAATTACATCCTATGCTCTATTTCACTATATTTCTAAGTGTATGAAATAATTTTTTTTTTGAGACAGGGTCTTGCTCTGTTGCCCAGGCTAGATTGCAGTGTTTTCATCATAGCTCACTGTAACCTCAAACTCCTGGGCTCAAGGGATCCTCCTGCCTTGGACTCCCAAGTAGCTGGGAATACAGGTGCACACCACCATACCTGGCTAATTTTTCTATTTTTTGTAGAGACAGGGCTCTCGGTATGTTGCTCTGGCTGGTCTTAAACTCCTGGCCTCTAGGGATCCTCCTATCTCAGCCTCCCAGAGTGCTAGGATTACAGGCATGAGTCAGAGCACCTGGATTATATCAAACAATTAATTACCATTTTAATGACAAAATAGCTAGGCAATTTCTGATATATTTCAGTGCAATTATTTCCCATATTTTCTTAAACACTTAAGTTTCTTTTTACTTTAAAAAATAATTACAGTGAAATGTAAAATTATGTTTAAAAGGTTTAGAATTATTTTATAACAGTTACTTTATTGGGCAAAATAAAAATATTTTACATTGTACTTTAAAATTAATCTATTTGAATTAATTTTTATTTACACAAATAGGTTAAATAATATTTAAATAATCTTATGGTAGTTTAATTTACATACCATAAAATTAACTCATTTTAAATGTACAATTCAATGATTTTAGTAGATTTATAGTTATGCAACCACCATCACAAATTAGAATATTTCCACTACTGCAAATAATGCCTTGCACTCATTTTCATGGTCACTCACTATTCCCACTCTCAGCCTCAAACAACAACTAATCTACTTTCTATCTCAACAGATTTACCTTTTCTGAACATTTCATCTAAATAACCACATACTACAATATGTGGTCTTTTGCATCTGACTTCATTTAGGATGTAATTGAAAATTTTCTTTACAATATTCTCACATAAAATTCATACATTTAGTGTAATGATTTGGGGTTCAGTCACTTTGTGCCATGTATCCATACTCCATTCCTTTGTATTGCCAGTTAATATTCCATTGTTTAAGTATCCCCACATTTTTAATCTAATCACAAGTTAATACACATATGAATTTTTCCAATAATTTAGTATGAATTATGCTGCTATAAACATTCCTATACACGTCTTTTTGTGAAAATATATTTTTAATTCTCTTGAATAGTTACCTAGGAGTGGAATTACTGGGTCACATGGTAAATTTACACTTAATTTTTTAAGAAACCATCAAATAATTTCTGAAGTAGTTGCACTATCTTACATTCCCATCAACAATTTATGAGAGTTCCAGTTTCTCCACATCCTTACCAATGCTTGGTATCATTTGACTTTTTATTATAGTCATTCTTGTGAGTTTAAAGTGTTATTTTGTTCTGATTTTTGCTTATAACTGTAGGATACAAACTTAATTTTCTCTAAACTCACACTTAACAAATGTATATTCCCATAATATGCATGCACTGTCTCAAGGTTGCAAGCAAATAGCCTCATTAAAACAAATCTCCTAATATTAGAGAAAGGATATTCAATTTAACCAGACTAGCATAGCAGTTAACAGCCTAGATGCTATTTCTCTAAAATTTTAATTTGTTGCTATTAAAATTATTGGATCCTAGTTACAATCTTAATTTTAACCAATATTAAATGATAGTTACATGGGGCTTATGATACTTCATTTTCATAGCCAAGGTCTTTCTACCTTTAGATTTTGGAGCCAATTTTTCAAAATTATGTTATTTTTTGCTTGGCAACAGCTTCCAATGTGAATTGAGGTTCAGAGATTAAATATAAGAACTGTTTAGCTATAGACTTTTGCAGATTCTAGATTAAGAAAGTGCTTTTGTGATAATTAGTCACATCTGGCAATGCTACTTATATCACTTTACATGGTTAGAGTAATAAGTAGCTTGAAATATCAGCAAAAGAATTTTGCCTTCTGGTCACATCTCAAATGAGTACATTTCTAAACAAGTAAAACATATTTTAGAGCTATGTTCATAATGTCTGATTTCCCATAAAGTCTTAACATTATCCATCTGCTTTTGCAATCAAGAATTAGAAAAATGTGTACAGTGAGCAAGATAGAAGTGCCATCTAAATATATTCTGAAACTGATGAAATCAGGGTCACCTTGAACTATACTATGTCAGCAATGTTCTTTTTTATTGTATTTTAATTTCTCTATCTTTGTTACTCAGAAAACAAGATGAAATTAACAACACTAATATCTTCAGTAATATATTTCCTCCTTTTCTTTATCTCTCCACACATATGCACATCTTTAATGATTCACAAATTTTCATACTATGACCTTGAAGATTAATATGCATGCCACTAATGCTCATAAAATTGAGAAAAGCTATAATTTAAATATCAAATTATTTTACTTCATACTTTAATTGAACAATTTGAAATACTTTAATTAAATCCTTTAGGAATTTTTATATTTGAAAATGTGAGAAAATACCATTATGCTCTAGATAACCAAATGAAGAAGATACAGAATACATTATGAAAATGAGGACATTTTGATTCAAGAAAAAAATGAGAGAAAGTATGACCCAGAACTTTCAAAAATTTTATTTATTCATTCATCATATATTTGTTAAATACTTAAAATGTGCCAGGCACTATGAAAGATACTAGGAATACATTAAAATATAAGAAGATACATTTGCCCACATTTTATAAATTATTATATAATATAAATAAAGAATTAAAATATAGTATACAATGATACTATTGAGTTGGTGGTGCATTGGAAAGTTTCAGGTCCAGTAGAAGGTAAAAGAAAAGCTCAGACTTACATGGTAAATAGGATTTAACCAGGGAAAGGTATGTGGAAAAGAAGATCCGTTGCAAAATAGTATTTGGTGGTGTTATAGTGGTGACTATTTAAAGCCAAAGATACTATAGTTCAAAATGATTAAGGATTAATTAATTGATATAGGGGCTTTAAATTTTTTATGTAGCATAACATACACAAAAGTTTGTATGTATATACATGTGGCACAATATATTTCTAATTTCTGCCATTTCATTATTAAAATATTATTTTATTCTATTTTAAAATTATTGTGAATGATCCACTAACATGACTGTATGATTCATCATATAATCACCATTCACAGTGTGTAAAGTAATATGTGTAGCCTTAGGAAAAAAATCAAGTGGTGACTTTGGATGAAACACTGAGTACGTTGTTTTGGAGTCATGATAGAAGACACAAGAAATGAAGGAAAGAGATAATTTACAGGATCTGATAAGCAGATTATATATTATAGGTTTTTTTTTCTAAAGGGAATGGGAAGTCCCACAAAGGTTTAAACAGAGGACTGTCATGTTCCTGAGTGGATTTTAGGAAGATGTATATGGCTGCTATCTGGATACTGAATTGGAGAGGTGCAGAGAAGACAGAGAGCAAAGTGAGGAGGTTGCTGCAGTGTTCAAGATGAGAGAAAATGATGGCTTGAGTTAGAGGAGTGAGATACAAGGAATCAAGAGACATTTATGAAGTAGAATAAATAGATCTTGATGACTGATTGATTGTATGTAAGAAAAGAGTCCAAAACTCCTTCCAAGTTTCTGTCTTGAGCAACTTGGTGGATGGTGGCACCATTTACTGGGATTTAGCACAGAAGAGAATAAACACATTTTAGACAAAAATAATGAGCTCTGCTTTGGACATGTTCAGATTGAGATTACTGGGGAGTGTCATTTGGAGGCATTGGCTAGGTAGTTATATATCTGTACCTCTGGAGCTCAGGAAGAATGTCTATGTTAGATATATGATGTTATTTCTCATAGTTGGTGTTTTCTAGCACTTTTATGTTATAATGAATTCAAAATTGTGATAACCTGCACAATTTTGATTATACCAAGGATCTCCCTCAACGATACCAATTTTTTTAATGACTGCAATCCATACCAATCTGCTTTGAAAAGCCAACATATTTGTCAGTGTCTTGAGATTCACAAAATAGATAAGAGCCTCAAATATTTTGACATGTTTTTAGCCATTTGTAGCTCAGTTGATGTATCATAAACAACTTTAAGTTGAAAATGGGAATATTATTTTGGACACTGATTTTACCCTACCATCTTCATAGCTTTGTTTCTTTCCTTTGCTGCATTTTGAAAGTGTTGGTTAACAATAGAGAATCCATTTTATTTACACAGAGCAGGTAGACAAAATCTTTTCTATATCCCATGTTATATTATTTGTGGTTAATCATGGATTTCCAGTTCTATTTTAAATTTTTGGAATAAGAGGCCATTATAAGCACATCTCTTTCTCATAATAACTAAAGTGGTGAGCATTTGGTAATGCTTAGTTAGTACATAGTTGTTTATCTTTTCAATAAAGGTCAAAAAAGAACATTTTTGGTATTTGATCCAATTAACATCTAATAATATTGAACAGTTGAATAACTGAATAACAACAACAATACAGAATTATATACTTCTTTCTGCAGGAAAATATGAATAAATTTGGCTTAATTGAGAAATCACAAATAATTGGAACACTTGGTGGTCATGATATTTAATTATACTTTGGGGGCATAGAGGTAAATATGACTAAATAAATATTTCGTTCTTATTTTAGAATTTAATTTTCTAACATCAGTATATATGCCATTCTTTAGATAAGTCAATAAAAACAGAAAGATTTTCAATTAATTACCATATTGGTAAATAAAGTGGACAAAAGGAAAAAATAGCTTGTTATGTGTTTGTTCTTTGGTAAGTGGGTAGAAAAGATAAAAGAAATACATTGAGAGGTTTTATTTATAGCTGGAATTTAGTAATAGAAAACACTTTTATGAATCTTCCATTCATGACATATTAAACACATATTTGTTTCAACAGTTTTTTGGGCAAGATTGTCTTTTTTTCCTTGCTTTTATTGAAAATGCCTATAAAATATAATCCTTCCAACAGTGAGATACTAAATAGTAACAAGCTAGGTATCAAGCTTTCTTATAAGCTTACAGCAACCATAGGACACAATCTACCAATGTTAAACAGTAGACTCCTTCATTAAAATAGGCTAGGAAGAAGAAAGGTGAAGGGCCATCATATTTAGCCTGCATATGTGGTTAAGGTGCTGAAAGTGCTCATTTCTGCTGACAGTGTACTAGGTCACATTATTCCAGACCACGGTCATTGTTCTTTCCTCTCACTAGTGAAGGTTAAAGAACATAGATGACTATTTTCATCAGCCATTGAGTTTATGTATGACTGCTCCATGGCAGAGATCATGGGGCTAGAACAGAAAAGCTTGTGAGGACCTGAAGCTTATCTTCAGAGCTCAGGCTCTGTCCTTTTTCATGCTTTTAGAGGCCCAGTGCCTTTTTGCCTTGGCTCATTTGCTTCATTGCTTTCAGCCACAAATCAGAAGTCAAGAAGCTATACTTATAGATTCAGCTTATTCCATGGATATTTTTCATTTGAAGTTTACATCTGAAGAAATTATCAGTCCAATACGTCACTGAGACCTCTCCAAGCATGGGAATCATTGCAGGTTATTTTACCCCTGTAGTCTCATAAAATATCTGTAAAGTTCTTAGACTAAATATATGCACTCTTTGAAGTTCCCTAAATTCTCCTATTCTTACCAACTTTACTATAAGCTCCTGTAAAAGTTAAGCTCTTGTAAGCACTGGAAACACTGAATCTTGAACATCTTTCTAACTCATAATGATGCTTGGAAGAAGGAAATATTGCTGATTTGTGTTGTTTAATTGTGTCGAGAGTTTAAATACACTGTGATGATCTCCATTTCATTTTTCCAATAATGTATATAAAGTCAGTATTTTGGTGTTTTTGAAATGAGAGAAAAATCAATCACATTTTGTGACTGTTCTGATAAACATTTAAATAAATTCATCATTACTGCTATCTCTTTTCATCATTCTGGCAAAAAAAAAAAATAAAAGAAAGCTTAGATCTTTTAAAAGAAGTTTCACAGCAGAATTCTGTTGCAGAGATCTCTAATGAGAAATTTAAGTAAGTAATTTGCAGAGCTACACATCTAGAACTATACTTGTATGTAGAATGAAGTGTCACTTCTCCCTTATGGACCATAGAAGCATGCTTATAGACCTGGGGACAAAGTAAAAAAAAATAAAAAAGGCTTTTCTTTTTCTGAAATAATTACAAAATTAACATATATAAACAAATGTGCAAGGTATATGAAATCAGCATATTGCCAGCTTATTTACTTATCTATATGCAGCTCCTATCTTATGTCTGACACATACTGAGCCCTCAGTAAATGCTTGTGAATGAATGAATGAGTTTAATTATTTGTGGCAATAAGATATTCAGAGTGTTACTGAAGAAAAAATTATAACTTTCTCAATCAAGGAAACTAATGCATAGTATTAAGAATAGAGGACTTAACTATGATTAATGTAAAGGAAATCTCTGTCCTAATTATGTAGTTACTTGCCTCACACTTGTAGTGACATAAAATATCACAACTGGGAGTAAGAATCTGTAAATCTTTAACCAGCTATGACCAAAAAAAGGAGATGTGCTTATGCTTTCAGAGGAAATACTCTAGATAGGGAAAGACCATCCATCAAACTATAATATCTTGAAAAGCTTATTTCTTGGGAACATACATAATAATACTCCAAAATGTAAGATAGTTGAACTAAAGGCCTGAGGTAAGTACTTTCTCATTTCAAATTTCATAGCTAACCTGAGAATCAGTCATAACAAGTGTTAGAAATTCTGAGCCTAAATCCTGGTTCAGTTTTTATTTTCTAAAAAAAATTAAGACACAAACTTATATATTCAGGCTTCTTGTCTATGGTGTAAATTGAGTAGCCAGATCTTGCAGCTCTCAGCCATTAAGTAAAGTCTCCCCTGACACCCAATTAAAAGTGAACTTCTCCAGTAAATCTGCCTCAGAAAATTTTCTTCATAGCATACTTCACCCTGAAATTATTTTGTTTGTTTATCTTCCTTACCCTTTTCCCCAACTAACTCAAATGAATGCCCGTGAAGGCAGAAATGTCAGCTTCTTTGTTCGCCATTGTACCTCTGGTACCTAGAACAGCACCTGGCATGTAATAAGAGCTTGATAAATATTCATCGTATCCATAATTGTTGATTCAATGAATGTTCTGTAAGTCCATTCCTTACCTTTACCTTATTACCCTAAACTGATCCTCTTACTGAGAGCTCTGTGCAGAACCCAGTACTTGATTTAAATAGATCTCCCTTTGATAACTAAACATTATTGTTTATGTCTTAACATCATTGTTTTGAATCAGGAGGCAGAGCTAGTAGGTATAGGCAGATTATGAAAAACAGAATTACTATTGGTGAAATCACACGTGTAAATTTCTGAATCTGCAAATTCAAAAATCAGACACTGAGTACCTGTGATTTTATCAAACTTTGTAAAATAAATTATCTTTCATCTTTGATATCAGGCATCTTTTAAAGGAAAATTCTTTTGGCCAATGAATTTCCTATAAAATAAAAATGTTTGATAAAATTTAGTGAACAAATGATTTTTGGATTTGTGAACAGTTAGGGGTTTTTGGCTGTCAGTGGTGGTGGGTGTGGTAGTAGTAGTGATGAGTGGTGGTGGTTTGCAAGGAAGAAAAAGGATAGAAAGCAAATGGGAGTTGTGATGTGGAATGGACAGACACAGTTCATCCTCTTGCATGGCTTGAAATCTCCCATTGCTACATGCCCAGTTCCGAAGAATATAAGGATGAATATTATATAGCCCTCTCCTTAAGTAGCCAACAATAAAGAGAGGAAATTAGAGAAAGAATGAAGCCCTTACATGAATGGGAAAGAAGTTTCGAGTTAGAGTTTGGATTTATGTATTAATAATTATGACAGTGGACTGGGTATTTTATTGTTGAAGTGAGTTTTTTTGGTTGCTAAAACTGCCTGGAAAACTTCTTATGATCTACGAATGAAAAAAGAAATGTATGTGGCTTGCCTGAGATTCATAAAAAGGAAAGAATAATTGCTCTACACAGCTGGTAAGAGAATATGCGAGTGTGTATGTGTGTGTATGGGTTTTTTATTCGCACCCAAATAATTTAACACATTCTAACTACAGGTTTTAGTGAGATACTTGCACAAGGGAGAAGTAGGAAGAGATTACATCAAACTAAAACACTTCCGCACAGCAAAAAAACAAAACAAAACAAAACAATAGCAACATAATGAATAAACTGATTAAAAAATTGACAAAGGATGGGAATAGACATTTCTTAAAACAGACAAATGGTCAGCAAGTATATAAAAAAATACTCAGCATCATTATGGATCAGGGAAATGCAAATTAAAACCACAATGAGATTTCACCTCACATCTGTTAAAATGGCTACTATAAAAAGACAAAAGATAACAAGTGTTGGAGAGTATATGCAGCAAAGAGAACTCTTACACACTGTTGGTGGGAATGTAAGTTAGTTCAGCCATTAAGGAAAACAGTACAGGGGTTCCTCAAAATATTAAAAATAGAATTTACATATAATCCGGCAATACCACTACTGAATATATAATGGCATACTATTCAGCCTTATAAGAAAAGGAATTTGTATCATTTGGGACATGTATGAACCTGGAAGATATTAAGTTAAATGAAATAAGCCAGGCACAAAAAGACAAATACCACATGATCTTACTTAAACATGGTACCTAAAAAAGTTAAACTTGTAGAAGCAGAGAGTAGAGCAGAGATTACCAGGGGCTGGAGTTGGATGGGTGGGGTTGGGGAGATGTTGGTCAAAGGACATGAATTTTAGTTAGATAGGAAGAATAAGTTGAAGAGATCTATCATGCAACATGGTGACTATAGTTAATAATATATTATGTTTTTGAAAATTGTTGAGTAGATTTTGTATTCTTATCACAAAAAAATAAGTATATGAGGTAACATGTGTTAATTAGCTCAATGTAGCTATTCTGCAATGCATCCATATTTCAAAACATCACACTACACATGATAAATATATGCAATATTTATTTGTAAATTTAAAATACTTAAAAATAAAAATAAAATACAATAATGCTGGTAAATTTTTTTTTTAATTTAAAAATGGAGAAACAGGAACAAGTGATCATTTTACCCCTAAGAGAGGTAGAGACTAGGATAGTAAAAGGAAGTCCTTTTATCTTACAAGTATCAGTAATTGAAGCTTTGGTTAAAGCAGAGAATCATTAAAAATAAATATATACTCGCTCTAAAGATTCTAATTCTACTTAATATAAATGTATATTTATTTTCCTTATCCATTTATAGAGTGCCAGCCAAAGCCTCTTCTGTGAGGATAAGTCTAATGATTGGAGTTTGTTGTCCTATTTCTTGCATAAGCTACATACATAATGTGTCATTTGTAATTTACAGTTTTCATTTTTTAAATGGAGCAAAACCTTAAATATCCTTGTTGAGGCAAACTGAGTAAAGACTTTTTCTACTTTTTTAAAAGCAATTTTTTCCCATCCTTTGTAGTTTCACACTCTTATTTGGTTAAACTGTAAGATTATAATGCATTTTTGTCAAGCACTTGCAAAACATCAAAATTAAGTTTCAAAGAAAAAGACTTTCTTACTATATGCTATTTTATTTTATCAATTTACATAATAATTACATTATGTACTTGCAAAAGTGCAGTACAATTAGTATAAACAGGTTAGAGAAACAACAGAAACCACTTTAAGCACATAGTTGAACCAAATGGGCAGAATTGTTGGGGCACAGCAGGCAGGAGACTATTAAACAAAAGTGTTTCAAATGCCATGAGAATTAAGCAGTATGTTTTAGGGAGGGAATGGGAATTATTGGCTAATGCAGTGAGTTTTTAAATTGGAAATCAATTAAGACAGCTTTTATTTAACTTCCTGATGGCTGTCCAATTACAGGCACCACGTGATTCCTCAACAGCTCTGCCTGCCTCATAGTTCAAAAAAATAACCCTAACTTCTTAAAATACTTCCTTTAGTTGCTAATTCGGACTGAAGATATTACTTATCTGTAAAATGTATCCTAAAAAACGTTGATGAGCCTTAGACTGGGTCCAAAGTTAGTTTAACATAAAAGTCCTCAAAGCTTTGATCCACATCTGATATTTTTTCTATTCAAAATATTTTATGATCAATATTGTCTTTCTATTTATGTCTGAATAGTCTATTATATAAAAGATGCTTCATGTTTTACATAATAAACACTGCTGATAGAATATATGATACAAAAAAGGTAGACTTTTTGTTTTTCAGGCAAAGAATCAGAACAATTTCTGAGGTAAACAGTTTAAATAGTTTTGGCAGTCAACCTAACAAATGATTTTAAAAAAAATATTCCACAGTTGAAATTGAGCATCATGTATTGTCTCCCCAAACATGTTTTTAATTTCAGAATTGGCATTTTTTGGTTTTTAAAAATTGATTTATTGTACCCTGTCATCATACAAATACAGTTTTTTTCTTTTGCTGCTAGCTCTTGTTCTTTTATCCTCTGGAGTTCTTTATTCTATGCCTGGACTCAAAAGATAAATCTGGATGTATACATAGTCATTGTTTATCCTTAAAGAATTATTTCTTTTGTATGATTTTTCTTTTAAAATAATTAAAAGTCAAGCTAAAGTAAATGATCAACTCATGGTACTGAAAACAATCACCTTTATTTTTATGATTCTCTAAAGAATTGTGCATCCTTTATTAAACCAAAGGACAAAATCTGCTTCACTATAAAAAGTGTTTGCTCTCCGTTAACTATCTAGAAAATGAATTGCCTTTCTTCTAAGCAGTCCACATTTTATGGAACTAAATTTGGGAGTTTTCCGAGGCCTATTTGCTTGTCTCACAGTTACTCAAGGAATAAGTTCTTTCTGTTTCTGAAATAGACAAGACTCACATTTTTAAAAATAATCCACAAGTAAAGAGATGTATTTTATTGAATTATTAATATTGAAATTTTTTGAATTGACATTTTAAATAAATAATAAGACAGATAATTTCACCTTATCTATTTATCATTTCTTGGTGTATGTCTGTAAGAAAAGGATGTAAACAGAATTGACTTTGTCCAACAGTCTCTGAATTTTCTGTAGTATCTTCCCATAATAATTTCCTAAATTTCCTGTTGAGAAAACTGAGCAAAAATAACGATACATTTTTTCAAAAAAATTAAAGTTCTAACATAACTAATCATTTGTAAAATAAAAATATGCATGCTTTATTAGTAAAAGTAATCAATAACCACTTCCTCACTTATTTCATAAACTCTCACTGATTTGTAGACCCTTAGATTTTGGCTACAGGGAGGGAAAATATTAGTTATCTGTGAAGGCATTCCAAACCAAACTGTTTAATTTTATTTAGCATTTTCTATTGTTAAAACAAAAATATGTTAATAACTTTTTTTTTTCCATTGGAATCAATCTTTTTCTTTAGAGTTACACAGAAAAATAAATCTATTTCTTCTTGCAACTAGAACAAGTTCAGTTTTAAGACATATTATCTTGAATATTTTCTTCTCCGAGAATATTTTGAATGTTCCTTCTACCATTTTTCATCTGACATAGTTCTCAGATTTATCAAAGTTCTGACACTTCTCCCACTCAATTCTAGTGTTGTTATCTTTGTTAAAATATAATGTCCATAATTTAATAAAACATTGTAATTGTAATATCTAAGTATAATATAATGACTTTTTTATCAGGACAGTAACTGGGTGAAATGCTCATTTCAAGTTGCATTTATTTCAATATTCATGCTGAATTCTAAAATATGGACAATTTTCTGTAGGTTTCTGTTATTTATTCTGAATAAAAGATAACACCGGAAGAGAGAATTCTTTATTGTTTAACATGTTCCTAATTTCACAGTCTTGTAGCTGTTTTTCAGATTTGATAACAATTCATTCAGAATATCTGTTAGAGTCAGTAATCTCTCATATATTTAATAAGAAAAAAGTTACTTTGCTTATAAATATTTCATAGAAGTGCTAAAAGTACGGTGTTCTTATATTAGTAATTTTAGTTGGGTGGATTACATAGTCTCTTTTAATGTTTCATAAACTACGATGTAGGATTTGAATCACTGGTGAAATTTTGCAAGGGTAGGATGAAGTCTCGTGTCCTTCCCTACCTAGGCTTCAGGAAAGGTAAAGGTTAAGTAGCTTCACATCTCATAAATGTGGGAACCGGAAGTTGGGGATGGCTAGGTCTGTAGTTTTCAGGATGTTGGGAAGAAATCTCTTACCTTGAATCTCTTGGTGGATAATAACTACCCCTAGTCCCTTTCCTCATGAAGGTTGAGTGAATGGGCACTGCTCCTCATATCTTAGCTTAATCCATATGAAAATTAAGCAGTCTGCCATTTTCTCTTTTCCTCTACCCTGGCACACACTCTACATAGGTGGACAACATTTAATGGGCAGGGGTGCTACTAGGGAGGCCACTGTGAGCCATGCTCATTCCCTGATGCAAATTAAAATCTGTGTGAGTGGTACATGTGCTTAAATGTATTGTAATGACTTGCCCTCATTTCTTCCCTTTCACTATGGTAGAATTCATAATCTTTCACATAACCAACTTGTTAAAAACTCCATCTTATTCTCTTTCTATCATTTCTTCCTGGCACAAACACATCTCTTGGACTTTGCAAGACATGTTTTCTAGTAAGTGGCTGACCCTACTGAGTGATGGAGTATATTGGTGCCACCATAAACACATGGTGTATAATCAGTAGCTCAGAAACCACCTAAAAATCATTCATTTATTCTACACTTATTTATTAAGTACCTACCATATATTAGGCACTATTCTAGCACAAGGAATACACAAGTGAACCAAACAGGCAAAAATTACTGGCCCATGAAGTTTACACCATTGTTTCTTTGACCTTTACTCACTTCCTATTCAAAAGTGTTTAAAATCTTCTTCACTTTCCACAGATGTTGCCCACCACCACCCTTGCTCCTCCACAGAAATCTGAACACCAGCTTCACAGATGAACTAGAACGAATCCATTGTTCATTCTAGTTCCTCTAGAAAATTTTCATCTTACCTTCAGACACATTAATGCTTCAATACGCTCTCATTCCTCATTTTCCTTTTATAATGAAAAAGGTGTCCCTAGGAGGTCCCCTTGGTGCTCCCAAAGTGGGATATCTCTAATGCCTTCCCCATTCCAGCATGGATCACACTATGTTGTAACTTGTGTCTTAATTATTTTTCCTGAGGAAAAGGTCTATTTTGCTCACAGTCCTGTCCCCAGCATCTAATGCTTAGCATCTAGTTGGCACACCTTAACCTTCATGGGCAATGAATAAGTGACCAGCCTCATCCTTGGGGGAGAGGCCCCAAGCAGTGCACTCTTGGGGTGGAGTCACCTCCCAAGAGGAGTCTAAGGGACTCCTTCAAGCCTCCTAAAGGTGAAACCACCAGGCCTTACATCAGCACCACTGAATTCTGTCCCTGTGCCTACCACAAGACCCATGTTGGAGATTTAACTTTGCATATAAGCTTCTGACAGAGGTGTCTGGACTTCCAAGGGGCTTTTCAATCTCCCATGCCTGAGGGACAGTTCCCATGATTCCTACATCTCTTCCAGACTTTGAGGGCTGAGCTACAGCAGTGCATTGGAAGCCACCCTAAAACCTGTGTTTACTGAGGCTGTACCACAAATTGGCTTCTTGGCCTTTGGGAAAGTACTTAATCTAAGACCCAGATTTCATCTATTACATAGAGATATATTACCACTAAGCTAATACCATGTCCTGAAGAACGGTATGAACAAGTAAAGTTCTTTGTGTAGTTCCAGAGTTGAGGACTTGGCCAGGGGCCATGGGGCAATTGCCCACATGAGCTTGCCAAGTAGCCTTGTCCAGAACCTGCTTAACCCCTTGGAAATCCCAGTTCTCCGGGAATGTCAGGACGGCAGAAGGACACTGAAACTTCTTGCTACCAACCCAGCCACTAAATTCAGGGGTCAGTGTCAAACTCTCAATGCCAACCAATGATAACTGTTGTTTATGTATTTGACGCTGTTTATAGAGACATTAAGACTTTTCAGTTGCCTGGGCTCTGTTTCCAGCTTGGGTGCTGTCAGAATGCAAGGGAAATTTAACAACCAGTTATCTTTGCTTCTAGGAAACAGGAGGAAAATGCAAGCCTAGGGCTGTAAAGAGATAGTATTCACTCCTGTTAACCTAATAAAAGGGACATTTATTTGATTGTTTCTCTGACAGCATAGTATCCTTGTATCTGTTTTATGTTAATACATGATTCTGAGTGGTCCTGCTTTTTCTTATTCCATCACAGTCATGGAGTAACATTTTATAATTACTGTTGATATTTGGTAGATTTTCACTCAGGGAACACTGAGTGGTACCATTATAGCCCCACTTCTAGCTTCCAGCTTTCAAAGCCAGAATTCTTTTTTTTTTTTTTTTTCCCCTTCTTTCTCATTTATTTTCCTGGCTTTAACTTTAAACTTATTCCAATGTCTCTCGTTTTCCATCCAATGTTTTTCATTGATTTCCTTGAGGCAGTAAAACAGTTTTAGTTAATATGTCTTACATGTAGCAGGTTGTTAATACTCCCATATATTATCAATGAAAAAAATAAATGAAGAAGTGTTGTTCTTCATACATGGTTATGTGCTACTCTATTTTATTTTCCTCTAGGGAACTTCCTAGTTGGATAACTTGCTTAATTGTGTCTTTTTCTTTATAACTACTGTCTTCATGTCTTTTTCTCTATAGTTGGAATTCTCAAGCCAGGAACTCTCCTTTGCTTATCCTTAATGTGTAATAACATTCAATTTTAATGTATTTAATATGTTCATTTTCTCATTTTATAGTTGATTCAAATGATATACCCAGGCAAAATTGGTCACATCCTGAGTTGCCATTATGCCTTGATTAAAAATCATTGGTTTTCAGTTTTTTTCAATATGAAAAACATAAATATATGAATATGCACAGAAGTGGGTTTTCATTTCAGCTTAATATAGGCTACAACCTCAAGTGTGCTTAATTATTCTTATAATTTAGGTAATTTAGATTTAAATGGGCTTTTGATTAAATGATTCCATCAGCAAATATTTTTGGTGGTAAATGAGAATTTAAACAAGTTCAACATCTTAGTCAACTAAAAGAACATTAGAGTTGATAACTGAAATATCAGATACGAATATTGATTGTGTCAAATAATGTAATAAAAAGCAATCTTAAACATAGCCAGCTGATAAAATAAGTTCAATTATATAACCTCATTAGCATAAAACATAAGAAATGGAAATAGCTTCTGGTTTGCCAATTACAACTTACTTCTTGACTACATAATGTCAGATACCATGCCAATTACTAGGAAATGTTTTTCAACTTCATCTGCAACAATCACTACTACAAACACGCGCCTTGCTCATATGGAGTTTACTCTGTAGCAAGCCTAATGTCCCCATATTTTTTTTCTAATATAAATTCAAATTATTTTCTCAAAAAAATGGATAAAGAAAGCCTTATCAACTGCCTAAACATTTAGATAATATACTGTTTTGTACAACCTGGTTAGGAGTTTTGTAATGTTTAGAACCTATACATATTGCCAGATTAAAAATTAGAAGTGTAGGCCGGGCGCGGTGGCTCACGCCTGTAATCCTAGCACTCTGGGAGGCCGAGGCGGGTGGATCGCTCAAGGTCAGGAGTTCGAGACCAGCCTGAGCGAGACCCCGTCTCTACTAAAAATAGAAAGACATTATATGGTCAACTAAAAATCTATATAGAAAAAATTAGCCGGGCATGGTGGCGCATGCCTGTAGTCCCAGCTACTCGGGAGGCTGAGGCAGTAGGATCGCTTAAGCCGAGGAGTCTGAGGTTGCTGTGAGCTAAGCTGACGCCACGGCACTCACTCTAGCCTGGGCAACAAAGTGAGACTCTGTCTCAACAAAAAAAAAAAAAAAAAAAAAAAAATTAGAAGTGGGCAGTTTCCTGGGGGCACTAATTCCAAGGGGCAATAAAATGGTCATAAATATGTAAGGAACAGGGTGAAAAATTATTTGCCAGGACTTCTCTCAAGGAGAATGTTTTATACAGTGGACAGGACACTTTGAGTAAAGAATCAGGCATATAGGTATAGGTGGCTGCTCTACTGCCTTCTAAGGAGGCTAAATCCAGTTAATTGCAGGCATTTTTTTTTTAATTTCAGAATACTGTGAGGGTACAAACATTTTGGTTACATATAATTCCTTTGCCTCCCCCAAGCCAGAGCTACAGGCATGCCCTTCCCCCATATTGCTCTGTACCCATTAGTTGTGAGTTTACCCACCCCTCCCACCCCCTCCCACCTGTCCGGAGCCCAATAAATATTACTTCCGAGTGAGCACCTTAGTGTGGATCAGTTAGTACCAATTTGATGGCGAGTATATGTGGTGCTTCTTTTTCCATTCTTGTTATACTCACTTCAAAGGAGGAGCTCCTCCCTAGGCTCAATCAGGAAGAACAGAATTTCTGAACAGACCAATATCAAGCACAGAAATTAAAGCAGCAGTTAAAAATCTCCTGGCATTTTATTATATTATTGGCAAATGTCAGCTAAGTTAATGCTACTGGCAGATCTCCTCTGTCCTTCCCAAAAGCATATCTAAACTTCTTTTATAACTGTTAGAAATATTTAAATATTCTTTAAAAGAAGTATCAAATAATATTTCTTTCCACTATTTTTCTCACAGTGTATATGTATATGGATAAAATAAGTCCTAATTTCTCACATAACTGAGAATATTTCATAACATAATTGAATTTATAGTGTTGTTTAAAAAAATTATTGAAGGACACTTGTTAAAGCATGGTAAGGCAAACTTTATTCAAGACCATCGTCATAAGTACAGGAGCCAACTGGGTGATGGAATTGTTCAGTTCTAACCTTACCGATGTTCTATTTATTAGTCCCCTGGATTATTGACAGAGAGGTGTTGGGAGTCTATAACTATAATTTTTAACTTATCTATTTCTCCTTTTATTTCTGTTACCCTTTGCTTCATTTTTGATGCTCTATTTTTAATTGCATACATGTTTGGATTATTACATCTGCTTGTGAATTGTCCCTTTTATCATTCTGCATTGTCCCTCTTTAACACTAGTAATCTTCATTACTCTGTTATCTACTTTGTCTGTTTTTTAGATCAGATGATGTCTATTGATTTACTTTTAAGTTAATTGACTTTCCTTTGTCATGATCATTCTGCTATTAAGTTCAATTTATGAGTATTTTTGTCATTTTATCTTTCAGTTCCAAAATTTTCATTTTATTCTTCTTTATGTTTTTTATTCATTTGCTGAGAATGTTTATTTTTCCATTTATTTTAAGAATATTTGTTTTCCATTGTTGGAACATTTTTATAATAGCTGCTGTTAAGTCTTTATCAGATAATTCCAACATCTGTATTGTCTTGGTATTGGCATCTGTTGATTGCTTTTTCAAATGTAAGTTGATATTTTCTTCTTTCTTTATGTTATGAGTAATTTTGGATTGTTTCCTTAACATTTTGAGTTTTATGTTATAAGATTCTGGGTTTTGATTAAATCCCATGGAGAATGTTGATATTTTATTTTAGCAGTCAATTGACCTGGTTAGGTGCAGGCCACAATTCCAACCTGTCTTCCATGGGATGTGATTCTAATGTCAGTTCAGTTCTCAGAGAATTTTTAGTCCTATTATATCTGTCCTTCCTGTGGATTACTCAGTAGTCAATCTGGGATTTGGTCTACATATTAATTCATTTTTCAAAGTCTTTGTGAGGGTATTTAAAACTCAATCAGATCTACACGTGGGAAATTCAGAGGTGAGCCCCGGAATTCATATCCAAGTTTAAGGGGTCATTTTCTCAAGTTTTTGCTACGTTACTAGTATTTTCCACTTCCCTACAGTTCCTCTTTTTTTGTTCCTCCAGCTAGAAAACTGAGGCTCTATTTATTTTATTCTGCTATACATTAACTGTGACTATGCCTGCATGCAGGGCTAAGTGGTTTGAAAACACACAGAAAAAAATGTTAAACTCACCCCGAGTTCAATGGTACTTCCAAATCTGGCTTTCATTCCAAATCTGTCTGTTATTTACTTTTCGGAGTCCTCATGTAGCTGCTCTATGCATTCCTCTCAGGTTTTATTGTTTGTTCAGCAGCAATATAACTTGAATTTAATTGGTCTTAAATTTAATTATATTAGATTAAGACAACTTAGTCTGTTACGTTACTGATTTTTCAAAAAACTGTATTGAGATTTGCTTTGAAACTGATATGTAACCAATTTTAGTTGAAGTTCCATGTGTGTTTGTAAAAAATTTATCTTATCGAATATTTGTGTGCGTTAATCTGTGTAGTTTGCATAAATTAAGATTTTTATGTGTAGTTCAACTATTATGCGTATCACTTGATCTAATAAATATTAAAGAAGGGTGTTGAACATACTCACTTTAAAAGTGCAATCTTCAAGTTCTTCCTGAATTTAGACAGAGAGAGAGAGAGAGAGAGAGAATTGATTTAGAGTTGTTTCTCCCTGACAAAATGAGTAGTTTATAAATATATTGAATCTTTCCATCTCTGATATCACTTTTTATATTGTTTTATTTTGTGCATTTTACTTCCAATTTTTTTGTTAGAATTCTCTTGGTATATTGTTTTTTATACCTAGACTTTCACTGCAATAATAGAAACCACCACCTTGACAGAGTCCTAGTAGTAGTACAAAGAGCAGGTCAGGGATGTGATATTTATACTGAATCAATTTATACTGAATCAATTTAAGGTGATTTTTCATTGTGGAGACCTAATTAAGATTAGAAAAATTTGTGACATAATAATTGGGATTGATCCACAAAGATGGCAATGTGAGAGTTTTGAAGTGAGCATTCATAAATAAATATCCATTTAATGAGTCCAGTACAGCAATTGATTGTTCTCAGAATGGAGTAGATGCTACCTTGATGGGGACTAGTTGCATAGTTTATTGTTTAGATAAATGAGACAAATCTAAAGTTATTGGCAATTTCATCTTATTTTCTTCTAATGTTGGTAATTCAGATGTTAAATTTGGCTTTTGAGTAACATCTATCTTTGAATATCCTGGATTAGTACTCAAAAAAGAAGTTATTACCTACAAATTCAATTTATAAATATCTAACTTAAGACTGAACTTTAATAGATACAGTCTAATTTTTAAAAATATATTGCAACTTTTATTTCCATACCTTAACATACATTCAAGAGAGTTATAAGTCGTAACATTTCTTATATCACTTTTCTGTTTCCTTCTACTTTTTTACATCCCTCACTTGTGATTCTTTTTTTCCAAACCCATAAAACATTCTCTCTCTTTACTCATTGGTTTGTTCTCCCTTTCTTTCTCAGCTTTTTAATATATTGTCCAGTATGTTGGCTCAAATAATTTCTTCTTGTGCTTCTCCTTTCTCTTTAATCAAGCCCTTTTCTGCCTTTTCTTCATATACACAGAATAAAAGAATAGGTTGTAGGAATATATACAATGCAGTAGAGCTGGGGCAGGACAAAATTGTGCTGGCAATTTTGGATGAGGAGATTTTGAACATTCCAGTAATAATAGACTCTATGCCTACCTAACACTAGGGCCAATCATCTCCTAGTGTTGGCTTCCACTGAATGTCCTGAAGTCTCTTGTGGAAGTTAGATTTTTCTCTACTTGACTGATACAAGCCCCACCCTCTTCCTCAGTCCGTCCATCTCCAATCTCCAATCGCAGGGTTTAGGAAGAGTTCTGGGATTCTGGCCACTTATTTCTCAACTGAATTTAGTATTATTCAACAGCTAATCTGGTCTCTTCTATACTTGTAGGACTTTCTAAACATGTTATTTTTTCCAGATTTATTTATTTTTTTCTATAGAAATTAGATCAAAACTCCTTGTAAGTACTTCCAGTTTGGACATGTAAAAACTCAATTTATTATTGAATAGCATTGCTTTGTCATTCCACACAGCTTCAGCTTTCTAATCTCACAAACATCCATTTCAATTCCAACTTTGCCACTATAATATGGGAATAATATCTTCCTAATGGCACCAAGAATACACAATGAATACTTAGCTCAGAGATTGGCACGAAGTTTGTGGTCACAAAACAAAAGCTAATATTTGTCAAATGAATAATTTTGATACTTTTTTCTTCAAAATAAATTTACAGAAAAATCCACATCTACATTTCTTTCAAAAAATTAATTCCCTGAGTGAACTAGGAGAAATCAATATTTAAAATGGCTTCTTTCCTGTAAATCCTTTGTAAAGTGATAAGTATTTTTGTAAAGCAAATAATTATTTTTCATGATCCCAATTTGGTCAAGACACTTGACAATATTGAACAAGTGACTTCAGGGTTCATTTTTAAAAATAAAAATAGGGCCTTAAAATTTATAAAGTGCTTATTACCTCATGAAATCCTAAAAAAAGACATTTAATATGAGGATCAAGTCTCAATCACTCGAAAAGCCACAACACAGATAGGATTTTTAATTCCAAATCTAGTACTCTTCCCTCATGCCATTGAACCAAATATGTATTTTCTAAATGTGGCTAATGATCAAATCACCTGAAACGCCTGGAGCAAATTTTGGTTTTGTGCTATACACGAGATCTACTGAATCAGAATCTCCAGTGACGAGGTCTGGGACAAGGCACCTTATCCCCCAAGATATTCTGATGATGAGCATAATTTGCGAACAACTGGACTAAATGACTTCCAAGGCCCCTTCCAGTTTCTGATTTATGGCGGTCTATTTTAGGAAAGAAATGTGAATTTTAATGTATCACACTTGTTTAAAATCGTATAGCAATTAAATAATCAAACTCTTTACATATTGAAAAAAATTCACATGATAGCAGAAATAGAAGCAAAATTCTCAGTTTAGTTGTGACTCATCACACATTTTTGGTGCAGTAATCAAAGAAAAAAAATGGTTGATTTTTGTTTTTCTTCAGAAGCTAATCTATATGCCCTTGAAAATTTGATTACAAGTACGGCTAAACTTTCGGTGATAAACTGTTCTTTGAATATTTTTCTCCTAAAATGTGGAAGGTGGGATATATGTGAAGCAATAAAAGTTGTATTATTTATAGTTTACTTAGTTTCCCACTGAATTTCCTTGACTTGCTCATCATATCCGATGGTTATCAATCCAAATCTGTCAAAGTCATAGTAGGTTACTAGTAGAATTAATTGCATTAAAATTTTCAGCATGCTCAATATTAACTTTTTACTAGTTTATATCTGAAAACACAATGCATTTTCAAATATGTATAAATCTGGCCAATAATATGTGAAATGTAAATGGATATTGCTCTTACACCTCCACCAGCTAGCTATAATAAACATTTTTCTAGTTAAAACACACACACACATGCATACACACACACACACACACATGCATGCATTCCATTTATTCTTCCCAGCCAATATGGATCCTCAATATTTTTACAGACTTTTCACAAAGACTTCTTGTTTATTTTTTGATAATAATCACTAATTCTTATTTTATAATCCCTAACAATACACACAATTTAATAGATCAATTAAAAATGAGTAAAAGTTTTGCTTTACAAGTGATATTTAACTATCACTTATATCATTACAGTTATCAAATACTGATCTTTTTACTTTTCTTCTTGACATCTCATGATGTAGTGAAGACAATAATTTTTGCTTTTTTGCTAATGAGAGTTTAAGAATTGGAATTATCATCATCAGACTGAAACTCTATTTTCCATAGCTTAATTACCAGGACTAGGAACTATGACTTCTACATCAATCAACATTTTAAGATTAGTTTCAAGAAATTTTTGCTAAGATAAGTTTGCAAACCAGTAAATAATTTCACCCCTTGCTTCAGATAATACATTGCTCAACCAGCCCCTTCTCATCACAATAGCTTGCTCATCTGAGTAAATAGCTTCCTTTTCAGGACAAAAGGGCAAATCTATTCTCTTAGCAAATAATGATTTACCAAAGTGTCTCAAAGATCCCTGACTTTGTGTGTTTACAAATCCTAAGTATTATATCAAGGGCTGTACCCAATAGGGAGCAGACTCACATTGAAAGATCTTTCTGAAATCATACCAACCCAGACCCTAAAAGCCTTCTGAGACACTAGGATTTAGTCAAAGTAGTGTTCTCCTTTGCTGGAGTAATAAACTGGGCTTTGCTTGTGGGATTTTTTTTTTTTTTCTTTTGGTGATCTTTTGAGGAATCTGGAGTTTGACAATTTTATGATTTTATTTTAAAACATTGTGATTTTTCTTTTCATTCGTTATAATAATACTATTACATGGACTATTCATATGACTTGTTATCATTTCATGGAAAAGAATGTATTATAGAATTTTTATTTGTTTTGGTTGCTTAGACAATATGCAAAACTATTTTGTCTACAAATTTATTTTTTTAAATTATGAAACAATCATTAATATTAACTATATTAATAAACCAAAGAAAGAATCTTTTTGACTATCTCAATAGATGCACAAAAATCTGTGGTAAATTTCAGAAATTAATCTTTTATTGTTAAATAAGTTTTTACTTACAGAGACCAAAATAATTGTCTTGATTAATGTCAAAAAGAAGGCAAAAACAAAATCTACAAGAATTTTTTAGTTGTTGGATTCTGAACAATCTTTGATTTTCTTTTTGGTGATTCTCTGTACTTTTATAATTTTCTACATTTCTAAATTTCAAAAGTTTGTTATTGTCTTTAAAGCAGAAGGTACAGGATGATCCCAGTTCCATAAAAATCTGGTTGTAAATATTCTGAATTGATTGAAGTGAAAGGTTAAAATTAATTTTTTCTTCATGTATTTTGTATTTTATCATGTGTTTTCAATGAAAGAAATAAGTAGACATACTTAGAAAATTACAAATATTTAAAATAAATGCATTTTTAAATATGTAATTGAATCTAAACTATTTTAACGAACAGTTGAGATGTCAAGAAACATGAAAAACTATTCTTTTATGTAATAAATAACAATATAACTTTTAATATAAGATGTATTGATAAATAGGTACAAGTAAGTATTTCTCAACGTGATCTTTTCAATAGCAGTTTAATACAAACCTTTGCGATCTGTACTAGAGGATTTGAAAATGGATATACATACTTAAACATGAACCTAGTAATTTAGTCATAATGGTAATGGAATAATATTTCTTTATAAGGGGATTTGATTTAAAATTGTTCATAACACATTACTTTGACAGTAGATTTTAGCATATTAGTAAGTGATTCTATTATGATAGGGCCAAGTCCCTAGATGGTTATGAATAATAGGTTTCCATAATGAAATATTTCATGTAGAAAAAAATGCTGTCATTATCATCTTTTTACATGTATTAATAGTAGGAAGAGTTACATAGTAAGTTCATTCATTTAGTTAATACCATTCATTAACTACTACATGCACTGTTCTGGGCACTTAGGATACATCAGTCATAGATCCTAGGCATCATGGAAGATGTGACAATGGAGGAAAAGTGAACTCTTTTATAGTGTTTTCCATGTGCCAGGCTCCATTCTAAGATTTTTCCAAGTATTAATCTATTTAATCCTCATAATTTATGAGATAGGTTCTCATCATTCATATTTTAGGGAAGGAAACTGAGGCAGAAGCAGAGAGAGTTTAAGGGACTATCTGAGGTCATGCAGCTACTGAGCCAGATTTCAAACTCAGACATAATGCTTCAAAAGCTGTGCTCTTAAATACTATGCCGTGTTGCCTCATTTTTCATAGCAAATAAATGCTGGATAGCTTTTACAATTACTTTCCAAGCTAAATAATCCCAAATTATTTTAATGCCTACTTTTATTCCCTAAATTGCTACACTGCCATTTCTTTTATATCAAAAGCAAATAAGTGCAGATATATATTTTCCCCTTGTTTCTTTTATAAAAGCTGAGAACTGTATTGTATAGTACCATTGAAACAATTTTTTTCCACTGCTTTTATTTTCAAAGAATTTACATTTCCAGAAAGACCCAGATGAGTGCATCTTCTTATCCACCACTGTGCATCTAACTCATTCTGTTCTAACTGAAGTACACATTAAGGGTAGCAGAGAATTGTCTCATCATTATTAACAGACATTAAAATGAATTTTGTCAATACACAGGAGAGATTTAATTGTATTACTTGTTAATATACCATCACAAATTCTTAATTTAAAAGATCTAGGAATAATCATTAAGTATCTTTTTGAAAATAATAAATCAAGAAAACTATTTTCCCATGTAAATTTGTATATTAATTAAAATATCTCCAGTTATTCCAGTTGTACAACTATGGTTCATTTATTGTGCACCTATGACTTACAGTGTAACTAGAGAAATTCTAAAAAGATAGAATCCTAAATAAAATCAGATTCCCTGTCATTCTTGGCTCTTTGCTACAAAGATTCAGCAAAGAAAATAAATTTGCTGATTTCCATTTACTGTGGAAGCTGTGATTTCTTGAAAGATAGCAAAAATACTTTGTTGTCTGTGCTACCTGGAGAGAATCAAAGCAATGACTACAGTTTTTTGCAGCTTGGCTGGTGGAGGTTTTTGCAACCTGAAGAGCAAGAGATGGGAGAATGTACTTCCCAGCATGCTAAGTACTATCCTTTGGGAGTGCATGGAGGCAGACTGTGGAGTTACAATACACTACTGGGTTAAATTGAATCTGGTCCTGCAGTTGGGGAAGCCCTCTCATTTGTACTTGGCCTCCCACTTGTACTGGGAAAGGTTTTAGATCATCAATTCCTACATTTCATGTCACAGAGAATGGATCTTCATTTTTTAAATCATTATATGCTAGTCCATTAAAACAAAGATTGCTGTTTTTACCAACGATCATAGGAATACCATGGCAAAAGAGAAAATGGACCCACACATGTACATACCATGGGTAGGCTAAAAAATTCTTATTTAAGGAGATTTATCAACTTGAAGGAGGAAATCCAACATAACATATTAAAACAAGCAGTGACCACTCTGGACAATTGCAGAGAAGCTTAGAAGACTATCAGTAAAATAAACATATAAACAGAATACATACAATATGCAGCTAGAAATAATTTTTAAATCTTATGGTTTAAAAATGAGAGAATGGGTGCTCGATTTGCCTTTTGTCTTCTTTCTTCCTTTTTTTTGAATTTTTTATTTTCAGTTAAACAAAGCATCTCTAGTGAGAAGAAGAAATGCATATGCTTAGTCTCTAGGACATTCAGTTGTTCAGATTGACACTCATTGTTTTTATTCTATGCCATTGTAAGCATGTGGGTCACTTCTCACAAATTTTGAGAACTGAAAATAGAGTGTCCTCATGTTTACATCAAAATGAACTGGAATATTTCAAAAAGAGTAGTAGTAGAATGGTGGAGGGGGGTCCCTGGCTAGGAACAGGAGATTATTCCAGATGCTATTATAATTATGCAGGTGAGATAATAAAGGCATTAACCAAAGATTGGAAATGTGGATGAATAAAATGAGATGAATTCAAGAGGCTTTTGGGAGGCAGATTTGGCATGTATCTGTGATTAAGTTTAGTAATGAGGGAGAAAGGGAGAATAATTATGTCTAAAGTTTCTAGCTTGAGTCATGGTAAATGATAATGAACAAAACAAGAGCCAGTATGTGGTATATTAGAAAGATTTGTTTCTAATCTCAGATCTGCCTCAACAAATTGAATGACCTTATAAATGTCTATTAAAATCTTGAGTCTCAGTTTATCTTGATATTTCTATTTTTAGCAGTAAGGAGGTAGCATTCTTGAGGTAAATTAATCACCTTCACGGTGAGTGATCTCTTTCAAATAAGGATAACAGGCATTTATCAAACATCTATTGTGTGGGCATTGTAGCATGAAAATTGAGAGAGACACAAATTAAAGACAGTACATTTATTAAAAAAGTGGAGGAATAATATTTACCCCCATGATACATTTATAAAATAATAAAACTAGAATTATTTAAATACAACATTTATGCTATAAATGGTAGATAATGTTAATCATTGTAGGAAAGATTAATAAAGAATTCTTCATTTAAATGAAAAAATTATCATAGACATGAAAAATCTGCTTCAAAATATTTTATGAAGAGATTATTTAAGAACTGAGATATATAAAAGAAAAACTACAACAAATTTTCTAATTTTTATGACTGGGAAACAGCAGAGCCAGGTTTAAATTCAGTTGTGTTAGATTCCAAAAGTCACACAGTTTAGTCTCTACCTTGTTAGGCCTTACCATTAAATGATGTACTTTCAGTATCTAAAATGGCTCTTGCCTTCTTACTTGGAGCAAAACAAATACATTAGCCCTGTTCTAAAGATTATGAGAAATTATATGCAACTAATATTTAAGACTAAGAATTTAATGGTGACCTAGTACCAGGGGTCTCAAGGCACTATTGTTTGGAGTATTACACAAAATTAATTCACAGGATTTCAATTCCAACAATCAAATATATTATTTCAAGGTATTGTTTTTGTCATCAAAGTTTTTGAAACAAATGTCAGTCATAAGAAAACAAAAATCACCTGTTACAATGTATTTAAGAATTGAGTTATGCTGCCATCTAGTGATCGTTTGCTGCTAATATTGTTTGCGTATCCCCCCTCCGCAAAAAAAAAGTGAAATCAAGATTTTTGTACATGCAAAAAGTAGGCTAACAAAGCTATTAAACAGGCGAATACAGGTTTGTATCATAAAGTTTACAACAGTTGATATTGGAGTGGAAATACAAAATAATGAAAGAATGATACTAATGAAAAATATTATTATTCTTTACTTTTTTTTCTTAAAAGTGGAATTTGCACCAGTTTACATACTAAACTGTAACAAAGTCCTTGAGTAGAATCTTCACATCTTTTATTTTATGGATTCTAGGGGGTTTTGTCTTATTATTTACAATAAATATTCTTCATAATTTGCATTCTGTCTCAATTTAGATATTTTAAGGAAAGCGGTATCTTTCTACCTAGCCTGGAAGTGAGAATAAGAGTTAAAAACAATTAAATGAAGCAGAGAAGTGTGCTTGTGAGGGTCTCAGGCATGGGAGGAAGCAGCAAGAAGTTTAAAGAACAAAAAGAATTTGTTCTTAAGGTCAACTGGAAGCCGTACCCAGGGAAATCCAATAACTGCTGGGGAAACTTTAAGCAGGAAGTTTATGGTGACATAGTGGCAGGGGTCTCAAGACACTATAGTTTGGAGTATTACACAAAATTAATGCACAGGATTTCAATTCCAAACAATCAAATCTGAAACTAGGCATATTAGATATTGATTTGGTTTATAGGTGACTCTTACATGACAATAGAGATCCATAGCTTTAAAGGCTGGCACCATGGAAAACTGCAGTTAAGACTAAATAGGGTGGGTAGAGGGAGAGAGATTCTGCAGCCCTAAAATGTATTCCTTTATTTGTTCAGAACATCGAAATTTCTGATAACATATGAGATGCTAAGCATTGTGTTAGGCACTGTTGTATACTAAACTTCTACCTGCCATTAAGAAATTTGTGACTGAGTGGCAGAGAAAGACATTTATAAATTATTTATTGAATATACCAAACATAGAGAGCATAATCAGAAGACAACTTTTCTTTTTCTTTTGTCTGCCACTGCCTACACATCCACTCTGCTGGATCTCCCTGCCCAACCTCTTAGCAACATTCTGGGCAAATCCGTAACTCTCTGGTAATGTTGGGGAATTAGGATTAGAATTTAATTTAGAATTGTTAGGTTTAAAAATTTACCACAGATATAGACTAATGTAAGTTAAAACCCTACTCCTTCATTTAGTTCAATATTCCTTCTTGACAATCAGTTTGGACTTTATGTAACTGGAATCAACAGAGAGGGGAAAAGACAGGGCCTAGCAATGTTTTGTTTTGTTTTTCTTTTGTTCTCCTTACCTGGTTTTCTTTTCCACCACCTATTCTCCTTTTGACTTTTTCAGGAGAGTATTAGGAGAAGGGATGATAGAAGTAAAAAAAGAAAGGCCTTTTGATTTGGCTCGTGCTGTTTGTTTTTCTCTCTGTACGGTAGGCTCTCAAATGGTGGCTTTCTATCACAGAAAACTCCTAAACTCTTAGGTACTTCAGAGACACCCCATTCCACATTCTGTTACATGCAAGAACCCCCCTTTTTTTTCTTTTCAGAGAAGGAGTTTCATTCTATCACCCAGGCTGCAGTATAATGGTGCCATCATAGCTCACTGCAACCTTGAACTGGGCTCAAGTGATCCTCCTACCTCAGCCTCCTGAGTAGCTAGGAGTATGGACACATGCCACCATGCCCAGCTAAATTTTTATTTTTTAATTTTTTGTGGAGATGAGATCTCACTGTATTTCCCAGGCTGTTCTGAAACTCCTAGCATCAAGTTATCCTCTTGCCTTGGCCTCCCAAAGCACAAGAATCACTTTTTGTGATTTCAGATGTTTAACATCTTTCACTCTCTTGGCTATAAGCTCCATGAGGGCAGAGACCATACATTCTGTCACTGTGGTATACTGAGCGCTGATGTAGTGTTCTCTGTTTGTGTTTGAACACAAATCAGGGAATCATAGAACTTCATACTGAAAAAGACTTTAAGGCAAAAGAGAAGGACAAATGGGCTCTAATTCAGGTATAAGCAAGTTAAGGACAGTTTGACCGGAAAACATGGAATGTATGTTGATCTTTTAACACACATGTAGTTATGGACTTTATTTGATGTGCTAACTGGTCCTGTCTACATTCTATTTTCCACCACTGTGTGGAGCTTCACCTACAAGGTACGTCCTGGGAGATGAGAAAGGATGGTTTCCCACCTCCCAGGACAAATCACAAGGAAAACCCACAAGATCTACCTCCATGATTGCCAAGGAAAGATAACCCCAAATTAAATTAAGATTAAAATTCTTAAAATTCAGGAACTCTTACAGGGAGTGTTTGATTTGCTTAGGACTGATTCTGGCTCATTTTGTTCCAGAACTTTAAATCAATTTCTGGCAAGATTTTAAAATTAACCTCTTCCCACTAACTCTACATATAGGGGCTGAAAGAAAACAAAGGTTAAAAAGAACATTTGTAGCAGAGGAGAACAGCAGGGCTTCCCAGCACTCTTTCATAGAGGCCTGTGATGTTCAGGACAGAAGCCACAAACCACATATGGCCACTGAGCATGAGAACATGGGCAGTCCAAATTCAGATGTCATATGAGTGTAAAATACACACTGGAGTTTGAAGACTCAGTGCAAAAAAAGTAAAATAGTTCTGTAATATTTTTATATTGATTCTAATTTGAAATATTTTGGATATATTGAATTAAAGTATGTTATTAAGTTAGTTTCATCTTTTTTTTACTTTTATTAATGTCACTACTAGAAAGTATAAAATAACATATATTTTTATTGTACAGTGCTTGTCTAGAGAATAATCTGAATGAGAAGAGCAAGATTTTTTTTGGTTTTATAAAGGAATTGTGTCTTTGTCCTCTGACCTGGGAATTTCTCTCAAAAGAGAAAAGTAGTGTAAAAAGTAAAGTACTGATTGCTCTTTCTGTTCTCCTTCCCCTCATTTAAGACCTACGCCTTTTTTAAAGTCACCATAAATAATTTTCCCAGGCTGTATGTGGTTACATCTTGCAACATGTGTATATTTTGACCTTAAAATCTAAAGAGGAGCTCCTTGCCCATGGCTATACCACCTGAAACCTTCACTCCTAAGAATTTTTAATTTCTTCTTCTGGAAAAGAAATAACAGGAGATTCAGGAAAGTCTTGTTTTTACTTTGCTGTGGCAGGACTTCCCATCCTTGACACTGATTGAGTTTATATTTGCTTGAGGCCAATGGCATGGAAAGTTTAGCCTCTTAAGCAGTAATTGTTAAAATCATAAGGGGGGTTTAGTCTAGGTCCAGTTGCTCATTGCATAAAAATTCAGTTATCGGGACAATGAGGATTGCCAAGGAAGAAAGGACTTTTTTATATGACAGGCCTCTTGCTGGGAGAATGATCCATCTCTCAGACTAAGGGATGTCACGGGCTTTTAAAGGAGGACCCATGTGCCTTGGGGCAGATCTTAGTGTATCTCACAAGGGGCTACATGTGTTCGGGGCAGATTTTGGGGGATGGTGAATCATGGTATCAGGAAGTCTGCCTTGGAACCTTCAGAATCTCAATTCCTTTATCTTGTAGAAAATCCACCATTTCAGGCCTGGTGTGGTAGCTCGTGCCTATAATCCCAAGCAATTTGGGAGGCCAAGGTGAGAGGATCACTTGAGGCCAGGAGTTCAAGTCCATCATTTCTTAGAACCAACTTAAAGGGTCAAGTAGTTGGTTAAGGAAGTGGATTATAAAAAGCATACAGGGGTTCATGGAGCTTGTTAGATAATTATGTGAATTCTGACCACTTTATATATTTCCTACATTTGATGTTTTTCTACTGTATTTTTGATAATGTTTTGCTTGCATGCAACAGTAACTCAAATCTATCTAGTTGAGGTAAAAAAAAATAAATGAATTGGAAGGATATTCCAGCTCCTATGAAAAAACAAAGTTGTGCTTTAAGGCAGGCACACAGCTGAAACTAAGGAAGAATTAGATGTAGGATTTGGAAACACATTAAAAGTCTTTCCTCATTTCTTATACTTGCTTCTCTCTTTAGTCTGTTTTTTTTTTTTTTTTTTTTTTTACTTTTGATTGACTTCTTCTAAAGGCCAGAAAACATGGCTTCAGAGTCTCAGGGGCAAATTAACAAATACATAAAACATTTTCAATAGAAATCACTATTCTCCTGCTACTCATCCAGCTTCAAAACTTCATAATTAGCTCTAAATGTCCCTTTTGCCTCTGTATGTAATTAGCCTAACAATCTTAATTCTATGGCTCCTATTAACTTACCATTAATAACTACCAACATCCTAATTCAATGTCTACTCCTCCCCTGACTTCTCACTTTGCCTTTCTCACCTTCACCCTTTTTTGTTTTTTCCACTGTATTAATATTCAAATTAAAAATACTAAAAATCCTTTAACAGCAAAGATTTTGGCAACTAACTTCATTTCAGGCTTTTTTTGCATTAGAGGATAAAGTTAATATAAGAAAAGATACAAGTAATCATTAAAAGAAAGTAAAGAAAAAACGACTCTTGCAAAAGGAAAAGCAAGAGACATTTTATCTTTGAGTTACATGAATTTCTTTATAATTGAAGTTGTTCATCTTTAAACTTCAATACTTTAAGATAACCAGAGAAAAATGTATTTAAAATCAATCAATTTCAGAATGAAATTTCCCTGAGAAGAATAAAGGCAAAGTATCATTGAATCTCAAGCAAGTCTTTATAAATATGCCTTCTTTTTTAATTTCAGACTTTTACAAGGGTACCAAGGCTTTGTTCACATAAATTGCCTTTACACAGTCAGAGTCAAAGCTACATGCATGCCCATCCACCAGACAGTGTGCACTGCACCCATTAGGTGTGAATTTACCCTTTCCTCCCCGCTCCCGCCTGCCCAATCTCCAATGAATTTTACTTCCGTATGTGCATATAAGTGTTGATCAATTAGTACCAATTTAATGGTGAGTATATGTTGTGTTTGTTTTTCCATTCTTATGATACTGCACTTAGAAGAATGGGCTCCAACTCCACCCAGAATAATACAAGAAGTATAATTTCACCATTTATTTTTATTCCTGAGTAGTACTCCATGACATACATATACCACATTCTATTAATCCACTCATGTATTGATGGGCACTTGGGTTGTTTCCACACCTTTGCAATTATGAATTGTGCTGCTATAAACATTCAAGTGCAGATGTCTTTTTTTATAGAATGTCTTTTTTTCCTTTGGGTAGTGTATATTTTCCTTTGGCTTGTGTATATTCATTCGGCCAGCCTATGTCTCTTCAGTGGGGAGTTCAAGTCATTCACATTTATTGAAAGAATTGATAAGTGAGTTGTATTTTTGTTCATCCTGTTGAGTAGGACTTTGTTGCTTTGTTTTATTTCTTGAGCCATTGTGGTATCTGGGCTATTGTCTTTAGCTTTTGGATGGGTTTACACTGGTGAGTGTCCATTGTGCTTATCTGTGTATAAAGCAGTTCTGAGTACTTACTGCATGGCAAGTCTTGTCTTGAGAAACTCTCTCAGTGTTTGCTTGTCTGAGAAAGTCTTTATTTCCCTCTCATATATGAAACTTAGTTTTGTAGGATATAAAATATTATACTGGTCATTATTCTGTTTGAGAAAACTAAAAATGTTGTCTCAATCACTTCTGGTCTGGCTTGTAAAGTCTCAGTTGAGAAGTCTGCAGTTAGTCTGATGGGTTTTCCTTTGTAGGTTACCTGATGTGTTTGCCTTACAGCTCATAGGAGCCCCTCTTTCATGTTTATTTTGGCTAGTTTGGTGACTATGTGTCATGGTGTTTTCCTCTGGGCCATGAATCTCCCAGGAGTCCTTTGAGCTTCTTGTACCTGGTTATCTAGATTTCTAGCAAGGCCAGAGAAATTTTCCTCAATTATTCCTCAAATAGGTTTTCCAACCCTTGTGTACTTTCTTCTTCATCCTCAGGCATGACTGTTATGTTAGGCCTCTTTACATAATCCCATATTTCTTGTAGGCTTTGCTTGTTCGTCTTATTTCTCTGCTCTACCTCTTTGACTGACTTGTTTAACTCAGAGTCGTTGCCTTCAAGCTCTGAGATTCTTTCTTCTATCTGATCTAACCTATTCTTAAGGGTTTTCACTGTGTTTTGTAATTCCCTGAATGAATTTTTCATTTCCACAAGTTCTGTTTGCTTTTTCTTTAATAATTCAATTTCTTTAGTGAATATTTCATTCATTTTCTTTGCATTGTTTTTGCGATTTGTTTGGGTTTCTATTTTATCTTGTATTTCATTGATTTTCCTTACAACCCATGTTTGAAAATCTTCATCTGTCATTTTGATATTCTGATTGTGGTTTGTATCCCCTGCTAGAGAGCTGCTGTTCCCTTTTGGGGGTGTCTTTTTGCTCTGATTCTTCATACTTCTGGAGCTCCTTTGCTGATTCTTTCTCATATGGAGCAGCTGCTGCTTCTTACTTTTGGATTTTCTTTTGTTTAGATGATTACATGCCCAGTTTAATCTCTGAGCCAGGTGGTGCTCATGGGTGAGAATCAACCACATCCTGTATTATTGAGTCAGTACATCCATTAAAAGAGCATGTGAATTGACCACCCTGTCAGTAGGTGGCATGTGCCAGAAGAAACAAGCTGCAATGTTATTTTGGGGTCCTGTGACTAGCTCTAGTTCCTCAGGAGAAGCATTTTAATGCCTGAGGTGTTGGGTAGGGCCCTGGAATTTCCAGGTGACTCTTAATTCTCCACCATAGCAGAGGCTAGTGGGGGAGTGAGGCTGGGTGGGGCTGGGTTGGGTAAGCCTGCCCTCAAGCTCCACAAATGCTGGCAAGGCATCTGCAGGAGTCAAAGGTCCACTCCACACCTCTAGGCAAAGTTGCCAGAAAAGAGCTGAAGTGACCCCACTCAATCAGAAAGTCTGCGTGTGGAGTTAGGGCTTTCTGAGATTCACAGTCAGGCATTCTGGAGCAGGTCTCACTTCTTTCCACCCTCCACTATTCTGTGGTTTCTCCTGGGCCTCTGATGGCAGGCAGGACCTCAAGCCAGCCAAGCTCCCCCTCAACTGTGAAGTAGGCTGGGAGGTTCCTGCCTGGGATCCTGGCCTGAGCTGGGGCATGGCCTTCCCATGGAAGTAGGCGTGCCCCATGAGCATGCTGCAGCTAGGCCCCACACTACATTCTCCCTCCACTCTGTCCCTGTGGGCACCAACACTTCCAAAGACTAATTCACAAGTATCCCCTCTGTTCTCCAGAGCAATGTGATCAAGACCTGGGGCTATGGGATCTGGCCTGCAGACCCATCCCTGAGGCCCCAGAGGTCAATTCCTGACCATTCAATGGAGAAGCATACTGGTCCCGAGTCACCCCTGGGGTGCCCAAGCTGGTTCGATGTTCCTCCACCTCGGGGCATGTTCTGCTCTGATGGGGCCGCCAGGCAAGCAGCACCAGGGAGGGCTGGCAGGCAGGGAGCTCACAGTCAGAGAACCACTCAGGCTGTTTCAGGACCCCAAAAGTAAAGGTCTGAACCCCCCTCTCCCGTAGAAGGCTCCTTGTGGTGGCTCAATTGTCTCTCTTGGCAGCCATGGGTAGGTGAGGGGAAGAGGAGATAAAGAGTCTGGGTGGAGGAACTTCTGCACTTTGGTGGTCTCCAACCCTTTCTCCAGGAAGCAGTCAACCCAGAATGACAGGGCTCTAGAGTCATGCAGATCACCTAGGAACCACTAGACCCTTGTGGCTCCTGCAGTCTGGGCAAGAGCTGGAAAATGTCTGTGTGGAGATAAGCAAGATGGAATCTGAGGAATTGAAGCCCTCTGGGGAGGACAAAAGCACACAGTGGGTAGAGAAGCAATATGGCAGCTGCTGTATGGCAGCCACACCAGGGGCACTGGGAGGCTGGTGCCCTATGTGTAAGAAGCTCCCAGCTCACTGGTGGCAGCAATCTGTGGGCCTGTGTGAACAGAAGGTCTCTCCAGCAGCTCAGGAGCCCACAGTCTAAGATGCAAGGAAGGGGGAAACTAACCCATCCACCTAACCTTCTCGCTGGTCTCCAAGCCTCTCAGGGATAATCTCCACTGATGCCTTTCTCCTTCCATTCTGCTCTGCAATCTCTTCCCATGGAGAATCCTATATGTTCTGGCACCCTTCCTTCAGACCTTCATCTGATCTATGTTTGTCTATCTGTTTTTCTCTTTCATCTAAAATTTTTCCTTCTTACTGAGATGCTCTGGCTAGTGATGTCTCTGGTCCACCATCTTGCTCCATCTGGCCTAAATATGCATTCTTAAATATGGTTTTCATCCAATTTTGTCACAGCTTTGGGGAAGTTATTTGGTGACAGATATCTGTGGTTAAAAAGCTAATGACAAAGTGGAAACAGAACTGCTTCTTAAAAAGCAGCTATAAGAAACAATGGTGATATAGCACCTCTTGTATTTTCCTGGATAGAGCTGGAACCCATTCTACTAAATGAAGTATCCCAAGAATGGAAATATAAGCACCACATGTACTCACCATCAGATTGGTTTCACTGATCAACACCTAAATGCTCATATAGGAATAACATTTATCTGGCATCAGGCAGATGGAAGGGGGGAGTAGGGGATGGGTATATATATACATAATGAATGCGATGCGCACCATCTGGGGGATGGACACACTTGAAGTTCTGACTTGGGGGAAAGGGGGAGCAAGGGCAATATACGTAACCTAAACATTTGTACACCCATAATATGCTGAAATAAAAAAAAAGGAAGACAAAAAAAAGCTTCTAAAATGATGACACATAGGAGATAGGAACTAATTATTTATTTTCTCTAAATGTTAAGCTGCCAACATAAAAATAATTTCAACCTAATTTTGTTAATGTTTTTCATCTATATGTCTCCATGCATGATTTATCCTCCCTATTTTCCTTCAATAAGGTAAATTGCTTTTTCCATGCAGGGTCATTAGGTAACACTTGCTCTATTTATCATAAAATATAAATCTAATAATTAGAACTAATGTGCTGGCTGAATATAGTCAATATAGGCAGACATTATTAGCTCAAAAGACGAAATGACTTCAATTTCTACATGTGCTTTATCTATCTATTTTATCAGAGAATCTGTTTGAAATGCAAAATGAATTACCTTAACAGCATTTAGTTTTAGGTTTAGAGGAGGGGACATGCTTGCACATTCACTTCCTAGAAGGTACATTAACTGGAAAAATATTTGCCTTGGGAAACAAATGAATCAAAGTCTATCAGCTCAATTTAGAGGCAGGTTGGTTTTGGGCAACGTGATAAATGTGATTTTGAGTTTGATTTTTGAAGGATATGATTTTCTCCAAAGAAAGGATCAAATTATATTCACATTTATTTTCTTCATATATATTCTTACACATTCTTTGCCATACAGATATATTTATTTTTACATATAAGTTCCTGTATAACTCATAGTAAAGGCTTGTGGGAAAATTAATAATCATTCTCAGTTTTGGAGATACGACATAGAAGGAGGATAAATTTGATATTGTTATGATTATTTTTATTACAGAACTATTAGACCATGTAGCATTTTGTGTTTTCTATTTCTGTACCTTTTAAAAAAATTGTAAGAATTCTTACCATGAGATCTACTGTCTTAAATTTTTCAGTGCACAATGCAATATTGTTAACTATAGGCACAATGTTGTACAACAGAGTTCTAGAACTTATTTATATTGAGTAACTGAAACTTTATATGTGTGAACTCAAGAGTGATGAGGTTCATAAATTTGGAAAGGTGAGTTTTATTTTTCATAAAGGGTTGCAGCCTGCAAAATGGCCATTCTGACAGGCTGGGAAACAAAGCCTCTGGCCAGAAGCCAAAAAGATGTACTTTGACAGAAAGGCAATGGGGACAGGAATTTATGTCGAATGGGTAGCCCAATATACATGTTTAAAAAGCTATAGGAGGAGTCATGAATATTTATACAAAAAAAAACATACACGTGTGGACCTGAGCTTCATGCTACTTCATGGGATCCATATTCCCTCCTCAGCCCTTGGCAACCACTATTCTACTCTCTGTTTTATGACTTTTGTAGATCTCACATATAAGTAATATTACACAGTATTTTTCTTTGCTTATGACTTATTTCACTTAGCATAATGTCCTCCAGGCTTATTCATATTTTTGCATATGGCAGGATTTCCTTTTGTAAGGCTGAATAATATTGCATTGTATGTATATACCACATTTTTCTTTATCCATTCATCTGTCAATGTACATTTAAGTTGTTTTCATATCTTGTCTCTTATAAGTAATGCTGTAATGAACATAGGAATACAGACATTTCTTCAAGATCCTATGTAGCTTTTTATGATTGACATCTTTTTAAAATTTGTGGCCACCCAGCCTTTTAATCACTTGTTAAGTGAATTCCTTACTTTAAGAGTACTGACAGAGAGGAGGGAATATCTTCCTTCTATAGAAACTAAAAATGCTAGCTACTTATGATTGCAGCCTTCCTAACAGCTGACTTAGACTCAGTAGCTTATAAACAAGCATCAGTCTTTCTTGGCTGTTGTGGGTAGTAATAGATTATGAAAGTCGACAGCTGTGAAAACGAAAGTGCTCAAAGGACTATTCTTCAATACATCAATTCTGTAGTATGATTTTGTGCATTGTTCCTGGAAATTAATTCAAAACTCGATACTTTGGTCTCTCCAATGATTCTTTTAATACACTTAATATCTGCCTTTTCAATTAAATGTTGATTCTGTTAATTGAACCAAAAATCTGACCAGTTCCAATGACATACTTTATTCATTGTGACTTTCCTTTCTTGGGAATTTGTAGAGAATGTAGTCTTATATGTCTTTGTTCCTCCATTTCATCATAAACTGCCTGATCATGGAGCTTTTATTTAATATATACTTTGTATTAGTCCTCATATGTAGCAAAATGCCATCTTAATATAGGTGATTGAATGAGCATATGATTATATAGAAAAAAACATCGTTCTGAGAAATACTTAAATACTCTGCTAAGATTTTTACCTTGCATAAGCCATAGTATCTCTGGATCACAGATCTTTTACATGGAAAATTAAGCAGCCAGGTAAGTTTCATGGACATAGAAATTCTATATTATTTGTCTTAATCTATTCTTTTCTGATACCCTTTAATATGATATTCTTTTATAATATTTTAAGAGCAGGGAGCAGGTGTCTCTAAAATGGATGCACAGTCCAAATTTAATTCATATTTGTTTTCCTGCCTATAAACTGAGGATTGACTAAATAGGTCCCAAAATAACTTCAGCTCAGGGGAGGAGAGTTAATTTGAGTATTTCTGTTCCAGGATAATACTACTTCCAATGTCTCGTCCCTTTGTAATCTCAGTTCCTCCTTTTTCTCCTGAGACTGAGTGGCTCAACAATTATAGCAGCTTAGTGTCCTCCAGATCTTACTTTCTTGTAATTATTCATCTGTCTCAAAGTCCCAGCTGCCACTCCCTAGCGGCCTCTTTATTCCTGTCTCTGCTTGGGGATGAAACAATAAGTGGCAAGCATATCCAAACTCTCCCTCTGTATCTCAGCAGATATCACTAATGAATCATGTCACTCTTTCTTGCTGAGCCTGCATATGTTCAGCCAATCCTCAAAACACCACTCCAGGAAGTCAGTACCAATCAAGGTTGGCACAGTTTGTTGCAGACACTTTATATTAACTCGCTCACCACTCATTTCAATACTTTTTTTGGCTTGCTTTCTTGAAAAATAGACACTGGCAACACACAAGTCATATTTTCCAAACCTCCTTTTAAATAAGTGTGTAGGCATGGGACTTAGGTTCTGCCAAGCAAATGTACCTGCATAACACATGAAGAGGCAGAGAACATGAAATGTCTCACGTATGTGGGTTTTCCAGGGCAGCTGTGGCAGAGTTTCTAGCTTCTAGTTCCTACTGTAGGGGCAATGGAAATGGCAATGCTTTTCCTTTACGATGGCTCCATGGTGGGGTTGAGCACTTTTCCTAGATATGTTGTCTGTCAGGTATGTCTCCTACATAAGTAATGCCCAAATTTAAAAAACAATCCCAACAATTCTGTGTTATGTGACTTTCACTGATCAATTCCTTAATGGGTAAACCAGCTAGATTAGTTTAAATTGTCTGCAACTAAGAACCATGGCATATACAAAGTTGAAATGTTAATTAGTAATGTGTTTGTGAGTCATAAAATATCCAACAAATAGTGGTTTGAACATGGGGCTTATTTGTCACATGGTGCTCAAGGATGTTAACCAAAAACTCTTCAACATGTGATTTTCACTTCACTATTAAAAGATGGCATTTGCATTTTTATTTTGTTTGCACACTAGGCAGCAGAGAAGGGGTGGGCCAAAAGCTTTCTTCTAATACTACTTTATTTAAGAAAAGATGCCATAGCCAGGGATTATTGTTGACATCTCGTTGGTGAAAACTATGTCATCTGTCCTCCCTGAGGCATAGAGGTTGGTATTTCACTATTCTTTTTTAATAACACAGACAGGCAAGGGAATGGAGAGTATACATGGTATTGAGTGAGACATTATTCTACAGTGTTTGCCACATCATCACTGCTTTAGTTGCTGTTGTCACCTGGGACTCTTCTGATAAGATTCTGCCAAATATTACACACATATCAGCGTATCTTGGAAATATGATGAGTTTAATTCTAACCACTGCAATAAATCAAATATTGCAATAAAGTGATTCACATGAATTTTATGGTTTCTCAATGGATGTAAAAGTTATGTTTACAGTATACTGTAGTCTATTAAGTATACAATAGCATGTCATCTAACAAGGTACATATTTTATTTAAAAAATACTTTATTGTTAAAAGATGCTAACAATCATCTGAACCTTCAGTGACTTGTAATCATTTTGCTGGTGAAGGAGCTTGCCTCAATGTTGATAGCTTCTGACTGATCAGGTTAGTGGTTGCTGAAGGTTGGTATACCTGTGGTGATCTCTTAAAATAAGACAACAATGTAATTTGCTGCATCAATTGACTCTTCCTTTCATGAAAGATTTCTTTGTAATGTGCTATTCTGTTTGATAGTATCTTACCCATAATGGAACTTTAAAATTTGCAGTTAATCCTCTTAAACCCTGCTGGTGCTTTATCAACTAAGTTTATGCAACATTCTAAATCCTTTATTGTCATTTAAACAATGTTTACAGCATCTTTGTCAAGAGTAGATTCCATCTTCAGAAACCACTTTCTTTGCTCATCCACAGGAAGCACCTCCTCATCCATTCAAGCTTTATCATGAGATTGTAGCAATTAAGTCACATCTTTAAGCTCCCTCTAATTTTAGTTTTCTTGCTATTTCTACTACATCTGCAGTGATTTCCTCCTCTAAAGTCTTAAACCCCTCAAAGTTATCCATGAGTGTTGGATTCAACTTCTAAACTTCTGAGAATGACATTTTGACTTCCTCCCACAAATCACAAATGTTCTTAATGGAATTTAGAATTGATGAATTTACTTTGAACTTCTAAACTTCTGATAATGACATTTTGACTTCCTCCCACAAATGTTAATGGAATTTAGAGTTGATGAATTTACTTTGCACAGATCCATCAGAGGAATCACTATCTATGGCAACTATAACCTTAGAAAAAGTATTTCTTACATAATAGGAGTTGAATATCAAAATTGCTCCTTAATCATGGGCTGCAGAATGGAGGTTGTGTTAGCAGGTATGTAAACACCATTAATCTCCTTGTATATCTCCATCAGAACTCTTTGGTGCCTAGGTATAGTGTCCTTGGGAAGTGATATTTACAAAGGAATCTTTTTTCCTGGGCAATAGGTCTGAACAATAGTCTTAAAATATCAATAAACTATGCTGTAACGAGATTGCTGTCATTCAGGTTTTGTTTTTCCATTTACAGAGCACAGGCAGAGTAGATTTCATTTTTTAGGGCCCTAGAATTTTCAGAATGGCTAATAAATATTGACTTTAACTTAAAATTACCAGCTGAATTAACCCCTATCAAGAGAGCCAGCCCGTCCTTTGAAGCTTTGAAGCCAAGCATTGGCTTCTCTCTAGCTATGCAGTCCTAGATGGCATTGTTTCCAATAGAAGACTGTTTCATCTATATTGACAATCTTTTCCTTTGTGTAGCCACCTTCAGTTATCTTAGGTAGGTCATTTATTCTGGATAACTTGCTGAAGCTTCTATATCAGTACTTTGTGCTTCACCTTGCACTTACATGTTATGGAAACAGCTTCTTTCCTTCAACATCATGAACCAAACTTTGATAGCTTCAAACTTTTCTTCCTCACCTCTCTCAGCCGTCATAAAATTGAAGCAAGTTAGGGCCTTGATCTGGATTAGGCTTTTGCTTGAGGGACTGTTGTGCCTGTTTTGATCTATCCAGACCACTAAAACTCTCCATATCAGCAATAAGCTGTTTTTCTTTGTTATCATTGTGTCTTCACTGGAATATCACTATTTATTTCCTTCAAGAACTTTTCTTTTTGCATTCACAACTTGGCTAACTGGCCAGAAGGCCTAGCTTTTGAACTATCTTAGCTTTGGACATGCCTTCCTTACTAGGTTAATCAGTTCTAGATTTTGATCTAAAGTGAGAGATGAACAACTCTTCCTTTTACTTCAATACTTAGGGGCCATTATGAAGTTATTTATTGGCTGAATTTCAATGTTGTTTTGTCTCAGGGAATAGTAGGGCCCAAGATGGGGTAGTGGGGGGAGAGAGAGAGAGAGAGAGAGAGAGTGAGAGAGAAGAATGGCTGGTCAGTGGAGCCGGCAGAATGCATACAATATTTATCAATTAAGTTCACCATCTTATATGGGAATGATTCATGGTGCCCCCAAACAATTGCATTAGTACCATTAAAGATCCATGATCATAAAACCCTATAACAGATATGATAATAATGAAACAGTTTTAAATATTGCAAGAATTACCAAAATGTGAAACAGAAATAAAGTGCATAAATGCTGTTAGAAAAATAGTACTGATAGAGTTGCTAGATGTGGTTTTGCCACAAACATTCAATTTGTAAAAAATTTTAATACCTGCAAAGTGTACTAAAATAAGGTATGCTTTGTATTTAGATGAAATATTTAGTTATTAACTTGATGAAACTCAAGCAAGCCAAAAAGCCCATCTGTTCATAAGTAACTTCTCTGAAAGTTTATCATTGAATGTGAATTTTCTATTTTTAGACTGACATATTTGGATTAAGATATTTGGCATCCAGGGAACATATGCTAGATTGCATATGCATTACTCAGTGGTGGTGGCTCAAAAACTTGTCACTACTCCTTATCTTGTTACTACAGAGAAAATTATTAAATAGATATGTGTATCTTTATGCAGAATAGTACAGAATAGAAGTTTTGTCTGAAAAGGGAATCCTGGATAGACTATTGGGCAGTGTGAGCAACAGGATTCCAGTAATTATAAAGTGAACTGAGGGAGAAACAAGTGCACACTAAGCTTCCTCCCCATCACACATATTCCCCTCATTAGGAATATGTATTAAATGGTTACTTCATGTATATTAGAGTTTTAGAAGGTCAATGGATACCACCTCTCTTCTCTGTTTGTGGTTGGAACCAACAGAGAAATGGGCATGTAGAGGGAAAGTATATCACATTTTTACTTATATGCCATTTTACTCTCTATATGTCATGCATAAATCTTTGGCAAAATCAGCTTGTAACACTTGACCCCAGAATTATATTTATTAACTTAGTTACTGGAACACCTGGACAACCCCAGGCTTCACAATGCACTTGCATGCATACACACACACACACACACACACACACACACGGAAATCGCATTTTATTTAGAGCAGACAGAATTGAAGAGGAAGTAGAGTGGGCTGAGCCACATATAACCAGTTCATATCCCCAATTTACCCATTAGATAAGTCTTTCTATTTGTTTCAGGTTTGTGGCAGGGTGTGTAGGGGGTGGGGGGTGACAACACAAGAGAATAGAAATGTCACTCTGGTGGAAGGCTCTCTCCACAGAAATATGTAGAAAGGGGGCTATGTATTTTCCACTGGTGATTCTTAGGAGTTAAAGCCTGAGAGTTAGGGCAAATAGTTGTAAAGCAATTATAGACAAAGTACTATCACCATTAATATTTTATCATACTATTTTTAAATAGATAATGACAATTCATATTATGCTGTTACAGTGCATTGTGGCCTTCCCATAGTACTCACAGAAAGAACATTTTTAATGGTAGAAAATATACTATGCCTTCATCTATCTATCCAAATGATTTTCATTTTATTTGTGAAGCAAAATAGGAGATAAAAAAACAATATAAACAACTTGGCCCATACATATCTCTCCAGCCTCAGTGTTCTTTTGTTCTGAATTTATTCTGTGGTCTAGTAAAAACAATCTGCTGATAATGATTGTGTCACATTTCATACTATTCTTTGCTTTTGCATTGTGCTTTTGCTATTTCCTCTCCCTGAAATGTATTTCATGCCTCTTTTATCTAGCATTAAGTATCCTTCAAATCTCAGTTCAAGCATTATTTTATTCCACTAAAAACATTTTCCTCAATCTTCTGGATAGAGTAAGTGACTATCTTCTGTGAGTTAATAATAGCACTTTTCACAGTGTTTGAGATTGTATGTCATATATTTGTTAAGTCCACTGGAATATAAGTGGCTTAGGTTGAGGATTTTTTTAATATTGGTATCTTCATAACTTAGCACAGAGCATGTCCTACAGTAGGCACTTAAGAAGTACTTTTTTAACTAAAGAGGATAGAAACAATGGAGTTACTAGGACAGAAAGGACTTTCAGAGAAGAGAAATTGTGCATGAAGAGACAATTAGTCAAAATATATTTTAGAAATTTGGGAAATGGCATAGTTCTCTATACAGTAGATCTTTAACTTTTTAGATGGCACATTAATTTTTAAAAATCTTAAAAGTGTAATATTTTGATATTTAAAAGGGAACGCCTTTGAATGACAATGAACTCTTTAAAGAAATCTTCCAAACGGGTAATTTAAAAAACATGATTTCATGAGACTATTGTAAAATGATCAGAATCCCTAGATATGTGTTTATATTTTTCCATTTTGTATCATGAGCATCATTAAGTATTTCATGATTAAATTATAATCAGTCAACATTGTTATTCATAATGTGTTAATTATATGTACTACTTTAGCACTAGAATGAAAGAGAATAAATGGTATTTACATTCCAATGTATATCATAGGAAACAAATGTAGATCATAATAACATGGATATTTTTCATCCATTCCTGCTCATAACAACACATTATCAAGCCAATGACTTGTTTTTTGAAAAGCATCTTTTGAATATAGTGTGTGTTATATTTGTATAAACTACAGGTATAATAAAATTTTTTTTTCTCAAATTATATAGGGGAAAAACTGGTAGGACATTGGTGGTCAATAAGAAAGTAAACTTGGCTTTTTATATCAGATTTCTGAAGATATATTTTCCAACACAGATCTGATAAGATTGACATCTTCCTGTTCAGTTCTACTGTCTGAAATCTGTAGAGGAAGAATTCCATGTCTGTAACACCGTATTTAGATAAAACCTGTTACTGGCTACTCTAATAATGGAGAACCAAAGTCGCACATCCTCAATTTTTTGGTTTATGTCTTAATATACTTAAATTCTGGCTTGAGTTTAGGTTCAGTATTACAATTCTCTACTTCTGTGGTATTTACTGCTTATTTAAAGATATAAATAAAAATGTAGGCCTGCAAATACTTCTATGAGATTTCTACAGAAACTTTTATTTTGACTTCTATAAATTATTAAAAATTATTAGAAAATATTGATTTCGATTTTTTCTTTTAAGATTTACAATGTATTAGGACCAAATTAGATGTTTTGTATTAATAGTTAATGTTTATTCATATAAAGCAATCATTCTTCACTTAGCAATGCCAAAATAAGTGATAAAATTGGCATCTGCCTACTTAGTTATTGCTAGAACCAATCATTTGAGTTTGTGTTCTTTCTGTCATTCATGCACAATTAATCATTTTCAAAACTGCTCAGTCCTAAAGACGTTTGAAAATGTTGCACTTAATTTTGTTTTCTAAATTGCAATTTCTGCACTTCACTTCTTTTTTATTACTAAGCATATTTGCATAAAAATAGTATCAAATGAAACAAGTTGCCAATTTCATTTTAATGTATCTAAAATCCTCTTGAAATTGCTACAAGCCAACAAAATGTAAAATTGTTTGCTTTAGCTTGTGTGTGTTATAGAGAAAACTCATCCACCTCACTAGTGGTACCTGTGTAAAAATTTATTCTATTATTTTGATAAAGGAGAACTATAAAATATTGCTTAAAAATTACCTCAACTAACATTTAATTTAATCTCTGCAAGTGCAAAACAGAAACAATTGATTTCATGAAAATTAAAGTGAACTTTCAGAAGATTTAGGTCACTCTATCTGAGCAGGATTCTGCAGAATCATTTTCAGATTAATTATAAGTTTTGCAAAGAGTAATCACCTGAAAACATACTCAAAAGGTGTCATGAAGATAATTTTTACAGCTTCCATTTTTTATTTCTTCCTTTCTGTAATTTTTCTTTAAGTTTTCTATGTTGCAGGCATTAGCACATCAGGATCTCTGAAAAATATATTCTTGATAATTTGTTATTATTTCATTTCTTTATCCATGTTCACTATAGCAAATATCCAAGGTAATATAGACTTAACCATTCTGGAAACTTGTTTTTCTCAGTTTTCCTACTCTTGAGGTAAACTTTTGTTTTTAATAGTGGTTATATTTTTCTCTTATTACTATAATTGTTACTAAAATAGATACCAATATTTTAGTAACAATAACAGATTATTTAACTTTAGGATTTTTAGTGGAGAAAATAATTTTTATTTATAATTTTCCTGTTTCTCCTTCCAGTTTCTCCCTCTCCATCAATGTCATCATCACTGCTTTAGTCTTTGTTATGGTCATCTTAAGCCTGGATACTGCTACATCTTCTTGACTATTTTTAAAACCTCCAATCTTTTCTTTCCCTTCCAATAGAACCTGCACAAAATTTACAAATTATCTTACCAAAAACAAAACAAAACAAAACAAAACATTTTTACTTCCATTGGCTGCCGGTAGGAACTTTCCCCACAGTCCAGTGCTCTGCCAGTTACTGGCTAGCCTCAAGTCACCATCGCACGTGAACCCAGTTGCAGTGAACACCTCCAGCTCTGACACACATGACCATTGCCTGAATAGCCTCAACCAGCTGCCACCACCATAGGTAGACCCAGGCAGAACAATCTCTCACAATCCCAGACTCCAACCAGAACTTCCAACAGTGGCCTAGGATATAACCTACCACTCCACACAAATATCATTTAGCAAAGACTTGGACTGTGACAATCACAGGGGATTGGGACAAGACAGATCAGCTGCATGACAGGCTCTCAGTGCATCCACCCCACGCTTGCTGGGTCAATCTTCCAGAGTAGGTCACAAAAGCACCATCTAGGGACCTCTCCTTCTTCTCACTAAGTATGTGAGTTCCCAGCAAAGAAGAACAGGTGTGCTGCAAACCTATCAGCCCTGAGATGAGAGAAGAGGTTTCAGATGAGAAGAAACCAACAAAAGAACTCTGACAACATGAAAACAAAACAAAACAAAACAAGCTAGTTAGACACCCCCAAGGGATCACAATGGATCTACAGCAGTGGACCCCAACCAAAAGGAATTTGTCAAAATGTTAGAAATGGACCTTAGAAAATAGATGGCAAATAAGATGAATGGGATTGAAGAGAAAATTGAAAACCATCATAGAGAAGCCAAAATAATATTTCAGGACATTAATAAAAAAAACGAAAAGGTCACTAAAGAGCTAGACAACATAAGAAGGAATATAACAGAACTTAAAGGAATGAAAGAGTCATTTAGAGAACTTCAAAAGACAGCAGAAAGCTTCAGCAACAGACTAGACCAAGCAGAATAAAGAATTTCAGAGCTTCATGACAAGGCTCTCAAAGTAACCCAGTCAGTCAAAGATGCAAAAAAAAAAAAAAAAGAATAAAGAAGAATGAAAAACCACTCATAGAAATATGGGACCCTGTGAAGTAAGCCAATATATGAATTATACATATCCTTGAGGTAGAAGAAAAAAAAGCAAAGAGCATGGAAAATTCTTCAAGGGAATTATTAAGGAAAACCTCCCTGGTACTGCCAGAGATTCAGATATCCAGATACGAGATGGTAATTGAAGGATAGAAAGTTTCATAGGAAATAGGACATTACCAAGACACGTAGTCATCAAGTTGCCCAAAGTCAAAATGAAAGAGAAAATTTGACAAGCAGCAAAATGAAAGCAACAACTAACCCACAAAGGAAAGCCCATCAGGTTAACAGCAGACTTCTCAGTGGAGACTTTACAAACCAGATGGTATTGGGGCCTCATTTTCATTCTTCTTAAACAGAACAATTGCCAACCAAGAATTTTGTATCCTGTAAAACTAAGTTACATAAATGATGGAGAAATAAAGACTTTTTCAAACAAGCAAACACTAAGGGGAACTTGCCACTACTAGACCTGCCCTGCGGGAAATACTCACAACTACATTATGCATGCAACAACAGTTACCCACCAGTGTAAAAACATCTGAAAATTAAAGCTCACAGCTCTTATAAAACAATAGCACAAGAGGGAAAACAAAACAACAAAGTATCCTCCAACATGATGAACCCAACAGAATCCCACATATCAATACTCACATTGAACATCAACAGGCTTAATGTTCCACTTAAAAGATACAAACTGACTGAATGAAAAAACACACTACAGGTATATGCTGTTTTCAAGAAACACATCTAACTTGCAATGACACACACATACTCAAGGTAAAGGGATAGAAAAAATATTCCACACAAATGGGGGGAAAAATGCAAGCAGGTGTAGCCATTTTCATATAAGATAAAATAAACTTTAAATCAACAATGGTAAAAAAATAAAGGACAAAGATGGTTATTATGTAATAGTAAAGGGAGCAATTCAACAAGAAAAGAATGATCCTACATATATATGCACCTAACACAGGAGCTCCCCAGATTCATAAAGCAAATTCTACCAGATTTAAGCAAAGAAATAAACGGCAGCATAGTAATTGCCAGGGATTTCAACCCCACAATGACAGAACTAGACAGAATATCATTGTTGCAGAAAATCAATACGCAAACACTGGACTTAAATGAGAATCTAGAACAAATGGACTTACCAGACATTTACAGAACATTCTACCCCAAAACTACTGAATACACATTATTCTCATCAGAACATGGGACATTCTCCAAGATTGATCATATCTTGGGCCGCAAAACAAGTTTTGGCAAATTCAAAAAAAATCAAAATTATACCATATATCATCTGAGACCACAGGGAAATAAAACTAGAAATCAATTCAAAGAAAAACATTCAATTCTGCACAAAGTCATTGAAATTAAACAACCTGTTGCTGAATGATCTTTGGGTCAATGATGAATTAAGATGGAAATCAAAAGATTCGTCAAACCAAATGACAAAGCAGACACAAGCTATCAAAATCTGTGTGACAAAACAAAAGCAGTCCTAAGGGGAAAATTCATAGACTTAAATGCCTACATCAAAAAGATGGAAAGATCACAAATTAACAGTCTAATGTCACATCTCAAGGAACTAGAAAAAGAAGAGCAAACCAAATCCAAAGCTAGCAGAAAAAAAGAAATAACAAAGCCCAGAGCAGAACTAAATTAAATGGAAACCTAAAAAACAAAAAAGGGAAAGGATTAATGAAACAAAAAGTTAGTTCTATGAAAAGATGAACAAAAGCAATAAACCACTAGACATATGCATCAGAAATAGAACAGAAAGGACTCAAAGAAACTCAATCATAAATACAAAAGAAAACGTTATAAATGATACCACAGAAATACAAAATATCATCTATGAATACTGTAAAAACCCCTAAGCATAGAAACTAATAAATGTAGAGGGAATGAATAAATTCCTGGAAACATGCAGCCTCTCAAGCCTGAATCAGGAAGAAATAGAAATCCTGAATAGACCAATAACAGGCAGCAGTTTTGAAGCAATAATAAAAAATTTCCCAAGAAATAAAGCCCCAGGCCAAAGTCACAGATGAATTCTACCAGACCTACAAAGAAGAACTGCTACTCATACTACAGAAATTATTCCATAACATGCAGAAGGAGGGAACCATCCCTAACTCATTCTATGAAGGCAGTATCACCTTGGTATCAAATTCAGGAAAGGACATAACAAAAAAAGAAAAGTATAGACAAACATCCCTTACGAACATAGATGCAAAAATGTTCAAGAAATTACTAGCAAACAAAATTCAACAGCACATCAAAAGGATAATTCACCAAGATCAAGTGGGTTTCCTCCCGGGGAAGAAGGATGGTTTAACATATGAAATTCAATAAAAATTAATAAAAAGTAGATAGCCACATGCAGAAGAATGAAACAGGGCACCTATCTCTCACCATATTCAAAAATTAATTCAAGAAGGATAAAAGATTTAATTAAATGTAAGGCATGAAACCATAAAAATTCTAGAAGACAATGTAGGAAAAAGTCTTTTAGACGTTTGCCTAGGCAAAGAATTTATGACTAAGACCCCAAAGGCAAATATAGTAACAACAAAAATAAATAAATGGAACTTAAAATGCTTCTGCACAGCAAAGAAAATAATCAACAGAGTGAATAGACAACATATGGAAAGGAGAAAATATTCTCAAAGTATACATATGATAAAGGGCTAATAACCAGAATCTATAATATTAATACAAAGAACTCAAATCAATAATAAAGTGAACTCCATTAAAAAGTGGACAAAAGACATGAACAGAAGATTTTCAAAAGAAGATAAATGGCCTGCAAACATATGAAAAAAATGCTCAACATCACTAATCATTGGGGAAATGCAAAGTAAAACTACAATGAGATATCACTTTATTCCTGTCAGAATAGCCATGATTACCATTATTAAAAAGTCAAAAAACAATAGATGTTGGTGTGGATGCAGATAGAAAGAAATGCTTATACACTGTTGGTAGGACTTCAAATTAGTACAACCTCTATGGAAAACAGTATAGAGATTCCTCAAAGAAATATTAATAAATGTAGACCTACCATTCAATCCACCAATCCTACTTCTGGGTATCTATCAAAAGGAAAATAAGTCATTTTATCAAAAAGACACCTGCCCTCAAATGTTTATCACAGCACAATTCACAATTGTGCCCATCAATTCATGAGTGGATTAAGAAAATGTGGGAGAATATATATATATATATATATATATATATACACACACACACATACAGACATATATATACATATACACACCATGGAGCACTACTTGGCCATAAAAAGGAATGAAATAATGTCTTTTGCAGCAACTTGGATGGAACTGGAGACCATTATCCCAAGCAAAGTATCTGAGGAATGGAAAAACAAACACCACGTGTACTCTGTAATAATTGGGAGCTAATCGATGTGCATACATGGGCACAAAGAAATATAAAGGCCATTGGAATTCAAGAAGAGGGGAGGGTGGGATGGAATGAGGGGTAATAACTTACTTATCAGGTACAATGACCACTATTCTAGTGATGAGCACACTAAAAGCCCTGACTTATGTGTTATACAACGTATCCATGTAATAAAAATATTTGTACCCCCTTAATATTTTGAAATTTAAAAAAGATGAAATTTTTTTAAAGAAAAAATTAAACAAAAACACAACAATGGGGAGAAGATATGTCAAAAAGACACAGGAGCCAAATGAAAGCACTCCCAATGGCCAAATATAGAATAATTTGGTTTAAAAAATAAATACAGTATTATAGGATTATAAACCAAAACACAAAATAAATGTCTGTTAATCCATTCTAATATAAAAAGAATTGAACAAATAAATAACTGGAAAAGAATAGACAAATCTCTGAAGAAGAATTATAATGATTTATGCAAACATTATGCCCTCAAAGAGATGAAGGATAACTCCCACCCCCTAGTGGGAGTCACTTCACATAGTCACTTCCAACTAAGGAGTACAGTATGGAAAGAGGGAAAAGAGTAACTTTTCGGTGGAGAAATCTGACACTTCCTCAGCCAGGTGATTAAGGATAACATCAACAGTGATTGCTCATGTTGTTATTAGTATGTTCACTTGATTTGATGTGATGAGAAAAGCACTTTATCTGGATGGTGTTCCTCCCAAGCTCACATACCACCAGACTAATCATGAGAAAGATATAACTTGGTTAATAATAATGTCTGAAAATCTGTTAATTAATTGTGACAAATGTACCACACTGATATGCTAATAATAGGGGAAGCTTGGTGTGGGGTGTGCTCTGTATTATCCTTGTAATTTTTCTGTAAATCTAAAACTATTCTAAACTTAAAAGTCTATTTTTTTTTAAAAAAAAGAGGTAAAATTGACTTCTAACAGAAAACAACTAATTTATAAAGGCAAGCTCTGCCAAGAGAAGATGTTTACAGTCCAAACCAAATTACATGTTGAACCTAACTCTAAATTAGGCTTTCATTTTAGTATTCAGTATTTAAGTGATATAATTTGACTCTTATAATAAGCAACTTTAAGAGAAGTAGTTACCTTTTGGTGCCTAAAGATAACCCTGACTTTCATGAGAAATATTTAAAGAGAAAAAAATGCAATAGACACTATCAGAATTTCTCTAAAAAAATGTAATTAAACAGAGAAATGGATGGAGAACCTTAAGGAAGAAACCATTTTTCTAAGAAATTGGTAGACGTTATTTTCTCTGAATACTCCAAATGACTGAGAAGTTTTTGACTAGGTTTCTGCCATATTTATATGCCTGCAAATTGATTTACTTTGTTCCGCATACGTCCTAGCTCACTCTGCTGAGTGATCCTAAATGCATTCTTAGCAATAAGTCACAAATCCTTAAAAAATTAAGCCCCTTTGAACCTTGAATTAAAGATATGCCTACTTTAAATGTTCTTACACCATACTCTTTTCTATATTACCTTGCCAACCATTTTCATGTTTGTTTACTTTACAATTGTTTTTTAAAATAAACTTTATTTTTAGAACACTTTTAGATTTACAGACAAATTGAAAAGATAGTACATATATTCTGTCCGAAGTTTCTCCTATTATAAACATCTTACATTATTATGGTACCTTTATTACAGTTTGTGGACTGATACTGATACATTAGTAACTAAAGTCCATATATTATTCAGATTTCCTTAGTTTTTATCTAATGGCTTTTTTTTTTCTGTTCCGGGATCCCATCCAAGGTTCATTACATTTAGTTACCATGTTTCCTTAGGCTTCTCTTGGCTGTGAAAATTTCTCAGACTTTTTTTGTTTTGGATGACCTTGACAGTTTTTTTAAGTAACTTTATTGAGGTACAATTGATATATAAAAACTTCACATAGTTAATATATACAATTTGATGAGTTAAGACATATGCAAACACTTCTGAAACCATCAACACAATCAAGGAAATAAATATATCCATAACCTCCAAAAGTTTCTTTGTGCCTCTTTGGTTTATGCATGTCAGGGTGTGTGTATATGTATTAAGAGCACTTACCCACTTACCATGAGATCTACCTTCTTGACAAATTTTTAAAGTGCATAATATAGTGCAATATTATTAACTACAGGCAGTATAATGAACAGCAAATCTCTAGAACTTATTTGCATAACTGAAATTTTATAAGTATTAAATAATAATTCCTCATTTCCCTTCATGCTCTAGAAACCATCATTCTACTTTCTATTTCTGAGTTTGAACATTTTATTTTTCTTTTTTCTTTGTTTTATTTATTAATATTTTTTGATGGGATAGCAGGAGGTAAAAAAAAAAAAAAGTTTTGTTTCTGCTTCAAAGAGTTTTCCCAAAGAATGACAACTTTTTTTTTATTATATGTTATCATGAATGAAACTGTTCTTCTGGCTTTCATGACAGTTTGAATTCAAGGTAATATGTATAATATGTGTTTTTTTTTTTTGAAATTCAATGTATTTTTTTGAACATATGGGTGTTCTTTGTGTTCTTGTCTTATATAAAAGGAATTGGCGCTTTGGCTTCAAGAATAAATTTAAAAAAATCACAAATCCAATTTGTCTTTGATATGGCTCTGAGCTAATTACTAAAAGAACCAGTCAGCAATAATGGCTACAAGCATTTCAATATCCTATGAAACTGCAATTAAGAGTCTGCTGATTCCAAAAACTATGCAATGAATAAGGAATGAGGGAAGAAATATACATCTAGATGCCAAGTTCAGAGCCAAATATCAATAATCTCACATTTGTAATATCTATAAATCAAGTAGAGGAAGGAGATAAGAATTATATGAATAATCTTAAATAAGAACATGCACACGGAACTTGGAAATTATTTTTCATTAACTTTGCCATTTATTCCAATTAAATAAGATGCCTATAAGGAAAATAGACACTTTAGGAAGAATACTACTTACAATTTTGCTTTTCAGAAACTTTGAGAGCAAAAGAATTAATACCAGTCAACTACTTCCCTGGTTTACACTTAATCATTTGTCTTAAAATATGTTACTTTGTAATCTGAACATCTATGTTCTACCTTAAAAATTCAAAGCAGAAATTAAATCATATAGAAAGCCAACAACTTCAAAATACATCCAAACAAATATTTGCTTATATATATTTTTTATCCTAAGCCTTTTCTTATGCAATGCACAGATGCTCTTTTTGTAGGCACAGCCCTGATGGTAATGAGAACCTAGTTGGTGAATAGAACTTACACAAATTCTGCAAGTAGAGAAGGTATTCTTTCCATTTGGATAGATTTTTGCTTTTTTTGAGGTCAAAGCTTTATTTTCATTTAGCTTTCTTCTACCACTTTCTGTGGTATTCCTTATATTATATACATTCTTTCCATGTATCTGTAGTGATAACAATACCAAGTTTCTATTCACATTTTCCCCACACATCCTCTTCCCAAAGGTCTTCTTAGCCACAGAAGAAGTAGCAGCAGCAGCTTGAAAACATTAACCAGGTTTGACTATACAGATACCTCATATAGTGGATACATGTCCTGCAGTGAGTGACTTATTTCAGTTAGCATAATGTCCCCAGACTAATTTATGTTGCTGCTTATGACAGGATTTCCTCCTTCTTTAAGGCTGAATAATCTTCCATTGTAGGAATATACCACATTTTTTTTTGTACCTATTTATCCATCTATGTAGATCTCGGCAGTTTCTACATTTGACTATTGTAAATAATGCTGTAATGAACATAGGCATGCAGATTTCAAGATCCTGATTTCAATTGTCTTAAATATATACCCAGAAATGGGAATGTTGGATTATGTGATAATTCTATTTTTAATTTTTTGCAGAATCTCCACCCTGTTTTCATAGTGGGCATACCATTTTACATTCCCACTAGTGTGCAGGGGTTTCAATTTCTCCATAACCTTGCCAATATTTATCTTTTGCTTTTTGATAATAGTCAGACTATTAAAACAGGTGGGAGGTGATATCTTATTGTGGTTTTGATTTGCATTTCCCTTATAATTGGTGATATTAAGCACCTTTTCATATACCTGTTGGCCATTTTATAGATAAAATGATTTTATATGTAGAAAACCTTAAAGACTCCATGAAAGAACTGTTAAAACCAATGAATGAAATCAGTAAAATTGCAGGATATAAAATCAACATACAAAAATCAATTGTGTTTTTATACACTAAAAGGAAATTAAGAAAATCCCATGTACACTAGCATCAAAGAGAGTAAAATACTTATGGGTAAACTTAATGAGAGAGGTAAAAGACTTATATACTGAAAGCTGTAAAACATTGATGAAAAAATTAAAGAAGTTGTAAATAAATGGAACCATATCCTTTGTTCATGGATTGGAAGATTTAATACTGTTAAAATATCCATTCTACCCAAAGCAATCTACAGAGTCAATGCTCTCTCCATCCAAATCTCAATGGCACTTTTTTACAGAAGTAGAAAAAAACAATCCTATAATTTATATGGAACCACAAAGGACTCCATACGCCAAAGCAATTTTGAGAAAAAGGAGCAAAGCTAGAGGCATCATGCTTCCTGATTTCAAAAATATATTACAGGCCGGGCGCAGTGGCTCATGCCTGTAATCCTAGCACTCTGGGAGGCCGAGGCAGGTGGATCGCTCGAGGTCAGGAGTTCGAGACTAGCCTGAGCAAGAGTGAGACCCCGTCTCTACTAAAAATAGAATGAAATTATCTGGCCAACTAAAATATATATAGAAAAAATTAGCCGGGCATGGTGGCACATGCCTGTAGTCCCAGCTACTCAGGAGGCTGAGGCAGTAGGATCGCTTAAGCCCAGGAGTTTGAGGTTGCTGTGAGCTAGGCTGACGCCACAGCACTCACTCTAGTCCAGGCAACAAAGCGACACTCTGTCTCAAAAAAAAAAATATATATATATATATATATGTATTACAAAACTATAGTAATTAAAACAGTATAATTCTGGCATAGAGACAGATATATAGACCAATGGAACAGAATAGAGAGCCCATAAATAAACCCACGTATATATGGTCAACTGATCTTCAACAAGGTTGCCAAGAATACACAGTGTGGAAAGGATACTCTCTTCAATAAATAGTGTCAAGAAAATTTGATATCTACATGAAATAAAATGAGTTAGACCCTTATCTTACACCATTCATTAAAATCAATTCCAACTACTTAAATGTAAGAATAGAAACTGTAAAACTCCTAGAAGAAATCATAGGGGTAAAGCTTGATGACATTCTTCTTGCCAGTAATTTCTTCAATATGACACCAGAAGTATAGACAACAAAAGCAAAAACAGACAAGTGTGACTACATCAAACTTAAAAGCCTCTCCTCTGCACAACAAAGAAAAAATTCAACAGAATGCAAATACAATATACAGAATGGGAGAAAATATTTGTTCAATATTCAAAAGATATAAGGAAATTCTCTAACTCAATAGAAAAACAAATAACCAGATTAAGAAATAGGCAAAGGATGTGAATAGACATTTCCCCAAATAAGACATACAAATGGCCAACAGGTATATGAAAAAGTGCATGACAATTTTAAGGAGTCCTGGTCTGGTATTTTGTAGAATGTGTGTCAATTGGGATTAGTTTTATGGTTTTTTTTCACTATTAATCTGGGGATATGTGTACTTGGGAAGAGGATCCCAGAAGTAAAGTGCCATTTTTATCACATCATATCAAGAGTACATATTATCAATATGAGTTTTCTCTGTTGACACTATCCTTAGTCACCTGACTGAGGTAATGTTTGCCAGATTTCACCACAGTGAAGTAATTTCTTTTTCTCCTTTCTATACCATATGCTTTACATGGAATTCACTATATGCGACTCATACTTTAGGTTTGAAGACTATGCTCCACTTTTTGAGAGTGGTTGCTGTTTAGGTTACAGTCTGAAACCATCAGTTCTTGGCACATTCATGGCAGAATGACCACACATGCCAAAGTTAGGAAAACACGAAAATGAGGTTTATTGAGGAGAGAAAGATAGGATTATAGGGCAAGAGCAACATGTAGGTTTACAGAGCATGGTACATATGCCATGGATGACTACTGGATACACTGTCACATCAGGGTAGGTAAAAGGAAGGGCAAAGAGAGAGCTTGGCTAGGGTCTGCATCCTATTTCATAGTTTCTGGTTAGGGACCTTCCTTGTGGTTCAGAGGTCACCATGGAACCAGTTTAATTAGACAGTTGGGAGTCACATGATCTGAGCCTTAACTATGCATGTGGGTTCTAGGTCACTTTCCAGACTTTATGGTACCCATGCAGTTTAGCCCATGGGCTAGAGAGTCCTCTGCATTCTTTTGTAGCTGGTGCACCAAGTTCTTATTGGCAGATTCATAGCATAAATTATTAATTCATTCAAAAATATTTGTGGAAACTCTGACATTGTGTAGTATTGATTGGCGTTGTGCTTGGTACTAAGGTTGAAATGATGACCAAGACTGACAAGAACCCTGCTCTGGTAGATCTGACATTCTTAGATTAATAATTGATGGGACTTACCTAAGAAGGTAAACTAAGTACAGAGAGAAAATAAAGACTACGGACATAAGAAAAAGAAGCAGCAACGTAAAGTGGAAAGAGTATTGGGTAGTCTAATTTTGGTCTTAAATCTACCACTTCATAGAACATAATTTTTTTTCTCTCTCAAAGACTAACTAACTTTCTTAGATGGTTCATGTTAGATGAGAAGCCTCTTTCCCATTGCTCTGGTTTCCATAAGAAGGGAATTTTCCCCTAAAAATCCCTACTTTTTGCCCTTCCCTAATTCCTTATAGCAGTGGAATGAGTTTTCTTGATGGTGAGAAATAGTCATTAATTCATGATTCTTAACTTAATGAGACTAACCTAGAAATGGTGCTAAATGGGAGAGATTTTGTATCTTTTCCTTTTTCATTTTTCTTTTTTTTTTCTTTTTTCCTACTCTGGACCAGTGTAAGACAACTGCACATGGCTGTAGCATTTGCTGTGTGGGCAAAATGTTCCATTGGGATTTGCTGTCTATTTTTCTGCCTTCTGGAGACTTTGCTAAAAACATCATCAACATACTATGTAGAAGCCTAGGAATCTGCCATTGAAATCCTGAGAAAGTAAGTTCTTGCAATTTTATAAACTTTCTAGAAGAGGTGGGGTGAACAAAGCAATTTGTAATTTGATTATTTTATCCCAAGACAAGGAGTGAGTGGTCCCATTTGGGCTTCCTTTTATGTCCTCCATATTAGTTATATTAGAAATATAAGAGATGTTTTGATTTTTCTTCTGTCTTTGTCTTAGTGCTCAATTTGTTCAGAACTTAGATAAAACAAAGGATGGATTTTTTTGCTGAGACTGTCAAACCAATCTCAACAATTTATAAGTCTAAATAAAATCATTTATATTTTAATAGCTTGAAAATAATAATTCACCATATAAATGTAACTTGTTAATATAGCAATAGTGAAGCTTTTGAAACTAATAGCCACATGTACTCTACATCCATGTAAAGAATATTGAATTATTACAACTTATAGTACTATCCAAAATAATAATGAAATTTTCAATTTTAAAGTTGGTAGCAAACTTTCTTAGCTTTATAGAGTGGACTCTTACATATTCCTAATTGCCAATTATTTTCCCCTCTCTTTTTGACCACTGCATTTTCAATATAAAACTATGCTTTTAATTAATTCCTGCTCAGTAAATAGGTATTCAGATGCACATTTTGTGCATCAGAATCACAATTAAAGCTGTAGGGTTAGTTTTTGCAACGTTATTCTAATTAAAATACTTTTAGCTGTATTTGGCATGCATTAAAATGTCAAGTAATTGACAACCCATAAGTGAAAAATTGATCCAATTATCAAGCCAGCTAGAACTTTTTTTTTGTTTTTCAACTGCTAAGATTTATTATGGCCATTAGAATTACAGATGTTTATATGTTTGCTTTTAGTAATTGGAATTCATTTAACTTTGCCATGCCCTCAGTGGTGTTTCAGCTCTTCAGTGGGAGAGACAATTCCTCAATCTTTGAAGTGCACATTTAGAAAAGGCCTCCCAAATTTCTCTTCACATAGAGTGGATAATCATGCTTTCATCGGAATTTAGGGAATAGATTTTTCTTTTCATGTCTCCAGATGGTCGTTTTGGTAATGAGTAACAGGAACACAGCTTGTCCTAAGACATGGCTTCTATACAATGTGCTATTTTTTAAATTAGTAACATTAATCTTTAATGAATTAATTAATTTAAGTCATGCAAATGGAATAAAACAGAAGAAAATATAATTGTTAGCTTCTACTTGCAGCCATTTGGTTCATCTCTCTTGCAATGTAATAAAAATATATAATCCTTTCAATAAAAGTCAGCCAAATAAACTCCCCCAATATCAATTCTGTATATGCTTTAAAAGTATCAAAGGAGAATTACTAATAAAACAGAAAAGAAAAAAATTGGAAGATTAATATTTACTCAATTATTTATGTTGAATTTTTGAATCAGTAGTGTAGGGGGAGCAATATATATTGTTTCTGAAGAATTTTATCAATAAATATTAACCAATTAGAAAAAAAGTCATTTCAGGGTATAGATTGTAGATACTAAATTTATGTTTCTAAATCTTATAACTCAAAAATATATCAAACTTACTTATTTGTTATGGATATCATAGATACAATTCCAGTGATTGTATTTCAAATGGTGTTAACAGGATATACTTAAAACCATAACAATTCTTCCCTTACCCAAGGCCTCAGAATAACATTTATCTCTTAAAGTTAAGTCAAATTCATCATCTTAGTACCCAGTGCCTTTCTGCACTCATCTTCTTAACTCATCCAGACACATTCCTGGGACTCTAGATTCAGGCCACCTTTTAACATCCAACACATCTTGATCAAGCCCACCTCTTTGCTTTTTCCTCTGCTATTTTCTTATTCTCCAGTGTTCTTCATTCTGCCTGTCCACAGTTCCAAGAAGACCAGCCTCAAAACTTACTTTCACCGAAAACACTCCTTTATGAACCTATTCCAGAAATAGTGTTTATTTTAAATTTCATAGTAGCCTTACAGTGTGTGCTTCACTATGAGAAATGTATTTACAGTCAATTCTTATTATTCATGGTAGTTATGTTCCTTAAAGTTACTGCAAACACTGAATTAGCAATGATTGAATCATTGCTTCTTGGTGAAATAAAGAAGAAATAATGGGTTAGGTTTCTGAGAGCTTCTGGTCACAAGATTTTCATTAACCAATAAATATTAAGAGTAAGGTTGTTTCATGGATGTTTCTGTTTCAAGACACCTTATGTAATGTAAATTGTTGATTCATTAACACTGAATTTATGGGCAACATGAATTCAAGCACTATACCTTGTCATTAAATGAAACTTACCTCACATGGTTATTTTCTCCTAAAGCGTATCACAGCTGTCTTGAACTTAGCAACACTAGACAAACACTGCAGCACTAGGCATGGGGGCCATTTTCACACGATGAAATCACCAAGAAAAAGTACAAAAGCGAGAAAAACGTGGTATTAAATAGAGCATAACAAAGGACACTTTTTACAGTTTGAGAACTGACATAAAATGGCAGAGCCATGCCTTATTCAACCTCAGCTGGGATCGTGTGGGTTGGCTCACTCAAATTTTTCACTGCATTGAGCATGCTCAGGTCCCAAATGCCAGTGAAAGCCTTGGATGTTGATTTTGGGTTTACATGTACATTTTAACGAGTAGGCAAACTTATGAAAATGAAATCTGTAAATAATGAGGATCAACTGTGTATTTCCTAATTGCTTCAACTACTTTGTTTTGCCTTCAGAATTACATCCCCTTTAACACTGTGCAAGTCCATCGTGATACATTCAATACATACTTGCTGAATATGAAAATAAGTTAAATCTCACATTGACACAAACTGTATTGTAAATGTGAATATCACTATCCAATTGTTTTGATTATAGGATCTCTGGCCTTATTTGGAAAAATGGACTTAAAAGTCTCTGAGTAAAATTTATTTAGAACGTAAAACTCAAACATAAATGAATAAGCCTAATTATAACAAGCGATAATGTTAGAGGAAAATATGACAGTAATATCATTTCAGTGCTGGTAATGTAATTCTGGAATAGTTCAAGGGACAGAGACTAGACAGGCAAATATGGTGATAAAGAGGCTCTTGAAATTATCTAGATTTGAGATGATGGGAGAAAAGGGCTGGAATTAGGACAGTTGCAATTTAAAAGAGAAGCTATTTGAGGGAAACTTTTTAAAGAATCTATTTGAAATATTCTCATAAGACAATTGTTTTCTGTTTTAGAAATAAAAAACAATTTATATTCTAGTCTACATGTAGCATAAGATTAAAAGGAGTTAGAAGAAAAGATTATTCTGCAAATATAGGAAAACAACATGAACCAAAACAACAAAAGAGAATAACGATAAAACTGATACTTATTATTGGTGCAAAAAAATAATAATAATTAATAGAGATGATTCCTATTTTAAAAATTCAGAAAAATTGAGGTTGCCTAAAAGAAATGAATCATTCAAAATGTTTTTTAAGCATCTTGATGAATTCCTTGAATTTCTACTTATAACTATGTCCTTGGGGAGTATAAATGGAAATAGCAGATGTTAGTAAAAATGACTGTGACTTAACAAGCTTCTCAAACAAAGCTAACAAAGTCCCTAAGTCCATAATAATTGCTTATTTGTGTGAAAAGGATTCTGAATCACACATGCATTCTCCTCTCATCTTTCTCAACTAAAATGATCCTTCATAGATTGCTAAACATTCAAGAGGCTGCCAAATTGGAAAGGAAGTGCTTTTTGCTTTAATTTTGCCATGATTTGTGGGATTTTGTTTTTGCCCATCACTAAATGTAGTGGACAATTTTCATGAACCTGATTTTTTTTTTGTAAAGCTTAATTATGCCATATTCAAATTTGGCAAAAACACTGTCTTGTTTCCTGTTTCATTTATGCATATATTCAAATTGGTTTTGAAAAGGATTCATATTTTGCTTCATTTAGGTAATTATTATACAGTACAATTTACTGACTCCAGTGGAATATTCCCCAACCTTCCCTATGCTGATATTAGCAATAGCTGGTTTATTTTATAATGTACATAAATATTAGGCTTATCTGTTTTACAATTGTTTCTCTGTCCATTGGGAGGAGCCATTGCCCTTCAGGAAGAGAAGAAAGTATGGTTACAGAGAAAGTTGTCTCTTTGTTTCTGTTTTTCACCTGATATCATCAGGCCCTTATGGCTCTGGATCAAAATTCATTCTAGGAAATATGGGTGCTTTAGTAATATCTGTCTTATTACTGACTATTCATAATAAACAACTCCACAAAGCAGTTCGTTTTCAGTGGAGATGTCTCTGTGTCTAACCCAATACCTGGTAAAATATTACACAATTTATTTCAGAAATTAAAGAACCATATTAAATTACATGATTTTTAAAATTTGTTTTTAGAATAACTAAGTAAAAATATTCACTGGAAGACCATAGAACAAATTATCCTTAACCTGTATGTAACTTTCTCAATTTTCAGATACTTCTTCACCTCTATAAATATGTAAACATTAAGTATGTTCTTCTCTAAATGAGCTTCTAAAAAGCCATCTAAACATTTGGTTATTTGCAATAATTATACTGGAAAACATGAAATATTTGAGAGTCATATACTTACTGAGTGCGCAAAATTTGCAATTAAGTTTAGTTTGATGTGCTGAAATATTACACAATTAGAAATTGAACATTCTGTTTGATATGCTTACTTAGGAAATGATCTTTTGATCTTTTTATGGACAACTATTTTACTATTAAAAATCATGATGCAAAGGAATAGATAATGATGCAAAAAGCATGGACAATGAACAGAGGCAGTACAGAATAAAAATGTTTAAATAAATTCAATTTCCAAACATTAAAATACTCAGGCCCAAGTTCTCCAAGGAAATTAAAATCATAAAAACTTGTTGAATGAGCAGACTTCCAGTTGGTTAACTGCAGCAGCAACTAACAGAATAAAATCCATTGTTGGTGATTTGCCTTGCTGTTTTTTTCTCTGTAAGTTAAAATAAACAAATTTTAAAACCCTCAATTTTAAAAGTTTGCCCATATTCTAATTTAATAACTCACAATACATAACATGTATTCAGTGTCTACCGTGTGCTATTTCATTAGACACTTTATATTCATTATCATTTTTAATACTTTGAAGAAACCTATGAGGTAGACATTATTATTTTTATTTTATAGTCTTAGAAATTCTGTGTTCAAAAGCACCAAAAATTTGAATGAAAGTACATGGAATTTTCAAATCTAGATTTATATCACTTCAAAATTTGTACTCTCCCCACTAGAAACTATTCCTCCAATTAACTAAATCCAGTCTTCAATTCTCAGACTTCATATTAATTAAACCCTAAGGAAATTTGACACAGTTGATCATTCCCTCTGGAAACACACTGTTCACTTGGCTTCTAGTAAAACACAATCATCTATTAATATTTTTATTCTCATCTTATTAACTTCCAGGCAGGCAAGAGTTTTGCCTGTTTTTCTCACTACAAGATGATTAGTACATAGAACACATATAAATCACATAAGTAGAAACAAAAATTGGGTGCAGAAATAAACACAATCTTAATTGCTAGAAAAGAATGAAAATACATTTAGTTCTTTAATGTCTTAACACTTAATAAAATAATATATTAGTGAATCCTCAAAAATATGTAAGCTTTATGCATGGATCTTCCCTCATGAAAAAGGTTACTTACAAAATCAATTTTAGATTTTAAACATTGTTTAGTGATTATACACATAGTAGATGACATTGATAAAAGCTATAGAAACGTGATATACATTTTTCTCTAAAAGAAAATATTCATTTACTCATAAATATTTCCTGGAAACCTATTCTAGGCTCTGTAGATATAGCACAGGCTGGCATTGATAAGGCCATTTTAGATTTGGCAGTCAGGAAAGAAAACTAGGAAGAGGTCTTGAACCAAGACCTAAATGATGAAAAGGTGACCGCTATGGGGATAATTGGGGAATAAGTATTCCAGGGAACATAAAATATGAAAGCCCTGGTAGGATTCACTGATGAATTCACTAGAAGAGAAGCAGAGAGTAATCATCTGTCTGAGTAATCAGCTCAGTGGATTTGGGGCTGTGCAATTAAAATGGAGAAGTCACTAACTGAAATGGTATGGATTGGGTGAGATGCAGGGTTAGGACAAGGGTTAAAATTCAAAATGTATTTAGTTAAGTTAATTTTGAGACGTTTAAATAGCTATTTCGATTGTATGTGTGGCAGGTTAGATAGGGAAGGATAAAGATATAATTATAGTGTAAATATAAATGTTGATATATTTGGATATCAGTGGCAGAGAGATGATGTTGGAAGCCATTTAACTGAATGAGATCACCAGTGAGAACATAGATAAAACATGCAAGGAAATAGTCAATGACTGAGCCCTTAAACAGGTAACTTTAGAGGCTGATCAGAGGAAGGCTATGAAAGAGTGGCCATTGAAAGAAGAAAACTAGGAAGGTGTGGTATTCCAGAATAGAGGTAACAGAGTATTTGATGAAGGATTAGATGCACAATAATAATAAACATTACAGTTTCAGTTTCTCGCCAGCATGTAAGGACCTTGGATGTTGTTATTCCCATCCTCACAACAAGGAAAAAAGCTGACTAAACAGAAAATCAATACCTTTTCCTAGATTAGAGAATTGAGGTCTTGGGGCAAACAGTTTCTCCAAAGTTGTAGAGAGAGACAGGTGGATACCTAAACAGAAGCCAGGAAGAACCAGTGCTTGAGCCAGTACTGGGATAGAAAAATTTAGACTGTAACTGAGACATTGCTGGAAGTTTAATGTGGACAAGCTCAATAGTTGAAAATTCTAGAGAGACTCATTCTTAGGGTGGGTCTCCATTTTTTTTTTTTGTTTTGTTTTTGTTTTGTTTTGTTTTACTTCCAAGTACCCTACCAACTTCTGACAGTGAAGATCAAAAAAACAAAATGCTCTCATTCTGCTGGCAGGAGAAGGCGGAAGTAGCCATTTTGAAACATGCCCACAGCATTCTGTTTTCCTTAATAAGACCTAAACCAACACAGGCTCATTAAAGGACTAAAACTAATCATAAAACTATAGAACATTTATTCCCCCCCCACACCTTGCCATCACATCAATAGGGCTCCTGTATAGTAAGAACTGCATGTCTCAGACCTTATTTAAGAAGACTCTAAGGAAACTCAAAGAGATAAAAACAAGGCCACCAAAGGAAACTTTACTCTCTGACACTACACCTACAGAAACAGTAAATACATCTCACCACTAGTCAGATAAACATAAAACCTACACACTAAATGTCTATTTACTTCAGTATCTTTTATCCAGTACATCATGTCCCACTTTCAACAAAATTTGTACAGCATACTATTAATACAAGACAAAAAAAAAAAAAACAAAACATAGTTTGAAAAGACATATCAAGCATCAGACTACATTCAGATATGGCAGAAATGTTGGCTGTATCAGAACAAGAATTTAATACAATTATAATTAATATGGTAAAGGTTCTAATACAAAAAGTACATGTCATTAAAAAAACAGATGGGTAATGTGGTAATGGGTAAAGTGAAAAAGACTCTAATAAAGAATTATAAGAAATATTAGAAATCATAAAACACTGAAATAAATAAAGAATGGTTTTGAAATCCCATTACTAAATATATATCCAAAGGAAATGAAATCAGTATGTTAAAGACACATCTGCACATCCATGTTTACTTAAGTGCTAATCACAATAGCCAAGATATGAAATCAGCCTAAATGCCCATCTAATGCTGAATGGATAAAGAAAATGTGATATGTGTATATATATTATGTGTATATGTACACAAACAATGGAATACTATTAAGCCACAAAACAGCATAAAATTGTGTCATTTGCGACAATGTGGATGAGCCTGAAGAACAGTGAAATAAGCCAGACACAGAAAGACAAATAGTGCGTGCTCTCACTAATATGTAGAATCTAAAAAATGCTGATTTCATAGAAGTAGAGAATAGAACAGTGGTTCCCAGAGGCTGGGGAGGGTCGGTGAGAGGGTGGGACCTGGAGAAGTTGGTCAATGGGTACAAAGTTACATTTTACAAAGGAAGAAAGAGTTTTGGTATTCTATTACTCAGTAGGGTTACTACAGCAAATAACAATGTATTATAAATTTCAAAATAGCTGGAAGAGATTTTGAATGTTGGTAACAGAAATGATAAATGTTTATAAGTGATGGATATAGTGATACTCCAATTTGATTGTTATAGTATGTATTCATACATTGAAACATAACATTATATCCTATAATAATATGCAATTATGTGTCAATTATAAATTAAAATAAATTATTTTTAAAGAATAGTTTTGATGATCTCCTTAACAGATTGAACACAGTTGACAAAAGTTATCAGTGAACTTGAAGAACTGTTAACAGAAACATCTAAAACTAAAATTGAGAGGTAAAATAATAAAAAAGATGAAACAGAGTATCCAAGGACAGTGGGACAACTACCAAAGGTATAACACATGGGTAATGGGAATAACAAAAAGAGAAGGAAGAGAGAAAGGAACAGAGGAAATGTTCAAAATAATAATGGCAAAGAATTTTTCAAAATTCATGACAGACACACCAAACCACAGACCCAGAAACTTCAGAGAACATCAAGTATGATAACTACCAAAAGATTTACAACTATGCAAATCATATTCAAACTTCAGAAAAATCACAAAGAAAAAGTCTTGAAAGGACCTGGAGTTGGGGAGAAGCCCTTACCTACCAGCAGCAAGGATTAGAATTAAATTGAACTTTTCCTAAGAAATATGAGAGAAAGTACAGAGTGAAGTGAAATAATTAAAGTATTAAAAGAAAAAATAAAAAACCTACTCTCAAAATCTGTGTCCAGAAAAGTTACCCTTCAATAGTAAAGGAGAAATACTTTCTCAGACAAACAAAAGTATAGATAATTTCTTGCCAGTAGACCTGCCTTGCAAGAAATGTTAAAGTTCTTTTATTATTGTTATTATTTATTTCAGCATATCACAGGGGTACAAATATTTAGGTTACATATATTGCCTTTGCCCACCTGAGTCAGAGATTCAAGCATGTCCATCCCCCAGACGGTGCGCACCGCATCCATTAGGTGTGTATATACCCATCCCCTCCACCTCCCTCCCATCTGCCCGACACCTGATGAATGTTATACTATATGTGCACATAAGTGTTGATTAGTTAATACCAATTTGATGGTGGTACATGTGGTGCTTGTTTTTCCATTCTTGGGATACTCCACTTAGTAGAATGGGCTCCAGCTCTATCCAGGATAATACAAGATGTGCAAGATCACCATTGTTTTTTGTGGCTGAGTAGAACTCCATGGTATACATATACCACATTTTATTAATCCACTCCTGTATTGATGGGCACTTGGGTTGTTTTCACATCTTTGCAATTGTGAATTGTGATGTTATTAACATTCGAGTGCAGATGTCTTTTTTATAGAATGTCTTTCGTCCTTTTGAGTAGATGCCCAGTAAGGGGATTGCTGGATCAAATGGTAGATCTACTTGTGTCTCTTTAAGGTATATCCATATTGCTTTCCACAGAGGTTTCACTAGTTTGCAGTCCCACCAGCAGTATATAAGTGTTCCTATGTCACTGCATCTACACTTTTTGATAAAAGCCATTCTCACTGGAGTTAAGTGATATCTCATTGTGGTTTTGATTTTCATTTCTCTGATGATTAGAAATGTTGAGTATTTTTTTCATTTGTTGGCTATTAGTCTGTCTTCTTTTGCAAAGTTTCTGTTCATGTCTTTTGCCCACTTTTTAGTGGGTTAAAGAAGAAGTCTCAATTGAAATTAAAGAAATTTTCTGATCTAAATGAAAATAAAAATGCAAATTCTCAAAATGTGTGAGATTCAATAAAAACAGTGATTACAGGGAAATTTATAGCATTGAATGCATATATTAGAAAAGAATAGAAATCTAAAATCAATAGTATAAACTTCCATCTTGAAAGGAGAAGAGCCATTTGATTCCAAAGCAGAAGAAAATAAATGATAAAAATCAGAGCAGAAATCAATGAGAATGAAACAGGAACTCAATAGAGAAAATCAACAAAAGCAAAAGCTGGTTCTTTGAAAAGATAATTAAATTTGATAAACATCTGCATTAACTAGGAAAAAACAGAGAGACAGAAATTATTAATATCAGAAATGAAAGGGCCATTGCTACTGATCCCATGAACATTAAAAGGATAATAAATGAATATTATGAATAACTCTATGCCCACAAATTTGATAATGCAGATGCAGTTGACCAATTCCTTAAAAGGTGCACTGTACCAAAACTCAAAGATAAATGGATAATCTTAACAGACTATTATTAAAAACATTTCATCAATAAGTAATAATTTTCCAAAGCAGAAAGCACCAGTCTCAAAAGGGTTCAGTGGTGAATTCTACCAAACACAGGGATGTTGTTAAATAAAAATAAAAGGCAAAATTTTAAAAGACAACAAAGAAAGTTTTACAAAGTGAATAGTGCCATTTATATAATACAGATTTGAAGAAATCACCCAGAACACATTATGAAGAGATTAAAGTATGAAAATAATAAATAAAAATTAAAAGAAGTATATAAAATACATTTTAAAATTTACTGAATAGGAGTTCCATAAAGAGACAATATAAAAGAGAAAAAAGCAGACAACTTTCCAGAATGAAAGGTCATCATGAGTATTAACATTAAAAAAGCAAATAAAATACCAAAAAGGAAACATTTTAAAAAATCTACAGGTGATCATCTGATATAGCATCACAGAAACAACAGGATCTTAAAAACAACTAAAGAGGAAAGAAAGATTAACTATTTAACCATCACATTGACAGGAGATTTCCCATCAACAGCTATGAACTCCAGAAGCCAAAGGAATAATTACTGTATTGAGATGAGTGAAAAATATTACCATAAAAATACTTTTATCCCAGAATTCTATATTAATTAAAGCTATTCTTTTTAAGAAAAAGGTGAAATAAAGTCATTTTCATTTCAAAGACAATGAGCATTTACTCTTAACAGACCCTGACTGAACAAACTTACATATTTAGTCAGGGCATGTCAACTTATAGGTGTGTTTTCACTAATCTGTCTGGAAATCTGTTAATACTTTCATCCATATTTTAGCTTCCTGGTCAATTTTCTTCGGTTATGCCTTTGTTTATAAGTGTTTTAAATGCTTAGGTTTATGTGTTAGGGACATAAAGATGCTTGAATAAATTCTTATGCTTTATTCTGCATGTGTATCTTCCTTTCTCTAAATGATATAATTTACATTTATCATTTGCATATTGTCATTAACCATATAATAAATATTATATATTATTATTACATATTTATCACTAATATTGCATTTAGTAGATTTTTCTCTTATTTCTCTCATAAATTATAATTATGGTTTTCAATTTTGAGTAGTCTGCTGATTTTCTCATTTCAATTATGCCTCCTTCCAACTCTATCATATTAAGCTGTTTATAACAATTCATTGCTTTATGTCAGAATTCTTTCATCAAGTTAAGTGTTCATATTCATTATTTTTGTTTTTTACTCCATTATTTTTATCAATCCTTTTCAGTGTTTAATAATAAATTTTAAACTGAAAAAAGACCTCTTTGCTCACGTCTAAATAAGGAGTCTGCAATTTCTCATTATTGTACTGAAACTTTCTAATCTTTTCAAATTGAAGCTAAGATTGAATATTACCAACTTACAATAGAAAACATAAAGTGTCTCTGACCATTTCAGTGCCAACTTACATGAAGAGAAAATCGGAGTAGAAAGAGACAGTGATCTTAACCAGTTACAATTAAAATATAGTGTTTTTGCAACCTTTACAAAAATACTTGATCATGTGAATACATATTCAGGGATCCTTCCAATGTCTTAGAAGACATTGCAGGTTAGGATCCCAGAATTTTAAGCTTACGTTTAATTGTAATTCTACCTCCAGTCAAGATTATTTGATGTCCCTGGTTATATTACCATTTCATTGTTTTTCCCATAGAGTCTTTTCAGATTCATAAGACATATAAGATCTTCCTGTATGCTTATCTGTAAAAATATTGTAGGAAAAACACTGCCAAATCTCTCTCTCTCTCTCTCTCTGTCTCTCTCTCATCTCTCCCCTCCTCTAAGGATTTTTCCTATACAATTAGAAATTAAAATTCCTAAAGGTTACAGGATCTACTTCTGTAGTTGTCAAAAAGCGATAAATAAAGGACAGACCTAAAATTAGCTCATGATAAAGGAGGGACAGATAACACTGACCAAGTTCATACAGAAATAAACTTTATCGTTAAAGAATTACATAACTGATATTGCTATAGCTGTTTTGGAAATAAATGTCTTTAATAGCCATTTATGATCCACTTGGTCCTTTTTATCTATCTGTCTATCTATATTTATTTTTATCTATCTACCTATCCATATATATCTATATATCCACTTATCAGCTACATATATCTATTTTTCCATCTTTTTCCATAATGTCTCATGGGATTATTTTACTAGGGATTTTTCAGAAATGACAAGGAATTATGGAAAGATTGAACTCAATAAAATATGTGGACTTTATTACAAAAGTTTTTACAGAATAAATAAGAGTGCAGAGTCTTAGCGTACTTCAGTCCTCAACTCAGGATTTAGCGTCAACTCCTAATCCATGTAATACTGGCACTTAATATACATACAAGATGCTGAAGATTAATAATTCTAACTCAAACCTTCAGAGTCTTTGCTGTAACAGAGTATCTGAAGCCATTCTCACCTGTTTCCATATAGTCCTTGAAAAAGATAGGAATTTGTGGTTCACAGGTAATACCTTTGTTTATGTTGGAGATCCCATCTTCCTTTTCTACTTTGGGACTTCACTTCATCAGTTAGCAATTTCTCTTATTTTAATCTTTCCATCTTTCCTCTTTCCCCATCTTTTTTCTGTGAAGCTTAAGTGTATGTTACAGTTACCCATAGTTAACAAGAAGAAGAAGAAGAATGACATACTTCAGCAACATATATACCAACATTTTTATTCAATAATTGAACAGCTATTTAGCAAACATCTATTATGTATAAAATACTGAACTAAGAATGACATGTTTCTGATATATAACATATTCTGTTTAATCAAAGTTTATAAAAGAGCACTTATTATTTCTCCATTTAGAATACAACTACTAGAGAGAAAGTTCTACAACATATTTTATCCATCTAAATACTTACTAGATTGCCTTTAACATATATAATGATATATTTAATAAAATTTTAGAAGAAACATAGAAATAGAAAATTTCAAGTCAGAAAAGTTGCTATCTGATTAATGGTACAATAAGAAAAGCAAAAATATCAGATTTTTTATACTATTTACTTTAAAGGATTACTGAAATATAAGTAATAAAGAAAAAGAACTCTTTAGGGAATGTCTATACACAATAACAAACATCTATGGGAAGTTGTCATTTTGCTCATATTATTGTTGTTTTGAAGAATTGAGTTTAGTAGTTGAGTATATTGTTTTCAACAAATTCTATCAGTAATATTCTCTTTTTATATCATGTTCCATTGAATTTTATATCAATATAACATTTCTCTAACCATTTGAGCTAAAAAAACTCACTTTATTAGACTCCTCATTTCTCTACCATTATAAATGCTCATAGCAATGATTGTCACCAGCTCTGAGTTTTTCAGAGAAAATAATAGCCTCAGGGGTGACTTTCATTTCCTGGAAACTTTGCAAATAGAATAGGGGGAAAAATATTTTTACTATCTTAGTCTGGTCAGGCTGTTGTAGCAAAATTAACCCAAACTGAGCAGCTTATAAACAATAAACATTTATTTCTCATAGTTTCAGAGGCTGCAGAGTCCAAGATCAAGATTATGGCAGATTCCTTGTCTGGTGAGTACCGGCTTCCTCATAGACAGCCCTCTCTCACAGTAACCTCACATGGTAGAAGGGATGAGAGGTCTCTCAAGGGGCTCTTTTATAAAGATACTAATGTCATTCATGAGGGCTCTGCCTTCATGGTATAATCCCCTCCTAAAAGGCTCCACCTCCTAATACCATCACCTTGGGGGTTAGAATTTCAACATATGCATTTTGGGAGAGACACACATATTTAGTCCCCAATACTCATTAACATAAATGATGTACACTTGCAGAGCATTTTTGTAATGGGCATGGGCATATCTCAGCATACTTTAGTGACAATAAATTAGGAGTTATTTTTCTCAAAAGAGTATTCTTTTTATTTTTTATGTTGTCTGATATACTAAGGCACAACCATTTTAGCACTTATATTTTTAAAAATTAGAATTTGTTTCACTAACTTATTTGAAAATAAGTATCTCAAAGTGTCTTTTCATTATTAATATATTTTATTTGCTACAATAACACTTTATTGAAAGAATAAATAAAATGTTAGCTTTATGAAAATATTGTTTGTAAAAATGTTCCCATAAATTCAATGTCATTATTTAAATAAATAAACTTAATCATATCATCATAAGTATATATATAAAAATTATAGCATGATTGAAGCAATATATATGTTGTATGTATATATACATATATATTGTGTGAGATACACACACATGTGAACACACACGAAAACAAACACAGGTTATATTCCTAGCAATCTCTTCCTTGAGAAACCCTGTTATGATCCTATAAGTGAAACTTGAAATCAAAGAAGAAAGCTCTTCAAATACTATGTAAGTATTCGGTGGTCCAAGCATATCAGCATGAATGAGAGTTAGATTTACTCTTAGACAAATTGCATAACATTTGTAAGGTACTTTTAAAAGTGCTCAAGATAGAGACATTTGAAAAGGTCATGATGTGTTTGATATACTCTACTTCAGAAGTCAAGACCAGATTACTGATTCAAAGTAAAATTTGGCTCATATCTCCCTGTACAGTTACTCGCAACATAACAAGAAATATCTAGGTAGACTTTAAACAATGGAATATATGATACCAAATACTATTAGCTAAGTGAAAGCAACTACCTGGAAGGATTTTTATTTATCATTAAGCAAAAGATCATGATCATGATAATTCATTGGCCAAATGTTTCACCAAAGTGTATCCAGAATATTTATTATATTAATAAAATAGATAACCCTTAGGTGTGTATAGGAGAAAAAATTATTCAGAAATAATTTACTGTTCATCATTTGACTCCTAGAATAAGAATTAGTAAATACCTTAACTCTGTGCAGGTAGCTTTCTTTTTTTCCCTTTTTAAAATTAATTTATTTATTTTAATTGACAGAAATCATATATGTTTATCTTGAAGAACATATTGTTTTGAAATATGTGTAAAATAGTTAAATTTAGATAATTAAAATGCATTACTTCACATAGTTATCTTTTTTTGTGGTAAGAACACTTAAAATCAACTCTGAGCAATTTCTAAGAATGCAATGCATTGTTATTAACCACAGTTGCAATGTTGTACAATAGATCTCTTGACTTATTCCTCCTATCTAACTGAAATTTTGTAACCTTTGACCAACATCTTCTAACTCTCTCTTTCACCACTGCCCCAGTCCCTGGTAACCACCATTCTACTCTCTACTTCTATGAGATTGACATTTTTAGATTCCACATATGAGTGAAATCATGTGGTTTGTCTTTTTGTGTCTGGCTTCTTTCAAAACGTAATGTCCTCCAGGTTCATCCATATTGTTGCAAATTACAAGATTTTCTTTTTTATTTTTTAAGGCTAAATAGTATTCAATTGTCTCTCTCTCTCTATATATATATATGTATTTCTCACATTTTCTTTATCCATTCATCTGTTGATGAACATTTAGGTTGATTACATATCTTAACCATTGTGAATAATGCTGCAATAAACATGGAAATGCAAATATCTCTTTGACATATTGATTTCATATCCTTTAGATATATATCCTGAAGTAGAATTGCTGGATCATATGGAAGTTTTATTTTTAACTTTTTGAGGAACCTCCATGCTGTTTTTGTAATGGCTGTACTAATTCACATTTCCCCCAACAGTGTGCCAGGGTACCCTTTTCTTTCCATCCTCTACAGCACTTGTTATCTTTTTTCTTTATGATAATAGCTATTCTGACAGGTGTGATATGTTCTCTCATTGTGGTTTTAATTTGCATTTTCCTGATAATCACTGATGTTGACCACTTTTTCATATACCTATTGGCCATTTGTATCTCTCCTTTTGAGAAATGTCTATTGAGATCTTTTGACCATTATTTAATTGAGTTGTTTTTTTGCTATTGAGTTATTTAAGATTCTTATATATTCTCTTGTCATATGTATAACTTGCAAATATTTTCTCCCATTCTCCAGGTTATATCTTCACTTCGTTAATTGTTTTGGCTGTATGGAAGCTTTTTAGTTTGATGTAATCCCATTTGACTGTTTTTACTTTAGTTTCCTGTGCTTTTGGGTTCATATCTCAAAAATTATTGCCCAGAACAATGTCATGGAGCATTTCATTTAGTTAATTTTTTGGTTAATTTTATGTGTCGACTTGATGGACTAAGGGATGCTCACATAGTTGGTAAAAGATTATTTCTGGGTGTGTATGTGAGAATGTCTCCAGAATAGATTAGTCTTTATATCAGTTGACTAAGTAAAGAAGATCTTTATTTCTATTACATTCATCTTCTGACTTCAGGCATAGGAACTCTTGATTCTTGGGCCTTAAGACTCCAGAACTTACACCAGCTCACCCCTCCTCCTCTCCCCAACCGTAGTTCTCAGGTCTTGAACCTGGGCTGGGATTTACACCATTGGCTACCTGGGTTTTCAGACCTTCTGACAGACCTGGACTGAATTACACCACTGGCTTTCCTGGTTCTTCCGGCTTGCAGACATTTGATGGTGGGACTTCTCAGTCTCCATAATTACGAGAGCAAATTCCCATAATAAATCTCTCTCTCTCCGTCTCTCTCCCTCTCTCTCTCATTCTCTCAGTACAATGAGTATGTACTGTCTCATACTCAGATAAAATTATTTACAAACAATGAGTATGTATTGTTTTATAATTAGATAAAATTATTATTTGGAAATACAAAACAATACACTCAAGATTTTCTGCTTACTAAAACACTGAAGTAGAACTTTGCTGCTTCTTGTTGATTTAGTTAGTAGCCAAAGGACTGACCTCAAAGTAAATATGCTGACTTCTTTGGGGGATTATTATCATTAGTAATGTCTCATTTAATTCATGTCTTATTTTCAAAATATGTCATTTATGCAGTTCTCTTAGAATTCCATTGTTAAGGTCTCTGTATGAGCCCCACTTTGGTTTCTAACACTTAGATATTGTGGATTTTTCTCATAGAATGTTGTTTTCTAGCATCAGCTGTGCCATTTGTGTTACTATCTCTCTTTCTCTCTTTTCTTTTTTTCATTAGAGTGAAAGAGTACAAAATACAATTTGTCTGTTAGTGAGAAATTATGGGTCCAGGTTGGCAAGGGCAAATGGAGACCTGAACAGCAGGTCAATTGTGATGAGATTAATTACAGTCATGTAACTTAGAGTTCAGGCTGATGATCATTCAGTTGTGCATCCCAGAGAGAAAGAGACAGAGAGAGAGCAAGCACAAATTGATTCTATCCCAAATAGCTAACAAAAAAGGTCATTGTGTCTTATTCTGCTTACAAGTGAAACTCATGAGAAATCATCTTAATGGAAAGAACTAATGTACATCTTTTTCAGTAAATTTCACTTGAAATTGTTTTTACAGATTATAAGAAACTAATGCATCAGTGATCTTCATGGTTAAGATCTGTAGATTAATTTATAAAGGGAAAAAAATTATTCTGAAAACATCCATATATTTTATTCTATTCTATTATATATATTATACATACATTTTTGTTTTATTCCCATTGAAAATCTTTTGCCCTTCTTTGTGTCTCTGATGGTAGAATAATGATATATTTACGTATTGATGTGTAATAGAAAATCTTTTCACAACACATGTAGGTTTTCAGTACTTGTTACAACCAATTACCTAAGATGAAGGGAGAGGTACATATGTTGAGATTCTAGAAAGCTGACCAATAAATTCACTAAGAAAAAGTTACAAATTCTAAAAGGTACAGTGCTTCCTGAAAATATATTTAGCTATATAAAGGAAGCAAATCTGTGCCTCTCCCTTTAATAATCATTTAGCAAAGCTACCAACCAATTTTAAAATAGTTTTACTCTTTTTTTATTTTAAGTTAAATATAACTAATCAGAATCATGTCTTGCAATTCAGTATAAAGGATACATTTGTTTTGCAAACACATTCATTGTGAAACTCTATGTATGAGCAATATTGCATTTCCTCAATCCTTGTGCTAGGTGCTTGAGACTTTTTACTCTGGGAAGTGATTAAAATTGAAAGGTAACCAATAAGCAATTTCACGAAGTCCCTGAGATAGAGATTAGCAAAGCACTCTTCTTCAATTAAATCTGAAGGCTAATGAAATGAAAGGATACTTGATTCATCCATTTCTACCCTTCTGACTATGATATGAGTAAATATATTCTCTGTCAACAAATGGAGAGGACATATCACAGTGGCCTTATTTATAATGTTAAATTGTGGAAAGCAATTATTTTTCTCTGGAAATGGATGAAAATTTGACTCTGATTCTCATTTTATTTTCAGAGTAGCTCTTCGTATAAGGTATCACATAATGTATTTTAATGGAACTTCATGACAACAGAATAACACAACTGCTCCTTCATCCATTTCTTCTTTAGAGTTTAAGGAACAGCCTATGTTAAATTAATCAGGTGGCTTTAGTGTTTTCAGTTGCAAAACCACAAATTTATGTTACATATTCAAAAAATCTTTTTTTTTTTTTTGAAAAGTAACAATTTATTGAAAGAAAACATCACTGTAGTGAGAATCAGCAGTCCTGAGCTCTAGTCCAGGCTCATGTGTTGCCTATGTAGTCTTGACTAAACCACTAGATTCTCTGGGATATGCATATTTTCACTTACAAAATGTGATAAAATCACCCTTCAGGTGTTTACTTTGTCTATTGTGTTTCAGAAAAATTTCCTGAGTCCCATTAACATCTTGAGGGGCTTGATCGTATATCGAATCCATATTCAGGAGGCATCTTGTTCTCCCAGATGATTTGATTATGTGCAGTTATTAACAGTATAGCTATGTCTTGCACCACGTCAGTACATTTTTGTTGTTGTTGAGGATCTTTTTCTTTTGGTTGATAAAGACTCAAGGTTGTTATGTAATATTACATAGAAATTTGAGAACTGAAGAAGATGTAAAGATAAGTAAGAAGTTTTCACTTATTTACTTTGCTATGGAACATGTGGCAGCAGAAATAAAGGAATCAAAGAAGCATGATTAATATGTCTATTCCCCAGTTCCTACTTCCTTTGGAAATTAGGAGAATTTACTCATCTTTAAGTTTTAATCTCCTTTGGCAGAATAAATTTTTTTATTCTCTATTTTTACAAATTTTCTTAAGCCTACTACATATATAATTTAATTACCTATACACATTTAAGTGAAAGATAAAACAATGTCTTAAGCCTTTAACACAATTTTTACTGGATATGAGTCAATTTATACAAAAAAGTCATGCTCAGCCAAGTTGTGCACTTTGGGGAAAGGGATACCAGAGTATAAATATGAATACTTGGAACTGGTCCCAAAACCTGCTGCTAATAGCCATAGGCACTGTTTCTGTGTAAGTAAAATTGGTGCACAATTTTGTAACAATGTATTATATAAAAATAAAATAATATAAATTATATAATTATGTTTTTAAAATATTATTCAAGCTATAAAATATCTTATAAATGAAAGATATCATTTTAACAAATATAAAATATAATTCAGAGTTTGCCTACATAAACCTTTTGTGATCAAATAGAGAACTAATGTGACACATACCTTCTGTTCTACATATTTCTAGAACTGGAACAATAAGGAAATTTATAAGGTAGCTCTAGTGTTTCATGTCATATCATATTAAACTAATCTTTTGATCTGTGGTAAAAATCCACTTCCTAAATAAAAGTTATTTACACTAATGATCTAAGCAAAAACTTAAAATGCAAATGTAGATTTTAAGTATAATGATATTGTATTAAGACAACAAGTCAAAGAAAATATTAAATGTAAAATTATAATATAAAATGTAAATATAAAATATAAAAATAATAGGAAAAAGAAAAATAAATATTAAATCTGGAAATACTTAAAGGAAGGGATATTACCAAGAAAAAATCTCGAAAGGAACTCTCCCTAGCAGAGGTGGGAGAGTTCTGATGTATGTGAATTATAGAATTAGCTAGGGGAGAATCACTTCATGGTTTGAAATCAATGAGAAGTTTAGGATTTGTTTGTTTTTAAAAGAGATCATAATAACCTACAGAAAGAGACTTGAAAAGAAGAGTTAGGTAAAATTCTGAAAAACATAGAAATTATCTAGTCACAAAATGGTTAACTTCAGAGGGAATAACATCAGCCTAGTAGTGTTCACAAATGACATGGAACCTGCAATGGAATGATTAAGTCATCTAATGACAAGTTTAAGATTAGTGACAAGGAAATAGAGTTCTAGCACCTGAAAAATCAGACAACAAAAAGCTACTATAAATAGGAATTACTGAAAAAATGTTTCCCATTTCTTTCCCTTTATGTAGTTTGTATTCAGTTTTTCTTTAGGACTAAAATAATCTACTTTGATTAATCATGGACTGGCTTGAAGAAGCTGGTGACTTCTTGAAGAGAAAAAAAGGAAATGAGTACAGTCTGAAGGCTTTGCTTTGTTGGAATAGAGCTTTTCTAAATCCCCATCACCTATTCTTTTAGTTGTACTAACAACACTTGAGAAATACCAGGGATGTTCTTTTCAGTTGTTATTGTGCACCAATGTAATACCGTCATCATTGTATTTGCAGTTTGATAGTTAAATCATATGTCAAGGGTATAATCTGTAATATCTCCAGTTTGATTTTAAACTGTTGTATTATTTAAACTGATAAATAGCTTACACTGACCTCTCCTCCCTTATTTTGAAAGTTTAGGGGTTTTTCTTTTTCTGTTGTTGCTTGTTTTAGTTTATACTTAACATATCCAGTTTCCTATGCTTCATTTATTAATATATTGAAGTTTTCTAAGACATTTTTCCACCACAAAATTCTCTAAATTCTAGAGCTCTTGATGGGTCACCAATTAATCAGATAGAACTAGTAGAAGACAGTAGTCATCTTGAACCCTGATTTTTTTTTCATAAATTATTGCTAATTGTTTAGTTCCAGTGAGACTGAAAAATGCTAATCTATGCATAATAAAAGGAAGTGTTTCAGTTTTACTGAGGTTTTAAAGAACTAATGTCTAATTTTAAATGTGAGGTAAGATTTTATATTTTACTAACTACAACTTCTTATAAAGCCAAGTTTAAATTTTTACTAATTCCAAAATTGTTATGCATTTGAATGTTCATGATGACCTTGTAAAATTAACTGTAAAAAAACCTAATGAATGGTATGATATTTATATTACAACCATTCCTTAGATAATTTACATCTTCCAGCAAGCCCAGGTAATCATTCATGATGGCAGAAAGGATTATTTTAAAACTCTATCTTTTCAGTTCATGCCTTGAATTAATATGTGTCAATAGAAAGGACTAACTGAAACTATTTCATTGTTTTGAGAAGAAATAAAAGAATTCACAAAATATTAATATAGATTTGGTTGTATTTCCATCTATATTGCACTTAAAATCAAATATAATGAATACTGGTATATCGACAATTTCTATAATTTTCCTGCTGGTAAATGTTTAGAATGTTCTTTTGTTTAGAATGTTCTTTTTGTGTAATTCTTAATTTGAATCTTAATCTTTCCTTTTGCCATGAGATAAACAAATGATCTCATTTTGACATGGCAATCCTAATATTTGCTTTTGTTCATGATCCTAATATCACAGAATAGTTTTTTAAAAAATATATTGATCTATATTTTCTATCTCAGCTGGAAGCTCTGCCGTGATCCTCATTCCAGCATCTTAGAGAGTCAAGGTTATTTGAGGTCATTTATTATTCTTTTTTTCATAGAGATTTAAATGATTATGATCAGTGCCTAGGACAGTAAGCATCAAACACACACGTATTTCACTCCATGTTTAATGCAATTGTAAGTACATCACATATATTATTTCTTTTGCTCCCATCAACCTTAGAAGACAGGTCAGCACCAGAATTAACTCCTTTTCAAGATGAGAAAATTCAGATTCAGTAACTCATCCAAAGTTCAGCTTTGTAACTTGAGCAAAGTTAAGCTGGTAAGTGGCAGAGCCAGGATTTGAACTCAAGCAGTATTTTCAGTCTGTTGGCCACAGCCACTATACTTTCTCTAATATACTAAATTTTTTATGGGAGCCAGCATGGATAGGCAAAGATGAAGGATGAAGTTGTTTACAAGTTCCTAAACTATGTAGCTGCCAAGTGTCCCAAGCGTCACAAGACCCTCAATACAAGAGCTTCATCCTCAACAAAGATTTTAGTGCTCTGACTTATCACAAAAGCAACAAATAGCCACTGTGGGCTCACCTACAAGGCTTCTCAAGAGTTGTAGATTTACATGGTAGCATATTGGAGGATAGAAAAGATTAAGGTTTAGTTGAATATGAGAAATGGATAGAATTTATAAAAGAATAGGGGAGACAGGATTGGACTTCATGAGAAAAAAATGAACACATGGTTCTCACCATTCTCAGCCTTTCCAACAAAGGGAAGTTCTATTTCAGACTTATGAGGATTACTGTATTGGCATAATGTCCATCTGAAGATGTGAAACAAAAAACTAAAAATTCTCAACCTTGGGGACTATGTTAGGAATGGCATTATGATTTGGGGAGTCTTCTCCACATTAACAGAGTTTCCTTATAAAAAATTCTTAATGCATATGCTTTTCAATGAGTGGGAAAACAAGGCAATTGTTTTGTTTCTGCTATTACTGATCTTAGAAAACCTATGAAATCTAGAGAGTATACAAATTTGACCTAATCACAAATAATTTTCTATCTAGAAATCAAGATGACCATTTAAATATCAGTACAAGTTACACTATTTGGGTGACTGTTACACTAAAAGTCCTGACTTCACCATTATATAATTAATCTATGTAAAAAAAAAAAACACACTTGAGCCCCCTACATCTATTAAAATAAAAAAATTAATTAATTAATCAGAAAGTTTAGAAATGTAGCTGATTATATACTTTCCTCTTATTTTACATAAAGGAAATCATATCATGCATATTTGTACATTAAAGTAAAATATACATATAGAGAGAGAGAGACATTCATCCAAATGTTTACATGGGTTACCTTTAGGTTATGAGAGTGAGAAAAGGTGAGAGGAGAGTTTTCAGCTTACTTTTATGCTTCTATACTGACTGCTTGAACTTATAAAAATGAAAGATGTAATATTTTATTTTAAATTTTTAAATAAAAATAGATTTGGGGTAAATTGGAGTTAATTTTATCTGGAACCCTGGTAATGTAGATTTAAAATTCTAAATAATAATTCTGCCTCACCATCTCTGCCCCATAATTCTCATCTGCTTAATCAGAATCTAGCCAGGATGGGCCCCAAGAATTTGCATTTCAACAAGCTTTCCTTATGTTTTTTATGCACACATTAAAAAATTACTCCTTTAGAGGGTAGTTTTACTAGAGATCTAGGAGCAAAAATTGAATTGCAGTAAGAAATAGGGTAAATAAAAGATGCAGCTATTGATAAATTTTGAAGGAAAGGGGAAAGAGATAGGAAATTAAAATTATGCTGATAACTAAATTGCATTCAGGTCTCTTTCATTAATAAATTAAGAAATTCAAGATTTATTAGAGAGCCCTACCTTTTAACTCCTGAGTACAAAGAATTTTTTTTTAACTCTGAATTTTGTGTTATTAGTGGAATGAGTGAAATGGTAAGTCAAAGTAGTGGTTTGCATTACACTGCAATGTAAATGCCAGAGTATGTTTTTTTACCTATCTTTATTTCATTTCTCCAGTAGACAGGCATGTTTTTTACGCTGTCCATCCTACCTATATTACCTTTAAACCTTTTCCTCCAAGTGGCAATAAATATATTTTATCCCCGTTAATTTACCAGAATCTGATATTTTTGCTCTTTTCAATATATGGAGGAATTCACTACTTTTAATAAATCAGAACTCTGCTGATTCTCTCTGGACAGCTGGCATTCGTGTTTATAGCCTTAAAGGGAACATGCTAACATCAGTGTTTGATGAATAACTCCATGTGTATTGTAGTTCCTTCCACAGAAATTGTTCAGAGGTTTGGAGAGCTAGTGATAAATAATTAACGAACACAGAAGCAATATTCTCACTTTATTGCCAGACTTAGAGGAAACACACAGTACAAGCTATAAACCAGGCTCTACTTTCTCTTTTGTCTTCCCTTTGACTAGTCATTTAGTTGATTGCAGACTCTGCGACTCAGAAAACCTCCAGGCTTATAATACATCTTCGTTTTATCTTGTCTGTGATTCATTTTGTCAAATGAATATCATGAATATTGAAAGCTTCTGTCTTTCAAACACCACTGAGACATGACTTTTAGAGGCAATAACTTACATTGGATATGGTGGCTATGAGTACATCTACATATTATTTTTTACTTTAAGATTTTTTTGTTATGCAGAACTTTTTATGACACTAAAATAAATTGGAAATTGAAAAATTATAGCAATTAATAGAAAAATTCTGTGTAACTTCTGTATAAATCTTAGACCCAAGGTATAAATATAACTAGCAACACAACAGTCCCACAGATGGGAGTGTTCATTCCTAAAGATTGGATCAAGTTTGTAATTCTCATATGGATACAGTAGCTGAAATTTAATATGGGTCTTTATGGATGTAGTCATATAAGTACTGATAAATAGATAATTTAGTATAAGATAAAATCTGCCAAGGTACTCTATATATTGTACTAAAAATTAAATTAATTAAATAGAACAAAAAGTGTTCTTCTATGACTTTTAATATAAGGGATTATTAATTTTAAATGAAATTTCTATTAATTTGTCCTATTGTAAAATTGTAACCAAACATGTCTCCAGAATGATAGCCATTGAGACAACAAAAAGTATGGATCAGGAAAATAAAGAAAAAAATGTATATATCTTTATGCAAGGCATAGTACATTACAAATATTATCTCATTTAATCCTCCCAATAGCCTGTATAATACATAGTATGTCCGCTAGATGGATGAAGACAGTGGGGCTAGGAGATTATATGAACTTTTCTTCAGTTCTCATGCCATGAACACCACAACCAGGCTTCATGTTCATTCCACTGCATTGTCTTGTAGAATACCTGATTTTACCTCGTATAATATTAAGTGTGTATGCTTGGTGACACAAGACTATTTCCTGGCATCAAACACTCTAAAATATATTATCATCTCTGATCTATGGGAATCAGATAAAATACTGTGCATATTATGGTTCTAGTGTTATAGTTTAGAACATAATTTCTGAACATTTTCATAGTTAGTCCAATAGCTTTAACTCTACCCTATTTTCTTTTCTAAATTTATTTATCTTAATTGACAAAAAGGTATTTATCATGTACAACATGTTTTGGAATATACATAATTGTTGAATGGCTCACATGAACTAATTAACATATATATTATCTCACATATTTAGCCTTTTTTGTGGTGACAACACTTAAATCTTAGCAATTTTCAAGAATACTTTTTTATTAAGTGTAATCACCATGTACGATAGATCTTTTGAACTTATTCTCCTATTTAACTGAAATGTTTGTCCCTTATTTTCTTATAGTTTGTCTACCCATCTATCATCATCTAACCTTAGGCAGGTTTCTTCCTGAATAAATGCCCTACTCTCCGTTTTCCTCTTGTTACTTTTACAAGCCAGGTTTATCTTTCTTAAGGACATAGAAGTCATTTCTTTGAAATCAAGAAAGGTAAGACTCCAACCTTCAGTCTCTATAGAGGTAGTAGGAGTCTAACTTTAATAAATGCCAATTAGTAAACACAGGTGGCCTTATCACATTGACCAAACTCTTTCCTAAAGTCAGTCTTCCAGTACTTTTCCCCTTAAACACTTTCCCTCCTTTTGTTTCAAGAGCATTCAATTGAAACTCTCTTTCCTATTGCAATAGTCTTGAATAAAGTATTCTTTTCCTATTTAACTTGTATGGTATAATTTATCTTTGACACCATTAACCAAGCTACTACTTCTCTTTTTCTTTTGAAAGTAAAATGCTAACATATTTTTTAAAATACTAGAAACATTTATTATGTACTGTTTGCCAGAGTGGTTTCATTTACTTTTCATATCATCTTCATGATAATGCCAAAGGAAAAATTCTGTTGCCCCTGACTTGCAGATCAGCAAACTAGGCTTAGAGAAGTTTGCTGACTTGCTGAAGATGATGTGACAACATGACATAGTCTCCTATTATATGTTGAAATATATAATGTTATGCTACACCAAAACAGAACAAACAAAAAAAGATGATGTGGCAAGAGACAAAGGTAAGATGCCAACCCAGGAAGGCAGCTTCAGAATTCATGAATTTTACCGTTAGGCTAACCTGCCTAATTTAAGCACTATGTTAATACTATAAATTATTCTTCAATTCAGCCTTACTTTTTCTAAAATTATATTTACTTTCTAGTTTTTTAATTTATCCTTATACTATATTTTTAAATTTTTAAATGTGCTTTTAAAATCTGAGCTCAATGGAGTGATCAGATCATTCTTTAGCTACTTCAATCCCAATGGTTTGACATTCCTCTTAGAGTCTCAGTTCAGTCCATGCCTATCTTTATTCTCAATGTTTCCAGGTTTGAGTTACATTTATTACATGCCCAGGATTACCCCTTCTAGCTATAACAAATTTGGAAATGACATAGTCTCTTTCTCCAAAGGTTAAACAGCATGTGTTCATTTTCTAAATAATGTAATGAGGCATAGAAGGTAAATTGCTGTAGCAATAGCAACAAGATCAGTTTGCTGATAGGGGAAGTTTTTAGTACTGATATTGATGACACTGTCTGCTGAATTTATTCTTTGTTGGAAATGACAAAAAGGAATAGCCCCATAGCAATCTACTAGACCATCCCAAATAGTCATAGTGTGTAAGCTGATCGTCACCTACACTTGGCATTCAGGGAACATTAGATCATTGGGGTTTTTGTTTTGTTTCTTTGTTATCTTGTTTAACCCTTTCACTTTTTTAGTAAAAATGGTTCTTTTCAAAAATGTCTTCAAATTTCAAGCATGATATCATTCCATAAATTAATATATTGATGTTTTTACTTGTGTGATATTCACTTAAGATGCTTTAAATTCTATTCTTTTGTTTTATATATTTTTTGAGGAAAACGTGCGTTGTCTTTATTCTTCAGAAACATCCATCAAATGGAATGTGGTAACCTGTATTTTAGTTGGAGTTATGACTTGCAGATAAACATCTGTAAAACTTTTGCAAATATTATTTTTAAAAGATACACAGACACAGACACAAACACACTTCACTGTATACAGCCCAAGAGCTCCCTGACAGCCCATCACTGCCAGAGAGGGAAGCCAACTCTGATAATATATACTATCCTATGTTCAATCTTGTGGTGCCTTCAGGAAATCTCAGTGAAAGTCTGAGTGAAAAATAGTTGAGAAAGTACTAAAAAGTAAAAAAATTAAATGACTTTTGTTAGGAAAACTTTAGCATAACTGTAAGTTAAAAATCTAATTTTAAATGCAAGCATGAAGTCTTATTTGAAGAGAGGAAAATTCCTATTTTGAAAATGCAAGGTACTTTTTCACTGTAGAATTTAATAAGCTGATATGAATCAGTATCTTAGCATTCTACCTAGAAGTGGAAAGCAAAATTATCTTTGTGACCAAAATGGTGACACATAATTACTCATTCTCAAAAGAAATCATTAACACTGCAGCATTTTCAAATGCACATTTGCCCAGATGTGATGCCTGTCTTAAAGAGTATAATTTAATGAAGAATATTCTGTCATCCTTTGATGTTTAGCTGAATGTGCAAGTAACCAAAAACCAAGCTTTGAGTAGAGGGTAAGTACATTTACTTATTACAATGTCATACAAAAATATGAGATGTAAAAGGTCGCTGAATTCAAAGGTATAATATTCTAGCTCAAATAATCCTCATTTAAAAAAATAAAATACATTTGAAAAGTCAATTGAATATATTTCATCTATCCTTCCATTGATATGGCTTATAATATTGGCAATGCCATCTTAGAAAATAATAAAAAATCCTCACTGACCTAAACTGAAAATATTCGAAGAGGAAGCAATGTGGATGTGAACAAGTTGAGGTCTATAAGAATGATATATTGAATTCTGTACTGACCAATGAAGTGAAATTTTTTTTTCTATAATTAGAAGAGAGAAAAATTCTTCATGGTGTGACCTATCACTGATCACTCTTTACAACTTAAAAATTAAAATTCTTTTGAATATAGATTTGGTGAAACATGTAGAGTTTTCACAGTTCCTGTCATTGCTCTCTTTCTTAAAATTATTTATTTTTAGGAGGTAAAGTCCTGTAAGTGTTATAATTTTCCCCAGTACTTTCTGTATTGGGCAATTGAGTAAGTAATTGCAAATCCTCTGTATAAAAATATTCTCAAATTTTTAAGTAGTAACTATGAAAGTTCTTACTATCCCATCAATACCTTTCAAATGTACAGTCCAAAAAACTTGGGTTTCTCAAGTACATTGTCAAGGACTCTCCTAGAATTTAGGGTTGAACTAACACTATCTGGAAAAGATTTGTCTTGAGTTTCAGCATATGCATTTGCACCCTTGGAGGTCGGTTTTTGTGTCTGTTATTCAATGTCTCTAGGTTAGATGTCTCCTCTTTGCTCACGCAACCACCCTGTCCTATCCGTTTTCACACTCAGATGGGTCTGTCTGTCCGCATGTTTCTAAAGCAATGGTTTAAACCATCATTCCAGAGGCAAGTGGAGACAACTTGAGGGAGTTTGTTTTTAATGAATTTCAATATTCCAGATGCTAAATATATACCTGGAACTCAATAAGGCTACACTAAATGGATGAATGAGATGATTGCCTGGTTGGAAAAAAAAAGTATAGATGAAAAAAGCAGGGTCAATAAAGCTGGAAGGAATGAATTTTTAAACACACCTTGGTTTCACCAGGATTCACAGAAAAGCCAGAGGCGGTTTTATTAGTTAGTGAAGAATTTTATTGGAGAAACAATATTTCCTTCATCGTATGCCACTGTTACATTGACTTTTTCTATGAAATCTGTGTTCAAGCTGCATTGCCCCTGGCTGGCAGATGGAGAGGCCCCTGTGCTTGCTTTTTCAGTTGCTGCTTCATCCCTCACACATAACTGAGGACCCCACCGTTCTCTAGGACTTCCATGTGCTCAACAGCCACAAGGTTCATCCTCAAATACTATTTCAATTTCCTTGGGTTATGGTACACCTCAGGTATAACACAATACTAGGAGAGTATGTGGAATTTGACATAGGACTCTATATCTAGTTAAGTTTCTGGGAAAATTAAGATAGCACATGCCTATGTGAAGTATGTGAGCAAAAAGACATGAAATCACATAAATCAGATTATTAAAGCTGGGAGTAAATGTAACAAAATTGAAATGGTATTTGACCCAGAGACACAGGTATGACACAATCCTCTATGTGACCTTTCACCTAACACCAGAAGGTACCCAAAGCTAAGTATAGAGTATAATAAGGTTTTCATCTGAAATACCACTGTAGAGCCCAATCGGTGAAGATTGACTAAGTGTGAGTGCCTTTGTTAGAGCGTCTTTGTTAGAGACAGCAGGACCTAAAAACCAAGGTTGTTTCCCTAAGGCCTAAAGCAGATCTAAGGTCTACATCTTAGATCTTAGTCATCTCCAGGTTTGTAACAAGAATTCTTCTGTCAAATAGGAAAAAATCTCAAAGGAGAGATTTATGCCTGGGATTTTATTCTCTAGATTGATTACCTCTATGGTTTTGATCATTTTAGCCACAAAGAAAACTTAAAAGAGGGCCATAATAGCTCAGGATTACCTGGGTATAGTGAAAGTTCTGCCCACTTTTTGTAGAGAGTCAGGTAGTATAGCCTTAAATATACTTTATCTAGAACTTAATGATAATATTATTTGGGCTATAAAACAATTACAGTTTTGAAGTTAGGTTTAAAAAAAGGACTTAAACTTGAAGGTATAGATTCTTTGGAATCAGAAGTTTGTAGAAATCTGACAACACATTATAGGTTGTCTATAGAACAAGCAAAAGGGTAATGTACATTATGGCAAAAATTAAAGTGTAATGATAAAGAGAAAATAATAATATTCAAGAATATCTTATAGACACAAAAATTTGTTGAAATTTAGTTTATGATGGTTGAAGACTTTTAAAAATATATAATATTCTGCCTCTTTAGGAAAAAAATTTAAGATTAAATTATATAATCAGATGATGTGTGAGTAGTCATATTATAACTGTAAAATTTATAATATTAAGTATTTTGTAGCTGAAATATTGTGAAAGTCTCTAAGAGAGAAGCTTTGTCTTCTTTCTTCATTTATTTACAATGACTTACACATAGGAGGGACAAAAATAATTAAATGAATCATCATTTACAAAAAATAAACACCTGCTATTTTACATTATACATAAATGCTTCATGACATATTTTAGTTAGGAAAAAAGTAGGGAGAAAATGGCTTCTACTCTGTCCCACTTTGTTGTATCGTAGCCCAAATCTCTTCAATTTTTACCAAGTTTTACCCTATGTGCAAAACACATCCTAATTCATTTAATCCTCATAGCAAGTCTATCTTTTTTACCCACCCTGGGAGAGGGAGTGTTGAGGAAGGGTTCAGGGCTATTAAGCTGTCCTATTCATTTTATGGCCTATGCATTTTGTGTCTTCTCTAAGAAATCTTTGCCTAAACAAGGGTCATAATGATTTTTTTTTTTGTTTTCTTCTAGAAGTTTTATTGTTTTTGTTTTTATTTAATATGTTCCAAGTTGATTTTTGCATGTGGAATGGCTTACATTTTTTTCTATATGAATACCAAGATTTTCCAGTACTATTTATTAAAAAGACTATCCTTTGCCATTAACAATTTCTTTGAAAATTAATGGAATATATGTGTGTATATATATATAAATACATATACATATATATATCTGAGGCTATTTCTGAATTATTTATTTAGTTCTATTTATTTTTATTTTTTTCATTTTAATTTTTACTATTTTTTTATTTCAGTATATTATGGGGGTGCAAATGTTTAGGTTACAAATATTGCCCTTGCCCCACCCAAGTCAGAGCTTCAAGCGTGTCCATCCCCCTGACAGTGAGCGCCACACCCATTAGGTGTGTATTTAATCTAGGTATATTTAAAACAAAATTGCGTATTTTGTTCTATATGTCCATATTTATACAAATGTCATGCCCTCTTCATTACTGTGGTTTTACAGCAAGCCTGGAGTTTAGTAAATTGAGTTCTTGATATTTTTCTTCTTCTTAAAAATTGTTCTGCAAAACCTAGGAAAAAAAATATTTGTAAAACCAATATTTGGTAAGGAATTTATATCCAGGATACATAAATAACTCTTATAACACAGTAATAAAAAGAAAACATTTCCACTAATAGTGAGCAAAAAGCTGGAACAGACTCTTCAAAAAAAAAATATATTGATCAGTCAATATCAAGATGCTCAACATTTGTTTTTATGGAAATGCAAATCAAAATGGCAACAGGTTACTACTGCAAGCCCACTGTCATGGCAAAACAAACACCTAACACCATCAAGTACTAGGGAAGATATGGAGCATATAGAACCCTCATACATTGCTATTGGGAATGCAAAATTGTAAAGCTATTTTTGAAAAAGAGTTTGACAGTTTCTTATAAAGTTAAATATACACTGAAGAACTGAGAATTGTACTTCTAGGTATTTATGTACCTAAGAGAAATGAAAACAAATGTTTGCACAAAGTCCTATACTCAGTGGTTCATAGAAGTTTTATTCATAACAGTTCCAAAGTGGAAACAATTCAAATGTCTGTCAAATAAGTGAATAGATAAACACATTGTGGTATATTCATGAATAGATTAATACTCAAAAAGGAACAGACTACTGATATGTGCTACAACATGGATGAATCTTAGAGGAATTAAATAACAGTGACAGAAGCTAGAAAAAAAGGACTAGAAACTATATGGGTCTCTTTATATAACATTTTAAAAAGGCAAAATTGTTAACCAGAAAGTGAATCATTATGTGTCATAGCCTGGGTATAGAGAGATAAGTGTCATGAAGGAACTTTCTTTGACGACAGCAATAAATGCCTGTATGTTGATTGTGTTGGTGGTTACACTACTACCCACATTTGAAAAAAGTCATCAACCTGTACTCTTAAAAAGAATGACTATTTTGTATGTAAATTTTATCTCAATAAACAGAATATTAAATACATATGTATATTAGTTACTCTTAAAAAAATGTTTCCTACATTATTTCTCTCCCTATAAACTACTGCAAGTAAAATCGGTCACACACACACACACAAACTTTTTTTCTCCCGGTTTTCTTCCTTCCCACCTCCTATGTTTGTCTCTCTATAACACTCAGCAAGAATATATGAACTGTGATTATGGTCTCAACTTTTTCTGAACCTGAATCTTTTTAAAGCAAGTTCTAAATGAAATTCCCAATGAAATGAAAATCAGTTTCTCCCTATGTGGGAGATAATTTTCCACGTTCTCAAATATCAGGTAGGCATGATGGAATCTAGCTTAAATTCTTGCCTGGTTAATCTGGGGTTTCTATTGGTTCCCTTAAGAAGAGATTGCTCATAGTCACTTAGTATTTCCCTTGAATTTGAGCTGTTTATGGAAAGGGATAAGAGCACAGAAGAATGAGCAAGCAATTTTGTTTAAAGACAGCAGGTAAGCTTAGCTGATTTTATAATTTCCTACCACCATAGACTCTCTCCCAGGAAAAAATGCAAATATAAAATTCTATTCACATACACATTTAAGGGGTTCATGGACTACATTAATGCCAAGACCACAGAAAGTGGGAGAGAACCCTTTCACTATAGCAGCTAGCAAAGATTCTCCTATATCTTTGAAAATACCTTTCTCCCATACCTAACTCATCATAGAATCAAATGCATTGATAAATAGCAGTGTTTATGATAAGGATAATGACAATTTCTTTTCTCAATTGAGGTAACATTTCAAAATGTAGTTTACTTTTTGGTTTCTATTTCCAAGATAGAAAAAAAGCAGGAATGAGAACTTGAGGCAATTTGAGAAACATGACATTAGGAAATAGATGAAAACCCGAATGGCACTTTCAGAATTGTTGTCTTGCCTTCTTTGATTTTCTATAGATGTCATCTGTTCTCAGCAAAATGTACTGCTACCCTGAAAATAATCAATGTGCCATTGTGTAAGTTTGCACTGCCAGAGACATTTTTTCTGAGCCTTCAGTGATTTTGTAGAGCAACAAAGTGGTATAATCAAGGGTCTGTACCTTCCCAGTAACTTGCATTCTATTTTCCCCAGAAATGTTTTTATAAATAATGCTATTAATCATAAGAAAGAAATTTTGTTGACCTTAAAAATAATAGAATGTATGTAATTTTATGTATGAAAAATACTCTCAACTCCCGATTATCCAAGACAATGATGAACAGATAGAAATGACAGAAACACAAATATCAACAAATAAGACACAAATGGCTTTACATGTAAATGTGCCAATTTCTTTACCCACCAAATTTTTTATCGGCTTTACTCAAAGTAATGACCAATTTGAGCAATTAGTTATCAAAAGTAAATAAGTTACTAGATATATTGTTACTCTGACTCAATTTCCTATAGGATTGATATTTATTTAAGATCTAAGTAAAAAGTAACAAGAAAAAAGAGACAGGGCATTGGAATTTTCACAAAGAGCAAAACAAAAATTAGGAACTCCTTTTTATCTTTGTTGAAAATTCTTTAACCAATCACTCATTTTGCAGTGGAAAATTAGAGACAAGATATAGCTTTTGCTAAGCCCAAGACGGTTTACTGCCTGATTAAATTCCTAACAATGACTATGACTACTCAGGATTTTTCCCCAGTCCCTCAGGCCTCTCTGGAAACTTTTATTTATCTATTTTTCTCAGTAGATAACTATACTCTTGCTTTGTAGACCAAGGAAATCACCACTTATATATGTTGTTTGGTAAATATTATTAACTGTTCTGTTAACCCTTTTAGTTTCCTCATATCTAAATTGGGGAGAAATTATGGTATATGTCCTGTATGTGTCTTAAGGGATTTAACAAAGTAATAGATACAAAGTATTTAGAGCAGTCTCTGGGACATCATAAGGACCAATATGTCATAGTGATGTAGCTATTTTTTCATCTCTACTCCCACATTTCTTGGCCATCTCAAAATTTCCTCTAAAATTTCATCCATATTTTCTTTTTATTTTGCTGTCTTGAAGAAAGAAGACTCCTTCCTAATGTCATATTTATCTTAATTAAAAAAATTTTTTTAAAGGTGTGAAGATTCGATGCCAAAAAAATCCAGTGGTGGTTGTCTTCCAGGTGTATTTTAAATTCCATAACCTAGAATCCACCATTCTAAAATCTCTATTTGCCCAAATTGTATACTTATGAATCTGTCTTACCAGAATAGGCTTTTTTTTATTATTATTTCAACATATTATGGAGGTACAAAAGTTTAGGTTACGTATATTGCCCTTGCCCCCCCGACCCCCCAAATCAGAGCTTCAAGAGTGTCCAACCCCTAGACAGTGCGCATCGCACTCATTACATAGGTATACACCCATCCCCTCCCTCCCCACATCTGCCCAATACCCTACTAGTGTTATTCCCTAATGTGCTCTTAGGTGATGGTCAGTGAAACCAATTTGATGGTGAGTACATGTGGTGCTTGTTTTTCCATTCTTGGGATACTTCATTTAGTTGAATGGGTTCCAACTCTATCCAGGAGAACATAAGAGATTCTATATCACCATTATTTCTTATAGCTGAGTAATACTCTATGGTATACATATACCACATTTTATTAATCCACTCATGTATTGATGGGCACTTGAGTTGTTTCCACATCTTTGCAATTGTGAATTGTGCTGCAATACACATTCAGGTGCAGATGTCTTTTTTATAGAAAGAATGACTTTTATTCTTTTGGGTAGATGCCCAATAATGGGATTGCTGGATTGAATGATAGGTCTACTTGAATCTGTTTAAGGTATCTCCATATTGCTTTCCACAGAGGTTGCACTAGTTTGCAGTCCCACCAGCATTGTATGAGTGTTCCTGTCTCTCTGCATCCACGCCAACATTTATTGTTATGGGACTTTTTGATAAAGCCCATTATCACTGGAGTTAAGTGATATCTCATTGTAGTTTTGATTTGCATTTCCCTGATGATTAGAGATGCTGAGCATTAGGCTTTTCTTTTCTTTTCTTTTTTAACTTTCTCAGTACTGCTGCTTTTTTATTTCTCTGGAATGTTCTCTTGTCCATCAACCAGAATCTTCCCTTATTCAACATTCAACAAGCACCTGTATTGTGTGGCATAGACAATTACTAATCATTAATAACAATGTATTTCCTGACATTTCCCATCCCCCTAGCATTCTGGTGGATTTGTGTGACATGTCTCAACCAAAGAGTTTTTTAGTGAAATATAGAAGAGTTGGTCTGAATTTCCATGTACACTTTATCTCAATATAGAACCCATAAAAGTCTTGTGCTCTTAATGATGCATCTAAAATTTTGAAATTTCTATTAGCCTAAGACCTTGAACTAAAGTGTGGAGTAAAGCTCCCACCAACCCAAACTAGACATGTATGATGAGCAAGAAATAAACTTTATAATGTTAAAACACAGATGAATTGGGGTTTATTTGTTACCATAGCAGAACCTAACCTGTCTTGACTATTCTAGGTGCTAGAGATAAAAAAATGAAAGACAAAATGCTATCCTCAAGGATCCATAGTGTCAAACCTTGCTATCCAATATGGCAGCCATCAAATACATTTTAATTTAAATTAGTTAGTATCAAACAAAATTTAAAGTTCAATTCCTCTATTACACTAGCCAGATTTCAAGTGCTTAATAGCTCTATGTGTCCAGTGGCTCTCATATTGGATGATCTATTAGTATTTCCATCTTCAGAGACTACTATTGGACAGCATTGGTCTAAAAGAATGAATAAAAAAGGACATAAGCTATTGCAATACAATTTCATAAATGATAACAAAGCTATGGGTACAGAATGCTATGAGGAAAAAAGTGTTGGAAATAGAAATTTCCAAAAAATGTTGTTTTCAGAGTATTTTGAGAAAAGTGGGAGGGAATGGCATCAACCTTTCATTATTAAAAGCTATAAAATCAGATTTCATTTTTAGGACTTTATTCAACATATAAAATAGAACAGGTATGTAGTGATGTACACAGAATTGTTGAATGCAGCAATGCAGTTTTAATAGTAGGTATCTGAAAGCACTAGAGACAGCTACATGCTCATTTATTTGGGCTTGGAAATATAACTAAATTATGATATAGCTATAGAAGAGGCTATTATGTAGTTTTCAACATAAAATGAGTTGGATGTGCCCTCATAGTTGGACTCCTATGTGGTGAGATAATCCCATCTGAGTGAGAAAAATATATCACCATCACCAACAAGTGTGTCAAGCAGGGAGGGCTCTGGGCAACTACAATGAAGCTGAACCTGAACCATCTGTGAGGCTCCAGACAGGTTGTAGTTTGAATTCGTCTAGCAGAGAAACTCCAAGAAGGACTTACAAGTTTCTCCATTTCTAAAACTGTGGCCTATTTTCAGGGATCAATGAAGTATAGGGGCGTCACCATAAACATCTCTCGTAGGAGGTAGAATATTTGGACATAGTGCAGAGGGACTTGTACAGAGATGTAATATTAGAGAACTATAAAAGTTGTACTCACTGAGGGTTTGAGTTCCCATTAAATGGATTAAGGGCATGAAATCCTGACTTTTCCACTGACTATAAACTAAAAATCCTGACAATATTCATGAAGCAGCTATTTGAGAACTGTGCTAAGTAAATGCTGGCAGCAGGCGAAATGGGGAGCTCAAAGTATTGATGTACTGGTGGTGATTTTCCTGTTTTTGTCTTTTTGTTTTCTCTGTTATTAAGCCTGTAATCAAAGGCAGCCTGAAACTTGGAACTGCACACACCTCTTGCAGACAGAAATGGTTTCCAAAGAAGCTCTCTCTCTCTGACCAGGGGAGCAGGAAATGGAGACCCTTTGAAACAGAGAGTGGATGGATTTCCTCTTTTTATTTGTTATGTTTTCTGTTCTTTTCTGCCTTAGCCATAGGCAATAGCAGCCCTGTGTCTATTTTGCCTAATAGTTTGTGAGTTCCAGAGGGCAGGCATTGTTTCATCTCTGTTGCTGTCTGCCCATTATCTATAATGTGCCTGGACATACAAAATATTCAATAAATATTTGCACAAAGAAGCTAAAATATAATATGAGGCAAAAGGTAGAAGAGTCATCATCCATAGGAACATAGAGTGATGAGAGAGATGAAGACTTTCAGGATATTTTAATCTTGACAGTAAGTCATTTAAGGTTGTTTATCTGACAAGTGAAGTAGGAAATTAAAAAGAAAGAAAGAAAGAAAGACAGACAGACTGACTGTTGGCTAGGAAGAGGCTGAAGTTTCAGTGAATGCTTGTAAAATTTAATTCTCTCTAATTTTACATGTATGTGAGTAATATTGACCACAAAATCATTGATGCCTCATAAGATATAAACAACCTTAATTTTCTATACAGTATTATGGGAAGGAATCCTAAAATGAAGCAAGCACTCACTTCATCCCACATATATTTATTAAGTGCCACTCTTGCTACTCTTTTTTAGTAAATTGAGTTTAATTTACAAAGTTGAGGGAAGATTTTTCTAATATTCAACCTGAGTCAACTTTTCTAATATTCACTATGCAGTGAGTGCTCCGTGAAGCAGGAATGCTCAGTGAGCAAAAGTTGCAACCCTCTCTGTGGCCAAACACTTTCACTTCCATGATTTTCTATCTGTAGATTTCTTTATATTTTTCTACCTCATTTTTTTTTTTCTCAGACATCTATGATTTCAAGGTGTAGGCAAAGCAATAAATTATTTTATGTACTATCTCCTGGATATCTTCCAAGCAAAATGCCCTTATTCTGCTATTTTGTACAGCCTGTGTAGCATCTCATGATTTTATTGGATATATCAATTGTGCAGAGCATTTGATTGTATATGGGCAAACATGACCATACAATTTCTCTAGTTTATCTTCTGTGTAATGTATCCTTTAAGCAATCTCATAAATAAATCCAGCCATTTCCCCAACTTTTCCTCCCTTTACAGACACATGCTGAGAACAAAATGTGCAAATTTTCTTCCTCATAACAAGATTACCTCACCCAGGGGACTCAATGGGCAATAACTTCCCCCTTCAAATTCATTTTGTGCTCTATGTTCTGTGCTGGTTATGATTGACAAAAACTCTTCATTTACTGAGTCTTTAAATCCAGAAGTTAAGTCCAAGCTCCTGAAGAAGTCACAGTAGCCCAGACTATCTGGCCTTTCTTTGAACTCTGGTCATTCTAATTCCATGAGTCCTTATATGGTATTTACTGTTACTATATTCATCTCACAAAATCTTGGATACTTGGACTTCTGATTAACTGAGTATTCTGAAAAGCTGAAGATGTGCATCCTGAGCAGCAAAATCTTAAAATTGATTTTGAATGAAGATCATTTAAAAGGTATTATGCTTTTCCTGTGCCTGACTGCAAGATGCAGTCATGTGCTACACAATGACCTTTGAGTCATTGATGGACCACATATACGACAGGGGCCCCATAAGATTATAATGGCGCTGAAAAATTCCTGTGACCTAGTGATGTCAGCCATTGTAACATGATGACACAATGCATTACTCATATGTTCATGGTGATGCTGAAGTACACAAAACTACTACACTGTCAGTTGTATAAAAATATAGTACAAGGGAGAGGGTGGGAGAGAGTGAAGGATGAAAAATTACCTACTTTAGTGATGGGTATAACAAAAGCCCAGACTTCACCACTATGTAATACATACATGTAACAGAATTTAACTTGTACCCCTAAATCTATTTAAATTTTTAAAAAGTAAAAATATATAGTACATACAATTATATACAATATACAATACTTAATGATAATAAATGACTATGTTACTGGTTTATGTATTTATTATACTATACTTTTCATCACTATTCTAGAGTGTACTCTTTCTACTTATTGAAAAAAAAAGTTAACTGCAAAACAGCAGCAGGTAGGTCCTTCATTAATATTCCAGAAGAAATTATTGTTCCTAAAGACCATTCAGTGGGATAAGATGTGGAGTTAGAAGACAGTGATACTGATGACCCTGTTCCTATGTAGGCCTAGGCTAATGTGTGTGTTTTTGTCTTAGTTTTTAACAAAAGTGCTTAAAAAGTAAAAAAACTAAATAAATTTTAAAAATAGCTAAAAGCAAGGATAGAAAGAAAATATTTTTGTATAGCTGTACAATGTGTGTTTTAAGTGAAATGGTATTACAAAAGAATCAGACAGTTTGAAAAAATTAAAAGTCTATAAAGTAAAAAGGTTACATTAAATAAGGTGTATTATCATTGAAGAAAAGAATTTTTTTATAAATTTAGTGTAGCCTAATATACAGTGTTTGCAAAGTCTATGGTAGTGTACAGTGACGTTCCAGGCCTTCATATGTACTCACCACTGACTCACCCAAAACAACTTCCTGTCCTGCAAGCAACATTGATGGTAAGTGCCCCATACAGGTGTACCAGTTTTTATCTTTTATAACCTATTTTTACTATACTTTTTCTATGTTTTATTTTTCTATCTTTTGTTTTCTATGTTCAGATATACAAATATTTACCATTGTGTTACAATTGTCTACAGTATTCAGTATACTAACATGCTATACAGGTAGCTATGGCCTAGGAGCAATGGTCTGTAACATGCAGCCTAGTTGTAGAGTAGGCTATACCATCCAGGTTTGTGTAAGCACACTCTGTGATGTTCACACATGACAAAATTGCCTAAAGACCCATTTCCCAGAACATATCCCTGTTGTTAAATGACACATGACTCTACTAAAATTGGAAACACTTTGGAACATAAAAACATCATTGCTAACATCAACAGTAGGGCTCTAACAATTTTCTCTTCCCTCAAAATTGACTGAACAAAATCACTTTGAGAATAACTAAAATTAAGATTCCTGGGCTTTACTGTAGACCTACTGAATCAGACTTTCCCAGAAACCAATCAGCTATGTATGCATATCTTGGGTGAGGGGAAATGTTTGTCCCAATGCAAAATGATGAATACTGACTTGATTTTACAGTTCTTTAAGCTGCTTTTTACTGTGTTTCTGTTTTATCCCTTGCTTTGAGGCCGGCAGCTGTTATTACTCACTGCTGCCAGTGTTCCAACTAGCAGCAGCCATTCCCCTGCTGTCTAATGTAGTCATATTCTTAAAAATGATAAATATTGCAAAAATGGTCAACTTCTTTGCAAAATCAGAGTAAATATTCTGTAAGTGTAGTCCCTCTTGGGTCTCTCTTATGCATGTGGCACCAATTTATATAATGGGCTGGACAATAGAAACAGCTTTCATTTCTCTCCATTACCTCAGCCATTCTCTCTTGAAGTCCCTTTTCTGCCCTTAGATGGCATTTCAGGGGTATACTATAATTCAGGGGTCATTTTCTAATATACAAATATCTGATTCAATCTGAGTCAAAACTACAATCTTGCATTCAATTTAAAGTTTTCACCTCTCACCAGTTCAGGCTTAACCATACGCTATAGGTCAGCAGAGAGGAAAGGCTGGGATGGGGGCATGAAATCTGGTCTCTCACTTCACTCTCTTTGTTCCAAATGCCCCTTCTCCCATTCCCATCCCAACAATTTCCTATTTGTGGTTCTCACGTAGTTTTGGTGGGTGTCCATATTTGATATATTTCCTGGAATATATTGGTGGTTTCTTTGGAAACCATTGCACTACACCATTTATTTTTGTGGGTGATTTATTTTCTAGGAGACTTTGCACATCACCCTCATGAGCTCCTGCTCTGGTTTTACAGCTGAGCGTTTTCTTGCCTTGGGAGATTGCCCTCTTGGGCATCATCTTTCAGAGTTTTCTTTTGGCCCACTGAAAAAATTATGAATCCTTGCCCCATAAAAACAGGACAGTGCAGGTCTGCTCCTACCGTACCCTGACCCTTCCACCCTGTCCCATCTCCTCCCACTTCAGGTTCATTCAGCCAATCTTTATCAAGGTGTAGAGAAAGGAGCCTCCTTCCTGCCTTTCTGGGAGACAGAGAAGGGAAAGTGCTAAAGTATTTCTAATGAGTTGCTAGCCTTTTTGGGTTTTTTGTTGTTGTTGTTGTTGTTGTTTTTGTTTGTTTGTTTTGTTTCATTTTTGTTTGTTTGGTTTTCACATCATACTGAAGCCTGAGGATGGCTCTCAGTAGTGATTAGCTTGGACACCTCTTAGTAAGCCCTCTGGAATATGTAAGCACCTCTCTTTAGAATGCAAATCAGTACTTTTTACCTTTTGTCCTGAGCTTTGTGGCCTCAGTCAGTCCTTCTCAACCTAGATAAGAGGAATAGTCCTATTTACAAATATATTGTGTGAATCAAGGAAAAATTGCTTTGTAATATCCGTTTTAGCTTTCCAGAAACATTTTTCATTCTGTTTTATTCCATATCCAGGTATATTTTAGATTTTTAAAAGTAGAGTAGTGATATGTTCCTAGTTTTTGATAAATATAATAGTGTAGGTTGCCCTGTATCACTTTTTAATGTTTTAGATTTATATGTCACATCCCCCCAAAGTAATTACAAGTGGCTCACCAAACTCTTAAAATTGTTTATGTTTTAACCAAATAAATATATATTACATTTCTAACATTATTTAAGGAAGGCACTTGATATGTGTTGCTATGTCGACCTACTGGAAGAAACTGAGGCAAAATTAGTAAAAGTAGAGAGTTTATTTGGGCCATATTTGAGGACTGCAACATGGGAAATACTTGCAAGCTACCTTGGGAAGTGCTCCAGGTTGGGGTGATTATCAGCAGATTTTTAATGACAAAATGAGGAGATTCAGGAAGGTGGTCTCAGCCTGTTCATATAGAGATACTATTTGCTAACAGAGATAAGCCAACAGATGATTGGCTAAAGGCTATCTATGGCGCTTCTCAGAATAGTCATAATCAGTATGTGGTTAGGCCAATTCCTGGAATTAGTCACAAGAGCCGGAGGGGTGAAGGAATTTCAGGGGAATAACTGTGGCCTCAAATCCCTTCCATTTGACCATTTTAATTAACCTCTGATTGTCCAAGTTAGTTCTCATATGTATTAATCATATGTGTTTTTTCTTGTGTAAAATTTTTACTGTCTAACATAGAAACTTTTCAAGAACAATGCTTTGGTGTTCCCTATGTTAAAAAGGAAAGAGTTTGGAATTTGGGTGATAAATTCAAATGCTGCTGACTATTTAGTAGATATGAGACTTTGGGAAAGTTTCTTCACATATTTCAGCCTCAGTTTCTACTTTTTAAAGGAGCATACCTATTTTGCATGTTTATGAGAATTTAATTATGCAATGAATACACATTTTCTGGAACACAATAGGAGAGAGTCACATCTGTTGGTACCCTTTACTTACCTTTCAATTATTCATCACTTATTTAAGATATTCCACTCTGAATATTTTTCTTTCAATTTGTGATTTCTTGCTCTCAGAATAATTAATCTTTCAGAATGTGTATTGCAAAACCTACAAATCAATGGCATTAGCCATTCTTCACTCATTTGTATTATATTATACTGAGAGTCCTTAGAGAACTATAAAAAATATATGCATTTGCCAGGGGCGGTATTGTTGCTTTTTCTAATTCCTTCTGAATTCTATGATGTAATTAATCTGAGTTTGGTGCTCTGTCAACTTCAATAATCCTGACGACCTTATTACACTCTCCAGCAGAGAGATAAGTATTAAGTGAGCACCTGAGGGAATTAGATTCTACTGTCATCATTACCAGCCAATGTTTTTAGAAACCATTTCACCCCTTTGTGTACATGAGAAATTGTATATTAAACTGAGAATGAATAGAAGTGTTGTGTTTGCCAACTCATTTTTATAACTGGGGGCAGGGTGGAGGAGGAAAGCTAGTGAGGATTCTAATAAGGAAGAAGAAAATTAAACTGCATCTGTATAGGTAAAGCTGAGAGTCTATTTTCATTATTAAAGCCGTTTGTCATCCCAACAACCACTGGTTGTTGTCTTAGGGAAGTATTGTATGTGCCTGCAGTTTTAGAAAACATCTTTTCAATTTTACTTTCCTGCTTTTCACTTGATTGCTGGAACGGTAGTGTGATTGGATACCTGAATAATAATAAATTTTGGCATGCAGATTTGAACAGAGCAAAAAAAGATGAGGAAAATAATGGTGGTGGCTTAAGCCCATGTTAAATTTATGCAAAAATGTGGTTAGCCAAGTGATGAACAGATGCAGCTGAGTATTTTCATCAGTTTTGTTAAATATCCTGCAGATGATTCTGGCTGGTTATACAGGAAAATTACATCAAAATGAAGGGTGTACATGAGTAAAATATTAATGACTGAGCTCCATTCAATGAGCTAAAGATAATGCAGCTGTTTTTAGCCTCCAGCTGTGGAAACATAACTTATTTTTTCTGGGGAAAAAACAGGTTTCCCATTTTGTTTTATTTCAATCTAATTTCCTATTTATTCATTTTTATGTCCTTAGTTTTCTGACACTTCTTCCTTTGAGGAGTATCTCCAACATATTCATGGTCTTCTTTCAGTATAGAAGTCAGAAAGTCAGCACTTGTAACCTTTGCTTAGATTTCAGGTAATGGGTGTCACTCATGAGTGGTGGATACCTTGGAGAGAAGCCTGTTGGGGGGTCTCACGGCCTGCAGTACCCTTTATGATAGAAGGCCATATGTCTTTGCCTCCTTAGTTACAACAGGCCAAGAATGGGCTGGGGAAACAAGGACTAGACCTCCATTTCCCATAAAATCTTGGCCAAACATGGAGGATAGTGACTAAATAGAAATCATCCTTTTGAAGGGATGAATAAAGGTATACAAGTAGTAGGATGGGATGGGTTAGGCAGAACACAAAAAATATACAGAGAAAGTATAAAATAAAATCTGTGAAGCAGAAGTGGATGTAATTGAATTGAAAACACAGGTGGAGTGAAAAAGAAGAGAGAGAAGTGAACTGTTAATTGTAGTAATATCATAGACATATATAGCCAGGCACCATACAAAGATCACTTCATACACCATCTCATTCGATTATCACAGCAATCCTACAATTATTATAGGATCCTTCCAAATCCTACAGATGTGGAAAACTGAAGTACAAGGAGATTAAGAAACTTGTCCAAGATCACACAGCTCATTGAACCCAGCAGTGTGGCTCCAGAGTCCATATTCTTAAGCACTATATTACTGCATTGTCATCAATATGAGCTCTACTGGTGGAAAAAAGAGTTGGGACGTAATTAAGTCAATATGGTAGTAGAAAGGGAGAGGAAGGAGCGACTGCTTTAACTGAGATCAGTTTTATTTCACACAGTCTTTTAAATCCTCTATTTTCTAGGCCTTTAAATCTGGGTTATGAAACTCATATTTTCTTTTATGAGATCTGCTGTACAGGTCTGAGACCTCCAGCATCCTTACCCATTGGAGTATTCTAAAAATAGTATCAGGAGAGACCTGAAAAATGAAAATGAGATGTGACGATAAGAACACAAAGTGGTCCAGGAAGAGATGTCAATGAGTGTAAATACCACAATACAGGAATAAGTCTGGCATATTTTAGTCAGCAAGAAGGCCAGCTTAGTTCTATGCTGGCAGATTCTTTCTGTGCTATTGCAAATCCTTTAACACTTAGAATATTGAGAGTGGTTGAGATAAAAAGGGTTCAATAATCACTTGTTGAATGAATCAATGAATGAAAAGATGCATACACAAAAACTATAAAATATGTGAGCAATGGTGAATGTAAGTCAAATGTCACCATCATGGCAATAAAAGGAGACAAAAGACAGTTTGAGCATTTCTAATAGTAAAACTTCCTATAATTCACAAATTTGTTCTTGGCCTTCTTCGCTGTTTTTTTTTTTTTTTTTTTCACCCAATAGCATCATACTGTTTCCTTGGCTTCAGACACCTTGTATTTTTCCAAACAAACATACTGTTTATTAAAAAGGCCATTTCTAACTTTTCATGAATGGGGAATGATGCCACTATTTGACAACTTTATTTCATCAGGCTGTTTATCCATGTATAGTTATCAGGAACATTTATTTTTAAATATATGCTAGATTGATAGCTAAGTCAAAATCAAATCTTTGGAAAACTGGATATAGACATATTTCAATAACCTCCATACTCCTCATGACCAACTCTACAGGCATCCTCTTTGGCCAACTCAATATATATAAGGTAGATAATAAACAATCCTTCTTCAATATAAACTCTAATTATACATGGTTGTGTTCTCTAGGATATTAGAACTAACAAATTCATTGAAAATCTTCAAATAAAATACTTGGCATTCACTTTGCTTCATATTTTAATGCTTCTCAATTAATATACTAGTCATGAACTTTTATTTCTCCATTATAAAATGGGTATCATCTGGTATCCTGGTATTCTAAGCTCTACTTCTGGGTCTGCTGCTAGTTGTTAATTGTTTGCATGAAAATGTGTTTAGAAATTATTATTTTTTCATTCTCATTGTTCAGTGCAGTCAATGAACATTGGCCATAATTCTATGAGAACATGGCAGTATCTGAGTTATAGGCATAAGGTTATACTAACGTAGTTCCTCCTTTCAAACATTGAGTTATCAACCTTAAACCGAATCTCTTTGCTTCAATATATAGTTGTATTAGCTTGCCAGGGCTTCCAAAAGAAAATACACAGACTATGTGGCTTAAACAACAGAGATTTATTTTCTTACAGCTCTGAAGGTTAGAAACCCAAGGTCAAAGTGTCTGTAGGTCTGATTTTTTCTTGAGGCCATTGTCCTTATTTGTGGATGACTGTCTCCTCTCTGTGTCCTCACATGATCATCCATCTGTTGTGTTTTCTGTATTCTAGTCTCTTCTTATAACAACACCAGTCATGTTAGATTAGAGCCCACCCATATGATCTCCTTTTACCTTAATTACCTTTTTGAAGGCTTTATCTCTAAATACAGTCACATTCTGAGGTACTGGAGATTAGGACTTCAAGGTATGAATTTTGTGGGGACACAGTTTAGCCTGCAACAATAGTATTTTCTCATGATATATCCCCTAGAAGCATCTTCTTGGCCCTGCTGCATGAAGAATCCAGACATATCCAGGGTACTTCAAACTCAAACTTGGGCCTTTGCTACAAGCAGATGACTCTGGAAGTTTGAAGGGCAGATAAAAGTAAGGATTAAGTGAAGGTATCTACAATGAGTAGATAGTTTTGCTACTCCAGAGAACAGATAGTTTTAATGAAGCCATTATACACTAAATGTATATATGTATATATGTGTGTAATTTTTACAAACTCCTTAAAATTTTGCTTTTAAAATTTCATCATACATATGAAAAAAACAAGCCTCAGAAAAGTTATTTAGCATGTATAAAATGGCAAGATTACAGATGGTAGAGCAGGGATTAAAATCCAGATTTCTATAATTTTAAAAGCCATACACTTACCATTACATAGTGCTGTTTCTCTAAAGACTGGGCTAGGTTTTGACCAAGCTGACAAGAAAATTATTAAATGAGACTCAATGAAATGTTATTTTCTTCTTTTACATTTGTTGGCAATAATTCAGTGCTTTTTAATTGAATTTACCAAGGTGATTTATACTGGAGAATCTCAGTCTAAGTCGGTAAAACGTCAAAAGAATTTATCCCCCCAAGACAGCAGCTACCATCTGTGATTACTATGTATGTTAATATCAGGGTGCATATGCATCTTAAAACTGCACTAATTTGGAACCATTCAATTTAAATATAATCTCTGTATTAAAAATGAAAATTTTTTATCCATTTATTTGTAAATCACATTGGGCAAAAAGAGCCAGATGATTTTCTACAAAATTAGAAAATATATTTCTAATGGTATGGCACAAAAATTCATGTTGGGACCTATCGAAGAAATCTCAAGGGATGAGACAGTTATTCATAGTGTAATAGAAATACAACCCAAAGCTGTCACGTTGCCCATAAAAAGAGACATGCAATGTTTATAAATAACTAACTTTTATTTTAGCTGATACCCCACAATCAATAGTCACTGGGACATATTCTTAAAAATACTGATGTGATGATTCAAACTGGGAAGATAAAAATGCTTCTTAGTTGGGCAGAGATATTTGTAGCATCAGAGTTATATTTAACAATATCAGTTATCAATTCAGATTATGTTGGGTAGACCACAAGTTTCAAATAAAAAATCAGTTTTTATTATATAGTTGACCATTGAACAATGCAGGGGTTAAGGGTTCCCATCCCCCTGCACAGTTGAAATCTGCATATAACTTTTGAGTGCCCAAAAACTTAACTGCTAATACTGTACTATTGACCAGAAGCCAACGTAATAGTTGACTAACACATTTTATATATGTATTATATATCATATTGTTTCAATAATCTGGAAAAATGTCATATGAAAGAGAAAATATATTTACTATTCATTAAGTGGAAGTGGATCATCATTAAAATCTTCATTTTCATCTTCTTCACATTGATTAGGCTGAGGAGGAGGAGGAAGAGGGGTGTTGTCCTTGCTGTCTCAGGAGTTGCAGAGGAGGAAAAGATGAGGCAGTGAAAAGGGAGGCAAGAGAGTCAGGCACACTTAGTGTAACTCTATAGAAAATATATTGTAATTTCTGCCTAACTTTTTAAAATTTTCTAAAAATATTTCTATATAGTACCAATCCTTCCACCATTTGCTTTAGTTTCAGTGCTAGTATCACAGAAGAGCCCTTGTGATAAAAGGAGTTAAAAGCAGTCTTGTATAACTCTTAACTCTTCTGCCAGATTGTCTAGTTTGTTTTCTGACACTGCCGCTGCTTTGTTGTTTTCCGCATTGTCTGGCAATGGTTTGGAAACACTCACCTCCATCAAGTTATCTTCTGTTAATTACTTAGGCATGGTGTCTATTAGCTCCTGAATTTCTCCAAGATCCATATCTTGAAACCCTTCATCTCTCATTTTTTGCCATATCCACAATCTTTTTCATGATTTCATTGATTGACTCATGAATCCTGTGAAGTTATGCACAATAACTGGACACAGTTTTTTCTCCAGCAGGAATTCATTATTTTGGGCTTGATGCCTTTCTTTACTTTATTTGTAATGATACCATCTTCAAAGGTGTGATCCTTCCAGACTTTCATTATGTTCGCTGTTGGGTTCTCTTCCATAGCATTGACAACCCTTTCCATGGAGTACCATGAGTAATGAGGCTTGCAGGTCCTTATGACCCCCTAGTTTATAGAATGAATTTTGACACCTTGACACCTTTGGTATTAAACTCATAGGGTTCTGGATAGCCAGGGGCATTGTTCAGTATCAAAAGAACTTTAAAAGGTAGTCCCTTACTGGCAAGATACTTTCTCACTTTAGGGACAAATCATCAATAGAACCAATCCAGAAAAAGAGTTCTTATTGTCCAGGCCTTCTTGTTGTACAGCCAAAAGACTGTGGCAGCTGTTGTTTATCATTTTACTTCAATACTTGGTGCTTAGCAGCTTTATAGATACGGGCAGTCCTGATCAAAAACCTGACTGCATTTTCGCAAAACAATAGAGTTAGCCTATCTCTTCCTGCCTTAAATCCTGGTGCTCACTTCCCTTTCTTACTAATAAATGTCCTTTGTGGCATTTTTCTCTAGAAGAGGGCAATTTCATCTGCATTAAAAACCTTTAAGTCAGATATCCTTTCTCCTTTAAGATTTTCCTAATAGCATCTCAGAACTCATCTGCTGCCTCTAGATTGGCAGGAGATACTTTTCCTGTTACCTTGACATTTTTTAAGCTAAAACTGTTTCTAAAATTGCCAAACCATTCTTTGTTGGCATTAAATTCTCCAGCTTTAGATCTTTTACCTTCCTTTTTCTTTAAGTTGTCATTTAGTGGTTTTGCTTCTTCTTGAATTATATTAGAGTCTACAGGTATGCTTGTCTTATAATAATCCTGCACTCAATTAAAAGCTACATTTTCAATATGAGATAAAAGGTATTTCACAAAAAGTGCAAGATTTTCACACCTGTTGGCATAGCTGCAGCTATGGCTTCACCGATTTTATTTTCCATTTTTATAATGGTCCTTACCTTGGATTCATTTATTTGAAATGGTGGACAACCATACCTACAGACCTTAATCTATGGTGAATATCAAGCTATTTGACTTTTTCTTGTAGTGTCGTGACTTTGCTTTTGGGATCACTTCCAACATCATGAGTGGCACTTCATATGGGTTCCATATGTTATTCAAGTTTTATGGTATTGCAGTAAACACAATGAAAAATACACGAGAACCATGAGGGATCATTTTTTACTGCAGTATATAATTTACTAGAGAGACAAATTGAAGATGATTAGCATCACAGAGCATTTTAAGTGGATACTCTCATCACTTGAGCTCATTACAATAGAAAAAGAAGATAGCTACAAATTATTCAAGTAGTACAGTATGAATTATAGTTAAGTTTATGCAGTTATAACTTAATACTGCATCTTTAAATTTGTTTACATTTTTCTCAACTAGAAATGGAATCGTGTATAAACTGCCTTTATGTGCATATGTTTTGATAAATGTAACTTTTTATAATAGGTTTGTGTTATTTTATGATAATGATAAAATATACTAGTATCTACATATATTTTATGGATTCATGACATACCTAAATTTCTTAAATTTTTTTTATTTCTAGGGTACACGGTTTTTCTAAAAGTTTTTCAAATTGTCACAAACTTCAAAAAATTTTTCAACATATTTATGTTTTAAATATCTGTGTATAAGTGGACCCACACAGTTCAAACCTGTGTTGTTCAAGTATCAGCTGTATTTATAACTAAATATTTTTCAGCAACACAAAAAAATACTGATAATCTTAAAAAGCATATTTAGACTGAAAGTAAAAAGGCTGACTTCTGTCATTAAATACAAAGTGATGGAACAAGAAATTATTTTCAAGTAAATAAATGATTCTATTGCATAAATCATGGTATAACAGAAAAAATATCATATGTGTTAAGTTCACCATATTAAAAGAGATCCTTGAACTCCATAATATTTATATCTTAAGGTTTTCTTTAATTAAAATCTTAGCATAAAAGGGTAAACTGAGTTTATTGACACAAAGAAAGGATAAGACAAAAAAATGCAAGAAAAATACAATAAATTTTATATTTTTGAGAAAGATCTTTATTTGCCCTTGGGGTATAATTACAACATTTACAATTATAAAAATTACAATAAGTATTATGCAATATTTAAATAAAATGATTATACTGTATATGTAGGGAAGCATTATTTTTTAGGTTCCAAAATATGAATTATACATTTACAAATTTTGTCACTAGAAATTAGTAAAATGTTTCTGGTTATGGATATTTAGTTTGCTCTCTGTTGTCAAGTGGCATTTTGTTTTCCATAAAAATTGGCCACTGCACATATTGCTATGTGATAATGGAATGAATTATTGATAAAAGCAATTATTATACATTACCCTCCACACATGCACAGTGTTTTGTTTTCTACTATTTCATTTACCCTGGTCAACTTCAGCCTAAAAATCAGAGAGTACAGTGCAGTAGCATATTTGAGAGAAAGAGATCATATTCATATAACTTTTGTGCAATATATTGTTATAATTGTTCTATTTTATTATTATATATAGTTGTCAGTTTTTATTGTGCCTTACTTATAAATTAAACTTTATCATAGGTACAGATGTTTAGGAAAAAACAGTATATATTAGTTTAATACTTTCTGTGGTTTCAAGTATCCACTGGGAATCTCAGAACTTATCTCCTACAGACAAGGGGAGACTACTGTATCACTGTAGAGAAAAAGAGAAGAAACAAAGAAGAGAGAAACAACATAAATTGTGTAATTATATTCTTTTCTATATTTAAAAAATGTTCATTGACAAAAAATTATGATGAATGAGGGAGCCAAAGTGTTTTATTTTGTCAATATTTAGCATTATTTTGAATCAAGCAGGCACTGAGAATAGCACACACACTGGCAACCCCGTGGCAACAGTGCAATAGGCATTTAGAGTAAGCAAAGTACACAGTTAAGACAAAATTATGGTAAAGCTATAATTCTTGAGTAGATTTTCTGACATAGCTGTGCTATTGCACATGTAGTGAAAAGGAAAAGCAGAGTGGAAAGGTTTTAGAAGGTTTTAGAAGGTTTCTGATTATAAAAATAAGTTTCATTGATAATGCTATGTAATTTTGAGAGAATTTCATAGACCATTCATTTCGCTCTTAAAATCTTTTTAAAAAGTGCATATATATGTATAAGTATAATTATAAAAGTTATAATTTAGTAAAAGATAATTTTATTTTTCTCAAAGAATGTTAGACAATCATACCATAACTCACCACAGTACTTGGATACATGGCTCAGTTACCAAAAAGACAAAAAAATAACAAATTACAGAGAAGTACTTTTTTTCTAGAAAATATAATTAATATGTATCTTTTGAATAAAATTAAAATTCATTATCAGATAATATAACATTAAATCCAGTGTAATTCATTCATGTTTCGCCAGATCTCTCTGCTGAAAATATTAGTGAATGTTGGGTTCATGTACAATACTCATGTGCATTAACTGGTCTGAAACAATTAAGAATAAAACACATTGATGTTTAAAAAGTCTTGTCATATTTGTGACCTTAATTAATTTTGACATCATTATGAAGTGCAGTAGTAGAAATTATTATCTTCTCTTTGGATGTGAGAAAATTTGAATTTGAGAGATAATTTGCCAATGGTCAAAAGACTGCTTTGTGGTAAAAGTGGTAGGGCAATTTATGTCTTATTTTTCCTAGTCTGGGCCTTTAACTTAATCCCAAAAGTTTACTTTGAAATAATCTAATAAACTGGGTTGATTTCTCTGTGTGATTGCACTTGAACTTTTTTTAGATCAAAGTGCTTTTTCATTAAATGATGCTCAGAAACCATTTCACTGATTCTCTAGCTGAACTGTTTAGTAATTGGTTGACCTGTAGCAGAATCACAGAATTAAAAACAAAGAACAAAGTCATTGGGGAAAAGTGGTTGGCATTTAAATTATAGCTTAAATGATTTAGATTTAGTGTTATTTTCTTAATAAATGAACTGTCTTTGTTCTCAAATCTAAAATGATGTTTCCAATGTGTGAACTCTTTTGAAAAGTAATTGTTAAAAAAAATGCTATTCAAGCATGACATTTATCAGCCACATTAAATTATCTGCTGTTCTAAATAGACCTGAGATCTGACCACTAGTGTTTGGTCTCTAAAAAAAGAGTGAATCAAGATTCAAATTTTTATTCTGTTTCCACGATGGCAAGAACATATGTGCCTTGATAAAATCTTAGGATGAATTAATACTGGCAAACACAAAAGTAAAAATAAATGATAGGATACATGAGCAATGAAGACAAATGGAGAAATGTTGTAAATCCAGGGGTTGTCTCTGTTCTGGTGGTTAAATTTAGTTGCAGCTCTCTAAGATTTGTTAGATGCTTTTGTTATGGTGTGTATGTGTTATTATAAGCTTTTCTTTTGTTGTATTAAGCTACCAAATCACAAGTTTGTTCCTCTATGTAAAATTTAAATGCAAAATTTGTGACTAACTCATCATATAATTGCACCCTCATAACCTAGCATTTTAGCTTTTTACAAAAGTTATGATGATCTCATTAATACTGCCCCCCAAAAGAGAAAATAAATTAATCAAACTTTAATTGCCAAGATACTTCCTAGGAAATGGAAGTTATGATATGAATATTAATATATCTGATTTGCATTTTGCAACCAAACAGAATACACTTCACATTTCACTGTTTGGAGTCACAATGTACTAAGCAAAAAGGACAAGTAGTGGAGCTCCATATTTCTTAGAGATTAATAAATCATGTCGTGATTCTTAGAGTTTTAGAATTTGCTTAAAAGTGTGAGATCTTCCATTTTTAAAAAATAAAATAAAGTAGATTAAAAACACAAAACCTAATTCTTAAATTCTGCAGAATAAAAAGCTGGAGTATACAAATATCTAGAAAGAAGATTTCATAATTGAAATAATGGTAAGAGATTTTTTTCTTTCCTCCTTAGCAAGATCAAAATGAATCCGTTGAGTTACTCTTGGAATTATTTAGCAGAATATTATTCAATCTGATACGTATTTACTTCTATAATTTATTCTATCAATATTTATTGTCTATGAGACATTGTGCTTGGCAGTATATAAGACAATCACAGTCAGTTCTCATGAAAATTAATATTCTGATAGAAAATTCTACACTTTGTAAGGAGCTGTGTTAGGGTTAATGGTCTCTGCTTTCAAGAACTATGCTTACCCTGTACTTAGATGACAAATGTGCTTAAATGAGTGCCTCAAAGACGGGGGGCTGTCATTCTGTTATTCACATCTGTGATGGCTAATTTTAGGTGTCAATCTGACTGGATTAAGGAATACCTAGAGAACTGGTAAAGCATTTCTTCTGGGTATGTCCTCGAGGGTGTTCCTGGAGGAGACTTGCATGTGATTCCATGGACTGGGTCGGGGAGATCTGCCCTTAGGGTGAGCAGGTACCATACCATCAGCTGGGAGCCCCAATAAAATGAAAAAGGCAGAGAAGAGGCAATTTACTCTGTGTGTGTGTGTGTGTGTGTGTGTGTGTGTGTTTCTCCTGAAGCTGGGATAATTTTCTCCTGCTCTTGGACATGAACTTTCCAACTTTTGGACTTCAGCACTTACACCAAGGGTCCCTGGGTTCTCAGGCTTTCAGCTTTGGACTGGGCATTATACCATCTGCTTCCCTGGTTTCGAGGTTTTTGGATTGGGACAGAGCCACACTACCAGCATCTCAGGGTGTCCCACTTTCTATCAAAGAGAATAAAAGTATGAATGTCCCAAAAGAATACTATGCTTTCTATCAATTATATCACCTTATAAACAACTTATCATATTAGCTACACATTACGTTGTATTATTAAAAATTAGGTGGTGAGGAATATATTATTCCATTTTCATGTTTTAATAGACAAATAGAATAATTAATTATAAGATATCTAAATCATTTATTTTTGAATTGATTGTTTTATCTAATATACAAGAGTTTTTCCATAATTAATTTCTCAATGCTTTCCATAATATTTAATCAAAATGTGTTTTAACATATTTATTTGAAATGAAACATGAAATCAGACTTTATAACAGAAGGTAAATTTTGTAATTTAGTTGACTGGTTTAATTAGGCCTGGCTTTGCCATACAGATAATAGATAGATTTCATCCAAAACAATACAACAAGTTTAAGCTGCACATTCAGTTCTACCTAATGACCATCTTAATAAACTTTAGCTTTTTATATAGTGACCTTGAGCTCAGTTATGTTTGATGGTCTCTACTGTCCAAGAATGGAGGAGATACATTCATATTTCCAATGAATTGTAAGCTGAAACTTCCGTCATTTGCCTCAATAAGAGCAAAATTGTACTAAAGATGTAGGAGAATATGATCAAATTTTAAAGTTGTGCAATGTGGAATATTGAAGATTGAAGAAATTTGAGTAATGATGAAAACCATGATATGGTTAATTTGCGAACAACTGATATGGAGTCTGGATATATGGATACTAGAGTTGAGAGAGTGGAGGACCACAGGTTTAGTCATTAAATGGTTAGCAACTTGAAACTTCAAGTCACGAAGAATGAGGGCAAGACAGGGGGTGACTACCCATATGTCAGGTAAAGATGACATTAAAGAGTGTGGAAGAATGCCCTGGAAGTCAACAGATATTATTTAAAAGGGAAGAGAGGAACATTGAGAATAAGGTTTAGGAATAAAAAAATGAATGATGAAGTTGGAAAAGGTTGGATAGATGGGGTAGAATCAGATTGTGGAGAGTATTTAATGTGAGTGTAAAGTATCTGGGCTTTCTTTTAAAAAAAAAAATAGAGATCAAGCATAGGCTTCTAATTGGAGAAATGGGTAATGGAATGAATAAGATGAATGAGAAATAGATATTGGTAATTTGGGTATGAGTTCTCATGGCTGGTACAAGGTAATACTGGAAGAGAAAAAGAAAGAAATGTGCATGTAATGCATTGATACAGAGTGTAGAACATGAACAACAAAGTGATGTGGGACCAATTGTCAAGGAATATTTCTCATTTAGGATACCTATTTGAATGTTGCCTTTGAAAACATTTTTGAAAAATAACACCACACACTTGTAACAAATATAATATTTTACCTTCTATTTGTACTATGTATTAACCAAAAAATGTAACTTCAAATTTTCCTGCAAGTACAGATGGTCCCAGACTTATGCTGGTTGGATTTAGGTTTTTCAACTTTATGATGGTGCAGAAGCAACATGCATTCAGTAGAAACTGAGCTTCACGTACCCATACAACCATTCTGTTTTCTACTTTCAGTACAGTATTCAATAAGTTACATGAGATACTCAACACTTTCTTATAAAATAGGCTTTGTGTTTTGATGAATTTTTTGCCCAACTGTAGGCTAAGGTAAGTGTTCTGAACACATTTAAGGTTGGTTAAGCTAAGCTGTTAGTTGTATTAGGTTAGTTGTATTAAATGTACATTAGATATATTGAATGCATTTTTGACTTATGATGTTTTCAACTTACAATAGGTTTATCTGTACATAACCCCATCATAAGTCTTGGAGCATATGTGTACTTAGCAATGTGCCTTTCTGTCATAAAGAAGGAACAGATGGGTCTTTAGGCCTTAGACTCATTATTGAAAGTGGAATTTGGGTAATGCCAGTTCCTCAAAGGCAGTTTCTACATCATCAGCTTAAATCCATTATGTAGTACAAAGTATAAATATACCATTCAAGATTATGCAGTAACATTTGACGTACATCAAAGTGATACAAATGAGCTATATACATTTTATTTTAATTATTGTTCATAATCAGAGAATAGTTAAGGAGTCAATAATAAAAGATCATATTAAGCAGTTAAGATAGACTCAGGTATTTTAACACAAGAAACTCAATAGACTTCAAGTAAAATATTTGACTGATTATTAGGTTTCTAAAAAAAATTAGATAAACTATTTTGTAGTAGTCTGGGTACCATCCTATGTTAGTACCATCCTATGTTAGTAGCCTGGGTACCATCAGATTAAAACAAACATTTATTGAGTACTTATGATGTGTGAGGCACTGGGTTACTTACAGAGTAAGTCATAGTCTCTACCCTCAAGAATTTATAATCTAGCACTATAGGTTGACATATTAAAATCATATTACAACACAATTTTACAAGGGTGTAATAATGGAAATATTCCAAAGGATATTATGGAAGCTATGAATAGGACCACATAAACCAGGATGCTTTCTGGGAATGCTGTCTGGTTAAAGTAGTATGTGATGTCCTTTGTTGTTGTTGTTTTATTGAGTTAAAATTCACATAGCAAACAATTAATCATTTTAAAGTGCACAATTCAGTGGCATTTAGTGTATTCATAATGTTGTGCAACTACTAGCTCTTTCTAGTTTCAAAATTTTTCACCATCCCACAAAACACTGTACCTATTAATTAATCACTCCTCGTTCACTCCTATCCTCTAGTAACCTTTAAACTGGTTTTTGTCTCTGTAGATTTTCGTATTTTGGTTATATCACATTAAAAGGATCATGTAGTATGTGGCTTATGGCGTCTGGTTTTTATCACTTAGAAAAATGTTTTCATGGTTCATCTAAGTTGTAGCACACGTCAGTACTTCATTGTTTTATATGGCTGAATATTCCATTGAGAGTATATATCACAATTTATCCCATCAGCCATTGTGATGGACGTTTGGGCTGTTTTTACCTCTTAGCTATTATTACTAATGTTGCTATGAACATTTATGTACAAATTTCTGTGTGGACATATGTTTTTATTTCTCTTGGATATATACCTAGGAGGCGAAGAATTGCCAGATCATATGGTAATTCTGTGTTTAACTTTTTAAGAAACCATTGAACTATTTTCCACAGTGCCATGGATCCTATTTATCTACATGCTTGCCAACATTTGTTATTTTTTCAGTTTGTTTGTTTTTTATATTAATAAAAGCTATCCTGGCAGGTATGAAGCGATATCTCATTGTGGTTTGTATTTATATTTCCATAATGACCAATGAAGTTAAACATTTTTTCTTGTTTCTTTTGTATATTTTCTTTGGAGAACTGACTATTCAAGTCATTTACCCATATTTTAATTTGATTGGTTGTCTTTTTGTCTTTGAATGTAAGAGCTCTTTATATATTCTGGATATTAAACCCTTGTCAGACATAGAATTTGCAAACATTTTTTCCCATTCTCTATGTTGTCTTTTCATATTCTTAATAATGTCCTCTGATGCATATGTCTTAAATTTTTATTAGACCTAATTTGCGTGTTTTCTGTTTCGTTGCTTATATTTTTGGTATCAAATCCATTGCTAATCGGAGGTCATGACCATTTACCTCTTGTAAGAATTTTCTTGTAAGAATTTTATGATTTTAGCTCTTAAATTTAGACCATTGATCCATTTGGAATTAATTTTTGAATATGGAGTGATGTGGGGGCCCAACTTTATTCTTTGTATGACATTATTCAGTTGTCTCAGCATCATTTGTAGAAGAGACTGTTCTTTCCCCACAAGATGACATACAGATTCAATGCAATCCCTGTCACAATTCCAATGCACGCAATGAAATCAAATCTGGTACAGCAGTGAAAGAAAGAAAAAATTCCAATGACCTTTTTTATTTTTATTTTTTTTGAAATTTAAAAGCTTATCCTGAAATTCATATGAAACTGCAAGTGACAACAAATAGCCAAAAGAATATTGGAATAGAAAAACAAAGTAGAAAGATTTTCACTTACTAATTTGAAATCTTTCTACAAAGCTATAGTAATCAAAACATTGTTGTACTGTCATGAGGACAGACACATAGACTAATGGAATAGAATTGGAAACCCAGAAATAAACCCAAACACCTAGAGTCAATTAATTTTTGACCAGGGTTCCAAGACCATTCTATGTTTACTGAAACTTCAAAGATTTTTAGAGTTAGCTAAGCTAAGGGAGGAAAAATAAGAGGGGGAATCCTTAGCTAATAGGATAGACAAGGCAAACTCATGAAGTTTGGGAAACTAATAGGAAAAAAAAAAAGGAAACAAAACAAAACAAAAAAGAAAACAAACACACATTTAGTGTTCCTGGAATATACAGTATACACCTGATGATAGTAAGAGCTGTGGTGGAAAGGAAAGAGAATGAAATAAATACTTAGGACATACAACAAGAAAGATAAACTTTATATTGTGGTTCAGTATCACATTTATTCTGGAAAAGTGGATCCCAGCTCTGGGCCTACATCTCAGAGTATCCCTTGTGCTTTGGATTGTCTTCCTCAAAATTTTCTAAATCCTTCTCAATACCTGGGAGTAGCCAGCACTGGCAAACCCATCTTGGCCCAAACCCCATACAGGATGGTCTTTGACTCAAATGTTAGTCAGGGTTCTCCAGAGAAATATAACCAATAGGATACATATAGATATGTAAGAAATTTATTGTGTGAATTGGCTGATATGATTATGGAGTCCAAGAATTTTTCCAATATGCTGCCTAAAAGCTGGAAAGCCAGAAAAACTGGTGATATGATTCAGTCCAAGTCTGAAAGTCTGAAAACCAGGGTAGCTGATGATGTAACTCCTGGCCAGAAGCCAAAGGCTGAAGGCCTGAGAATCGGGAAACCATTGGTGTAAGTCCCAGAATCTAAAAGCCTGATAATCAGGAGCTCCTATATCTAAGGGTAGGATGTGTGAGAGCAAGAGTTTCAGGTAAAGAAGAGAAAGAATTCACCTTTCCTTCATCTTTTATTCTATTCAGACCCTCAATGGATTGCATGATACCTGTCCACATTGGTGAAGATGGATATTCTTTACTCAGTCTAATTCAAATGCTAATTTCTTTAGAAAACACCCTCACAGACACACACAGAAATTATGTTTTACTAGCAGTGTGGGCATCCTTTAGTCCAATCACGTTAATACATAAAATTAACTATCACAACCCTCTATCCTGGTCATGAGATCCACCAGATGTCTTAGGAACTTCGTACTTGTGATCTAGTCCCAGTTCCAGGAGGGCTAGCTTCAATGGATCACTCCTGCTATCCAGAGTAGAGGGTTTTGTTTGTTTGTTTGTTTGTTTCACTAGGATTGTATAAGATTGGGCAGCCAGAAAGTTACTGAAATACAGATTTGGTATCATGGTCACTCAAGGACACTGGATGAGTTCAGGGCTCTAGCCCACCATTGGTCCAATGCCAACACATGGACTTGAACCAAGTGTGTGGGTTTATGTATTGGTTCTTGCCATATGAGTATCTCTTCCAATTATAAAATTGCCTCTTGTCTCTACCACTAGAGTGTGACAGGGGTAGCAGCAGTTTCCTTGACTTTGTGGTACCCTCTGTTGCTCCTCTTGCTGCAAGCAAGCTGGCTATCCCAACTTATTCTATATACTCCACGCAACATGTCAGGCAGTTCTTCACGGGTGGTGGCACATATCTTTTCCAGGGGCTTTTAAGACTATTACTGCACAACCCTAATGGCCTAATAGTTGACTTCTCTTGCTTCCAATTTATGTGGTGGTCTCACGTTTTCTTGGCATTTTCTTAAGGCTTACAGTACATGAGATGGATATTCCTTGTATGAATGAGACTGCTATTCTCTCTCTGCTGAGAAGCCCTCACCTATCTACCCTACTCATGGTTCAGAGTGAGAGGCAAGATCTGGTGAATATTGAAAGAGATCACTTTCTAAGAATTCAGTGACCATGGCCTAAAGAGACTGAAAACTCTTCTAACGCTGATGGAAGATGTGGTGTTCTACATTTACATTATACAAGTTTTCTGTTGGTAAATTTAATGCATCCAGAAATCTAACTGTTGTACACATTTCCCGTATATTGTGATTAAAACTTACACTGGTGATCATAATCAAGAAAAAATATTAACAACCTTTCAGAGAACCATTGGAATAGAATATTCATAGGTAAATTGTAAATAATTCTACATCATGAATAATGTAATAAGCATTAAACAGAGGTATTAGGGAACAGTAGAAGCAAGAGATCTATATTATATAAATACAAACAAGATTACAAAGAGTCATGCCACTATGAGTAAAAATGGCATTGCTACCATTTTCTTGCAGTGAGAGATATGAAATTAGCCGGGTTCAGAAATTTGACAATAAAAAACAGAAAACAATGATTTCTGGACTAAATAGAAAGCAATAGTCCCTGGATAATATGAAATTCTCAAGTACTGATTGGGCAATAAAATATATAACTACTTTTTTCTATATACCATTTTAAATATTTTAAATGTTAATTAATAAACCACTATTTCTCACATGTTCCATTAAATTTGTAATGCATTTTTAAATCATATAGTTTATATATACAGGACCTCAGCCAATAAAGAAAACCAATTGCCCAAGATATCTAACATCCCAGGGATGGCCTGTTAGAGACTGATAGGATTGATATAAAGTTATTTTTTGCTTTCTCTCTAAGACAGCTGTTCTCAACATTTAGAATAAATAAAATTCACTGGGGCACATGTTGAAGCTGAAGCTTCCCAGGCCTCAGTTTTGCATGAGATAAAAGTGAGTTTTCTGTGAAACACAGAATTGGGGATATCTAGCATGCCCTTGGATACATAAATCTAAAACAGAGATAAGATCACGGTTTAGAGAGGTATGTTTCTCACTAAAGAGATGATGAGAGGTCTAGGGCAAAGCCCTAAAACAATATACAAAATAGAAAATCATAGACTGATGTGATGGAACCCATAATCTAACTGTGAAAAAGTCTCTGTATTTAGATGATAAACTAATCTTGGGAATATGAAGGGTTTGGTGGCAATTTTCCAGCTTTTTAGCTCATGAAATCACTGAGTGTTACAAAGGGAATGGAAAATTTTATTTCATCCCTGCCTGTCACCTCTCATTATCCCACGTAGGTTAAAACTTACACACAGTATTTAGGTCACATAATACTGTAAAGTGCATTGCTATCTCCATTATTATAAAGTTGAAGTTCATAAAGAATAAATTACCTTCCCAAATTCACTCTACTAATAAATTGGAGAGTGAGGATTAAGATGTACATATTTGAATACAATGCCTATGAACTTTTTCTTCCTTCTAATACTTTGTGTTCTTTCTCACTCATGCAATTCGCTCTGACTTTTTGTTAATGCAGATACTGTACTACCTCTCTCCTCTCTGTGATTAAATATTCTCTATTTCATCAAGCCTATATTCTATTTCTCTCCTTTTGCTACTAACTGCTTTCCTCATTTTACTTCTTCTCCTGTCAGTCTCATAAGCTTCCACAAAATGCTATCTGGGAGACCCATGTCTTTTGTGTTTTAAACTAAAGCTCCTAAGCTATTTTGAAAAGTTGGTGTGTCATTCGTGATTGCCAATTGCTAATTTATTTGAACAGATACAGCATTAACATCTCTTGAAATATTTAAGATAATAAATGATAGTGATATAGGCAGCCCTAGCTTTGCACAGTGTGTGGGACTTTAAAAATGACAATGCAAACTGAAATTGTGCAAAGCAACTTTAATAATAAATGGAAAGAATTAAGATCATTCAGCAACTTTAGAAAATTTTTTTGTCAAAACATTAAAAACTCTCTTTAATAAATGTGATAAAAGGGATAAATGTACAGGGAAATGAAAAAGTAGTAAAACCAGTATTGAAGGACATTTATTTTAAATATTAGAAACATTGAGAATAAATGTCTTATTTGTACAAACCTTATCAAGAACAGTTTGAACAGTGCTTGCCTTCTTCTCATATATAAATCATGATACAGGACAAGCATCTTTTCTGTGCCTTGGTGAATTGTCATAATCCTAAATGTGTATCAGTTTATGACCACATTCGTTTTTATTGTTGTGTAACAACTAACCACAGACTTAGCTACTTAATACAACTCTTATTTATTATATCTCACAGTTCTCTAGGTCAGAAGTCACGGTGTACGTAGCAGAGCTTTGTGCTTAGGGTCTAACAGGGCTGAAGACAGAGGGTCAGCTAGGTTGGGCTTTTATCTGGATACTCTGGGAAAGAATCTGATACCAACATCATTCAGGTTGTTTGAGGAATTCAATCTTCGGCTTATTGCCGTAGGTCTGAGGTCCCCATTTCCTTGCTAGCTGGCACCTGGAGGCCATTCTCAGCTTCTAGATGCACCTGCACTTCTCAGGTGGCCCCCCTACATCTTCAAAACAGCAATGGTACATCGAATCCTTCCCACACTTCAAATCTCTCTGATGTCTTCTACTCTCTACTTTTAAAGTGCTCACATGAATGGGTCAAGCACACCTAAATAATCTCCATATCTTAAGGTCAACTGACTTGGTACTTAATTATATCTGCAAAATCATTTCATAGCAGTATTTAGATTACTGTTTGATTGAATAACAAGTGGATAGGAATCTAAAATTCTGTCTAGCATACAACTTCTTACCCTCTGCACTTTTAATATCGTGAAATATCTCTGACATATCCTTTAATGTCAATTTTAGTGGAACCTTTGCCTCCTCTGAAACATCTTTATCCTTTTTTGTTACAACCAATTTCCTTGTTTATTTGATAATTTCTCCTTTACTGAGTTCCTCTGGCTGCATGTCTTGGGTCTCTAGAATGTTGTCAATGTCATCATTCCCATGATCAGCCGTCTTCTAACCACATTTAATAGTATTTCCAGTATTAGCACTTTCTTTCTTTGCTGCACTTTCACCTTTTGATTATCTGTTAATACTTTAAAAAATGACATGTAGGTCTATTAACAAGAGACAAGAAGCCAACACAACTGCACATTTTGTTGTGTATGAACTGTTTCATTATGATTCATTCCTTCTTGTCTTTTCTCAGGTTGATTAAACTGAAATTTTACCTATATATGGAGTTTTTAATTTTATTGACACACTTTTTTTTGCTTTTAGAAGTTCTTTCATTTGTAAAACTGCATTATCATCATTCATTCTCTCCAGTTATTTGCTCATGTTTAAAATTCCACCTATTAATTTAAAGATTTCATTTATAGGCATCATATTCCATATCTAATAGCACTATTTACAAGAAAAGAGTTCTAAGTCTAGAGAGAGTCAGCAGAAATAAGCTACAGAATTAGAATTCTTTTCTTGTAAATGTAAATAGAATTATTAGATGCAGAGTATGATGGCAATAAATGAAATCTTTAAAGAAATAGATGTTTCTTTTATTGCAAGCTTATATTTTGTGAAAATGTTGAGGTAGTCAAAAATTCTTTCAGGTAGTAAAGAGATACAATATAATTTTCAATATATTATTCAATTCTCAGAAGTTTCTCTGACTGGCAGGGTAGGATAACTATGTGAAAGCAAGTGTATGGGTATACATTTCCAAACGAAATAATGATGATGCATCGTTATTATTTTAATCAATTCATTTCACCTCAGGCAATGGCAGAGTCTTTCTCACTTTCTCATCTGTTCTCTCTGAATTCAAGAAGGTTTCTCCCGTCTATCTATCATCTATCTGGTTTTATTGCCCATCCTTTTGCCAAGGACTTAATCATAATTCCAGGTCTCTTGTAATTACACTCTCAATTTGTGATGATCAGGACTTAATCTCCCATTCCCATGTGGTATCTATATTTTTTCCAGTACAGTCTCATTTTTTGTTTTCACTTATATTGCTGGTTTGTTGTATCCGTGTTAAAAAAAAGAGCTGCTTATTCTGTGTATTTCTCTTACTTCCTTGGGAAGATCACAATGCATTTGAGAGCATCTTTGTTACAATTTATTCAACATACAAATGTTTTATATCAAGAAGTCTTTTTCTAACATCTAGACCACCTTACACATGAAAGTGGAAGTTGAATTCAACATTTTTGGTGTACATTTTATTATATACACATACATCCCTATACAATATATAGCATTGGTTTGCCTATTATTAAGCTTCAAATGAAGGGCAGTAAATTATAATATATGTTTTACTAAAGATTTTATTTGTGCAGCTCTGGTTAATTTCTTTTTCCTTCTGTGTAGTGACTACATATATATTTTTTAATGAGTATTCATTGCTTTCTATTTTTACCTATTTTCTATAATACTACAAGAAGTGGAAATACTGGGGTATTGGTTACCTTCAACTTCAATAGATATTTCTAAATTGCTTTCCGATACATTTTTGCCAATTTACAGTCCACCAGCAATGCTCCATATGGCTTTCAGATGTCATCATTTTTTAATTTTAACCATACTGAATAAATTGGTATTTCAGTTGTTTTTAGTTTGCCTTTCTCTTAAGCTAAATGAACTTTTCACATCCTTTTGGTCATTGGGATTTCTCCTTTTAAGAATGAGCTATTGTTTTACTATGTACATTAGTCAATTGCATAACTATTTTGTTAATAATCTTTTATCAGTTATAAGTACTGCATAATTACAAGCACAATGAGTTATTGGTTTGATTCTAGCATGATTTGATGAGAAAGTTTTATTATGGTCCAATACTTCAATCTTTTCTCTATATTTGGTGCTTTTATTGAATAAAATTTTCTCTTACAATTATAAATATATTCTCCCATATATATCTAGAAAGTTTTGATGTTTGACTTTTACACATAAATCTTTAACCTACATAGGAATTAATGTTGTGTCTGTAGTATATTTCTATTATTTATGGATAACAAATTTCAGAATATGTTAATAATACACTGATTGTAATACCAATTTAGTCATACATCAGGATGACAAAAATGTGTGTGTTTCCATCTGATTCTGAACGCTATTCAAGTGTTTGTTCTTGATTCAAAACTATAATATATAAGATACTCACATTTGTCAAAAAGATCTTGTCTATTCTTATACCTGGCCTTTCATATAAATCTTATTAATAAAATGACTTTGTCAAGGTCCATGAACATGTCTATTTGCATTTTAATCAAGATTGCTTTTAATCACTTATGTAGAGCAATGATATTACATTCTATCCATGAACATCCTCTCTACATTTATTTGGGATTTTTCAAACATATTAGAAGAAAACTTTATGATTTTTTCCACAAAATCTAAAACCTTTGTTGTTGTATTATTTCATAGGACCATTATAATTTTTTGCATTACATTCTAAATTTAGCTTTTTAAATTTTAGTATTGTTTTGGATATTGATCTTATATCCAGCAACTTTACTATATTCTCATTCTTACAATAGTATATTTGTACATTCCATAGAATTATCCATGTAGGCATCATCTGAGAACAATGAAAATTTTGTTTCTTTCATTCCTGCTTTTAAAGAGAATGCTTCCAAGTACTTACTATTTAGCATAGTAATTGTTGTAAATTTTTGCTATATACCCTTTTTCAGTGTATGCAAGTTCTTTAGCCTTTGTGTTCATATTGTTAATGCCATTACTTTTAGGCAATAATTGGTATTAAATTTTATAAAATTATTTTTTGATATCTATTGAAATTTTCACGTTTTTTTCTCTAATAGTAATATGATGATTTTCTTAATTAAAATCTTGCTGTCCTGTGATTAACTCAATGTTTACTTTTGGTATTTTAAAGGAGTTGATTTGCTAACATTTTTTTTTTTTTTCAATCTAGATATTTGGCTTATATGGTCGTTTGCTGTATTGTCCATAAAACTGCCTGGTGTTTTTATGTGTGTACTGGGATAGAGATGGAATGGATTAAGTTATAGATGTATCCATTTATTGAAAGTATTACCAGTTTGAGTTACTTCTGATGAGTTATATTTTAAAATAGACTTCCTTTTTACCTATTTTCTAATTCAATGCATTAAAGTTGCTCATAAGTATCATATTCTTTTTATTCTAACTGTAGTTTTTTTAATTAGTTCTTTGATTTATTAAATATCCTATTGCTTCCACAAAGATCACGGGCCTAGCAGTCACAACATCAGCATTTTACTTTTGCTTCTATCACTTGTGGATTTTTGTCTTGAACTGTGGACAAGTCACTGCTATTGAACATATTTTTTCATCTCTAAAACCAATTTACCATTTCTTTTTTAGCTCACATATTTCCAATGAGGCTCAAAGAATATGATTTAAAATGCTTTCATGAATGGAAAAAACAAAAACAAAACCCAAGGAATTTATAGGTTTATCTGCAAAATCTTGTTGAACAAGCACATCACTTGTAATATTTTCCCCCAAGTGACATCACAGGCCTCTTTTGGAACATAAATGAGAATCAAAGAGCTTGTAACCCCTTCACTGCAGAGTGAAACTTCCATTGTCTGATGTTATCTCTAGCTGACTCGAATACTGGCAATTTGTTAACCCTAATTATTTTAAACACTGACATGAATGTTTAATAAATGTGCTTTTAGCACATAAATATATTCTCACTTCATAAAACATTTTCTAAAAAAATTGTGAGACATTTTAAAACACTTCACACAGGTCCTAATATAGAAGGCAAAGTTACTAATTTTTGCTTGACATTCAGGATTATTAAGTATGACTTTTGGGGAAGTGCTCAAACTCCGGATTAGGAATTGAAAGACATACAAAACCTCAGAAGTACTGTTAAAAACAAAATGAAAGACTTAAAAATATTGGGGTAAAATTTTTTTAAAAAGTATTAAGAAAGAAATTACCTTTAGAAAGGCAGAATCATTTTCTGCCATGTATCATTTGCTTTTTCAGAGCAAGGATATTAGCTTAAAATGATGGTAAAATGTATATAGTAAGGCACATTGAGTTCCATTCAAAATGGATTATCTTTCACCATAGGCTTTTAGTGATAGAATTGGGATCACTTGTTCACTCATACAGCAAAGGGAGAATTCTGTATAGTTTGGTTCTTTCACTGGATGCTGCATAAAGCTAAATTCGCAGGACTAGATTGAGAAACAAGGCTAGGCAGAGTCCCTCTATTTTGATAAAACTCCCATTTAGGAGAAAGTACTAAGGCTCAACAGTAATTTAACATTTATTTTACTATGTCAATGTCTATGCCTGAAAAACATATGCAAGTTTAAAAGATGAACAGAGTCCAAATAAAGTCATTTTTTAAAATTTTGTTTATTATTGTTTACCATTGGGGAGATGCAGTTTATTTACACCAGCAGCCATAGGGGCAAGGGGAATACACAGTTAGTCAGCTATCTGTATAGAATGGACTACTTATGCAAAAATAAGAATCTCCAAAACAAAGGACAGTGGTGAGCTTCACTACCCTCCCCCAATGATCCCAGCATGCGATAATGCTAGGCAGTGGTCCCTGGGCATGCGGTGGTAGAAACTAATATATGGAAGAAAAAGCCACAAACCACAGAAATTGTAAAGAACCCCTTTCCCCCATAACACACACACACACTCAGATACATAATAGGATTACAGGGTGATCAATACACTTAATCAAGGAGAGAAGGATAGGAATTCTGCTGTTAGAGGGAAGGTAGGTAGGGAAAAGGAGAGTTCCTAACCACTGTCAACTATATGGTAGGGAGTATTTTCTCCTCCAAAAGGAGTCTGTTTCCTCCGGGCATCTGTTAGACCAAGCCCACCTTATACCCATCCAGGGTAGCAGCTATTGCCCTTTTGGTAGAAAGGCGGTGGAAAATAAAGCCAAAAAGGAGGTACTGTGAACCATTACTCAAAACTACTTCCCATTTCTTCCTCCTCTAGTCAGGAGAAAAGGCCAGAAAGAACACAGTAATATCATGGTCTGAGATCTGAGTTCTCTATCAGAAGCAAGAGTGATTGGACCATGGCCTTTCTCCCTTACCTTCATCCTGCTTCCAAGACACTGTTTGGAAATAGGCCAGAGTCTCATTTAGACCCTCCTTTCCCTCTGCATCCTCTTAGGAGATGTCTAACAAAAAGGGCAAAGATAAATCAAAATTATTTTAGCTCCTGCCAAACTTTGCTTTTTCAAAAGTTATCACAATTCTTAGATTAGAGATCAATCTGTAACTAGGCCCCAATTCTGATCAAGACTCTATGGGAAGAAGGTAGGAATAATCTCAAAGCCCAATCTCTATTTCTTTAACCCTCTAAAGTATGTAACCCAAAACAGTCCGCACAGTACACAGTCCCTTCTGGGATAAGGAAGGATACATGCACAGCAAGGGTTAGAGAATGGATAAGGACCAACTCCATCCCTGTGTGTGTCCATCAGCCTTTACTGCTCTCTGCTTAGGTCCTAAGAGGCAGTATCCAGCAAAGGCAAGAAGATAGTTGTTCTCATGAAGTAAGACACAACAGGAGGGCATACTAGCAAGGCAGTCCTATATAAGAGAAATGCTAAGGCATGACACTGCCTTTTAAATACAAAAAATTAAGTTCTCTTCCAATTCCAACCCCAACAGAGAAAGCTGTAAGATTTTCTTCTGGGTCTTCCACAAAAACAGAAAAACAAAAATCTTAAAGGTCAAGGGAAAGGAAACTGGGCAGGTTTTAGAAGCAGTAGCATTAAGAGAGATGAATTGAAACTGGTAAATGTGAAAGCTGGAGCGGCAAGCAGCACCTGGGGTCATGAGCTGCACCAGATAGGCAGTGGAGCAAGGGACAGGAGGAACATGGAAGCAAGCCAGACACATGAGGCCAGGACCCTTATTGGAGCACAGAATGAGGTAAGAAAACATTTCAAATAAAGCAGCACCGGTTCTTGCTCATCTTGGGGCCACCACCCTTTACACTTCATAAACCTTGCTCAAGGAGTAAAGTGGAGAGTAGTTTTGATATGTGGCTCTTATTTCCCATCCTCCCCTATCCCATTTCCTGAAGCCAGGGAATTCTGGAGGTCTTTCCTGACTTCCAACAACAAAAAGACACTTCTTGTCAAAAAGATCCAAGGGGACTGAGTGGAAAGGACTGCCTCTCGTGAGGAGCAGAGAAGGCGGTGACAGTTTGGATGTTCACTATAGCCAAGTTCTAACTGCCCAACCGAAGGAACAGGGGCATTCAACAAGATTCTAAACACAGTCAGATGAGAGATGACCCAGTTCTGCTCCTTGGCTCCTAACACTAACCCATTCACATTATCAAGGGCAGCTCTGGGCTCAGATTTTAAGCCACAGCCACCTGCACAGCCATGATGCTCTTCGATAGTTCAGTCCTGCCCTGGGGTGGGAGGCAGGCAGTAACCTGGCATGATGGCCAAGTCACACCCACGGACTAGCTAGGTAACCAGTAACTCAGAGTAGGAAATGAGTGCCCCACCAAACACATGTCCACAGCATACTACATCCAGATATGAATCTTGCAAGTTTGAGAGATCGTGCATAGTTGCAGAGGTCCCTGCTACCTCTCTAGGGGATCATAACTGAATCCTCAGACTGTCTGGACAACTAAGTTGTCCATTTGCCAAGCCTATGCCACCAGGCAAGCAAGAAAGACGGCTCTGCTAAGCCCAAGGCTAGGTCTTGTCCCCAAGTCGGTTGAAATCATTGTAAATGCAGGACCTTTGGGAAACAGGTGGTTTTGACCTTTTCTTCTTGTCGGAGTCAAGGCCACAGAACACTCCTAACAAATTTGATTGGGAATTCTTATTCTTGGTTTTCCCAAGTTGAAATTGTTAGTATCCAGATCGCACACCTTTATTTCAGAGAAACCCAAAGCAAAGGCTTACAGATCAGAGGAGCAGTCCCACTGAAGGCCACTGACAATGGCCTGACCAACAGTAATGTCCAAACTGTCCAGAAGGCCCTTGATATCAGGCAGACAGAAAGGCTGAGGAATCAAAGGGTTTTATATGCTGGGCACACAACTGCTCACCTGTGCACTGGGGGGCACTATAGGATCTTGCGCACATCCTGGTGTGTTTAGAGATCAATACGCAGACTGTGTGGCTCCTCCTGCCCAGGGTTTCAGATCTGACCCCAGGAAATACACTTAAAAAAGGATCTGAATTCCTAAATTCTCCACCACTTTGGGTTTTAAAATGCTAGGATCTTCAAGGGGAATTAGGACTTTTGTCTTTTTTTTTTTTTTTTTTTTAGCTTACTCTTCCAAACCACAGGACCAGTCTATGTTATTGTCTTGGTCACTCTCAGACTCTCTCGTGTTGCAGCTACTGGAATTCCGGAGGTGAGCGCTGGAGCTCCTGAGCAGGCCCATTCCCAGGTTCTCCAGGAAGGGAGCAAAGCGGGAGGCGGCACGCTCCTTTGTCTTCCACTGGCTGAATGCCAAAATCCTTCACGCTACCAGTGTCTGCGAACTCCAGGTAGAAGTAGCCACACTTGACTGCCCGGTGTACCTCAAAGCAGAATCCCAAACAGGAATCCTCTATCAGGTCTACGTATATCTCCTGAGCGATGGCCTCTAGCTTGTTAGTATCCAGGTTAGCCAACGAAATTTCCTCCATTTTAATTTGTAAGTGATCGTGGAGAGGGCGCTCCTTTTACTCACGGCAGCAACACGTCTGGCTCCGCGGGCCGCGCCTAGGCCTAGGGGCCTCTCAGGGCCGCGTTCTCCGGCGGTGGGGACGGTGACGTCCGCGGTGGCAGAAGCAGCAGCGGCGGCGGCGACTGCTCGGGAATCCCAAGTCCTTCAGTTTGTTTTGGCGTCTCCCGGGTTCTGGGGCCGTGACCTGCGCAAAGACCGCGACTCACCGCCAAACCGTCTCACCGCCTCACCCAGCCGCCCGGGCCTCTTCCGCTCGCTGGTCGGGCCTAGCCCCGCCTCCCCGCTTCCGCTCCTCAGCGCGCTTGCGCACTGCTCCGCGCAGACTCGCAGGGCTTCTTACGCGCAACTGCCTAGAGTGCGTTTGAATTTATGAAAACGAATGGGATGATCTAAACTGGGTCTCGCTTTCATTACCTCTGACTGTGAAACGATTGCAAGGGTGGTTTTTTATGTTATTTTATTTGTGGATTTAAACATTCGTTAATGAATTGAGCAACCATGCTTAATTTGTTTCCTCTGGGAAAGTTAAAAATAATAAATACGTGCACTGTTGTGGTATGATCCGAAATATCAATTTTAGGAACAGTTCTCTGGATACGTTTGAAAATTTGACTTATGTGATTGACTTGTGATCCTTTATACTACTGCCGCAGTTGTCATTTAAATCCACTAGATGGTGCAAGGAAACAAATTACAGTTTAAGTCTTTTTGAATGAAAAAACTAGAAACTAGGCACTAGAACCATAATTCATATATATTGATCAAATAAACCTAAGTCATTTATCTCACTTATAAGATCACCAAATTAGTGTGACTGTAGAGGGATGATAATATGCATCTCTAAAAGAGTTTGAAGAGACAATTATGTGTATGTTCTGTTTTGAAGAGGGAGAAAATCAGAAATATGTTAAATATACTGAGAGATAAAGCTTTTTCTAAAGTTATGTGCATGAATTGTGAAAATGGGAGCCAGCCTACCTGGCTTTAAATCCTGGAGCTAATCCTTACTTCATGGTTAAGATTAAACTAGAGTTTAAAAAAATATCTTGTGGCAGTGCCTTACAATAAGCAACGGTTCAGTGTGTTGGCTATTTTTAATCATATTAGTTATGAAATTGAGTATGAGAAAAATCACTGTAGTATTTCCTTTATATTTTGCTCATTTTTGTCCCCACCACCACTGTGAATAGAGCAACATCTGTTATCTTTATAATTTATCAATAAATAACTATAACTAAAGAAAGAAAAAAAATTTTAAAGTATTTATTGGTATCTGTATGATTCTATACTTTGCTTTTCAGATTAATTGAGAGACATGTATCTTTCCAAACAGATACAAATAAACATTTTCTAATGTATATGGTCATCGAACACCTACTTTTAGAATTAATTCTTAATATCTCATTCTATATTTTCAAGAGTAGAGGATTAAGTTAAACCTATTTGGTTTGTCAGTAGCCAGACTTGTATCCATCCAAATTTTTCTGATTTCATATTTTACCATTTTAAATATCACAAATTGGAAAATATGGAGCCTTTTAAAAGCCTAGACTATTTAAGATTCATGTTCTATAATATTTCTTTTAAATCTAGGGCAGAATTGTTTTTTTGCCATTGTAGTCTTTGTATAATTTATATGTTCTCCATTCAAAAATTGGCATCATTTTAATATAAGTTGGAATGTCCACATAGTCTTAGGCTAGGTAATAAAACATAATAATTAAGTGCATAAGTTCTTCAGTCAGACTGCCTCCTACCAGTTATCGTCTTTGTGAACTTGGCCTATCTACTTTTGTAAATCCCAGTTTTTTCACTATAAAATGTCGATAATGGTTCTCATCACATAGATTTGTTGTGAGTTATAAACATGACAATAGATATAAGAGTCTTCACATAGTGCCTGACAAATACAGTAGTATATAAAATTGTATTGTATACCTACTACTGTGACATGTCTGGTTAGGTGAGAAAATGGAGATATAAATGTAATGGTTTCCATTCACTCCTCCCCTATGCCTTCTCCAAATTTAATTTAAAGCAATGCTTCTCAAACCATGCATATGAATTACTCAGAAATCCTTTTAAAATGTAGGTTATGATTTTGTAGGTCTTTGGGTGGGACCTGGTTTTCAATTTCTGACATACTTTGATGTGTGCTGCTGACTATACTTTAAGTAACAAGAAATTAAAAGGGCTTGACAGTGGACAATTGCTCTTCATAGCAATTGGCTCCCATGTGCTTTGTTCTTGCCAAATTATCATAAGAGTTTTTGCATACTTGATTTTGACAAGAGAATATAAAAAATTGCCTCTTAAATCTTCCTTGTATTGTGAGAATTGGAGCCCAGATTCTCAATTTATGTAATTAAGAGGCATCTTCAATTAAATTGCTTCAAAATATGTACATATAGACTCTCAGGTTAATTGAAATTCAAATACAGGATCATGGCTCAGTTTAGATTTCCTGTCATTGTTTTATTACATTTATTCTTAGAAAAGGAACACTATCATGACATCAAAAATGTGTACATTTTCATTGTGCATTTCATTGTCACCTTGTCACCTCTCTTGTATCACTTAACTAGATTGCTTTACTTTGTAGTGAAATATAAGAAACTATATTAACTCAATAATATACAACATAAGAAAAGTTAGAAAAAATTCCTTAGTTCTCTTGCAATTAATAGGGTTGATGGTATTATTTAAGCCTTTGGTATAAAAATAAAATTAAAAATAGAAATTTTCCATTACTTAAATCATTTTCTCAAGACAAAGCAGGTGCATGGATTAGTTCTTCATAAATGAGTGGTCTTCAAAATTATGGCTTTAAATATTTAGTGCACAAATTAAGGCAAAGTAGAAGGAATGTATTGTGAAATTTTAATTGTCTTTAATTATTGTCTTTCCATTGAATAATTGTAATATATGCGTTGAAAGAATCCGATCTTTCAAAGAGGAGCGCATATTAAATTGTTATTTAAGGGGTTTCGTTAAAGATTGAAAATCCATAAAATGTGTATTTTTAAGAGTCACACTTGTTTGCGTTCACGTAAAATAGAATGAGACAGCAGAATGCATCAGGGATAGATCTGGGAGTGGAGTCAGAAGACCTGAGTTGCTGTGATATTTCTGCCACTAACTTACCAAATGACATTGAGTTAGAAGGTGAATTCACTTTTGTAAAAAACAGACAGACAGATTCATGTTTTCTAGATGTTTCTTTCAAAACTAAATTTCTATGAATTGAAGAAACTAAGGAAACAGTTTCCACCCAGCTAAAGGTTGAGTAAATATTTTTTGTATTGGTTCATGAAGCTCGAGTGTTAGGTCCTAAACTGGGTGTCTAAGGGTTTCTTACCACATACTAATCTGCTTTGCTCCCTAGGGCATCTTGAAGCATCCACGCATTTTTGGGTTAAGACAATTGTTCAGCTACTGAATACCAGCTGTGTGTTGTAATTAACTGTCCTAATATCCAATGATGTTGCTTGTGAGTGGTCATTTTTAGTTAAAAAATTTAATTTATCGAGGGATTTTGACTCTTACGAATTCCATTTTTATTTAGAGAAGTCATTAAAGCTTTACATTTTTTCTTTTTACTTACCTAGCTATTTCAAGATAAATGACTAGTAAATCAGAGAGAGGAGGAACATTTTGCCATGTTGTCTTCTCTTATAAACAGTACTTTCATCAGACTATGATTTATCTCAGAAATAAGCTATAGCATCTTATGCCTTTTGTCAATGATCTGATAAAAGAAATATATGTGTATCAGAACTCTGTAAATACTGGCATGTCCTCCCAGCCATGGCTAGCTAGCTTGAAGTTTCAAATTCATCCTCTGCTGAAACCCATTTTTTAGAATTTGCATTTAAAAATGGATTATTATGGCTTGAATGAGATTCAGAGGGGCCAAAATTTGATATTAAATTAGGGTGTCATGCTAAAATTGCAATGTCTAAAATAAATTTATGATTTCAACCTTCCCTTCTAAACTATGAAACCAAGAAAATTTATTGAATTTTGGTATTTATGACAACTGTGGATTATAATCTACCAAAAGGAAATTTTTATAAAATTACTATTTTAGATTAGTATCATATTCTACTTCCTAACTATAGGTAGTTTAGAATTACTCTATCTTTCCTTTTGGTAGATTATAATCCACAGTTGTCATAAATACCAAAATTCAATAAATTTTCTTGGTTTCATAGTTTAGAAGGGAAGGTTGAAATCATAAATTTATTTTAGACATTGCAATTTTAGCATGACATCCTAATTTAATATTATAATTTGCATAATAAAATACTTTTAAAAGATGATCTTTCAATGTATCAATTATCCAGAACCACTTTGATCTACAAAAGAGCTTTAAAAGATCTCCGTAATAATTTCCACATATTTGTATGAACAAAGAGTACAGATTCTCCTTGACTTATGATGGGCTTATTTCCCAGTAAACCTATCATAAATTGAAAATATCATAAAATAAAAATGCATTTTATACACATAACCTACTAAATATCATAGCTTAGCCTAGCTAGCCTACCTTAAACATGTTCAGAATAATTGCATGAGACTTCAGTTAGGCAAAACCATCCAACTCAAAGTCTATTTTATAGTAAAATGTTGAATATCTCATGTATTTTATTGAACAACCTTCTGAACATGAAAAAGAGAATGGTTGTATGGGTATTCAAAGTACCATTTCTATTGAATGCTTACCACTTTCGCACTACCATAAACTCGAAAAATCATTAAGTTGAACCATTGTAAATTGGGAACCATCTGTTTTTAAAAATATATATTTTTAAAGGATTTATGATACTGCCCGTGAAAGTTATAAGCTAGTTCTTAAACAAAAATAGAAAAATAACTATGTGGGAAAGTCTGCATGGTAATGTATTTGTTTACCTTTTATGTGGTTATAGGATGGGCCCAGAAATATGTAAATTTGAATACAGTAAGTAATTTATGATTAGGCAATATTAATGTGGTAACAATTAGCAGAGATTTCTAGAAACCCTTATCTTAAAGGAATTTCAAACTTATAGAAAATTGCAACGATACTATGAATAATTTCTATATACTTACATTTCACTCAGATTTACTCATTAATATTTTGCCAATTTTTCTTTATCCCTTTCTATTTCTCTCCCCAAGATTTCCTCCTTATCACAAACAAATTTGAACTAATATTTTTCCTGATCTATTTGCTAGTAAATTGCAGACCTAATGCTCTATTATACCTAAATATCTCAGTATGCATATGCGTTAAGAATAAGGCATTCATTAAATCACCACAATACAATTATTACATTTGGGAATTTGACTGGTTCAGGTATTGAATAATACTATCTCTAATTCAGAATCCATATTCAGATGTTGCCAATTGTCCTAATAATGTCTTATGTAGAATGTACCAGTGATTGAAGTTAGAATATATAGCTTATGTATTTTTTGCTTATCCACAAGGTTTTAAAATACATAAAGTGATGCTCTACACAATGTGCTCTTTAATTTTTCATGCTAGAGATTCAAAAGGAGCATCTTGCAAATGAATAAACCATCCATTCCACAATAAGATCATAAACTTAATTTACAAACATATCTTGAGAGAGTTTTAAGAGTGAGATCTTCACATAGAATTTCTTGCTGCCCCAAAATAATATCACTTTTGCAACATTTTTGCCAAATGAGTTTTTTATTGTTTGGTACAAAATTAAGTTTCTTTCTCTCTTTCTTTTTCCATAATTCTTTGCCTTCAAGTTATAAAGGAGGATTCATGCAATTAATTGAACATACTTTTTTTTTCTAATTTGACTAATGTCCATTAGGTTTGTTTTTGTTTTTCTTCTCCCATCAAGAGCTGTCTCATATTTTCTTAAGTCAAGCTGTTAAACTGGTGGGTGGGATGCTTTTACTTCTTGTGTTCCACAGACAGGCATCTGGCAAATGCCACCAAGTGAGAGATTAATTTTCTTGCAAAAACCTTTGTACATGTAAAATTAAGAGCAAATTTAGGTACTAACATGAGAGTGTCTCAGAATCTCTCATAGATTAATGACATAAACTTTTTATTAAAGCAACACTGGTATCTCTTTTGGGACTTAAATCTCACCTCATTTTGTCTCTTCTCTTCCTTCATTTGTGCTGACCTTGCTCATTGCTTTTCAATTATCAAACGAATTCCAGAACCTTGATTTGTCCCCATTCTCATGGATTATTAGTTGCATTCTAGCCTCACTTATTCTATACTTTCCTAAAACATTCTTCTTAATATTACCCTATCCCTACCAATTTTCGATCTTTATTAATATTAGCATCTACTTTTGCTGCTCATTTTCTTGGCCAGCCCCGACTATTAAAAATTTATTTTAGTCAACTGTGAGTTAACCCCTAACACAATTCTCAGGTAGTTTGCTTTCATTTCCTGTCTGAGTGGTTCTCAGTAGCTTCAGGTGCCATGGCCCTGGATTTTATGGGAAAGATACAAACATAGATGAATGTACCACCATTGGCACTTAGCACAATGCCATGTACATAGGAGATATTTAATACTTGATGTACCATCAGGGTTTATTGCACCAAAATTTAGATTTGAATTCCTCTTTTAGTATTTCCAACTATTATTAAAAGTGATATTTCATAAACTTTTAAGACTCAAAGAATAAAGTGCAAATTTAATTATGTTAAAATAGAATAGAACATTCTATTTTACGAATCCATTACATATGTCTCTAAATCTAATCAACATTATGGAATCTTAATGATCTTATTTTTTTCTATGTCTTGAAACATTTTGCCATTCCATCATCATAGGAACTGTGTCATCATTAATCATCAATTATTCCTAGTTTTGTTTTAAAAGACAAAAGAAAATAGGAGAATGATGGAATCTTCCCAATTCACAGAAGTGTGTGGACTGAGGGCTGAATTCACTTATACTTATTAAACTCTTATTAGTTTCTCTTATTTCATTATAATATAAAATGAGATGATTTTATACCATAGTATTTAATTTATGGAATGTAAAAGAGAAGAATAAACATCATTCAAGGACTTTATCTCCTCTTCTTGGAAAGGGGTTAGTATGCTTTTGGTTGTATGCAGGATACGTGAGTCATGCTAGGGGGAATTTTGACCTTATTATCTTTATTTGGAGATTAAGTATGGTTTAAAGAGATGTGTATAGGTGTTAAATTGACAAGGAGGGGATTTGTTATTAATTTTATTTGTCAACTTAACTGGGCCATAGGATGTCCAGATGTTTAATGAAACATTATTCTGGATATATTTCTGTGAGAATGTTTCTGGATGAGATTAAATTTGAATCAGTAAACTGAGTAAAGCAGTTGTCCTTTTCAATGTGTGCGGGCCTCATCTAATCCCTTGAAGGCCGCAATACAATAAAAGGCTGAGTTAGAAAGAATTCTCTGTCTAGTATTCTATGCTGTACCTTGTTAACATACGTAGGATTTACAAGGGCAAGTATCTTGGTGATATAAATATAACAACCAGCACATAAAAAAAACTGCCTTGTTATTTTCTTAAAACTCCTAAGAAAAAATCATCAAAGAAACAGAAGTAGGCATACTATAATCTAACTGTGGAAGCATCTACTTAAATTAAAAATAAAGGGAAAGGCAGGCACACAAAGAAAAAACTATAAAACAAACAAACAAAAAATAACTCCAGGAACCTGATATTTGATCTAGAGAAGGATGGTAACAGCATCTATGTTTAACTGAAAGAGAATTTCATTACACTGAACTGTTTCAAGAGCACATCCAATTATATGTTGTGTAAAGAAAGCTCTTTATAAAGCCAATTTATATACAAATGCTTGAGATATTTTGTGTGTTGCACATAGGCTCACCTTATAGAGGAAAAAAAAGACAACATAAAATGCAGAAATATTATTCTAATTTCAAAAAACTATGAATTGAAGCCACTAATTCTACCTTGCCTAAGTGTATTTCTTCTGTTGTGTTTCTTCTTTTTTATCTATCATTAATATTTAACCCTTAATATATCAAGAAAATCATCACTATTATTTGCCATCTGGGTCCAAAGGAGACTTTTACAAATAATTTTGTCTTTTAATAAATAATTCATAGAAGTAACAATAAAGGCATAGTGGAAAAAAACAATAATGGAAATTTTAAAATAAATTTAGCCATTAATCATTGCAAACCTTTTTATAACAAGTAAATGTTGGCATACAAACATTATAATGTATTATTACAATACATCTCCTTTTAGCACAACAGTGAAGTGCAGGTTCTTACTGCACAACGTTGCCTAATGAAGTCTTTTCTATTTAATGATTAACTGGATGAAATTATCATATTCTCTGTTGTCCTTGTTAAGAGAAGCAAAGAAAAATCAAAGACTTCTTTTCTTACACCTTAAACAATAAAGGCAATATTTTGGTTTGTGTCACCCTATACATTTTGACACTTGGTGGTGGGGAGAGACAGGTTAATGGTTTCAAGCTTAAATTTGGCACTTTGCAAACTGCCAAACATTTTCTCATTTTTATTTACTTTTCCCTGCACAAAGTTCATTATAATTATATAGAAGTTTTACTATATAATGTAAATTTTTCCTTGGGGGCATCACCATAGAAGAATATAAGAAAAAACTTAAAGATAGGAGAGATCTTATTAGTTTCTGATTCGATGCCAAAAGCTAGCTTATGTTAAAGTCTCAAAAGAATAAATTTCTTACATCTCTGATTGTAATCATTTCTAACTTTTTTCATCTTCATTTTTATTATGGAAGCATAATATGTCAGTTAAATCCTCTGAAGCTAGAGCCTGGGCCAGATACTATTTGTATGACCCTAGGCAATATTAGTAACAACTTGGACTCAGTTACATCATCTGTAAAATGGACATTAAAATAGCACTTTCCTCACAAGGCTATTGTGAAGTAAAATAACATGTAAATTATTTAAAAGATGTTGAGCATTAAGTATTTAGTAAAAATAACATGCTTTTATTTCTTATATTGATGTGGAAGGAATATTAGCCTTTGAATCCAAATGATCCTAGTTTTCAATCACCATTTCTGTATTCAGTAACTATTGAGGTTTGTGTATGTTTGGAACTAGAGATATAATAATAAAGGAGCCCAGTCCCTCTTTTGAAGAGCTACTTAGTGGAGATAGAGGGATAAACATAAACACTTGCATTTAAAGATTATGAAAGCTATAATAAAGTATGCATATGAATTCAGTAGGCACACCCAAAATGGAGTGGACAGTTCTAAATGCAGAGAAGGAAAATATTCTTGGGAACAAGAACCTTTATTTAGGATTTGGAAGAGGAATACTGCTTGTCAGAAAATACAGGTGGAGTGACAGATATTTTAGATGTATAGAAGAGCATGATTAGGAGTATGGAGGTATGAAATAACATACCATGCTCATTATCTATAAATTATTCCATAAGGCTAGAGTGGAGGAAAAAGTGTTCAGAGGCTGGGAGTGGGATGAAGGAAAGGCTGGAAAAAAAGACTTGTGGTCATTGAAATACTTTTACAGATTTTACATTAGAAATATTATTTGCCATCAATGTGTAGCACAAAATGCAATGTTATGAAACCATGAGCAAAAGAGCAATCCATGGGCTGTTATCATAGGTGAGAGATGATAAATTCATGAACTAACACAACGGCATTGAAGATGAAGCAAAAGGAATGATTATGGTATACAGAGAGAGTCAAGTTATACAAGTTGTTTGGGTCACAATAAAAAACCTCACAGAATTAAAGAGAAAATGAAATGAGATAAATAACTTAAATAAAATTGCTTTATAAGAAATAAAACTCATTATGATTTTCAGTTTTTATCCACTTTTAAAGATATTTAATCAGAGTCTTTAATGTCATGATTAATACAGTACGTTGTCCTACAAAATGTAATAGTTTTCTGCTCTTAAAGTTAAAAAATTTAAGTTTTTAAAGTGTGTTTGTTAATACAACCTTTAAATCTGTCTGGAGATTGTCCTATAATCCTAGTATTTGGGAGTAACATATGCCACAGTGATATCCTTTCATAGAATTCAAATTTTGTGTTGTCACATCGGGTCAGATTGGCCAAACTTTAAATTTTTACCAGAAGATATGCTGTGCACACACACACACACACAGTTGGGGCAAACATGTAATTCTTGAGGAAGTAAAGTTGCAAATAGATTTTATAGTGTTTTGGCTATATTAAAAAAAACATAGGTTTAATTATATAATTAATAATGAATAAAATTGAAGATGTAATTCAAAATATAATTACGTGGTATACATTTTTGAATTGAGGCTCAACTTGTCTTCATATGCACAGGTGACTATGAAATAGAAAATTAAATTTTAAGTGATAATCATTCTTTTCACAGAGCCAATTAAGGTCTTTGGTGACCAAAGTCCTATAAACCTTGATAAAAAATTGCCCTACTCGCACCCTAGGTCTTTCACTCATTTATTGTTGGAGGAATCCAGCCATGCCTGGCATGAGTTTAAAAGCATTCAGAGATCTCGTTTACTCATATTCCACGTTTTGAGGCCGTTTATCCATTGACATTAGGTCTGCCACATCTGTTCATGCATTTAAATGAAAGTTAAAGAACTTCCTTTTTGATCAAGTTTTAGTGTTTTCATAATTTATATGCACCACACTATTCTAGAAGTGTTTGTTGAGAGCAATTTTCTCTGTTTTATCTGTCATTGGTATTTTTATGCCTTTTATTTCTCAGCCTTTAAGATGTGAAGGGAATAAAAACAGCTTTCTAAATAAAGATTGATTGTTTGGTAACAGTTCCCCAATAAGCCAGTCTTCATATGAGACTAAAAAAATACTATATATGTTGGTTTAAATGATAAAATGGCACATATCTTAATTTATTGGGGTACAGAAAAAGCAATATCCTCATATACATGTTAAAGTTAAATTGAGAATTTTTCTGAGAAAAAGTATTTTGACAAATGCCTTCTTCAAATGGCTAAAAATGTCTGTGTACAATGTTCTTTTAATATGGGCATTTTTTTCTCATAGAGTTTGATTCTCTCCTTCTGAGAATAATGTCTCTTGTTGAGATTGAATGAAGTCATTCTTAATCATGTCCACAAGTCAAAAGTTTCTCTTAATTAAATTTCCTTTCTTGTCTTAATCTCTAACAACTTCTCTGATAGCCTTTTCAGTCTATTGGGAGAAAGTGTAATGTTTAGAAGGAAAGCTACTGGCCTCTTCTATACAAACAGGTTTGTTGGATTTATATTCACATTACCTCATTAAAAAATATGATGTGCACCAAAGGAGCTGAATTTTTCTATTGCTCCTTAATGTAGAAGGGAACTTATGTCCATAAAATAATAATGCAAAATATCTTTTAAAATTTGTGATAAAACATGATGCTACTTAGTGAAGCATAAGGAAACACAGAATTAAAATAATGTAAATATAGTGGAAATAGAATTACATTAATTACCATCTGAAGAAATATAATGTGTCCCAGAAATACTGTGAGGAAAAAGCTCCTGCTATTAGATACACAAATATATGTGAGCACGTTATCAAGAATCTCCCTCTCTCCTCTGCCCCACGTGGTCCTTCCTGGACCCCAGATTGTGGAAATGGGGTACAGAGAGCTTTCATTTTGCTTCTGCCAAGCCTCCCAGGGGTTCATAGGTCTAGGTCACAATTCGTACTAGAATTTATTTTTAGATCGAATAGTATCCATTTGTGTTCTCTACCGCAAGTGGCACTGGCTGAGGGCTTCACTTCCTATCGGGCCTCATTTAATACCTCCCTCCGCCTCCAAGACTTACGTATGTAGCTGTGCAAGCTCTGGACCCTAGCTATGGATGGGGAGAATAAGAACTCTCAATGGGACTTCAATGTGAAACAATCTGGGGGATATTCTTAAATTGTCTTGCCTGAAGGTTTCATCAATTCAATTGGGAATAGAGTTAACATGATAAGTCAGAGCTAGAATCCAATGTCAGATTCTCTGTTCAGATGAACAGCTATATATACTCCCCATATACTCCCTGGATGCCCAAATACCTATCTCCTATGTACTTCTGTTGTGTTAGAGGATTTCTATTTATTTTTAGAGATGATTTTCATTTGGGCACTATTTAAATCCATACTATATTCTTAATATTTTTCACCAAGTTCCTTCAATATAATCATCACATGTGGAGGTATAATTAAACACTCTCTAAAGAAAAAAATCCCATTTATACTAGTGTCATTTTATGCAAATTATTTTATGCAAATTCTTATTTAATGAGAAATATAGTAGAGTGAAAGAGAGGGTAATGTAATATTCATAGAAGTACTTGTTCCCTTTGTTTCATAGAAATGTGTCTCTTGAATAGAAATTATACATTATACATTTCAAGGTATATATAGTTAAATGCATCCATAGCTCATATTGTGTTACTCTAAATAAAACTTTCCATAAGTTATTTTTCCATGTTTTCTACATGTATTTCCTTAAATCATTCCAAATTATTTCTGGAATTCATGATTCTATTAAAATGTTAGATTATGACACTCCTCTGGAGAAACTTCCCAGGAGCTTTTTTATTTAGGAGTAAATGCTGGAGTACTTACTTTAGTCTTCCAGACCCTACAGTATCTAGCCCCCCTCTGAACACATCGTTTGCTACTTTCATTCTTACTCTCCTCCAGACAGCCTGTTCTCTGTGAAGCTCTTTGAACACGCCAAACTCACCTTTGACTTAGCGTCTTCTCATTGGCTGTTACCTCTGCCATAACACCCTTCTCTCAGATATTCACACTACTAACATTGGAAGTTTCCTTCCAATTTTTGTTCCAATGTGCTCTCCACAAGAAAGAGTTCTACCTTGACTGCCCTATTTAAAATTGCAGCCTGCTTCCCTCTACCCTCCCACTGACTTGGATTGTCGATGCTGCACATCAGCATATTATCATCCCAGATTGTATCACTAGGTATATTTCATTCTGCTTTTCGGAGACATTTCAATATACTTATTTCACTTAGACCAAAGATAGAGTGCATCTATTGCTAAAACTATGTTCTTCCATCCAACAAATGGTGGATATCTTTCCCGAGTCCCCAGAGTGGGGTAAATCTCAGTGCTCTGATATTATAGTACCCTCTATTTTCTCTTTTTGGGCCCTCCATTAATTGTTCCTTTGATGTCTGCCTAGGAAAGTATAGATTTTCAAATTCATGATTGTCAACAAAATCCAAAATAAGCCTTCTTTTGTCGCTTATAGCTGAATTAAACATTAAACAGATAGCTGAAATAAACATTCCCTATTCCTTTAGCTGTAGAAATCCTAATCTTGTCAATCAAGGTAAATTAGTTTCTTCCAGTTAAAAATAGTGACTTTTAGGATGATTCTGATTCTGATTCTCTTCTATTCCTCTTTCTCTTTTCTCTAAAGGCCATCAATTCCAGGATGGGGTGGGGACGTGACCTTAAGAGGAGAGCACTTGCTTTTTGGGCTATTCTCTGTTCTCATTAATTTCAGCTATGGTGGGGCTTATTCTATCTGTACTACCGTATTGCCAATTACTGCTCCTGTTGCATGTCCATGTTTTTTATTATTTAAACAAACTTTTAATTTTTGAAAAATTTTAGACTTACCGAAAAGTTGCAACTATAATAGAGAGAGTTCCCATATACCCCATACCTAATTCCCCCTAATAACATCTTATGTTAGTATGGGACATTTGTCACAACTAATGAACCACAATTGATACATTATAATATGATCAACTACTCTCTATGTTTGTTTCAGATTTCATTTATTTTTTCCCTAATATCCTTTTTATGATAGAGAATTTTATCTGGGAAAGTTCTTTGCCTGTAATTGTTATGTCTCCTTTGGCTCCTCTGGACTGTGACAGTTTTTTTTGTTTGTTTGTTTGTTTCTTTCTTTCCTTGTTTTTGATGACATTAGAGTTTTGGGGAGTACTAGTCAGATATTTTGTAGAATGTCTCTTAATCAAAGTTTGTCTGATTACTTTCTCATGGTTAGACAGGATTTATGGGTTTTGGAGAAGACCACAGCCACAGCATATCATATAAAAGGTATATGAAATTAGCATGATTTACCATTGATGATGTCAATGTTGATCACTTGTCTAAGGTAATGTTTGCCAGATTTCTCCGCTGTAAACCTGTTGCCTTAGCCTAGGAATAGAGAAAGTAAGACTTTTTTCTTGTTAATAAAGTTATTGTAGGATGTTGGGAAATATTATTGATAGAGGGAAAGGAGGAAAAGAAAAATTAATTGTGAATATTATGTTCGTTTTCTTCCTGAACTCTATTGTGTTCTATTAATGTATTTATTTTTTGCACCAATATCACATTGTTTTTATGATGTAGCTCTTCTAGAATTTGTAGAAATTCTAGATATCAGGTAGTATAAATCCTTTAACTTTGTTCTTCTTTTTCAACATTGAAATGGTCATTCAATGTCCTTTGCCTTGTCATATAAGTTTAGGATGATTTTGCCTGTTTATATAAAGACACTTGATAGAATTAGGAATGGGATTTCATTGACTCTGTAAATCAATTTGGATAGATCTGATATCCTAACAATGTTGAGTCTTCCAATCTTTTAATACATTGTATTTATTTAAGATTTTCTTTAATCCATAGTTTTCAATATAGGTATATTGTACCCTTCTCATCAAGTATATTTCTAGTATTTTATGTTTTCTGTATTTGTTACAAAGAAAATCATTTTAGATTGCAAACTGTACAGGTATTCTATTTTTTTTTCTATTCTAGGATTTATATTGGTTCTTTCTTTATAGATTGTATTTCTTTAATGTATGATTGTTTCATTGATTCCCTTATGATTACTTTTTCTTTAAGTATTTTAATGTATTTAAAATAGCTATTTTAACATCCTTGAGTGCTAAATATAATATTAAGGCACTAATGGTTTGTGTTTCTATATAATAACATTTAAAAAATTATGGATCATGCTTTTCTGCTAATTTACATGTCTGAATTATATTTTCTTTCTTTACAGGGTATTAATCTTATTTTGGCAGGCAGTTACATGACTGTTGGTTCTTGTTGATTCTGTTAGTCTTGGTTTTAATCTTTGTTAAAGTGGGTTCATTTTGATTTTGTCCTTAGAGAGTGTTACCTTTGTTCCCAAGGTATGTCTTTTCTGACTCTCAGTTGGATATCTGGAATCTTCAGCAAAGTGTTTCCTCTCTGAATGGGCCAGAATTGCAATATTTTTCATCCTTGTATGATCTCTGTTATCTCCACTCAATCTCAGCCCAGCACCAGCTGCTTTCTGCCAAGTCTAGCCAAGTATTTTTTGAGCATTGCCCAGCAGGGCCCTCAGTCAAAAACCCCAGTTGAGCCCCTCACAGTCTTCTGGGGACCCTCTCTGGTCAATTTTCTCCTTTCTAGGAATCTGCCCTGAAAATTCCATCCACTTCAGCAATATAGGGTTCTGATTTCTGCTTCTACAGCTCAGCAAAGTCCCTGATTCACTTGTGCTTCATTTCCTTAAGACAAGTGGAGAAAGTAACCCTACTCAGAGTGCTGTTGTGTGTCTTCTAGGAAGACTGACAGTCCTGCTTTGTCTATTGTTCAGCACATAAAAATAATTCCTTTATATATTTTGTCCAAGGTTACAGTTATTTACAGTGGAAGGGTAAGTTAGGTGCCAGTTATTCGTTGATGGATGGATACTTAATTGTCACATAAATATATTTTTTATTATTATTTCAATGATGGAAAATTTTGACTAGTTAAAAGTAAATTTGTATCACTATTAATTTATCACTCTAAAACTTTTATAGCCTTCAATATTTCCTGGCATATTTATGACCTGTTCTTGGAATATATTTGTTCCATTGCAAAAATTTTGAAAAGCTCTGGTTTATAGTATGAATTTATGCTCTTTTTTTTTTTTTTTGAAAATTTGTTCTTGATGTTCTAAGACAAAATTTGGAATCCTAAACAACAATTATATTTTGCAAGTATCTAAATCCTGGAGAGAAAATGGTCACCTCTTACTACATAAAAGTCTGAAAAAAATGAGCATGTTTTTAAAGATTACTTTGGAAATTTTACCCAAGAAATCAAAACTATTTTTTTAATATTTTGGGGTATACCCTTCCTTGGATAATAAGCATCACCTCAAAGTCTAGTTTAAATGCAGAAAAAAATATACAACCAAAAGTATTACTGAGAAAGAAAAATACATAAGAAAATATATCAAAATATTATCCACTAAATCAATCACTTCCCTAGACTCATATTTATCTGAGAGTCATATTATTTATCTGAGAGTCATATTAATTATTCTTATAATCCTGGAATATACTTCAGGAATACACTTCTCTTTGCAATTATCTGCTTTCAACAGGAGGAAAAAAATGAAACTGGGAAGTAAAGTGAATTTAATATCTGTCATGAAAACTTCCATCTCACCACTTGAGATAATTTTATGATAAGAAGAAATCTAATGATTCAGTTAAGCAACAAGAACAGAAAATTCTGAAAAAAAGTAAAAGTTCTTAAAGTATTACATTTTTAAAAGGTTAACATTTTATCCTGTAGCAAAGGCCATGCTGGTTGAACTATAAAACAAGACCACCTTTATGTTATAACGATCCACCTCCCCTCCCTCACCAGTTTCATTTTGTGTTATGTGATTATTTCTGAAAACATATTAAGTTCTGACATGGCTTTTTCCTGATAAATAAATTTATGAAAAATGAGTTTTGGTTGACTTTCTTTTCTAAGTATAATTTTCTAATGTCAGTTTTAAGAAATGAACCATTATAATATCATACAATAAAAGGAAATAAAATTCCTAATGTTGACACTTTGCACCTAATTCACCATAGGGTCTGAAATACATGTGATATTACCTTTGTATATTTTGATGATGAATTATTTTTTTATAGAAATGAAGCCTGACTTTCCAATCTGATATTGGCAATCTTCCTGTTATAATTCATATTACTAGGGTTTTGAAAAGATAAAGATACAAATTTCATCAGAATCTTTAACAAACTAGGCTTCGATTTATTTTGACTTTATTACAAGGCTACTTCAAAGAATAACTAACATACGGTATGTTCGCTACTGAGGACAGTTTTATGAGGTTCTATAGGTCAGTGAAGTTCATTGCATTTTGAAATGAAATGAATCATTATATAATTATTACATGTCACCTTACATTGCTAATGTATTTGTTAATACTTTTATATGCTAATAATCATCAATAAATCGCAGGAGCAAGCAAATTCACTGAAATAAGACTGCTGGTGTTTATTAGGGATGTAAAGAAAAATTAATGAAACAAAATAACAATCACAAATGAACTATCTAGTTCAACTACAAAGTAAGAAAAAGTAGGATCTTTTTTATACACGTTGAACCTCAGAATCATGATCATTACGTATTTATGGAAGCCTACTGCATCTTTTAGGCTTATATGGACTTACATTGGGAAGTATTTGTTTGTCTCCTTCACTAAGTCAGGGCTAAACAGTGCTGGGATTGTATGGTATAGTTCAGTAATGATATCTGAGACTCAGTATCATTCTACCATCTTGGGTGGCTTTCATACCTGTAGAATTAGGGTTGATGATGCACTTCTAGATGTTACATTTGCTTTTAAAGCAAGGAGAAGAGTGAAGAGGATAAAAACTGATGGTGAAGTTGTCATTTCATCCCATTAGCAAGCTTTCCCAGAAGCAGCTCTATCCAAGAACTCACGTTTTCATTTCATCGCTAAAAGTGGGTCATATGTCCACTCCTAACTGTAGGAGAGTCTGAAAAGGTGAATTGTCTATGTCCACCTAAATAGAGAAAAGCAAGGGAGAAAGTTCTGGTGTCTAGTGGTGGGATAGCAAGATCACACTGTCTGCCATCACTGTTATTATAAGCAAACCACAATATTATGACTTCTAAAACTTGAACCACCTATTCCCAGAATTAAAAAGTTGGCAAACAGTTGATATATTTGGGTCCCTCTGTTCAACTTCACATCTGGTAGAATAATTTCTTTTATGAAGAAGTTTGGTTTGGGGAGGAGGATTTTGTTTTTTTCTTGGAGAAGATGAGTGTGTATGGGGGGATAAATAATCTGAACCCAGATGGGGGCAGGGTAAACTACTCTGCATAAAAGAAAGGTTTTGAGGAAAAGTTTCACAGTACAAACTATAAAAAAGGTAACCTCTTCAAAACTTGAGTAAAGTTATTAAATTCACAAAATGTTTGTTGAAACTTAATTTTTTGAAAATTGCAGAAGGTCTGCATTTTACAGACTGTCTAATGCTAGGGAAAAGTAGGAGGAGCATGTAAAATGCAAGAGCTATAGAAAGGCTACTGGAGGAAATCAGCCTGCAGTACTTTACTTATGTTATAGAGAGAACTTTGTGCTGTCTCTAAGACATGGGGGGCAGGGGGAGTGGTTGCAAGTTTATGTAGAACTCTCAGATCAGGAAAAACCATGCTGACATACAGGATACATAAACAAGACCTGAGCTACTAAATAACTATCAAGTCAGAATATTTGCAGAAATTCATGCATATATAACTATGTAATTAATAAATAAATAAGAATGTGTGCATGATATAAAGACCTTTGATGCTGAAATTTTCTCTTCAATTTATCATCATGCTCTTGGAAGTTAAAAAGGCAGGCTTCTCCAGAGGAAATACTCTCAGCTATTTCTTTATTGCATGCTATCAGATGATTAAATTGAAAGTAAACTTCTCCTTTATTCCTTTTTAAAAAGTTTTCCAGGCTTTGCTTTCCAGAAGGATTGTGGATTCCTATATAGGCACTATTTTAAATGGTTGCATAGTATCTAACATATACTTGTATAATAATTGGTATCTTTTGTTCATAGATGTTAGATTCTTTCCAACTTTTTATGGTAAGAAATTATACTATAGTTGCCGGGAATTAGCTACTCTCCCAGCAAAATAGGTCCCAAGGCAGGATCGTCACAAGGGATTTGGAAATAATAGGAAATAAAGAAAGAAATAATATAGATGGAGAAATGATTGAGATGGAGACAAAGTCCAGTTTAAATGATGGGGGAGTTAGGGGGTTTCCAGCATTCCCTTGAACTGTGAGACCACGAATGAAGTCCCGCATCAGTATTTATTGTTACAGCAAATAGTTGTCTTTTGTTAAAGAATTACGTGTACAGTTCATTTTTTGAGGTTTCCAGGGGAACCTTACCTAATTCTTTCTACAAGAATAGACGGTTACACAATTCTTCTAAGATAAGCATGTTAAGCCCTAAGTTAGAAACAGACCTAGCTGAGCACACAAATTAAAGATAAAATGTATAAAATGAGAACACTGAGTCTGTGTACTACTCTAATCTACTTCTTCTAAACACAGAGACATGTAGTCAGGAGTGAAGCAGGAATAGCCTTGAAGTCTGGGATAGTTCCAGCTGCACGTTATCTACTGGGCAGGCATTTTAATGAGCTTCCCTGCCAAGGACCCAAACCGAGCTTCTGCCTTGCAAAAAAGCTCAAGGCAATGGCCGGCAGCAAAGAAGAAATGTTGCTTTGCAAACGTCCTTTGACAATGCCCCGCTTGTTGGAAGCAGCTTCTATTCTGTGAATTAACATGTCCACAGATTCCTTCAAGGCAAAGCCCTGCAAAACTTCTGAAATCTTTTCACGTCTCTTAGCCTATTTCCCAACATATAGTGACATACATATTTTTGTGCCAATTTGACCATTCTCTTTAAGAAAATACTCCTGAGGAGAGATTACAGGATCAAAAAATACATGCAGGCAGGCACAATGGCTCACATCTGTAATCCCAGCGCTTTGGGAGGCCAATGCAGGAGGATCACTTAAGGCCAAGGAGTTTGAGGCTGCAGTGAGCTATGATCATGTCACTGCACTACAGCCTGGGTGACAGAGTGAGACCTTGTCTCTTAAAAAAAGAAAAAAAAAAAATACATGAAGTTTATGTTTTGAGACAAGTTGCTAAATTGCTAAAATGTCTATCAGAAAGATTGTATTTATTTACCTTTGTGCTAACAAATTTTATTCACCATTGTTTAAATATTAGCAACATTATATATCTTTTCCTGTGTGTTGGCTAAATTGATTGAATTTTAGGAGCTCCCTATCCTTTGCCCATGTTTATCATATTTCTAAATAAAGTTCATAATTTATTTGTGAAAAATCTATATATAAGGATTTTAAATTTTTTCTTTAATATGTATATGTATATAGCCATTGTTTTACTACTTTATTATTTTCATTTTTATTTTATTTATTGTATTTATTGTGGTAGTCTTCTGATGTTAGATTGTTTACTCTATCAGTGTTCGACTACATTGTTTCTGGTTTTGTTTTGAAGTTTTTACTATCTGTTGATACAAATATGCTCAACATTTTCTTTTCTTGTGATAGTATTATTTTCATTTTTTATAAATATGAAATTTATTTTTAACTAAACAATGAACTGGGAATCTAGCTTTTATTTTCAAAATAGCTAGCTTGTCAATTTAACAGCCCTTATTAAAATAAATAGTCATCTCCGTAAAGATTTTAAATATACCTCCATTGTATACAAGATATCTGTGAAAACTTCTATTGATTTCTGAGCTCTCTATTCTTTTCATTTAATATGCATCATGAGTGTCCCAAGTAATTTTCACTATTAGCAAAAGAATTGGTCCTCTGTGTATGAGGAACAATTAAAGTATATTATACAGTATATATTTAATTATACAATTAAAGTCTATTATATTACAAGATGGTTATAGTAGTTCAAAGCAAGGACACTCATACCATCATTTCATTTTAGTCCTAATGTGAAATTACTTGATATTAGGAATGTAGCAGTGGAGGTCTAGTTGAACTGGGTCTCCAACACAGGGTTTCATGGGGAAAGTCAGAGAGTTAAACCATACCTTTTATTCAAATAACCTGTAACCTTGAAACAAGTCTATTTACTCGAAGTTTCCTGCCTCAATTTAAAAATGCAGGGTTCTGTTTTTCCAAGTTGTATATTCTCCAAGACTGTTATATCACAACTGGGAATGTTCTTCATTTCTTGACATTTTAAAAGTCTTTCTCATTACATCAAAATATCACAAAGTTTAAGACTTGTGTTCACATTTTCTTTTACTTGTATGTACATACATATTTGACACTTTTAAAAAATCTATTAGGGCAAAACAATACCAAAGAGAACTTTTTTAGACCTTGCTTGTATAATCTTCCCATATATTTCTATTTAGATCCACACAGTTTGATTATACTAGTGTTCTTCTGTTTTTAAGGACTTTTATATAATCATTCATTTATTCTTCCAACACAATTTGAAAATATATTCTTCCAAGAAAAAACAAAAGTCCTGTCCCTACTTTAGATAGGTTGGTTTAATTTTATTGTTAAATTTTTGGGCACTTACAAGATTGGGAATTTTTACAAGATTGAGTCTTCTTCTCCAACAAAAAGTCTTATCTGTTTATTAAAAAACAATTTTACATCTCTCAGCAAAGTTATAAGTTTCTACCCCATATAAGCCTGTAAAAATTTTATCAAGTGTACAAATAAGAATTTTATTTTTGGACTTCTTTTTAATGGCTATTTTCTTATTTATATATCTATATATTTCTATAAACAGATGATTATTTTTCTGAAAAAATCTTTTAGAATTCTGTATTTTTTAAAATGGTTAATATTTTAACTAATCTCTTCATTTTCAATAATTTTTCAGTTAATTCTGTAATGTTTTTCATGTAAATATATTATCTACATATGATGATGATTTCCCCTTTTCTATCCCATATTGATACCTTTTGTTTTTTTCCTTTAATTATGTTGTTCAACAACTCTGATGGATTGTTATTTAGTGGTGGCAATAGTAGCAACATTGTTTCATTACCACTTTCTAGTGTTTTATAGGTAAAGATAAGCTGGTTTCCATTTAGAGATATAGCTACCTACTCTTCTATTACTTAAAAATGTTTTAATAAGTAGTGTTGGATTTTATTAAGTGCCCTTTCATTAATCTGACCATGATTTTTTTCTCATTTTATATAAAAATAACTATACTACCTACTCCCACTAATATTCACTACTTCTATCAATAACTTTTACTTACTAGACACTTATTATGTGCCAAGCACTAGCTAGATGAATTTTACATACTGTTTCTTTGATCTCCAAAATACTCTCCTGAAATAAGTACTACTATTATGTTCTTATAGAGGAAGAAACTGAGAATTACAGAATTTAGTTAACTTGCCAAATTAATTAAACATCACATGATGAAACTGTGAGTCAACATTGTCTGGTCATAACTTCAGTAGTAAATTGCCTTTCTTATCAATAAGGTAGAATATATAAATAGATGTCTTTATAATTAACTGTTTTTGAACAATTAAAATAATGTTTCCCCACCAACTATTGACCTTTCAGAGTAACATAAATATTACTAGGTAACATTTTTTTTACATCATTGTTTATAATTGAAATTTTATTTTTCTCCCAGCTGTCTCTATAACCATTAAATGAATAAAGAAGAGGCCTCTGTACTGACTTAGAGTGATATTTTTGTGAAGTGAAAATTTGTGAATTATTGAACAGAGTATATAATATGCTACGTGCTCAGGCAAAAAGAACACATGCACACACACACACACACACACAAGCACATGCAATTTTTTACTTTTGTTTGTAAAAAGAAACACTGAATGTAGAAACAAGAAATGGTTACTTATAAGGGGTTAGGTAGAATGGAGAACATGATAAAGATGAAAAGGAATTTTCCAAGTGTAACTTATTTTCACAGTCTGGCTTTTTGTCTTTCATTGATTTAAAAAAAAAACTCTTTAAGATTAGAAAATTTAGAAAGTATTTCTCCTACTTTTACATATAACTTTGACTTTGGACTGAATGTCTTTCATTAAGTATTCTAGTTTTCATTGCACTCTTGTCTTTTAACTATGTAATCCAATCTCCTCCAGTTTGCTTGCAAAGGGCAAACATTTATTGACAAATGACAAATTTGTCATTTCTTTCTTGGCATTTACAAGGTGGTTTTTAAATCTATTTTTACTGGGGTTTTTTTGTAAAATTTTTGATACAATTTATGTTATAATTTTGTGTTTATTCATTTTTGTATGTGGACAAGTATCTGGCAATGTTTTTGCCTCCACATAGTATAGCTGGAGCTCATTAATTCCCTCTCTCCTTGTTTATATTTATTTGGTTTTCCTTGGGCTTTGATTTTAAAAGCCTTAATGATTTAGTTTTACTTTAATTTTTATGGCTTATCTTAAGTTGGGAGGGAGAAATTTTGCCTTTGTCATGCTGTAATCTGAGAGTTTTTCTTCTCAATTTTTTTTCCCGATTTTCTTGAATGTTCATTATTTGCACTTGCTTTGGGGTTTGTTCTCTTGCGTAGAAAAGTGTTTCTTTGCTATTGGTTAATTCCAGATTAGGAAGGGATGGAACTTTTGTTGAGAAGCTGAGTTAAATATTTACCCTTCAGCTTATTGGATTTTATGGGTCAATTTATATTCCCACCATCCAGTTATTTTTTATTGGAGCTGAGAATTACCTTTTTTTGTAAACATTATCTTTCTGTAAGGAAAAATAATGCTGGCTACTAAAGCCTTAATATCCCATCATTACTACCCCCACTGCCAAATCTTCCCCCCGAGGGACTATGGTTTCCTAGAAACTAGAAACTTGCCTTTTGTCACCCTGTCAAGCTATATCTGCTGCTCACTACTTACTATGCTCTGTGCTTGAGAGGTAGCATGTTTTATATTGACTCCTGATGTCCCTTTTTAATTTGATCAATAGTGTATATTCGTTGGCTGATACTGCTACATTATTCTTTTGAGATTCTCTCTCTCTCTCTCTCTCTCTCCCCTATAGTTTCTGCTCTCACTTTGGTAGAATAACCTAGTTATTTCCCTCAGGAAACTGTATCACTTTACTAGAAATGGCCTGACTTCCCAGTAGGCTTCAAGAATGACAAACCCTCATAGAAATAAACTTTCTGGGTACTAGTGTATTTCATCACATAAAAACGATTTTCACTGCAACTACAGAGCTGGGATCAAAGGGACAGTCTAATACAGCAAAAACTGTCAGATATCAATGGATCAACAGCTCTCTACATAAGTTGGAAGAAATGTTGTTTGTATTTTTAACCTATTACTCTCCATTAAATGTGTATTGTAAGAACAAATATAAGATGCTTTGAAAGAGGGGGAAGAAAAAGCCTAATGGATGAAACATGATGAATTGCAAGGAAGGAATATCAGAACTGATAAGAAGGAATTTTTAAAAAAGTTAGAAATCTCTAAAAAATTACCTACAAAACCAAAAACTTTCCTATGTTATAATTTTATGATCAATAGTTATAATACCAACCACAACTCTATACTACATGGAGATTAACCCATAATAACTTTAAGAATATGCCTGTTTTCAAATCTATGAAAATAATAGACAAGAGATACGCTTATGTTTTGAATCCCACTTATCCTCCCCTGTTGATTATTAACCTGGACATGACTGCAATTTCACATGAGGCTGGAAGGGGAGAAGTTTTCTGAAATAAGCAAGTCTCATTCTTCTCTTGCCCTCCTACCTCAAATACAGTCAAGGACTAGGAAATAACATTAAATCGAAGAAAGTTTTGATTTCTATTAGTTATCTCCTACTTAAGGAACCCTTCCCTAAATAACCACTATTAAAAGATTTCTTATCACTCCATATTCTCTGTAATAGCCAATAAAACCTTCATTTGGAGCATGGATTGTAGTCTTCAACCCTTTAATGCAATGATTTGTTGTTACAATTATCACAAACAGGACTTTAAGGCTCTGAGATCACTGGGCTTTTGTCAGTTTCGTATCTGCAATTGCTTGCCTTTCTAACTGTGGGCTTATGATAATTATTTATTGAATGAAGGAGAGAACACAGAGTTCACTGCTCTACTCTTGAAAACCCAGAAAGAAGCACCCACGTTACAGCTGAACAAACAGGACAGTAAATATTGTGCTGTAGATATTTGGTGTTTTCACTACCTCTGGCATGCATTGCTCTCCTTCTGGCTAACACCTTGATTTCCCTCAAATGAATCTCTTCTCCCCTTCTCTGTCTGACCTGGGAGGTGCTGTCAGTGAAGATTCTCTGTCCTCACACAAAAACAGAGGTAGACACAAGGATAAAGGAAGACAAAGTAAGTGGACATAAAAGAGTCAATTAGCCCCAGCTACCTGGAACCCTGAGGCTGGCTCTCTTTTTGAACATAATTCTTAAGCCGCCTCTTTGATTATGTGAGCCAGGCCCATATCCTTCCAATAAGTTCCTTTTTAGCTAAGTTACACTGAGTCGATTTCTATTGTTTGCAACAAAAGTATCTCAATTTATATACCAGGAGATGTACTTAGTCTTAATTTAACACAAAGAAAAGTTATTCCATTTGTCAGTAGCTTGACTAAAAAGCTAGAGGGGAATTAAAAAATGAAACAAAGAGAATGTGAATAATTTTTCAGTGTCATATGAGTCAGTTATTCACAGTATTACTTAATTTTTTACTAGCAGTGCAGTCCCAAATATCAAATTATACTCATATTCAACTATAAATATTGAGATGTACTTTCTTCTAAGGCTCAATTACTTTCAATTAAATTGAAAACAATAATATTATGTCTCATGTGGTTTGTTGGGAGGATTACAAGGGACATGTAAAACACATAAATTGACAATTTTTTTTAAAAAGTGCTTAGCACATACTGAGGCCTCCATATGAGTTATCATTATAAGAAGTGATGATATTTCAGGCCCTTGTCATACTACCACTTTGCCTCCTTTATCTTTTTACCTTAGTAACTCTTCCCTTCAAGAAGTGTTGCTACTTGATTGATCAGAGTCTACAGCATTAATTGAGGCTATAGTTTCTCTGGTGAGACAAATCCCTGCATTAAAATGTGATGTGATGTTCAGCTGAGGTTTTCACAGTCTTCCCGTACCTCCTTCCTTTTTTCCTTCTGCCTTATGTTTTTTTCCTTTCTCTTTTTCCTGTCTCCTTTTCTGTTTTGGATTATTCTCCTTGGCATAAAAACTTATAGTATTTCCCATTAAAAACGTAACCTCCCTTGATCTACAGCCCTTAGAACTACTGTTCCATTGCTCTGTTCTCTTTTACAGCTATACTCTTAAAAGAGCTGCTAATATTCAACATGTCTACTTATTTTAATTCAATTTTCTCTCAAATCTACTTCTTTTATGCTTTTATTCTTATAATTTCACCGAAACAGACATCAGGATCACTTTCTCTTTTAAAATGCAAATTTTATTTTCATTTTATTCATTACTGACAATGGTTGTTCACTTGTTCCTCCTTTGTGGGGGAAAGGGTTTATGGATACATAATAGATATACATATTTTCAGGGACTCCTCCTTAAAATATTTTCTTCATTGGAGTCTTGCAAGACATAATTTTCTCTTGGTTCTCCTGTATCACTTCCCACTTTTTCTAAAAATTCTTTGCTGATCTCTCACATTTTTCTGGCCTTTAAAATAGATTATTCCAAATCTATGTCCTAGGTGTTTAATCTACACTTTTTATTACAGATGTTGTCTTGATTCTGATCGTTTACAAATACATGTCTCCAGTCCAGACTTCTGTCCCGAATTCCAGAGATATGTATTCAACTTCATGCTCAATATTTCCTATTGCATATATCTCATATCTGACTCAAAATTAACATGCCTAAAAGTCTTTTTCTGATCTCCAGTTTCCCCAAATATGTTTCTCTTACACACATTGTGTCTCAGTTCATGGCAAATTTATTCTTCCTGTTATCAGGCCCAAGACCTTGGAGTAATTATTGACTTGACAAACTTCATCACATTCCACTTCCAACCTACCAGCAAATATCTGTAAAGTGTACATTCAGAATATACACAGACCTGATCACTTCCTCTCTCTTACCTCTAACACTTGGGTCCAAAGTTACTGTTATTTCTCACAGAGATTATTGCAAAATTCTAACTGGTATTTCTGCTTTTACCCTTGCTCTTATATAAGTATATTCTCTATGATGTAGGAGAATTTAAAAATTAAAGATTGATCCTGATACCCATGCTTCCAAATTCTCAAAGCTTTATTTATCTTATTTAAAATGGGAAAAAGTATCTTACAAACACCTGCAAGAACAGCATAGTCTGTCATCTTACCTCATCACCATTCTAAATTTTCTTCTATCATTCTCCGTCTTAGCTCTAGCTAAAATTATCTCCTGATAATGTGTAATTTCAAAACCACCCATACTTTCCCTTTAAAGAACAATGTCCTTTGACTCACATACCTTACAGCTATTAGCAGAATTGACAAAACAGGTATGTCCTGAGAAACCTCAAGCTGAAATTTGTTGTAGAAAGGTCCCAGGTTGGTAGTCCCTTGAGATGCAGGAAGAAGGAAGTGCAAATCCTCTCTTGAAGAAAGTTGGGTCTTTCAAAACAGGTCTCAAACAATTTCTTCAGATAAAATTCCACTGAACTTTAGGTAAAAAATCATCACCAGGAAAAGGCACCATTAAAAAAACGCAAGCAGAAGCAATAGATAACAAAACCTTACTTACAAAGAATTCAGATATTGGAATCATCAGATGCAGAATACAAAATATGCATAAAAAAGAGAAAAGAGGCCATTAAAATGAGAAATAGAAATAAAATCCTAAGCCCCAGGACCACCTGAATAGACCTCCTCTAAGCCAAAGGGACCCCAGAAAAATCTTAAAACTCAGTTCCTGGCCATGATGGGGTGGGAGATCAGATACCTTGTTATATGCTCCCACTCCTTGCTAACTGCCATTAGGCTTTTTCATTATGAGTTAAACAGAACCAGCCCTTTGGAAAGACTTGGTCCACCACCTACTGTAACCAACAACCCGATGCCACTCTTCTCTTTTTGTGATTTTGGCACTGCAACTGACCAGTATTCCTTTCTGATAAGGAGCCACCAACCATGGAGTAGTTCTACCTGGTTTACAAGGGATGCATAGTGAAGGTTTTTGTGTCCTCTGCTTCACCTTTTGACTTCAAAGAGCTGAAAACTCTGCCCTCAGCTCATGCTAACATGGCTATATTTTGTACATGAGACCTATGGAGATATGAAGCTCAATCGTGCATGTGCATGTTTCTCTTTTCATACATATTCATGACTCCTCCTATAGCTTATTAAATATATATATTTGGCCTCATTATTCAGCATAAATTCCTGTTGCCTTTCCCTCAAAGCATGTGCTCTCTGCCTGTCAGAATGTCCATCCTGCAGGCTGCAACTCTTGATGGGAAATCAAGCTCTCCTTTCCATATTTATGAACCTCATCGTTCTTTAGTTGACAAAGATTATGAGTAGGAATACAGTAGTGATTATAAAAAAAAAAAAAAATGACCAGGTGGTTTTGACCAAGGACAAAAGAGAGTTCTTAGGAAAAAAAAAAAGAAAGAAAGGAAAAAAAGAAAGAAAAAAAAAAAGCCAATAAATCTAACTAGGGAGAAGAATATCCCTCAATGGATGAAATATCAGATGATACATAGTCCAAAAAGGAATTCATAAATTAGAAGATAGAGTTAAAGAAATTATGCTAAATTCAACACAATGAGGCAAAATGTTAAAAATATAAAAGGGTTAAAATAGAGAGAGGACAGAGAAATAAGTTCTACGCTCATCTAACTGGAGATCTAGAAGGAGATAATGGAATGTGGAGAGAGAATATTTAAACATACCATTTTTATGAGTGAAAGTAGACAAATTATCAGATAAAGGAAACAGTATATTTCTAGAGGGAGAAATGAAAAGAAATCCTCTCAAATACATCTCAGAGTGAAAAATGCATGTGATTAATGTAAAAAAGTTGATATTTGAAGTAGGCAAAGAGAAAAAACAGATAACATATTGGGTTGAAGCATATCAAATTGCCCTTTTCTGTAGATTGAAAATAGTCAAATAGATGCAATTTTATATCTGAGTCAACTTATCACAAAGAAACAACAGCATAACTGTTGGGAATTTAAGAGACAAAATTAAAAGTCTTTATCGTAGAGGTGAAACAAAAATCTCCTGATAATATGTAACTTCAAAAACACCCACACGTGGATCTATGGGTTGAATTAACAAAGCGGGTATGCCTGGAAAAATCTCAAGTTCAAAGTCATGATGAAAGCTTTTGCTATGTAAAATAAAATGTTTAAATGGGTGAAAGAAAATAACTGTCAGCCTAAAAGTGTAAACCTGATAAAATTGATGGCAAAATTGAAGAAACTTTCTAACAAACATGGCCAGAGACTTCAACAGAATCTAATTGAGATGTTCACCACCCCAAAAGGACTTCAAAAGAATCTACACTGAGGTTCCAACACCATTGTGGAAATTTTAAAACATTTCTGTCAGAAAATGTCAAGGCTAAATAATATTAGAATAATAGAAATAATAATCTTGATTTACTTTACATATGTGGAATATTACATCTAAAAATATAGAGAATACATTTTATTTTAAAAGTACATAGGATATTTTCAAACAATAATTATATAGTTATTCATAATTCAATTTTTCTTTCATGTTTAAATAAAATGAATTGAGAAGAAATGTAATCACTCAAAAAGAACTAAAAGACTAAAAATACAATAAAAAGTTAAGAGTTATAAACAGACACTTCATAAAAAAATAAATTTACGTGACCAATAAATCTCTTTCGAAAGTCTTAAATTCACTTATATATAAGAAATAAAAATAAGAACCACCATGAAATACTTTTATCTATGAGACTGACAATGAATTATATTTGAAAAATACTCAGTGCTGATTTGAATGAAGGAAAACAGGCACTTCAACTATTGGTAAAATGCTGAATTATTACCATTTTTGAAAGAGTATTTGGGAAATATATGACAAAAATTACATATTCTTTAACCTGGAAATCCTATTGCTAGGAATTTATTCTAAGAATATTTCAGTAAAATTATATATCAATCTGAAAAAAGGATTTTATATAATTAATATAATAGAAAAAAACAAGCTGGGAGAAAATCTAGCTGACCTTGAGTTTGGTGATGATTTTTTAGATACAACACCAAAAGCATGATCCGTGAAAGAAAAAATAATTAATTGTTATATTAATTTGCTAGGGCTTCCTTAACAAGGTACAACAGACTGGGTGGCTTGAACACCAGAAATTTATTTTCTCACTGTTCTGGAGGCTAGAAGTGAAAGTGTCAGCAAAACTGGCTCTTTCTGAAGGCTGTTAGGGAAAGATGTATTCCAGGCCTCTCCTTTTGCCTTGTAGATGGACATCTTCTCTCAGTATTTTCACATCGTCTTCCCTCTGTACAAGTCTGTCCAAATTTCCTCTTTATACAAGGACACCAGTCATATTGGATTGGGGCCCACTCTAAACAATTCATTTTAACTTAATTATTTCTGTAAATACTCTGTCTCCAATCACAGTCATTTTCTGAAGTGCTGGTTTTTAGGACTTCAATTTATGAATGGAAGAGGGGGACACAATGCAGATCATAACAATTGCACCAGAACATATACTTTATTCAAATTAATAACTTCTGCCCTGTGCAAGACTCTGTTAAGAGAATACAAACACAAGCCACAGACTGGGAGAAAAATCTTTGCAAAATACATATCTGATAAAGGATTGTATACTTTCTATTCATGTTTTTCTGTAAACTTAAAACTGCTCAAAAAAGTTTAACTAAAATAAATGGAAATGAATCCCATTTAATAAATAATTATATTATATAATGGCATATATACAGCTATTTAAAAGAATGAAAATCAGAATGTGCTGATATGAAAAAGCATAAGAGAAAAATAAGGTGTAGAGCAATTTATATATTATATTTATATAAATAAAATGATATTGAATGTGTATATAATGTGAAAAAATTGTTTATATTCCTTATTTTTGGAAAAGAGACTGGCATTTGGAACAAAATGGATGGCAGCAGAGAGATTTAGACACCATATGGTATTCCTTTTTTTTTTAGTATTTTGCTTAGGCATATATTATAACATTTTAAAATTACAAATACTCTATATATATAAATTATACAGTTTCCAAAATTTACTATGGAATAAGTGTGATGCACACTAGATACTAAGTAAAACTCAGTGCTTATTGAGAAACTTCCCTTTGCTACCATCTTAAATGGATGAATGAATGATTTTGTAGTTAATAACTTGTCTATGGATTATTTATTTGATAGCTTTAATGGTCAGAAATATGAAATCTATAGGTTTAGGATATTTTTGAGTTGAGGTGGAAAGATGGGTCAAGGAAGAAGCTTTGAATTGACTTGTATGTGAGGATGAGGTTGAGATTGAGATTTATACTGGATTGGATCTTTTGATATAGAAAGTACTGCAGTGTACTATTCCTTTACTTAGACATGATCAAGACAGAAACCTGGGTGGGGGGGGTGGGGGAGACAAGAGAAAAACACTTTCTAATCTTCCTCATATGCACCAGGAAAGGAAAGTTAACAGATTTCACAAAGCATCATTGAGAACAGTGGCTGGAGAAATGCATTCGTTTCCTGTTTCTACTCTTGGTGGATTTTAAATATTAAGTAGGAGTGTACTAAAAAACACTAATAATATTACAAATTCAAGCCCATAAATGACTGATTACTATCTATCACATGGCATGGTATTCTCTAAAAGCTAGATCAAGAATAACATTTTTTTTCTCCTTTGTTCTGTTTTCTTACGGAGATAAGGTTAATACCTCAGATGTATTCCCTCTCTATCTTCTGTAGTTTTAATGAGCAAGATGACTTAAAGCTACTATGATGAATCACTGTGATCTCTGCTAATGATTATGAACTGGGAAGAAAGGCTATTTTAGCCAGAGTAGAGGAAAGATAATAATAGCAAAAAATTTAAGTTTTGGAGCTTCTCTATTTGCATGCTTCTCTGTTGAACGATCTTTACAAACCTGTATTTGTCTAGAAGACATGTCTGTTATGTTTTTACTGGTACAAATTGGAGCTATTTACTAGGCTTACTCTAATAGCTACATTTCCAAGGTTGAAGAAAAGGCAAAATGAGGGAATTTCTCTGTAAATATTTCCAAGCAGCTGGTGATCCACAGTCAGGGACCATCAAGGACCAGCAGGGATGCTTGTGCCTAGCTAACTGTGAGTGTTTCTATTTTGTGTTACTTCCCTGGGGATGGATGGAGAAAGAAATTTGACCTTTTTTTCTGGCAATAATAATGGCATGAGAAGTCCCAGCTTAACATCAAAGTCAACTTGAGAGTAATGTATGCAAGTAATAACACTTTAATTTGTGGCTCTGATGAACCCTGAAATAATGAACAAGGAAATAATACTGCCTAAGAGAAGAGCAATTCAGGAAACTAGTTTTGACACATTGTCCCAAGCCCTGGTCTCTGGCCCTGCTTCTGAGGTTTTATGTATATATAATTGAATGAGGCCTGTCATAAGCTTCTCTAGACACACTTAGCTCTTAAAATTTTTCAGTTAACATAACCTGTATATTATGTCCTGTGGACAATAGATACTTGCTCAATCTCTTTGCCTTACTGAGTCTTTCTGGTAGATTTGCAGGATTCCTTAACCTTGAGTACTGAACAACCAGAACTCGGTACCTGTAAAGGGGACCTTGAAGTCCTAGCATCTCATGTTATAAATTAAGAAAGTGAGATAAGAGTGAATATTTACATGACTTGCCTAAAATCAGGATATTGTCAATCTGCACTAAACTCAAAAGGATTGTATGACTTGTTGCAATTCTGGGAGAAACTAAATGGGCAGAATAAAAGTCCTTTATTTCTTTCTCATTGTAGACTAATTTCCCCAGTCAAGCAGAAGTATATGAGAGCAGAATGACACTCTTCACTAACTTAGTAGACCAGCCAGTCAAATATTGCCGTCTGTTGCCATGTGGTGCATTGTGGGGCTGACACACATTGAGCCTTTGAAGAAAGGGCATGTAATTGCATCAGTGTGCCACGAAATCCATTTGAATCTGGCAAATGTACTGCAATGCATTGTTAGCAATTATAAATTCGCAGTGGTAGGTGATGGGAACAGAAACAGAAATGGAATGTCAGGACAAATGAGGATCACTTGCTGGCAGCTATCTATTCAGTTGCCAAAAAATTAAACAGTTTGAGTTTCATTGTGGTATTAGAGCTACTGCTTAGAAACTAGCAGTTAATTTTTATACCCCTCTGCCATCCCTACCACTGTTCTTGTGAAGCAAACAGATTTAGTCTCCAATTCATAGAGTGATGCCATCATGAAAAACGGTATTTCTCTAAAGGAAGATATATAAAAAAGAAAGTACTTTTTTTTTCCTGAGATTATAGCATTTTAAACTGCACCAAAGGAGTATAATCAAGAGAGTCAAAACAGAGAATTTTTTTCCACCTAAGTAAAACTGTTCAATACATGGCATAGTATGTGAGTGTGGTGTTCTTGTTTGAAAGTCACCAAACAAGTGTCAAATGAGTGGTGGGACACATGGAAGCAGAGCTCCCAAGTTTTTGGAAAGTGAAGATGGTCACTTTAACACAATGAAAATATTCAGTTTTACACTGCATTTAATTTGTAAATACCATCTTTTTTTTTTTAAGTCAAATATAAGAATGCAGTCAAACTACATGTCTCAAAAACATGGATCATTTTGCCCTATGTGACATGGACAAATCCCATGATTGCTGCCCAGTTGCATAGTAGCAAGTGAGTTTAATAGATGAGGTAACATAATGAACTTTATGTAAATCTCCTAAACACATTTTAAAGCACAAGTGTTTTATATATAAATGTAATTTTTTATGCAAAGGTTAGAGAGTACCAGAGCAATTTTTTTTTTTTAGCATCATTTTGTTTTCTCTATTTTTCCTCTCTTACTCTCAATTAGCTCTCTGGCTTTCTTAAGCACCCTGATGCAGTGCCCATCCATTCCTGCAAAAATCTTCCTCAAAAATAACTCATTATCTATTAATAAAATCACCTTTATTCTTCTGTGCTTTGTATACCTTCAACTTTTTCTCTTTCTTTAATTTCCTATTTTCAAATGCCACCTCTTTTACAATTCTCTCCCAGCATGTTTTTCCATATTTCTTCCTCAAGAATCTGCAGATGATAGCAATAATTGCCAAATGAATAATATATGGAGTAAAATGTGATTAGCTCAAGTGCTAGTCTTATTTTTATTGCAAACCTGCACCTTAAATTATATTGAAATAGGCCATTTTCTTACTTCTGGATTTGGAGAAAGTGCATCTTTATTTGGAACTCTAATGAGCAAATGAGAGTTAGATATCTTATTGTGTAATTTTGAGAATGTATGAAAATTAAATTAGGCATTTTCTTAGGATAGTGAAATCATATTTCAAATGATACACCTGCAGGACTAGAGTTGATTATTGAAGTTACATATAAGCATTCTTCTGTAGAATTTTTAGTAATCTTAATGACAATCCATGATGATGAATTGAAGCTCATGGTGAACTGAAAAGCAGGATGAGCTCATTAATCAATTCAATACAGTATCTGTCACAGGTGACTTTAGAATTATCTATTTCCTTCTCATATCTGGAAAGGCTTAGTTGCCAGATGACTATTGATAAAATGTCATAGTGAAAAAATATCTAAAATTGAAGTATACCTGCTTTAATATAAAGTACTTGAATTATAAAAGAAGAGCAATGTTTGATATTACACTAACTCTCACAGATACCAAGAACAAACCAGTATTTATATGAAATTAGAACAAAGACTCGAAAGAAATTAGATATTAAAAACAGTATTTTTAACTGAATAAAGGAATCACAGCATAGGTACCAAGTTAATATGCTGCATCTGAATATTAATACTGGATCTGATTCCCAAGTCTGTATCTTAAGATCTGAGCTCTCATCAGAACTCCAGCCTCATAGTCTAATCTCTGAAAGGATGTGTATTAAGTAGCTCAAACTCTTAACCAAAAGGGAAATTTTACCTTTAGTCCTCAAACCTGCTTCTGCCAACCTCCCAATTAGAATACCACAGTCCATCCTATACCTTAAACCAAAAATCATGACTCTAACCTTGATTATTCTCTTTTACTTTCTCTTCATATCCAATCCATCAAGAATTCATGTAGATGCACCTCCAGTGTCGGTCTGTGTGCTTCTTACCATTCGTGCCACTACTACTCTGATCCAGGCCACCATGACTTCTTGGCAAGATCAAGGTAATAGCCATTTTACTAATATCACTGCTTCTCTTGCTGCCTTCTCCTTCCATTGTCTGCATAATATCCTAAATAATGGTGTAAGTTAACTCTTAATTTAACTTGTAAGTTAAATCAAACTCTTTGCAGACTTAAAATCTGCACATATCCCGGCTCCTGCTAAATATTCAGACCTCAAGTTGTGCTCCAAAATTACTGGAATTCTTTTGGTCCATTGACTATGGTGAGCTTGTTTTCACATTTGGATATTTTTAAAACTATTCTCTCTGCTTAGAATACACTTCTGCTTGATTTTCACAAAGTGGCTCCTTCTTGCCATTCAGATCTCTGTTTAATGTTAGTATAAACATCAGAAAGTTTCCCTGGCATCTCAAACTATGGTAGCCACACAGATGACTTCTATCTCATTAGTCTATTTTAATTCTCTGCATAGCACTTACCAATAGCTGGTATTTTCTGAAGTATTTGTTTATTTTATTTCTATTGACTGTCTCCCCGTGGTAGCATGTAAGCTCTATTAGAGCATGAAACTTATCTGCCTTGTTCACCCTTCCATCCTCAAGGTATATAATAGTAACTGGCACATATAGGCATTTTAGAAGTGTTTACTAAATAAAATGATTAATGAATTATACATTTTTACCTGCATAAATGTCATAACTCTGGTAAATGTGAGCCAGGCAGAAAACCATTGAGAAAACTAATAAAAATGTTGAATCTACTTGCCAATATGGTGTTTCAGAAATTAGATTCATTTTCTATCCCATGTTTGGATTGAGTTGAAATATTATTCTGTAGGTTTACCTTATCCTTTTGGACTGTAAAATTTTAATGTAAAAGTAGTAAATGCATCCATATATTATATTGTAAAGCTTATTATGTTCTACAAAATGATTTAGGTGCTTTATACATGTTAACTTATGTAATCTTTTAAAACTCCATTAATATAAATTTTATTTTGCAGATGTTGAAACAAAAAGATTAAACAACTAACCCAAGGTTACATGACTAATAAGTAGGAGATTTGGGAATCAAATCTAGGCAGCCTGGATTAACCTCACTGTGTTAAAAGCAAAGTATTAAATATTTTAGATGGAAAGACAGTATTGAACAGTTATATTCTACATGCAGCTTTTATTCTTGACAGGCTTGCAGAAAAATTAACAATCAGTGAAATGTTAATTATGGGTGTGAAAAATATTTGATAAAGAGAATTACATGAGCTAAGTGAATTATAGTAAGGAATACAAAGGGCACCAGGCATATGTTGTGGAAAGGAATTTGTCAGTCACAGGATCCTGGAAGAGCTTATGTAAGAAACTCTGTAGGAGTTACCCAAGATAACCAGGTTATGTTGGAGGCCGAGGAATGCAGCAGATAGTAAGGCCTAAAGTCAAGGTCCAACCTGGCTTGTGTTTTGTGTTAGAAGCATACATTGAGGGATAGATATTTTCAAAGTGACTTATTCTTGCTGGCTATCAATAACATACGCTCTCATGTGAATCAGTGTTCTAATTCTTATATGCGGTGGTCTTTCTGACCTGTTAACAGAATCAACTTTAGGTTATTACATCAGAAGGGCATGAAAATGACCTAAATAAAAAATTTTAAAACTTGTGTAAATAAACAACTTTAGAAAAATTAAACAACAGAATTAATTTCAAAATGCTACTAACCAGAAACATTATTGTCTTAAAGGAATCGTTTATGAAAAACTTTTCTTATGTTTAACACTAATAATATGAAAATTAATATCTTTAAGGTCATTTAAATTAAGATAGACTTTCCTAACTCCCCTAAAGTAACCTCAAAATGTATTTGTGGGTTACTGCTTAGTAACACTGCTCCTAGAAAAAGTAATTCTACCCATCCCAAATTGTCTTGGGTGTGTGTATGTCTGTGTGTGTTTGTATTTTTCTCTGATGAACACTTTTGGAATCAGAAGAGATAAATATATAAGTATTTACTTTTATCTAATGCCCTATCATCACAGAGGAACTCTTGTTGATTATATTAATTAAGTAAAAGAAAAATAAGGATAATATTGAAATAAGTCCTAGACGGTAGATTTCAGGAAATCGTTAGAATGTTAGATACTAATGTAACAAAAACCCTTAGAAAGGTTAATTTACTTTTTTGTATTGGTTTATTTTTTATACATTAATATGTGATTGAAGAAGAAAATGGAGCAGTTCATCTCTTTACTACTTATTGGTTCATTTATTTTCAAGATATGAGGATCTATGTCATGATTAATTGTACAACTTTTCAGCAGCTCTAGTTGTTGCTAAAGAACATCCCATCAGAAACTTGAGAGAAAATTTAAAGACATTTATCAAAGTTCCCATTTAGAGTCTAGAGAAACAATAAAGTAGATATTGACTTCTCTTGAGGAATGGATCAGGATTTATTGACCCAAAGGGAGAGTCAATATTTACCTCCAGTGAAAATAATTCTTGATGGTCAATGAAATGTAAAATTTCATACATTATTTCTAATCAAAAATATCTTGAAATCTATTAGATGATAACACTGTTTAAAGAGCATTTATATTTTTCAGAGTATAAAAATATATGTGCATTATAAGAAACTTTGTGATATATAGAATACTGAAAGTAGGAAAATTACCAATAATTTCTCATCAAAAGGAAAACAACTATTAATATTTTGGTGTATTTAATACCAGTCATTTTCCTATTAACATATTTGGGAATATTTATATATATGAATTTTGATTTAAAGTATGATAAAAATAAAATATATAGTTTATGTTATTCTTCCCGAAAAGCATTCCTGATACCCATGAAAGGATTATACATCCCCACCTATTGACGTGTGACTTGCCATACCTCATATGCTATACCTCATCCCATTGACATTGCGTTTGTCCTTGAAACTTGGTTTGGCCAACGGCATGAGAACATACATATTATACCTGCCGCATCAAATTAAGAACCTGTATGTTTCCACCACTTTTGCTTTCTCTCTGCCACAAGACCAATATTTCTCATACAGGATTTTTTCCTTTAGTGCAGATTTGGAGTTAGAAGACATATAGAAGGGGGAAGAACCAGCTGTTCACAGATGCTGACATGCAATATGTTCAGCAAATAAATGTTTATCACTGTAAACCACTGAGATTTTGGGCTATTGTTACTGTGCAAAGGAGGTGACTAATACACTCAAATGTATTAATAAACAAATTATTATATCAGAAAATGTGAGATGAGATTTTACCCTACTTGCAAGATGAAAAGTAAACCTTCCACAGTTTTATTTATATATATAGACAAGAAACGTGAGGCCGCCAGGTTAGAGACAAAGACTACTTATATTACTCATGGCAGAAACAGGAGCCAGAACAATGGTTTTCGTCCCCCAAGCCCCATCCACCACAAGGTAATCATGGTACCTGTACATGTAGAGAAATGCATTATAGGAGAGATATCCCCAAATTAGGAAACTTTAGTCTAATATAGGGCTGTTTAATGACCTATCTTCTCAACTTCTCCTCCCTAGAGAAAAAGTGACCTGATCATTATTTTAGATTGTAAGCAATTCTTTTTGGGGGAGAGGAGGAAGACCATTATGAAATGTCAAAGGCATGGAAGGTATATTCTATCTTTATTACATTGGCCAGGAAACAAATCTGCCAATGCAAAGGAAAACTCTCTAGTTTCCAAAAATTTTGCATAACAAACATTTTTCCAAAAAATTCTCAGTTCTCTTGACCCAGAGGATCCAAACCATTTAGAAATGTAAAAAGGTTTGACTCTCACCACATATTTGTACATGCACCTATATGTTTGCATGTAAATATTTCATATGCATATATTTGGATCTATATAGTCTATATGCATATTTTTATTTTTACAAAATTAAGATCATACTGTTAATTTTGCTTTTGTACTTACTCTATGTCACCTAAAAAGAGGTAACGTACCTCTTCCATGCCTGTATATGTTCTTTGAAGATATTATTTTTAGTAACTATCTATTAATATCATGATGTGACAGAACGCTATAATAAAATTAATAATTCCCTATAATTGAAAATGTGTTTGCAAATATTCAATAATGTATAATGCTATAACAATCTATATTTCATGAAATATGTCTTCATATTCTGTTGTCCTTGGAGGTTTTATGTGTGAAGAGAAATAAAACATCATTCTTTATGATTATTTTCCCCAATCGGATATTATTATAACATTTTCTTAATCTGTTCAAATACTGAATATATTTTTTCATAAGTATAAAGTTAATCAGAAATACATTATATTGGTCACCACAATCAACCAAAATTTCTTTGGATTTCTACTTCACTAAACTTTATTTCCTTACATGTATGTTCCTTAAACTGATGACTATTATTGTCTCACTCTTCTGATTAAGATTTAGTGGGTTATATATCAATGAAAGATAAGTTCCACCTATAAGACATTATGAAATTGAAGAAGGACCAATGATAAGTTATCCTTGCCACCAAGGGAAGGGGAAGGGTAGTGGAAATGTCTAAGCCCGAGTCATAGTTTAGGGTGGTTATTAGAGACATCAGTCTTGCTCAGATATCTAGAGACTCATAAGAGCTCCACAGCAATCAAGCTCTCAGCGCCATATGTATTGTATTAGGGTACCCAGATAAAATACAGGCTATCTAGTGAAATTGGGATTTCAGATAAACAGCATATTTTTAAGTTTAAATATTGCCAAATATTGCCTGGTACATACTTATACTAACAAAACATTTGTTGTTTATCTGAAATTCAAATTTAACTAGGCAGCCTGTATTTTTCTTTGAAAAATATAACACTAATAATAATTGAGAAAGACCAGATGCTGAGGATCTACCACAAGTGGTCCATAGATAGAAAATTATAGGAGATGTTATGACTGGTATTTTTTAAATCCACAAACATAAAATAATTATATTTCTTTTCTTATCTATGTACCTGATGTTGATTTATTTTTTAGAGTGGAATAAATCAAAATATAACTTGTTCTTAATCAGTTTGACTAGAGGTTTAGCAATTTTCTTAATCTTCCTAAAGAACCGGCTTTTTGTTTCAATGATTTTCCTCTATTGTGTTTCTGTTTTCTCTTTCATTGATTTTTAGTTTGATCTTCATTATTTCCTTTCTTCTACTTATTGTTTATTTTATTTGCCCTTCTTTTTATAGTTTTTTTTTAAGTGAAAGCTAAAAGTTTCTTTTAATTAAAAAACCTTTTATTTTTTCTAATATAAGCAATGAATACTGGTGACAAAAATCCCTGTTTCCCAATTGTTTTAGTGACATCCCACAAGTTTCAGTATGCTGTGTTTACATTTTCCTCAGTTCAAAATACTTTCTTATTTTTCTTTTGACATATTATTTAACCCATAAATTATTTTGACATATTTTATTTAGTTTCCAAATACTGTGAATTTTTATGAGATCTTCCCATTGTTTATATATATTTTAATTCCATTTGAGGTCAAAGAGCATAGTTTTTACGACTTCAACCCTTTAAATTTTGTTGAGATTTATTTTAAGGACAGAATGTGATCAATCTTGGTAAATATCTCATGTGTACTCAAAACCAATATTTATTTTGCTATCGTTAGATTGAATATTCTGTAAGTATCAATTAGGTCAAGTTGGTTGATTGTGTTAGTCAAGTCTTCTGTATTCTTACTGATTTTCTGTCTCCTTGTTCTATTAATTGAATGATTGATAATAGATATAAATATTAAAATCTTCAGCTACATAATTGTGTGCTTACCCGTTTCTCCTTGCATTACCATTAGTTTGGGCTTTATGTATTTTGAAACTCTGTTAATAGGGACAGACCTATTTATGTCTGCTACTCTCCATTTAATGAATAGACACCTTTAGGATTATGAAATGACTGTTTGCATCCCTGGTAAAATATTTTGTTCTGATTTTGACTTTTTCTCTTTGTTCTGCTGTCACCTCTCACACACTTTGCCCCATGAACTTTAGCTGCCTTGTTCTGTCCGGGCTCTGTATCCCTGCACTGCTCGGCAGCACTGGACTCTCTCAAGGCAGTAAGCTGGAGCAATATAGAGCTCACCTTTCAACCCTCCCTCCTCTCTCAAGATCATTCTCTGATGTCCAGTGTCTTGAAAAACCATTGTTTCAAAATTTTGTCCAGTATTTTTGTTGTTTCAAGTGGACAAAGATAGAAGCAGAAGTCATCTATGTGAAGCTATTAAATTGCTGATTTGATTTCTAAATAGTTATGGAACTACATGTTTTTTCCCAATTTCTCATGTCAGTTTTGTCAAGTTGTGGTTTTCTAGGAATTTATTGATCTAAATGTCAATATTTGTTCGCGATATCCTTTTATCTTTTTAATGCCTACAGGATATAGGGTGATGCCAACTTTTAAAGATCTAGTAGTGGTTATTTTTTCTTTCTATATTATTTTTCATAATCAGTCTTATATAGGTTTATCAATCTTATTTTTTTCAAAGAATCAAATTTTGAGCTTGAGGCCCATTTTACTAAATGTTTGATTTTTATATTTTAAAAATTTCTGTTGTTCTCATTATATTCTTCCTTCTAATTTTATTGGGATTAATTTTCCCATCTTTCTCCATTTTTAAGAGGTAGATGAATGGGATCAATAGATCCATGGCATTTTTAATCCACATTCCCACCAGTTTTTCATGGAACTTGAAAAGAAAATTCTAAAATCACATGGAAGCTTAAATGTTCAAGAATAGCCAAGGCCTTCTTGAAGAAGATTAATATAGAAGGGAAATGTTTTCTAACAGATATCAAGATTTGTTGTAAACCTTAGCAAATAAAGAATCAGGTGTTCTGAAATAGAAAAAGTAACAAAAGGGACACAATAGAGAGCCCTCAAATAAACCAGTTTTCATATAAAAATTTTATGTATGACAGTGGTGTCTTTGCAGATCTCTGGAGAAAGGATAGATTATTAAATGAATGGTTTGAGACGGTTATATATATGAAGAAAAGACCTATAAATTTATTCTTAATATATAATGTATATACTAATCAATTTCTACTGCCTTTCATATGAAAGGCAAAATTTTAAAATATTTTGAAGAATTTATTAGAGAATATATATAGTATGAAGATAAAGAACAAATTTTAGACATAGCATAAATTTTGCTAATCATAAGGGAAAAATTGATACATTCTACTACTTTATAATTAAAAATTTCATTAATCAAAAGTCACCACAAAGAAAGTAAAAATGAAAGCCACAGTCTCAGAGAAGGTGTTTACCACATACATAACCAAAAAGGAATAACTAAATTGTAAAAATTTTCAAATTATATATGTAAATTTATTAATAGATAAAGATCAATTTTAGAAGGCAAATAATCTGCTAGAAAAATGGATAAAATGAATAAATGGCTAATTTGCAGGAGAGAATGATCACATATCAGATAAACATATGAAAAGATGCAAAAATTCCTTAGTAATTAGAGAAGTGGAATTAGTTTCAATCAGAAATAGGTTTATTCTCACTCTAAAAATCATAACTGAAGTGTTGAAGAAGATGTGTATCAATGGGGAAATTGGAATGCTTACGCTTTATAAAGGTTGGAGAGCATTGATACAATTAATTCATTAAACAAATTGGTACCTTTTTCCCCGATGATTTTATTTTAGTAAAATACACATAACATAAAATTTGTCATCTGAACCATTTTTAATTGTAGACTTCAGTGGTATTAAATAAATTCATAACATTGTGGAACCATCACCACCATCCATCTCCATAGCTTTTCATCTCGTAAAACTCCATTGGTGCTACATTTATAGCTGAAATATGTATACTCCATTATTCAGAAAGTTCATTCCTAGTCATATACTAGGGAGCTTATGTACTTCCATACTAGGAGACTAGGGGATAGCAGCACTCTCCTTAGGAGAAAATACCAGAGAAAGACCCAAGACCCGTGTGTGTGTGTGTGTGTGTGTGTGTGTGTGTGTTTTGTTTTGTTTTGTTTTTGTTTTTCTGGAGACAAGGTCTCACTGTGTCACCCAGGCTGGAATGCAGTGGAGTGATCACAGCTTATTACAGATTCATGTCACCTTGCCCAGCTAATTTTAATTTTTTTCTGTAGAGACAAGATCTCATCATGTTGCTCAGGCTTCAAGTGTGCTTTTGTAGAAAAATGTAGAAAGAGACTGTTGAATAGTTCTGCAAAACTATTATGCAGCTACACATAAAAGCATAGATGAATCTTAGATATGTGATTTTAAAAAGGAAGGGGAAAAGAAAAGAAAAAAAAGAAAGAAGCAAATCATGGAAAATTACTTACAATAAGATGCATATGTATGGAGCTTATGCATATATGCATAAGCAATACTTTGCTTAAAAATCCTATGTTATATAATGGTAAAGTCAAAATTCATGTAAGAATTATCTGTAGGGGATGACAGCATAGAATAGAAGTATGAGCATTCAGATAGGTTAACAGCTGTTCATTCTATTATATTATTATGTTTTATAACTTACATAATTGTTACATTATTGCCTCATTCATAGTGTGTGCTCAATAAATTTTTATAAAATCCATAATATACTCTTTTAATGCATTTAATGTTATAATTCAAGATGATGATTAAAATATATTAAACATTAATGATGCTATAATAAAATAGCATGATGAATATGATTTACAATTTTTGTCACATTTTATGTTATTTCCTTAAGATGCAGTACCCAAGAATTGACTTTGTGGATTTGATTATTTCGTATTTTTTGACATACATTGCCAAATATTTACTCAATAGTTTTGCCAATAATTTTTCTACTTGAAATATATGATTTTTGAATCAATTACTGTATATTCTCATCAATACTGTACATTTTCATTTAACAACATAAAATCGTTATATTGCCAAAAGCAATCTACAGATTCAATGAAATTCCTATTGAAATACCAACAACATTTTGCACAGAATAATCCTAAAATTCATGTGGAACCAAAAAGAGCCCAAATAGCCAAAGCAATCCCAATCAAAAAGAACATGTGGTGGCATCACATTATCTGACATCAAATTATGCTACAAGGCTACAGTAACCAAAACAGCATGACATTAGTAAAAAAAATAGACACATAGATCAATGGCACAGAATAGATAACCCAGAAATAAAGCCATATACACCTAGAACAAACTGATCTTTGACAAAGCAGACAAAAACCTACACTAGGAAAAAGACACCCTATTCAATAAATGGTGCTGGGAAAATTAGATAGCCACATGCAGAAGAATAAAACAGGACCCCTATCTCTCTCACCATATACAAAAATTAACTCAAAATGGATTAACAACTTAAACTTAAGACCTGAAACTATAAACATTCTAGAAGAAAACCTAGAAAAAATTATTCTGGACATTGGCCTAGACAAAGAATTTATGACTAAGACCCCAAGAGCAAATGCAGCAACAACAAAAATAGACAAATGGGACTTAATTAAACTAAAAAGCTTCTACACAGCAAAAGAAACAATCGATAGAGTAGCCTACAGAATGGGAGAAAATATTCACATCCAACAGAGGACTAATATCCAAAATCTACAAGGAGCTCAAACAACTCAATAAGGAAAAAAACAAATAAAAAATTGGGCAAATGACATGAACAGACTTTTTTTTTTTAAAGAAGACACATAAATGGCCAAAAAGCATATGAAAAAATGTTCAACATCACTAATCATCAGAGAAATGTAAATTAAAACCAGAATGAGATACCATCAGAATGGCTATTAAGTAGGGAAAAAAATACATGTTGGTGAGGATGTGAAGAAAAGAGAATGCTTATATACCATTAGTGGGAATGTAAATTAGTACAACCCCTATTGAAAACAGTATGGAGATTTCTCAAAATGGATCTACCATTCAATCCAGCAATCCCACTATTGGGTATCTTCCCACAGGAAAAGAAATCATTATATCAAATGTTACCTGCACTCATATGTTTATTGCAGCACTATTAATAACAACAAAGATGTGGAATCAATCCAAGTATCCATAAACTGATGATTGGATTAGGAAAATGTGGTGTATACACACTGTGGAATACTATTCAGCCATAAAAAGTATGAAACCATGTTTTTTGCAGCAACTTGGATGGAAATGGAGGCCATTATCCTAAGCTAAGTAACAGGAACAGAAAATTAAATACCACGTGTTCTCAGTTATAAGTGGGAGCTAAACAATGGGTATGTGTGGACATACAGAGTGGAATTACAGACATCAGAGACTCCAGTGGGAGGGACGTTGGGCACAGGTGAGGGACGAAAAATTACCCGTTGGGTACAATGTATACTATTCAGGTGATGAGTACACTAAAAGCCCAGACTTCACCACTACACAATATACCTATGTAAAAAAACTGCACGTGTACTCCCTAAATCTATAAAAATAAATGTAAATAATAAAATCCATATAAAAATTAAACTTCATAATTTTGTTACTAAATATTTAACTTGCAATGGATTTTAATGAGAAAATGTCATGATTTTATAAATATACTTCATAAAAATATTACAAATGGTAGGTATTCATGTTTATTGAATAAATAATTTTGTCAAGAGAATTACTAATAGCAAAACTATAAGACTTTAATATTTTTGAAATCAAAAACAAGTTTTCTTTCAACTTGACCTGAATGTGTTGCCTAATAAAAATAGCAGAATTTACTCTCATCAGCTGCCCTCAAATTCATTTTATTATACATTATTACTAAACACTAGGGATATGATTTAATAGTTATATTTAATTTCTTCAAAAGTATTGGATTCAAAGTATTTATTTTTAGCATCTTACTTTTCAAGATTTCTATAGTCTGTGAGAAATGCTGAAATTTTTAAAAATCATATGTATATATAAATTGTTTATGTCAGAGACACTTCCCTCATATCCCTTCACTACTTATTTGAAGCTGGAGTTTGCTTTTCTGGGCTGCCGAAGCAAGAGTTTTCATTTGGGCTTACGGGGAAGGTCTCACTGAAACTTGAGCTCTGATTTCTGGAGTCAGAGTCCAAGGTGCTCACCATTATACCATGAACCAGAGGAGCTCTAACTCACTGGAGGTGTACAAGTCCTGTCTCAGACTTTTAAGTATAGTTACATCCATTATCATATTGAGTTCATATCTTCTAGAATTCTCTTATCACTTTATTTAAGTCATTGGAATATAATTATTTGCATATTTTGATCCCTCATGTATCTTTAAACTTCTTTTGATCTTAATTTTCTTTTGCATACATCTTTCTCACATCACCCAAATCTGTTCCCAAAGAGCAGTTGAGCAAGCCTAAAAGGAAACTTTCCTTATTCCACTGATTCCATTACGTTGCAATTAAAGCCAATTACTATGGACAATATTTTGCAACTCCTTAAACTGCAACTTAGTCCATAAATTCCTTTATTTTACAGAGCTAATCTGAGACTTCAAAATCCCTTAATAGACTGTGTAGATTTCTTCAGTGTGCTCAAGTTTTGATCTATCCCCAAGTAAATGAACAATAACTAGTGTGTCTTATTCATAGATAAGTATTCACCTTTTACTTTGCCATTTACTTCTGTAAAGGCAGAGGTAGAGGCATAGCAAATTCAATTTATCACTGTATCTTTCCCATGTCTATAGTGTACACCTGATTGGTGTGGCATTATAAACTGGAAAGACCCTGAATATGGAGAGTGGATGCAACAAGTGCTGAGGGACTTAGTAGATGTTACATATAGAAAGTATTTTTGAATCCTTGAATTCTGTCATGTGGTACATTTTAGAGGTGAGATTCAACTTGGGTGCTGCCAAGAAATCCAGCAGTTTATGTAATCCTTCATAGTGTCACAGAAAGAGAAAGAGAAAAAAATGCAAAATAGGAAGTAAGCATACAGAATACAGTAAATTTGGAGAAAATAAGCTATTTTATATTTGTAGTATAAAAAGAGAGAAAGTAAAACACATTAGTAGATTGTCACTAAGCTTTAAACATTGACCAATTACAGACAGAGTTGGAAAATACAATGCAATCTGTAATAAATTCTTGCAGCAGAAAACACAAAATCAAAATAGATTGGAGAAAAAGAGATGAATGGAACAGTGCTTGGGATATTTTCCTCAAGCACATCTGATTGTTCCCTCAATTATCAATGTGAAAGATTTGGAAGTTAATATAAGAACCACATTGTAGATAATTTCTAATATGTTTTGTATATAATTATACTCAGTTAACTCTTTATTCAAATTATGCCTTTATTCCATCATGGTACAGTTCAATGATTTTCAATTAATCTTTTCATTACAAAGCACTTAGCTGAAGAAAAGCTTTGTGTGATTTATCGATAAGCGTCTGAGTGTGGTATTCACCAATCAATAATTGATTTCTAGAACCTGGTTCCTAAAGTGGACTGGGCAGCTAAGTGACACTTCATATGCACTGCTACAGGTGCCAGGCAAATTCCTGTTGGTTATGGTCCATGTTGCCCGTGTGTACATTACGGGCATGGTTATACGATTTGTAATTTCTCTGAAAAACTTCAGAAATAGTAATTATATGAGGAAGTCCACAGCATCACAGCATATACATTTACACTCTAATGGATTCTTATATTAGGTAATTGAGAATAACAGTCTTATGATCACTGAGGTACATTAGAGACAGAGGCTTCCAGATATGCCAACCCTTTTCAGCACCATTTGCCATTTTAAAAAGACACAACTATTACTATACATAATCCGTCCGCAAAGTTGCTGAAGATGCTTGTTCTTGTAAAGAATACTGCACTCTAAAGATAAGTGGCATTAATGTTGCTCAGAAAACCTGAAACTTCAATATACTCTTGGGTACAATTAGGATTCTGTCACATAAGTGCTAAACTGAATCTACTTAAACTGGTTTTCTATATCATGGGAGGTAAAAGGGTAATTATCAAAATGGATGTAAATGAAACATGCATTTTAGAAAATAGTTGAACCAATTACTCTCGAAAGGTAGATAAGGGCTGAAAAATCTTTCATCCAATTTACTCATCCACTCAAACTTGATTTCCAAAAGTAAGCAGAGATCATTCCATAATATTTATTTATTAGATTTATAAATTGTGGCCAGCTCAAGCTCCAGAAGAATATTTGAGACAGAAATCATTTAACAACTAATGGAAGACTATTCTTAAGTAAAAGATATTTCTTCTACAGAAGTAGACTTTGAAAAAAATCTCTAATGCTATCTTAGGAGATACCATGATAAGAGCAGAGAGAATTTTTTCAGACAAAGTATACCAACTCTTGTTCATGACCCTTGTCACAGTGAGGCACTGAGAACAACAAACAGAATCACCAGATTCCTTGGAGAAAGGCAACAATATGCAAGTTCCTGTTCTTATTAAAATTAATAAGCTATACACCTAATTATGTGGGGACACAGGAACATAATTATTTTGCATTTGACAGCTGGATTTCTCATTTACAGCCTCTATTTGATGGCTTATTATAGAAACACAACGCTGTTTTTTATAGGAGTAATAGAAAACAAGGAAGGGTATTGTCTTTTCCTTCCCTCTGTTTTCTCTGCTTCCCCCACCCCTTTTATAACTCCATTGTCCTAATCATAATCATCATTACTATTACAAGCTAAAATGTAAAATGTGAGTGGATGATTGAACATTAAAATTATGATAAAAGGAAGAGTGAAAATGATAAGGTAATGCTCCCATGCATTATGTTTTCAATATATTTTAGGTAGGGGCTATAATACCCACTTTTGTTTATAATACTCTTAAGGAGTAAGCAAACAGAAGGTAAGAGAGATTATGTAACTTGTTCACAGTTAGAGATCAAGGTGGTAGTATTTAAACACACATATGAATGTTAGTATCTGAGAGACAAGAATTCAAATCCCAACTTTGCTAATTTCTTGCTGGATGATGGTTGGTGGGTTGTTTAATCTCTGCACTGTACAGCATTTTCTATAACAGTTTGAGTGATTTAGAGTTAAATTCTAAACTTTCCACTGACTCACAGGTTTTCCTTCAATTGATTAATATATATTTAAAGCTCTTGAAAAAGAAAAGAAGCTTTTTATGTGCATGTATGTGTGATAAAAGGGAGTATTCCTAAAAAAGAAAAAGTGGCAGCAATAACTGTGTTATTTTACACATGACTCAGGTTAAAACATTTTTATAGTTCTGAACATTTGTTCCCAAGGGATGGATATTTCTTATGACAGGTGTAGTGTCAATGGCTCCCTTTACAGCATAATTGAGCTGTGCTGGCTATAACATGGTGATTAAGAGCATAGGCTCTAAATTCACACTGCTTGGACTTAGAGCCTGGATGTACCACTTATTTGCTAAGTGACCTTGAGTAAACTATTTAATATATAACCTGTTGCATCTTGGTTTCTTTCATTTGTAAAATGACTCTAAAAATAGTACCTATATTCCAGGATTGGTCTAAGTATTAAATTAGTAGATATATGGAAAGTTTTCATGTTTGGGATTTTTAGGTCATCCTAGTTAAGCAGCTTCCCTAGGGGCAACTTTTCCCCTTTGGTTTGATACACATCAAAGATGAGACTTAGACACCATCTGACGCTCAAGCAGTCCATTCTTGTAGCGTTCTTACAAGGCAGAAAGTAGGAGTAGGCTGGTGGCATGGGCCATATACAGTCAGACCTGGAGAGTCCCCATCTGGAGACCATTCTGAGAGTTTGGGGGATCCTTCCCACCTCCCCCCCTTTTTTTTTTTTTTTACCTGTATTCAATCTAGGGCAGTTACCATGTGTTTCTGTTTCTTTTGTAAAGGGAGTTTAAGCTATTCTTGGAAAGATAAACTTTATTTTAAGCTTCATAAAAGTTGCATCTGTGTTAAGGTGGTCTTGTCTCCTGGAAACTCCTGGGCTAGGGTTAGAAATCCACAGACCAGGTTGTATCATACTGCTAAGTGACACATAGTGTCAGCACTGTGAGATGTTTAAGGGAATTTTATGGCTATCATTAATCTTATAGCCATGATATGTCTTTTATAGTATATGACAAAAGTATTCAATACAGACTGGCACATAGTAAGTACTATATATATGTTCTCTATTTTCATTATCTCTCCTCAGAGGGTGATGGAGAAATGATGTTACCTTAAGAGCATCATGCAATTTTTAACATGTTTCATCAAACAAAGCTGCCATAGAGCATGGCCAGATTTGAGATTCTTCCTAGAAATCCTTCCCACACCCATGAACTATGGTCCATCAAAGAGGCTGATTACTGATGTTAACTCAGAATTATTATATCATGAGTTTTCTACTATTTTTTTTTTTTTTGTTGTTGTTGAGACAGAGTCTCACTTTGTTGCCCAGGCTAGAGTGAGTGCCGTGGCGTCAGCTTAGCTCACAGCAACCTCAGACTCCTGGGCTCAAGCGATCCTACTGCCTCAGCCTCCCGAGTAGCTGGGACTACAGGCATGCGCCACTATGCCCGGCTAATTTTTTCTATATAGATTTTTAGTTGTCCATATAATGTCTTTCTATTTTTTAGTAGAGACGGGGTCTCGCTCAGGCTGGTCTCGAACTCCTGACCTTGAGCAATCCACCCGCCTCGGCCTCCCAGAGTGCTAGGATTACAGGCGTGAGCCACCGCGCCCGGCCTGAGTTTTCTACTATTAATTCCTGATATTTACAATTCAAATTTAGTCCTATGGGATATTTTCTTAATCTCATTAATGTTATATCTGTACCTTTGTTCTTCCAAATAGAAATTCCCAGTTCTGAAAATAATTAGATATTTGCATTATTTTAGCACATACACAACATTCTCAAGCTGGCATTAACAACCTTATCACTAACAAAAGGTTACTGTTAATATAAGTAGACAAAATTTTTTTCGGTTCTTAAGTCCTTAGAGTATATCCCACTGGTGATTGACAGAAATTTACATTGTTTTAAATGTTCCTTTACAGAGTTAAATAGAAAAACAAGTTATATTCAGAGAAGTCTGGTAGTTTTATGTTCATTCCTCTTTCACTTGTCTTCTCTTTTCACTTGTAGGCACTGCACTTAATTTGCTTTCTATCTTACTGTTTATTTTTGATAAATAATAGCACACCATAGTACACAAGCTCTCCTTCACCTTGTCCTTTCACTTAGCAGTATATCTTGGAGATTACTCTGTAGCAGTATGTAGACATACGTGTCATTCCTCTTTCAGCTGCATAGTACTCAGTTGTATGAGTGGATATAATCTAGTACAAATAATGCTGGCAATAGTAGACTTGTAAATTGTAAATATATCTTTCTGGGTTTTGTGGGTGTGTGTGTGCTGTTGTTTTTTGGGGCTTTTTTGTTGGTGGTAGTGCTTTTGCCAGTGTGCCTTTGGGATATATTCCTAGAAGTGAGATTGCTGGACCAAAGGGCAAATGCTCATGTAATTTTGCTAGATACTATCAAATTTTCCTCCAAATTCTGCACTCCTGCCAAGATGTGTGAGTGCTTCTGTTTCTACAAGCATGTCAACAAAGTATGTTTTCAATTTTTTTTTTGTTATTTGCCAAAGTAATAGGTGAAGATGGTATCTCAGTTTAGTTTTGATTTATATTTCTTTTATTATAGATGACAGTGAGACTGAGTATCTTACCTAGGGTTAAGGACCATTTGTATTTCTTTTTTGGTGAAAAATATGTTTATATATCTAGGGCACCTAGTACAGTGAAATTGCATTGCTAACGTCTGATACATTTTAGGACACAAGATTTATTTTATGCTATTGATGTATTTATCTGTGTAGCTCCACTAGTGCACTGTCTAACCCTCTGGCAGCTCTCCACTTCTCACACACTTTTCCCAAGGGGTTGAGCCATGACTTAACCTGAATGGCAAATGTGAAAGGAGAAACTGGTCATGTGCATCTGGCTTCTGTTTTATCTTCCTCTAAACCTGCGTGCAAGCACATCTGCTCCTGAGGAATATTTACCTTAGTGTAAAAGTAGCATTACAGGCCTTCTATAGCCTGTAATTAGGCATGGACATTTGTCCAATTCTGGTGTTCAGCATGTAGGAGCTCAGCTGTTGCCTAAAAATAAATGGATGATAGTCTCACTTGTGGAAGATAGGAACCTGCTTAGATTTTTAGGAGCGAAGGGTCATGAAGTCTGGAACATTTTGCCAAATATGTCTATCAAACAAAATTCCCATGATAATACTTACTATTATATTTGTATTTGCTACTATCAGAGAGAAAAAACAAGGGAGATAAAATATAACAATGGGTCAATCTAGGTGAAGTCCATTGCATTTTTGTTGCAACTATTCTGTAAATGATAATATTTTCAAACTAAAAATTTTTAAATAGCAACAAAAAGTTGGAGATAAAATAAAATAATAAAAATAGAGAATAAAGATCTGTTATATTTCTTTCATTTTGTTTCAGAATTTTACAACGTCAAGCAGGGGAGGAAAATACTTTCATTTCATGGTCAAGCTGTGTAGACATAACCTTATCACTACTTTCAAAGAGATGAGGTGATTTGACCTCATCATTTGTAATCTAAATGATTGTCATTTGATGACAATCCAAATGTAATTTTTTTTTATTTGGTATCCTGACATGTGGGTTCTCTTTACTGTTTAATGGAAGTATTAGAAAGTAAAGTGTGCATAATTTGTTTCCTTCTTTTATTATATCTTGTGTAAATTCTCTTCAGGAATGACATGCAAAAAGCCATGTAGTATCACCAGGAATATGTTGTAGTTTATAAAACACTAAATTGTCCCAAGAAAAGAAATGATGATTATGTAATGATGTGTATAAATCTTGGCCTGTAAACAGAATATTTTAAGGGCTTTATTTTCTTCTATTTAATAATATGTTATCAGGAATACTTTCTCATTTTTCTATGTTATAAATGAATTTGGAATTATTAAAAATAAAATAGATTGTGCAACATTTGATTCCATAGCAGGTCAAAAAGCTTAAGGCTCATTCTAGCTCTACTGATATAGGTTACTACGGTTTTAACCTTTGCTTCTCTGGTCAATTTCTTCACAATAATCCCTGTTGAGCTAACCCCAGGTTGACAGCCTTCCTCAGACCCTCACTGGGTCCCCAAGATGCACGCACTTTTGCCTTACTTTAGTGGAATTGCAGTACCTCCCAATATAGCCATTTGATCTGCATTGAATCCAAGTCAGTTTTAGCCACAATCCTGGCCTCTGACTCCCACATGTGAGTCAGTTACAGGCGCTCATGTTCCTCAGCTTCAGAAGGCTTCTGTTGAAGTCTCTGAATGGTCCCCTTGAATTCCTTCTCATTCATCCCTGAAAGGGAGACACATCCCTCATGATGGGGAAGTTGCACATCACTCTGGCAAATCACTCCAAAGGAATCAATTCTCTCTAGGGCTCCTTCCATCTCCTTTTAGACAGCCTAGTATAGAGGATGAAGCTAAGGGCAGAAAACCAAGTTGTACTTCTCTTAGCATGTTTTGCATAGGCGATCCAGCACTCCAGGCTATGGGTCTACTTCACACCTGCTATACTATTGTTGTCCTTTGCATGCACTGCCAATTGTCTGATCAGGGTCCAGTTTAAAATCCTATACAACTTTACTCAGACTAATCAAAGTCCATTTTTATTGTTTATGCTTGAAAAAACCTTAATTAATTTAAGCAATTGCCGAGAACATAATTTTACTATGCAGCCAAAAGGTGTATTTGGGATGCAGACATATGAGACATTGATCTTTCAGTTACCATGGGATCTGAAGGAGAAACAGTATTTGATTTTAGAGGATGTAAAATGTGAGGTACAAAGCAAAAAACAAACAAACAAAAAAATCCAAAAACTTAAAGAGGCTCTAGGACTAAAGGCTGAAGCAATTAGATTGAACAATCCACATAGAAATTCTGCTTTAATAAGCTAGGCTATGCTATTTTAGACAGGAAATACACATGATTATAATTTGAGAAATGTACTTTAGGGCACTGAAGGTGAGAAACTAGAAGCCAGGGGCCTGTTGACTTAGCAATCAGTTAACTTCACAAGGTCTGATGCTTCGATGGCCAAATGATGAAGTGGAGCAAGTGGTCCCTCCAATCACGTTTGATTAAAACATTCTAAGCATTCCAGTATTTGGTGACTTATTTTAAAATATGTTCATGCTGTAGTTTTGAGTCTAACTAGGCAACTGTCTGTAATTTAATTCGTTCATTCAACAAGTATTTTTGAGCTTTATTATGTGTCAGGCCCTCTTCTAGGCATTTGCAATACATCAGCTAGATAAATCAAATAGATGATCTAGGCACATCCAGTAGACACACTAACAATAAGAAATAATTTTCTAATAAGCTAGAATGTGGTGAGGGCTATGGAAGAAAACATGGAACAGGATGAGGAGATTGGGTAGTGGAGGTTAGTGGGGAAGTTGCAGTGTTTATTTTTTTTTTTTTATTTTAGAATATTATGTCAATACACATGTTTTGGTTACATAATTTGCTTTTGCACAGTTTGAGTCAAAGTTATAAGTGTGCCCTTCACCCAGATAGTGAGCATTGTACACATTAGGTGTGAATTTACCCATCCTCTCCTCCCCCCTCCCATCTACTTGATTTCATTGAGTTTTACTTCCATATGTGCACAAAAGTGGGTGATCGATTAGTTCCAATTTAGTATTGGAAGTTGCAGTTTAAATATTGCAGTCAGCGTAGCTTCCTCGAGAAGGTGAAATTTTAGTAGACTTGAAAGTGTGATAATGGACCTGTGCAATGTGGTGTGGGCAAAGGGCTTTCTTGCCCAAAGCCATCATTCAAAGTTCAAGACCTGAGGCAAGCTACCCTAGCCTGTCTCGACTGGAGCCTGAGAGAGGGAGGGGAGCACATGTCAGAAACAAAATCATAGAGAGAGGGTGCGGACAGAAACAACAGAGCAGAGTATTGAAGTGAAGCGAAATAGAAGGATCCTCAGCCTTGTGGGTAGTAAGAGCAGAAGATATGCAATTCTGAAAATGTCTGAGGAGTCTTATTTTTGACCCTGTTCAGAGTGCATTTTCTTTCCCAAGGAACAAGTACAGCCAGAAAATAACATGATGTACAGCAGGTACGTGTCTGATAATTGTTGCTGTTCCACCCAATTTGTTCTACAGAAGTTGAAATACCATCGGAGAGAAGTGAAGGATAAAATACTGGTAAAATGAATTAATTCCAGTTAAAACCATTCCTTTAGTGCCAAAAATATTTGGAATATTGATCCCCTCTCTCCTCTATTTTGGTAGTAATTGTCCCAGTTTTCTTACATGATTTTAGAGAACTTAAGGTGAATTTTTTATAATTTCAATTGTCAATCAATTATTGATAATTAGAAAATTAATGATTTTAATGCGTTTTAATGACAAGCATCAATATAAAAAGTCCATGATTGTCAGGATGACCCCTCACCTCCTAATCTATCCGGTGAAAAACATTGCTCATACCTTATTGGATTACTAGTTCCGATATACAATTTAGATAATTTTTAAGAGGGTTTCTAAAAATCTCAGATGAATTATTTTCCAGAAGTCAACCAGAGGGCATTTTACTTATAAATTACATCTTCTTACAAGATAATGGTGCTATTGAGAAACACTTAGAGATGAGAACGTTAGTATTTCTCATTGTGAGGGCTGTAGAAGCAGGAGTGGGAGGGTGGCATGTCTTGTTCCATTCCAGGAAAATAAGAGCATTAAAAGTAGCATTTTTTACCTGGGCCATTCCAGGAATATTATTTTCATTCTCTTTCTTTGAAGAAGTATTACGCTTTACAGCCAGATACAGAGCTCTTCGTTTAAAAACAATGTTTTGTCCCACTTTGGTGGAAACTAATAAACAAATATTATCTATCAAATAAAGTAATGAATGAGATTGTTACATGCATTGTACTGGGGTCTCTGTTTTATAGATACAGAAACTGAAATAGAACATGAGTTAATCTATTTTTATTGACTGTTATGAAACAGTTATGAAACAGGAATAAAAAGCAAGAATAATTTCTCTCCTCACTTTATAACAGGTAACCCCTGATAAATTGAGATTATTTTATTTAAGTATAAATACACAAAACCAAAGATATTTATTAATCTTAGAATAATTTTATGATGATGCATATTTTATGTTGACTTGAAATGAAATTACTATTTTATTTTATTATTCTTCATATTTTTTTAAAAGTTTTCATTCTATGTAAAATGGTAAAATATAGTAAAAATGTTATTTAAATATGATATTTCTAAATTTGATATAATATTTTGATTTTGGAAAAAATACAACTTGATAGAAGGCTGATATAATGTTTTAATTATCCTAGTTATATAAATTATAACTGCCTTTGATGCTGACTTATCTTTTAGTTAGAAGGAAAATATTTTCAATTTTAAAATTATCATTAACATCTAGAGTATTCATTGTTTACTGTGCCATTCTCATGGAATTTTAAAACTCTGAATTATACAGCCACATTTTTATATGTCTGAATAAAAAAATTTATTAACTTCACACCATGGTTATAATACATGTACAGACATCAGCCAATTCATAAATAGGGACCAGAGACAAAGGCCATTGAATATGGACTATGCTGTACTGTGTAAGTACAAGGCATTTTTCAAACTGCCTTATAGACATCCTGTTAATCTAAATGTGTCTAGATTAAAGTACCAGCAATTTATTTCACCATTTCATCACTTCTGAAGTTTGCAGCATTAATATTTAATCATTTTAAATGCATTATTATTATCCTTTGCTCGTTCTTTCTTATAGGTCCTCTGAAGGACAGTAAAGCATTGCGATCATATTTTCTGTATCTATTTCTTCTCCCAGTCTTTCACACTAATGAAATATACCAGGACTGCACCATGTTAAAGTATACAAAAGGGAGGAGATCAATTCTGTCCATAAATATTTAGAATGCCTCTGTTTTAGTCATATATACAATTAACTTCATTTCAAGTTATCCCTTTTTGCCTTCTTGGCAAGCTGATCACCCTACTCACTAATTTTTCTTCCATTGTATCACATCTCTTTATTCTTTTTTTAATAATAGTATGCATAATTCATACTTACTTGGATATTTTTATGATATCTTGCTTCATTTTGGTTTATGAATATCCTCTCATAACATTTTTAGAATATTTATTATTCTAAATATATTTATCTGCTTGCTCCAGTGATCTTGATTCATGTGCTATGCATTAGAGTATAAAGGTTTCTCAAGAAATTAAAATAGAAGTACTGTATAATCCAGTAACTCCACTTCTGGGCATATACTCAAAAAAATTTAAATCAGTGTGTCAAAAAGATATCTGCACTTTCATGTTTGTTGAAGTATTATTCATAATAGCCAGAATATGGAATTAACCTGTGTTCATCAACAGAGGAATGAATAAAGAAAATGTGGTATGTATATAAGTGTATACACACAATGAAACACTATTTAGCTTTAAAAAAGAGAAAATCTTGTCCTTTGTGACAATATAGATGAACCTGGAGGACATTATGCTAAGTGAAATTGAAATAAGCCAGGCACAGAAGATACGATCTCACATATATGTGAAATATAAAAAAGTCAAATTTACAGCAGTAGAGAGTAGAATGGTGGTTACCAGTGATGGGTGGGCAGGGCCAGGTAGAATTGGGAAGATGTTGGTCAAAGGATAGTTGTCTTTCTTTAAATGTATTGAAACTCTTTAGGCTGTGAGCTCATGTCTTGGGATAAAAACTCTTCTACCTGATAAGGGTTATTGGGGAGGGACCAAAGTTGTCCTTAGTGTGCTTAGTATAGGTGAGCGGATAAGGACCAAGGTAGGGAGCTTCAGGTAGTTTCAAGAAAGTTGGCAGGTTAGAAATTCAAATGTATCTTCCCTTAGAAAGAAGTAGGCCAGGAAGGAGGCAATCTCCTTTAGACTAAATGGGCCTCTATCAGTTGGAGAAAATAGGTTAGAGGGGTGAGTGCCTAAGGGTGGCTACTCATCAGCTTGTCACTGAAGGAGGGTTTTAGCTTTGCACTAAGCAGTTGCTGCCAATTCCTAGCCCACAGTAGTGATCATTGTCCAAAGGCAACGTGGAGTTCAGGCAAGAACAGAATTTAAAAGCTCTCTCCAAACCCATACTCTCATCTCTGAACCCTGCAACCATGCTCACTCTTTCCCTGTATACAAAACCTCCACTGCTATTGTCACTCACCATTTGATAGCCTTTGACCTTCCCAGAGGGTAGCACAGTTTTGATATTGATTCCTAAGATCCATCTCTTCTGTAGTTATTTTTTCTTTTAAAGCAGTAGCAGCTTTTGTCTGTTTACTATATTGTCAAGAATCTGAAATTATTTTTTTTTGAGACAGAGTCTCACTCTGTCATCCCAGCTAGAGTGCAGTGACATCATCGTAGCTCACTGAAACCTCAAACTCCTGAGCTCAAGCAACCCTCCTGCCTCAGCCTCCCGAGTAGCTAGCTGGGACTATAGGTGCCAGCCACTATGGCTAATTTTTTCTATTTTTATTTGAGATGGGATCTCACTCTTCCTCAGGCTGGTCTCGAACTCCTGAGCTCAAGAGATCCTCCTGCCTCGGCTTCCCAGAATGCTAAGATTACAGGTGTGAGCCACGGTGCCCAGCCAAGGATCTGAAAATTTGTGACTTACCTTATACCATATTATATGATTTTTCCCCCCTTCCATTATCTGTGAGGTTCTCAAGACCAGTTATTGTGTTTTTGTATCCGCACCCTAAATTCTTCCCGCATTTTTGACATTAGTAGGTTATCAATAAATATATGTCAGAATAATAAATGGTAAATTATAATTGATAAAATGTAGTCTATAGTAATGGTATACATGCAAGAACAAACAGGAATTTGTTATTCCTCCACATGAATATAAGTTTTATTTGCTTCTTCATTATGGTTTTTCCAACACTGTATCTGGCGCATAGGACTAATGTAATAAATAAATAAATTAATTAAGGAATCCTAAATATATATCAATAGTTTTCAATTTAAGTACTTAATTATAAAATGGTTGTAAAGGAGCAAGAACTAGGACAAAAACTATAGAACTGAATGCTAAGTTCAGGAGGTCATGAGGTACTTCCTATAGGAAAAAAATGAAAGTAGATGGGACTCTGTGGCTGATTAACAAAATGGCATAAAGACATAAAGATAGGAGAAATATTGCATACATGCTAAACAAATGATGCGAAACAATTTCCCCTTGTCCATACGAGTTTTTTTCAGCTCCCTTTGTTTCTGAAATAAAGAGAATCTTTAGTAACACAAGCTAGTTCTCAAAATCCATCACGTTCTAGGAGAGGTATATCCACTGCATTACATTTCAGTGTTTCTGCTCATGAAGTATGGTCGCCAGGTAGAATAAGTAATTCATTGTGGATTTATCAATACTTAGTTTATTTGCTCTGATATATGGGGACAATAATACCTAGTTTATAGGGTTATTCTGAGGATTAAGTGTGTGTGTGTAAATATATATACACACTCAATACCACACTCACATATCACCTATTTTTGGTATCACTATGGCTATCATTTTTAACATATTTATTTTGACTTTGACTACAGCAGAGTCACTCAATCTCAGCACTAGTGACATTCTGAACCAGATAATTCTTTGTTGTAGAGAACTTTTTTGTGTGTTAAAGAATGCTTAGCATCATCCCTGAACTGCCAGTGGCACCCTCCCCTCATAATCACAATAGTCAATAATGTCTGGAGACATTGAAATGTCCCTTTGGGAGCAAACTTGTCCTAGGTTAAGAACTACTGAACTTATATCCTTAAGAGCTGCAAGAAGCTAGAAATCTTGACACAATCATCATGAATTTTATACCAAGTTCATTATTTTGTAATTCCACATTTCTTTTTTTCATACATTTGCTAAGTATAAATTTAGTCATCTATATACTGAGTGCCAGGAGATATACCAGGTTCTGGGAATATAGTAGCAGAAAACACAGAAACATTCCCTGCTTGCATGGAGCTTAAATCCTAACAAGTGGAGACAGATAATACATTCAAAGAACACATAAAATATTTCAAAGGGCTATGCAATGAAATGATGTTGTGGAGCTTTTTTGGAAGATACTTGACATCAACTAGCTCAAAAAGCTTCCCTATTGAAATGATATTTAATCTGACATCTGAATGACAGGAAGAAAGGATAAGAGTAAATCTGTGTTCCTGTCAAAAAGAATAGCAAATATAAAGACCTCAAGATAGAAGTGGGAGGGGGTGGGGTGTGTAAAGCTAGTATTGGTAAAGATGAGGAAAGGGAAGGAGGCTTTAAACAGGTCAAACAAGGTTGATAATCACAAACCTTTCTAAAATTCCTTCTGTTCACCATACCACAAAGAAAAACTAGCTAGATAATGTGATTTGCATCTTGAATCCTATTTACTTATTTGCACGTGGCCTTATTCATCATCTTATTATTAAGTAAGAGAAGCCTGGACACCCCAAAATCTGCAGAGTTTGCCATGTGGTTGTATTGTTTGGTTAGATTTTAATTCTGCTCTTTGTTCTTCTTAGGATGAAAAGATTTATCTTATTTATCCCAGTGTCTCCTCTGAATTCAATGACTTGATACACTTCCTCTTTACCTAACCCAATGTGTTGCCAATGTGGTTTTTTTCCAGCTTGCGAAGTAAGCAAGTTAGTCTGCTCATGACTGATAAGATCCCGTAAGAATAGTGAGCCTCTTGGATCCCAGAAGGTCATAAAGTAGAGTAACTCACCTTACAATGACTAGAAAGTTTTACTCCATCAAGGGAGTCCAATAATAAAACCTCCAAGTTCATTATTTTTTAATTGCACATTTTCTCACTTTTTTCATACATTTATTAAATATAATCTTAACAATATACTATGTGCCAGGAAATACTCTAGGTTCTAGGGATACAGTGGCAAAAAAGACAAACATGCTCCATGCTCACATGCAGCTTAAATCCTAGCAAAGGTGAGACAAAGTGCAACTACCATTATAAGCTTGGTAAACACTCCCAAAACAGAAATTGGCATGAAGAGAAGAAACACTTACCAGATGTAGTGATGACTATCATGATCATCGTGCCTAAATCACTTCCATTTAGGACTGATGCACTTATTCCTCCAGCTTCATGGAGTTTTGCAAGCTGACTGCTCCCAGTTGGGTCTTTCCCCTAGGGATTGACTAAAATCGCAGGGTGAGGCTTTACCCCTGATTACATCCTCTTCCCAGAGGCTGACCATGCTCAGTTTATATTTTCTAAATGTAGATTACAAAGACCAAATCAAATTCATTGCCTCAATTCTGGACCACTCTGAAAGGTCATTCCAACTCCAGAGCTCTCTTGAGGATTCATTGAGACCTTGGCTGGAACCGCACTGAAGAGATTAACTTCTGTCTCTGGCTGGTGATGCTTTCCTCATTCCTGCCCAGCCACCGAGACTGAGCGCACACCACAGCAAACTGCCTGCATGCGGTTTATTATGCAGTCTCTTACAAGGAACACAATGTAAGACACCAGTGGAATTTACTAACAATTAATTAATAATTTAATGTTTTATGTTAATCAAATATTAACATAATTTGTCTTCAGAGAATGTGGCCTTCAGAGAAAATTCAGTGTTTCAGATTCTAGAAGTTCCGTGAGAAGGGAATATGCAAACCCCACAATAATCTATCTATAATATAAAAATAATTTCCTAGTGAAAATCATATTGTGATGGATGACAGAAGTGTCACTTAGTTTTGATAAATTATTTAAAATGGACATTAGAGACACATATTGTAGTTAAAATCAACTTAATTCATGACAGCTAGTGTTAGATTGGGAACATTTAGGATATTTTCATTAAAATTTTGTAAATCAAATTACTTATTTCCTGGGGATTTTCAGCCTCTAATAATTGGGAAGAGTTTTTGTAAAATTTTAATATTCTGCACAACAATTTTAATGAGGGGAATTTGGATTATTTATTCTTCACCCTGTATAAAATTTGGATTTTGCATGAACCTGTTAGCTTGTCACAAGACGTTATTTTGATCCTCTATGGAGAATGCTTCTAAAATGTTTGATATTTCTAGCTGAAAGTCAAACAAAGTTTAAAATGCAAGATTGAGTTTGGCAAATCTTAATAGTGTCTGATGAAAAAGAACTACACCAATCTGTGGAAAACATTCTCCTCTGCTGCTTCAGTTATAGTTAGTGTTTTACTAAGGGAGGTTGTGAATGTCCCTATGGGATAAAGCTGTGAGAGTAAAAACACCATTATTGTACAAAGGCTGCTTGAATTTTAATCTCTTGAGAACATTTGGATTGTATGTGTGTTGAAGCCAGCATACAGAAAAAAAAAAAAAAAGAAAAAAAGAAAAAAAAAAAAACCATAGCTGTCTTTCAAACAGGAAAGGCTAGGACAATGAAATACACAGGTACTTCACACACACACCCTGCACATACCACGCAGCACACACTTTCTCCCTCTCTCATCAGGTATAGTGAACACTGTTGGGTGCTACCCAGATCCTTTGGCTGCTATGGTATAGTTAGCCCAGCACTCATAGCTAAGTCTCTTTGTAGAATTGTGATCAGACTCACCCAAGGTCACATCTCCTCCCTGGGGTCAGCCCACATACAATGGTTGGTCTCTGCTGGGAAACAATGTCCCCAACCCATCTCTCAACTCATTAATCTGTGCAGAATGCTTCCAGTTGTAGAGTGCCCAACAGATTACCTGAGGCTTTTGTCTGGATTGCATCAGCAATTTAATTACTCTATCTGGTCTCTCCTGTTTCATCTTTTTTTTTTTTTTTTAATTTTACTGGCGACATTCCTGAGAGCACACCCCAATAAATTCCTGCATTCAGAGCTCCATCTCATCAGAATTTGTTTTAGAAGAATCTGACCTATAATACATTGAGTGACAATTTCCCACTGAATTTCTTGTGTTTCTGCCATTTGAAGTCTTGGGCTTTCTTCTGGGACTGCAGTATTTCTTCATCCTTATAACTTTGCACAGTACTGAAAGTTTATTGAAATTTGTCCAATAGACAATGAGATGATCTATTACAGGGGAAGAGTACCCAGATATTCAAAATATTTTTTATAATTATCCTTTGCTGATATGTATATTTGCTACATATTATCACATCTACATTTCAGCTCATAAGATACTTTTTTGTGGAGAGCACATGACTTCAGTGATTTCGGCAGTTATATGAAAAGTTATGGATCAACATTGTGATACTATAAAGGGTACAAAAGCTTCATTTATATAATCATACCCACAAGGTGAAGTGTTGCAGTACTGCATGTTGAGATTGGTTCTTGTTCTTAGAAAAAATAATTTAAATTTTTTTCCCTACTGTAAAGGTATTTTTCATTTTTCTGAAGCTGGCACTCAGGTCATTTATCTAGATTATACCAGCTTCTGTGTTTTGTTCTATACTTCTTATCTATTACTGAAGTAATAGATATTAGTAATAGTAATATTACTGACTCTCACCTAATTATCTCTGTGTGTGTTTTAATTAGTTATAGCTGTTCATTGAATCCAGTATCATACTTAACTTTGGATTACTAAGCTTCAAGTATAGCTCAAGGGTGATTTTATGTCTGTATCTGATTTCTTTGCTCCCCAACCTTTGTCACAGATCTTTTATCTATATTTCCAGATTCATTCCATGTATACATGATACATCCCTGCTGGTAGTCCTGGCCTTAATAGATTTTTATACTTACATATACTCTCAAAAGTGTTGCTTCATTGATTCAATCAATAATTTATTCACTCATTCATTCACTCATTCATCTACTCATTTGTCTTAGGACAGGCTCTCTATAAGGAGAACTTGACCCAGGGAATTCTTGTTCCAGTGATTTCTTGTGGAAGTGCTCTCAAAATAAGGGATATAAGGGAATAAAGATAATGCAGGGAGAAACCTAAGTGTGGCTATAACTTCATCTGGAGACATGCATGTGTCTGATTCATGAAGGATGGTCTATAGCACAAACTGCACCATAGAGTTAGTTCTACATGCAACAGAGGGTCAGCCTTTAGGATTCCACCCTAGTCAATAATTGGCCAAGATTTGAAATTTGAGGGACAAGGAAACAAAGTCAATTTTCAAGGGAAGGGGTAGTTATGCATTGTTATTAGAGTCAGCATTCAACAGTGTAGGATGGCGTAGCTGGTACTGTTCACTCTTGACAGGGGAAAGCGTGATCAAATTAAGTATTTTTGAGCTTAGTTTTCTATTTGGTGGGAGGTTAACAGAGTGCCTAGGTGCGTTTGAAGGGCTTAACAAACTAGATCAGAAGGTCCTCTTTTGGCTTGGAGTTATCTGGTTAGACCTAAAGATATATCTCAAGAGAAGGCACCATCAGAGTTTGAAGAAGGCAAGTAGGACTAGAGATTCTCTTTTTAGTCATATAACTTACTATTTTTAAAATATTTCCTAACATTTTTCCCATCAAACCCCTACAACTCATGTTTGATATAACTATATTGGGGTGGGAAATTAAAAATGACCACTAAAACGAGCCTTTATGTTGATTAGCCAAACAGAGAAAAGAAAGGGGCAATTCAGGTAGGTGAAATAGCATGGTACAGACCTGTAAAACATCATCCATTTTAAACCTAATAGTTTGCATTTTTTGCTACACAAGAGTTTTGGTAGGGTCATGTTGAGACTTAGTCATAAGGGGACTTGTATACCCATTAATATAGAAGGGATGTGATCAATCTTTGTTTAATGATATATGTCTGTATGAAAAGATTTTTTTTTTTAGAGAAATGAAAGAGAGAGAGAGAGAGAGAGAGAGAGACATTAGTTAGTTGTCCAATTCATTTCCATGATTCCTGACTCTACCTCAAAATTATCAAGTTATGTTTCTACTTATAACAGAAGGCGGATGGGGAACAAAGTTGCTATAGCCCTGCCATCAGTGGATTTATCTATGCTGTTTTGTAGTGGACTGAAGTTGGCTTTATCTTTCTAGTTTCCCTTTTCCTAGTAAAACACCTCAATACATTCATTTAGTATCCACTCTTAGTTCACTTTTAATTCATATATTGCAGGTAGGGCTGTCTAGACCTGTTCAGTCAGACTCAGTAATTGATTCAAGGATACACACATATCTCAGTTCAAGGACAATGAACCTAAGGAATTTTGCATGGCACTATCAGGAAATAAACACACTCTGTTTGTCTGAGGTTAATAAATCCTAAAATGCAAGTTTTGATGTGCTGTTGGTCACCTTATGGGGGAATGGGAGGAAGCCTACTCAGCTTAAAGCGAATATAGAAGAAAACAGAGAAAAGAGATGGAGAGAGGTTTCCTGAAGACACGACTTGACAACATTGATAGAGCTAGGTCTGAAGTCCATTTAGTTATGGGCTTTCTAGTAAATAAGCCAGTCTGAGCTTCATTTCAATTTTTTGCACTCCAGAGAGTTCTGATTCATAAATTTACTTTTCTATCAAAGCTCCAGACTGACTCATGCCTGTCCACTCTTAACATAGAATATACTTGGCTTCATATCTCTTTCCTATTTATTTTTTCTTATATTAATTATTTTTGTTCATTATTTGTCTACATTCATTCTTAGTTCTGCGTTAATTACATCAGCACAGACCTGGATGGAATTATTTACGTGGATAGTGTTGCTACTGCCATACAAAGCTCAAGTCATTTGAGGAATTCCTTAATTGGCTTACTACTCCACTTCCCTCCCCACACTTCATTCTAGGCTGAAAATTTAAAATTAGAAGAAATTCATAGCAATTCACATCATAGATAATGAAGGCATGAACAAAGAGATGGATTTGAGAGCTCTTTAAAAGTCCATTGAGTATTTGAAGTGAGGGCTAGGACAGAGTTTGTAATGACTTTGACGTACTTTGGTACCCAAGTGAATAATGGTGCCATTAGGAGCAACTTTTAGAGAAAGATAATATAATTCTGAGTCTATGTCTTTCCATCTCAACTGCTCGAAAACTAGCTTAAATTACTTTCCCATGGATTATAATAATCTCATTACTGAGTTCCCCACATCTACTCTTGTTCCCTGCTTCGTAATGGCCGGGGAGAATTTTCAAAATTTAAGCTTGAACATGTAATTTCTTTGGTTTAAAATAGTTTAAAGACTTCAACTGTTCTCAGGATAAGAAAAAAAAAAAAATCCTTAACATGGACTTTAATTTCTAGGGGAATATTGTTTCATAGGCATAGCAGAGTTTGCCATCATCAAAAACCTATCTAGTTACAATACAGAAATTACATAAATAGCAACTAACTGTTTGATCTAGTGCCTCCCTGCCTGTGAGCCTCAGTCTGCCCCACACTTTCCTCCCTCTAGTAACTCATTGTACAATCCCAGGTCCTAAGCACCCCCAACTCCCTCCATTCCTGGGATTTTGATCCCTTTGCTCTGATGGAGCAGCCTAGCTTCCCATCCTCCATTTTTCAAGTTAATTTTTAATTAGTCCCCTGACATTCCTCATAAGAGCAAATTCCCCCTCTTAAATCTACTTTTCAGTGTTTACCAAATCTGCAATTTGGTATCTATTTCATGACTATTTGATTACCTACTGTCTCTCTCACTAGACTGTGTGCTCCATGGGGGGAGTGATCATGTAAATTTTTGTTTACTGTTACATTCATGGTGACTTGTGAGTGTCTGGCTCATTATAAACCTCAATATTTATTTATTTATTAAAGAAATGAGTATTTTTGAGAATGTGTATATTTTTGTTAAGAAAATATATCCTTTTACTTGCTGTTGCATGTTTGAGTCCATAAGGAACAAAGTTTTCAAAAAATATTCTTCTCCTTCCTATACTTATGCCTCAGTTTCATTTTTATATGTG